>NC_141534.1:245857500-246457500 GCF_021556685.1 Rattus norvegicus | reverse complement strand
GCCCCACCTACTAAAGGCTTTAGAACTTCCCATGAACTGGGGATTAGTTGCTTAATACTTCAGACTGTGGGTGACATTTCACGTTCAATCCACACCAGGAATGATGTGTGTGGAGCCTTGTTCTAGGCTCTGAGTGTGCCAAACAAATACCCTATCGCCCCTTTATCTTTATACCTTATCATGTCCTTACATTTTTTATGAATTTACGTTTGTGTTTACTTCAGTATGTGTTACTGAATATTTATAAAGAGACCCCCCCCGAGGGTATTCGTCCATGGTAGAGTGTTTACTTATGTGACCTTGTGAATGTGCTAGGTTTGGTCTTCTCTTTCATGGAGAGCAGCTCTAGGTTAGCCAGGTGCCAATTTGTTACATTTTTCTAACGCTAAAACAACCCTTTTTGTTTTGATTATTTTTCCTTAAACTTTGTATATCTTTTCCATCTGTTAACACCCCACCTGGATCTTACTTTCAACCTTTTATTTTTCATCAGGAAGTTCATTACTGTCCTCTCTTTCCTCCAGAATACACTTGATGGCTTTCAGAGTTTTCTACCTCTGCATATGTTTTCTATTGTTTCTTATGAAACCCTGACATAAATTAAGTGTTCTAGGGAATTATTCTTCCTACATGCCTTTGCCTATCTCTAAGTCTTTTCGTAATATTTATTGATTTTGAACCAAATTTCTCATGCTTTGGTCCATACTGGTCTTGATCTTCCCATGGAGCCTGACTGGTATGGGACTGACAGCCTCCTAATTTCTGGGATTAGAGCCATGTGCTACCAAATCAATAATGCAGACCCTCTGTGTTTATTTTGAATTTTGTTTGAATTTTGTTTTATTTGTATACAAATATTCTTTTCTGTATAACAAAATCATACTATCCCAGACTCAAACTGACCAACGTTTTGAGTTGTGTATTTGTTGTTGTTATTGTTAATGAGATGGTTTTCACACTTGCATTTAAAAAGAGATTTATGTATTTTTATTTTTACATGTATGAATGTCTGGGCTGCATGTACATATGTGTACTGTATACATACCTGGTGTCCAAAGGAGGCCAGAAAAGGCAGTTGATCCTCTGGAGTAACGGATGGCTGTGAGCTGCCATGTGTGTGCTGGGAACTGAGCCTGGACCCTCTGAAGGATCAGTATGTCCCCTTAACCAAATGAGCCATCTGTCCAGCCCCGTTCATGCGTTATAATGTGAAGAAGTAGTTTTCCTCCCGTGTGAGAGAAGGGCAGGGGAGAGGCTGATGTGTTAGGGTAAATGCAGTTGTATTCTTGTTATGGAGATGGGTGGGTCATTTATGGTGTTTACTTCATTATTTTTAAATATAAGATAACTAAAATATATATAAGCAGAAGGGGCCACATGTGGACCTGTGTTGAGAGTGTTTTAAATCAAGAATTAAGATTGGTCTATTTTCGTGTCACTGCAGAGAAGCCAAGCCATCCCCCAAAAGACAAAAACCACGAAGAAAATAAAAACAGAAACAAAAGCCCCAACTTTTCCCTTTGTCTTCTCAGTTAGACACCAGAGGCTTGGCATTGTCTTATTTTAATTCTCACCATGTTTTGTATTTTACTAGAAGCCAAGACATCTGAAATTTTGAATAACAGAATCATGATTGTGTACCAGCCCACTTGCATGAGAGTATGGGATGAATCCGCACAAAGAGAATTTTGTTTCATGTTCTCTTTAATTTCATTCTTTTAACAGTCTCCTAATCTTTCCGGGAGACAGAGACTTCTAAAAATGAGCCTCGTGACTTCTCTTTCCAAAGTTCTTTAGCGTCATATGTCTTTTTATATTATGCCAAAAACAGAGTTGGAGATTTCCCAGGTAAGCACCAAATAACTACAGGGAACAGCTGGGACTGGATAATTCAGACTCAAGGACTCAAAACTCCTGATAATGGAATCAGTTTCATGTTTGGGAGACACTTCTAAGAAAGACCAGGAGATGGGTTATTATCGAACTTCTGCTTTCCAGAAATCTTGAAGGAATGAAAAAATTAGAAGGGGGCCAGGCGTGGTGGCGCACATCTTTGACTGCTGCGCTTGGGAGCCAGAGGCCGGTGCATCTCTGAGTTTGAGGCCAACCTGGTCTGGAGAGAGTTCCAGCACAGCCAGGGCCGCACAGAAACACCTTGTTTCCATAAAACCTTAAAACAGGAAAAAAAAAAAAAAAAAGAAAAGAAAAGAGAGAGAAAAAATGAAGCAACCAACAAACAAAACAAACAAATAAGAACAAAAACAAAACACCCCGAAAGGCAGAAGAGTCAATTTGAAAAAAAAAAGTGGCTCCTTGGACTCAGTAGACTGATGGTATCAAAATATAACGTGCGTTAGGTGTGGAGCAGTAAATTGCCTTGGTGGATTGGAGTCAAGGAATGCTGGGACAGAGATCACACCGTAGAGCAGGTCTCTCTGAAGAGTTGTTTTTTTTCCCCCATTTATTTTAATTTTGCAGAGGCTGCCCCTGAGCCAGGGGGTAGGGAAAAGAGGGCAGGAAGAGAAGGCGCTTGGCGTTTCATACAGGGATACAGCGCATGCGCACAGGGAGAGCGCATTGCATTTTGTTGTTGTTGCTGCTGCGTTACTGAATGTGGGCTTAGCAATGGGGTTTTCCAACAATGCGCATGTCTGCTTTAAGTAAAGACTTGAGGGCTGTTGTTTGTTTGTTTGTTGTTTTATTTTTCTAGGCCAGCCTTAAATCTTCTTGTACTTCTGTCTTAATTTAGGATCTTTCAGATGGGGAACACCCTTGCAGTTATTAGGAGAGGCAAGATAGAAATAATTTATTATTTATTACTTACAGGTCAGTAAGAGCACATGGATACCTGTGGGTGGGGTGGGGAGTAGAGGGGGAGGTTTTTCTGTGGGGAATTTCGTTAGTGGATAGAAAGGAAACGTCAAGAACTCCTTCTGTGAGGGAGGCTTGTTTCTGTAGTGGATTTGTGAAGGCTGTGCAGAGTGTGGAAGTGAACAGGGTCTGTCAATCAGGTTGTAACTGCCACGCTGGGAAGTGGCTACTGGGAGGTACTTCTGTGAGGCAGTTATCTGGACTGACCGCAATGAGGAACTAGGAATGTAGTCAAGCGTCACTGGCTTTTGTTATGAGAAAGTTCAACGTATGTTTCAAGTGGTTGATGGGGCAATATGAAATTATAAGAATTTTCTACATTGGTTCCTTTTCCTTTCAGGACCCGTGATCTAAAGCATCCGCACACATCTGAATCACTTATCTGGGCTGAGCACCCTCTGAATCTTCTCTGGATCTTTCTTTCCTATTTCTCATTTCCCCTTTCCCCTGAATTCTATTCAATGTTCAATGTGCCCCCTAAACACTAAGCTATCCATATAACTTGCCTTTAACATTCAGGTTAGAATTTGTCACCCCCAAATTTATCTCCTTTTAACTACGTTGTGCTGTGTGTGTGTGTTGTGTATGTGTATGAGTTATATGTGTATATTATGTTGTTATATGTGTGTTATGTTTTATGTGTGCTATGCATATGTGTTTATATGTATTACAGTTGTTCATGAAATAGAAGGGCTTGGTCTAAAACCTTCTGAGCCTCCCTCTGAGCCTGTTTTAAATGCAGTATCAGATAAGGAAGTTTAAAATGCAAATGCATAGAATGATTAAGGGAATTATTCTGTTATTACAGTTAAAATTTGTGATGTTTCATTCTTATAGTAATTCAGAGAAGTACCAAGCTGGTCTAATAAACTTCAGCGGTAACCTGTGTGTAAGACATTTGCAGCCACATTCAGTTAGGTGTCCAACTTGGTTTTTTCTTCCTCTTCCTCCCCTTCTCCTCCCCTCCACCTTCTCCTCTTTCTCCCCCTCCCCCACTCTCTCCCTCTCAGCCTGACATCAAGCCACACAGATGAAGATGGCAGCCTTCTGAAAAACTGCGTACTTAATTTAGCTGTTATAGTATTTCTAATAGCTTGTTCCCTAACCGATACAGTAGCACAAAAAGTAGGAAATCCTTGCTTAAAATTAAAGTCACGGCAAGTAAGAGTGCATGTGGTTATTAACTGTTAAGTGTTCAGCTGAAGGAGTCAATTAACAGGTTCCTCAGCCAGCTTAATTTGTCACTATTTGGCAGAAAATACCATGGGAATGTATCTTGTCCCTTAATTGAGGAGAACACACAAATGTCACAGGATTGAATTTCATTGCACAATTTTAAGTAGACATGTGTAATAGGTCTGAGTTTTTTGAAAATGGGGGAAAAAAGCCGTTTTCCTAATCAGTGACAACTTGTAAGAAGTCCAAATATGTCCCTAGTGCAGCTTGAAGGTGAGGGTCCCAGAGCAAAGGCACAGTTAGTAGACACAGCAGACTCACTGGGACCTTGTGTCAAGAGATGAGAGTGAACAGAAGGGAGTGTGGCTGCCTTTTAAGCCACTTTAACAATGGAGTGACTCAACTTAACAATGACATGGGAATCCAGTGACTGTGGAGGTCTGGCAGCAGCTTAAATGCCATCCTCTGGCACGACAGAGGCTGGTCTGGGAAAGGTCCACTTTGCCTAACACCTTTCTCTTTCAAGACGTGAACAGTCAACCATGTGGGTGAGACTTTAGCATACTATCAAAGTGTGTGTACGAAGTCCTTAGTCTTTAAAACTCCATGGATGAGTGAATTAGAAAAGAAAAACAGCAATTGCAAACTCCACTGAAAGAGTGTTTCCCGTGTGTCGAACACAGAGGTGTTCATAACAAAACCAGGATTTGAATATTGTCCTTCTTGTGTTATGGAAGGAAATGGAGTCATTGGGACATTATGTTTATGTTCAGGGTTGCTCAACTTATATGTGTATCAGAGCCTGGATTTGAATGTGTGCGTGCGTACATGTGTGTATGCTTGTGTGTGAATGTGTGTGTGTATGTATGTGTGTGTATGTATGTGTATAGGTACGTGTGTGTATGTGTTTTTATATGTATGTGTGTATGTGTATATATATGTATATGTATATATGTATAGGAGTATATGTGTGTATATGTGTATTCGTGTGTGTACATGTGTATGTATAAGTGTATGTATGTGTATGTGTATGTGTGTGTATGAGTTTGTATATGTATATGTTTGTGTATGTGTGTGTGTATATGTATATGTGTGTGTGCATATGTGTATGTGTGTGTGCTTGTGTGTGTGTACATGTGTGTGTATGTATGTATAAGTGTATATATGTATGTGTATGTGTGTGTATAAGTTTGTATATGTATGTGTGTGTATATATGTGTATATGTGTGTGTATGTATATGTGTATGTGTGTTTGATTGTGTGTGTGTAAAGGACAAAAGACAACCTTGAATATCCTTTTTTAGGTGCCACTTACCTTTCCTTTTCTATTTAAAAATTTTCATATAACAATTTTTCATTTAGTTTCCCCCTTCTACCAACTCTCCCCAAATCCTATCCAACGACCTACCCACCCAACCTCATGGTCTCTCTCGAAACAGAAACAACAAAACAAACAAACAAAAGTAAAAACAGCCAAACAACAGCAAACCCCTAGAAAGGCAGAAAAAAAAAAAGCCCAAACAACACAAAATGCTTACAACACAACAGAAGAAAACATGGAGTTCGTTTTGCAGTGTCCAACTGCTCTTCGACATGGGGCCTGCCCCGACTATGATATACAGTGATACTCTGTTGTCTAAAACTTATCTTGCCCTTTGCCAGCAGGTATAAAGTGCAGATAGCTTCTGATTAGGGGTGGGACCTTTGCCCTCTTACCCCTCCTCGTGCTGGGATTTTGGCTAGTTTAGATCTTTACTAGTCCTAGGCTCAGGCTACCACAGTCCTGCCCTGTCTGGAAGACACTGTTTCCTTGAAGTCATCGCCACCTCAGGCTCTTTCTGCCTCCGCTTCTATATAGACCCCTGAGCCTCGGGGCGGGGTATGATTATGACATCCGGTTTGGGGCTGAGTGCTGCAGAGTCTCTGGCTTTCCGCACGTTGTCCAGTCGTGAGTCTCCGTGTTAATCACCATCTACCACAAGAAGGAGTTTCGAAATGTGATGAGGCCTAGCAACATTTTGATTTGAGGCCCAGCCCAGTGTAACCACCGACGTAGGGGAAGAGGGTTCCTGGTAGAGAGTAATTCTCTAGGTCAGCGTGAGTCCCACAGAAATGGAGATTAGCTAGAAGGCACATCTCAAATGGCGAGGGAAGAACTCACTCTTTTCTTTTTTGAGGCAGGGGTTCTCTCTACCTGGAGTTCAGCCAGTGGCTCCCCATTAAGTCCCCCTTATCTCCACTTCCCCTATGCTATGCTGGGATTCCCCTAGGCTATTATGCCTGGCTTTTAATTTTTTTTTTTTTAATGTGGCTTCTGGAGACCGAATTCTGTTTCTCATGCTTGTTGGAAAGCATTTTACTAACCAAGTTACCTGTCCAGTCCGATTTCTGGCTTTTTTAGTCCCCAGACCCAGATTTTGAACCCCTAGAGTATATCAACGAAACGCGTGCAGCCCTACGGTGCCTTCTGCCAATTTGCCTTTAGTTTAGCTGTAACTGATGTTAGGCAATCATGCCGGGCTGATCTTTCTGTTTCGATTCTCATTTCCATGGAAATGGATGATTCTTAATGGTCTCTTAACCTTCAGCTGTACATTTGCCATCAGGCACTGAGGAAACAGGCCTTCTCAGGGCTTGGATTGATGTAGGATCTGATCTTGCCAGCCAGCCTTCTCACAACCCTTTCATTGCAGATGCACCCTTTGCGCATGCGCCTCCCTCCCAACAGTTTTTATCTCTGGCAAAAGAGGAGAAAATAGCATTTAAAAACCAAAGCCCAGGCTATTTTTCTTTCTGCTTTACATTTCAATGACTGTTGATTTTGTGGCTTGGGAAGAGTAGGTTTAAAGAGGATCTAGGAGAAAAAAAATCGTGAAAGCCCAGGCCCGAGGATTGCGCAGTCTTACATTTTTGTGGTAGAACAATGCAGAGCACAGGAGAGAAAATGGCATTTGTTTCAAAGATAGCAGCCAGATGTGCTGCTGGGAAACTCAAGAAAGGGGAAGGGTATGCTTCACATTGGCACTGTTAAGATACCTGGTGGTTTTGTGGAGAGCTACATGCTGGGGAGACCTGGCTGCAGGTGGGGGTGCAGACTGGGAGGATTGCACAGTGAAGGGGATACTTGACAAGGTCTAGAAGGTTGACTAGGAGTTTGTCAGATTATGAAGAGGGGTTGAAAGGCTCTGTAACTGCTCCTCACCCCTCCCACCCGCACTTCCCCACCCCTATCTCCTGTCCCTGCCCCTCCACCCCTTGCCTTCCACTCTGTCCCCTCCCACCCCCTGCCCTCCAACTGCGCTCCGCCCCTCCCCCCTCCCTGCTTTTGGTTTGCTCCTGTTTCCTGTATTTTCCTATATCTTTCCTTTTCTTCCTTTATATAAAAGAGAAAAGACACCAGAAGATTAAACTAATAAAACAGTCTCTTATTTTTTTTCTTCTGTTAGTTATGTTTTGTTCTTTGAAAATTCCATACTGAAATACAGTATTTCCTGGTCATATTCACCCCCATTCTCTTCTTTCAACTCCTGTAAGAGAGTTAAGCAAAATAAATGCAATCCACGTTTTGTTTTGTTTTACTCTGAATGGGGCATGGATATAAGCTTTAATTTTATACTAGTTCGTCAGTATCACAATCTGTAAAGATTTTTTTTTAGTCAAAGAGAATTTGGTTCCTAGCCAAAAAAGGGAGATCAAGAAGTTTTAGTTTTCTTTCAGATTTTGTTTCTGGCTGCTATTTGACCCCTGGTCTTCAAATGATTTGGGTTTTTGTTTTTGTTTTTGTTTTTGTTTTTGTTTTTGTTTTTGCTTTCCAAGTTAAGTGCTGTTGGGTATAGTCCCACTTAGCGGTCCTTCCTTGTGAGAATCTTTAGTCTCACTGTTTTCCCCACAGAACTTAGTTAAAAATCTTCTGCTTTACCGATGTTTTAAAACTCTTTTAACAAGTCATCTGTTTGGGGTTTGGAATATTGTTTACACACTAAGAAGCTACATATTAACCTCTACTGAAAGCACGTTAGTTAGAGCCATCCCAGGAAATCTATATGCAGTGTATGTATGTATGTATGTATGTATGTATGTATGTATGTATATGTTATCTATATATACACTACATGCAGTGTGTATATGTGCATGTATATATATTACTTGTATATAGTTTATGCAGTATATATGTATATGTATATGTTACCTATATATATTATATGCAGTATATATATGCTATATATATATATTAAAGAATACACCTTTGGGTAAACTTGAAGAGGTAAAAGCAACTGCCAGAGGTCTGCAGAGTGGTGGCAAAGCCCCTTTGTACAGACCTTAGCCCAAGTTATCCCCAGTTTTGTTACTTTCTACCTGGCCTTGACTGTACTGTCACCCCCTCCATAGGGTCTTCTTGCCTGTGTCAGGCGCTATCCACTAGATGGAGCTAATCCTTGCCATTGTTGCTCAAGGCCCAGGTATGTGGAATTCAGTAATAAACAGTGAATCAAATGTTTAGTGAACACTCACTCACCATGCCCTGAGGGAGTGCCATCCAGGTGACAAAGATCCGCAAGGAGGGATCTTTGGGTGAGTAAGGGAGAGTGGAGGGCCTCTCTGTGCATCTTAGCCAAACCTGTGAAAGGCAGAAGTTTGGCCCTAATGGGTACCCAGCCTGAAACTTTCTAGCTTACCCAGTGTCCTCTAGATTTCTAAATGTGCTTGTCATTCCAAAGAGAGATCTTTGTTCTTAAACAGTGCCGTTTTCCTGAGAAGTCTTCCTGAGAAAATTCAGCAATGCAGGGGACGGTTTCTCTGTGGGTTCTGCTCGCTGGGCAGGTGGCTGCCAAGATCTTTTGTGAGGATGTCTTCCTGGGCTGGCTCTTGGGTCGCTGTCTCCATCCCCACTGTGTACCTCCCTTTGGTGCTTTTTGTGTCCATCGAAAAAACATCTTGAAGGCAAATGTCAAGACTGAGAATAAGAAAGGCTTAATTTGTCACATGGAGTACAGCTGTGTATGGCACTGCAATTTGCATTTTAATGTCCCGCTTATTCCAGAAAAGTGGCGTTTTATAGATTTCCTGTATTATTCATGAATTTCAAGGCTTTGTAGTTTAAAAATAAAAAGTTCAGGTAATCACCAAGCGCACGGGAAGCTAAACTCTGAAGTTTGCTCATTCTTCCCCAGTCTCCTCACTTCTCCATCTGTTGAGGCATTTCGTAGCCCATCCCTGTGTTCTGTGTTCAGATGTCAGGACACGTACACACAGAGATGTTAATTAAAGCACCTCATTTGGTTTCCTGTTGGCTTCAAATTTGCTCTACTTGGTAAAAGAAAAAAAATCATCGACCCACCTGGAGAAATATGGATACATCTGCCACAGTAGCCAAGTGCCTGTTGGAGAGGTGGGTGTAGCCTCCCTACTGGACAGAGGCCCGCCTGAGGATCTACAGTGTGGTAGAGGCCCCTGGTAGTGATTCTGATGGTTGAGGTACATGGAGTTAGGCTGAATGAAGTCCAGGAATTAATATGCTTCTTCCATAATTATGTGAACATAGTCTGGTTCTGGTCAGAGAGAAGCCGAGGCTTATGTGTTGAGGAGACCTCCCAGCTGAGAAATGCTTGTAGTGAGCAGTATTCAAGATGGAAGCCAAGTGGTAAGAAAACACCCTGCAAAAGCAAACAACAAACAAACAGAACCTAAACCAAAACCAAACAAAAGAAAGGACCCTGCATAAAGGCCACCTCTCTAGGCTCACATGAATTTAGGGGAGCAAACACACTCCGGGTGCATACGTGTGCTGCCCACACTGTTTTGCTGGCAGCTCAGTGTCTGTTTTCTAGCTTGTCTTTCCAGCTAGATTTGCACCATAGTCTGGGCTCAGCCCTTCTCATTAGATGTGTGGTGTAGTCTGAGAAGTGGTAAGAAATGGGGAACAAGACAGTTTGCAGGACCATGTTAAGGATAGAAATGAAGCCTGGAGACACTTAAAACCGATCACAAATGGATGTTGGAGGAGGCTCCTTGTGAGTCTTCTGCTGTTACTTGATTGAAGTGCTGTCACACTGACCATGGTGCCGTTCAGATAATGCTTGCTTAGTGCCAGGTGCTGAGTCTTGTGTTGTATGGAGGTCTTGTGTGTGTGTGTGTGTGTGTGTGTGTATGTGTCTGTTTGTGTCTGTGTGTGTGGGGGGGTAGGGAGTGGGACCAAGAGACTAACAGATGATGGGGGCATTACAAAGTAGCAACCTAGCTACATCTTGGGCTTCAAAAGTTCCCAAAGGCCATTGGCTTTTATGGAGAAGGCAATTTGAAATGCCCCTTTTTTCTTTTTAAGACTGGGTCCCACTGTGATGGGTTTGACTGAGATGTTCCTCATAGGCTCAGATGTAGGAATATTTGGTGTCCAGTTGGTGGTGCTGTTTGCATGTGTTTAGAAAGTCCTGGAAACCGGGAAAGGGAATAACAATAGAAATGTAAATAAGAAATACCCAATTTAATAAAGATGGAGAGAAAAAAAAGCGTGGCCTTGCTGGAAAAGTGTTATGGGGGTTGAGGGGCAGCTTTGAAGTTTCAAAAGCTACATACAATTCCACATTTACTTGCCTTGTTTCCTGCTTGGGGTTGGAGATGTGAACACTGAACTATTCCCGTCTCCATGTGTGCTACAGTCCCCTGCCATGACGGACTTTTATTCTCTGCAAGCCCAAATAAACCAACCTTTCCTTCTATAAGAGTGACTTGGTCATGATGTTCTATTACAGCAACAGAAAAGTAACTCATAGCGCTTACCTAGGAAGCGCAAGGCCCTGGGTTCGGTCCCCAGCTCCGGAAGAAAAGAAAAGTAACTCATACACTGTGTCTCTTGGCTGGCCCAGAACTCCTCATATAGATCAGGAAGTCCTCAAATTTGATATGATCCTTCTGCTTCTGACTCTCCAGTGCTCAGATTACAGGTAAGGTAGGTTTCTCTGTCACTATTTTGGTTATGTAAATTCTGTATTTACATTTAGATCAAGGTGAGACTCACTTGCCCATGACTGAGCCTCTCAGAATAGAACATGGTCAAGGGGACCACTCATTAATCCTTGTTCCTCTCACATCTTGGTTTCTTGATCCTCCAGTTATTGTGGCTTAGCTGTAGATCCTGCATAGGTCTCCCTTTTGTGTGTGTGTGTGTGTGTGTGTGTGTCTGTGTGTGTGTGTATGTGCATGTGTGTTTTAAATAAGGTGGGAATATAATAACTCTTTATTATAGTTGCTGACCATTTAGTTTGAACTCCATACAAAACTCTGTGCCACACATTTAGAAAACGGTGTTATTTAAATTCTAACACAGTTCCATAAGGAAGGCTCTGGTAGTTTGGTTGTGTAGGTGAAGAGTAGAGGTTCTGAGAGATGAAGTACTCTGCCTTTAGCTTTCATTAGTGATAGGATTCACACCTAGGCTATTCATTCCAGAGATGGGTCACAGACTCCAAAACGTTTGAAGCTCAGAGTAAGAATACCACATAGGTGTTGATCATGTAATAAAGAAATTATTAGTGGGGCATTAATATTAATTTGTGATTACTTTTAGTATAATGAAAATATATACAGATAAATATCTCTCAGCTTGGCTGGAATTATAGTTGACTAGTGACATAGATTTAAATGTTTTACATCTATATATTCTTTTATATATGACTGTTTTGACTGCCTAAAATGTATGTGCACTATGTGACACCCATGAGGTCAGAAAAGGGGGTTTGATCCCCAAAACTGGAGTTAGAGATGGTTGTGAACTACTATGTGGGGGTCTGAGAACCTAAGCCATGTCCTCTGAAACAAGCAACAAGTGCTCTTAACTGCTGAGCCACCTCCCCAGTCAACGTCTATGGTGTATTTTATGATATGGATAATTTATAAAATACAATACATGTGTCTCACAGCATCTACTCAATATGGCTTGTCTTAGCAAGAGTATAATTAATACTGATCTTTCTTTGTATTTATTTATCATTTCTAGAACACTTGCTTGAAGCCACAGACTAAGAATACTAATTATTTAGTAACTTTTCTCCTAGGAACAGACCAGCGAAGAACAGTTCACAGTAAAGAGCTGGATTCAGATAGAGTAGAGAGAAGAGTCCTGTGCAGATACATTATTTTGAGTCAGGGCTCTAAAGTGTATCAGGAACAGCATAGTAACTGAAGCAGGCAACAGGACACCATTCTAGTAATCAACTGTGTGAAATATGGGGTGGATTTTTCCATGCAGTGAAGATCTAATGACTGGGAACTGAAAGTGCAAGCGGAAGAGGTCAGAGTCCCACATCTGCTTTGAGGGCGTGCTCTCACTGACTGAGGACTTCTCAGTAGTTCCCACCTCTCACCACCACCTTCTAATACCATGAAGTGCTGTGGACCAAACCTTTGACACATGAGTCCTTGGGCTACTGTTCTAAATTGAAACTATAGCAGCAATTGTCCCCCTTTACACTTTTAAAATATATACAGTGTTCCTGGAGCACATGTTCCTGGTTATGTAAGTACCATTATTAACCCTATGCTAAAATGGAGCAATGAAGCCTTAGAGAAATCAAATGACTCCCGATAGCTTAGGAATTAAAAGTCAGATCTGAGTCAAGTCTACCTGACTCCCAAACTCACATCCATGTCCTTTATTGCTTCTGGAAGCTTCTTGGTGTCTTTTCTGAGAAACAGAGCCAACAGGGTAGTATCCAGAGGATGTTAGGGCAAACCAGAGATACCTGTCTATCCATGTCTATTGCATCCATATTCACAGGAGCTAGGATAGAGAATGAGCATAGATGCCACCAATGGATGAAAGCATAAAGACATTGTTTATACTCACAGGGAATGTGTCCAAACCCCAGTGAGTGATTAAAACCATGTGAGAACCGAAATGCAGAGAGATGAGTGATGGGTGTTTTCTTTGTGGATGCTCGAAACAATAAAAGTTGACTTTAAAGTAGAAGAAAGATTGCTAAAGGTTTGGAAGGGGAAGTTGATTTGATTGGTGTGTGCTACAACCTCACATAGAAGTCATTAGTTCTACAATGATTATCTAAATAAATCTTATGCATGATAATTTAAAATGAGAGCATAATATTAACTACCTTTTAATTTTCAAAACAGGCCCATTAATTATACGCATTCCCCTGCCTGCTTTGGTCTGTCAAGGCTGCAACAGATGGTTTATCCAACAGCACGTGAGGGGAAGGGGCAGGCCAGCTTTCTGGGAAGATCCTTCTCTGTGGGTGTGGAGTCTCTGAAGCACTCTTTCCCTCATATGGAGATACGGAGATAAATGACAGAGCTGTCTCACAGATGAGGACTGTCTGAATCCCCTCCGCTCAGAAGGGAGGTGACGTGTGTTAAAATTATGCCATGATTTGGAAGTTGTCTGTGACCAGCACGTAATGTATCTTTGGACTGATAGAATATTTGGGGAATGAAGTGCAGGCAGAGGCAAGGATTGTCATGCAGTGAGGTTGATCAGGGCAGGCCTTGTCTGTCTTGCTGTGTCCTACATAAAACAAAGCATTTGAGCATTCCTTGCTCCAAGTATTATTACTTCTGAGCTGATCTTGAAGCGTAGAGAGTTTCACTCCGGCATTCCTGATGTTAGCTCCATCTTCTGTTTGGTTCCAGCCTTTAGAGGAAGTTTTCTCCAGAGGAAGAAAAACTTGAAAATTCTTTTTTAAAGGTCGGGGGAGGGGTGATGCCCGTTTCTGCAGGAAGTGCTCCCAGGATTGCATGGGAAAACAACCGTGAGGTGGCAGTCTCACATCCTGGGTACCCTCTCTCTCTGGGTACCTCCCTCACCAGTGTCCTTGGCTAGAATCTGGGCAGCAATTCTCTCTCGTCAGTGTGGTTGACTCCCCTAGTCTAGTTCACAGTGCGGACCTTGGGGGTGCCTGATGTCCCCTGCTGATGGCTGAGATTAAACATGAGCTGATTAAACATGTCACTGTGGGAGGTTTTGGAGATGTGTCCTTTTTGGTATAAGTATGTTCTTGCTGGCGGCCTTTGAGGGTTTGAAGTTTGAACTGTTTCCGGTTGAGTCTCTCTGATGTGCAAGATGCGATAGAATAGTCTGATGTGCGAGCTTGCTGTTCCGGCTGCCTGGTGCCTTCATGATTGCCTTCGAGGGCATCAAGTAGCCCTCTGGAACTGCAGCCTAAATCACCCTCCATTCTAGGCCTTGGCCCTGCCGCTGTATAATAGCAAAAGAAATAATCAACACAGTGCTCAAGGCTTCAAAAACCATGAAATTCCTGTCTGGAGGGGAAGAACATCAAGGCTGAAAAAGGGATTTGAGGCTAGGTTGGGAGAAGGGGGTAGAAGAGAGCCTCCTGAGAAAAGTTCCCTGACTCTCTGTTTATATGCTGTAGGAGATAGGAAAGCCCAACGTGGGACACGGTAAGTGTTAGAGAGAAGAAGGTTGGAATCACTGCAGAGGCACAGGGTGAGGGCTCACTGTATGTTTCTGAGGAAATCCTAGTTTGTTAAAGTAACCCTGTTTGAAGAGTCAAAGCAAAGGAAGTTGTCTTTCCGTTTATTATAGAGTCTACGTCATCAGGTAGTCAAAAGTCTATGTATGTGTAGGGGTCTACTCTGCTAGGCTGAAATGTCCAAGGTGAAGAGACTCATGCTATTCCCTCTCTCCCTTGGGAGTCACAGATCAGTCTATAGAAACCAACTTTACAGGGAATGGAAGAGGAAAGAACTATTGGAAATTTATCTCTATAAACATACACAGAGGAGTTCCCAATACTGGCCAACGAGGAAGAAATGAAGGGAATGAAGAACTGGGTGATTTGGATGCTGAGTAGGGAGTGAGTGGCACTGTAGTCGTTGATACTAGGTGTGCTCTTTTACTTCCCATCTTCTTCCCATAAGACACAGAAACCCAGGAGCCATCTTTTGTTTTCTCCAGTTGAGCTGTAGCTGTCTTGATACTCAACTCCTAGATACCTTTTCCACATCCATTTTCTTTTTCTTAGCAAAATTCTGGATTTGCTCAGAATGGCAATGGTTTCCAGTTTAAAGACTTTCTAGTTCTGACTAATGGAATACTAACAGCCCTTGGGACTAGCTATCAGAAAACCCCTTCAGGGTAGACCAGGCTGCTGTACTTCTTGCCTTGGCCTGACTTTTTGCCTGAAACATGGCTGGGGACACTCTTTGTAGAATCTGTGTTAAGGCCACAAGTATGTCTGTTTGAGATGAGTCTTGGAACTTTTTAAGACACAAAAAGCTTTTGGGTCCCCAATGGCCTTGTAGATTTATAGAACCTGACTGTACCAATTGTCCCTGACACAGGGTAAGGCTGTTATGAGCTCAAAACTTCCCACACCACCATGCCCTCCAGAACTCTGCAAAAGCCTTGCTTTGATTTACCATGTCATCACAAATCTTGGTCTTACTTCAGCTAAGCAAGATTCTTAATTAATTGGATTTTCTTTCCTTTATGCCTCTGTGCATGGATGGTTATTAGGGGCCAGCATTTGCTGAGACTGCACAACTCCTGGAATCATCAAAGGAATTCTATCATAGTCAGGAGAATATATTATTTAGGTGGAAACATGCCTAATATAGCTTAAAAAGACTTTTACAATATGAGACAAAATCCTAGTCTTAGAATTCAGCTAGTAAGACTTATTCCCTAAGTAGCCTGGTTAGTCAGTATTTTCACATCTGCCACTATGATTAAATACTTATTTTGTAAGACAAGTTTTCACTATGTAGCTTAGGCTAACCTCAAGTCCTTTATTTAGCTTGGGATAGTCCTTAACTCTGTATCATCCTGCTAGTTCAGCTTCTAGAAGGCTATACCCACCACACTCAGCACGTGTGTGTGTGTGTGTGTGTGTGTATGTGTGTGTGAGTGTGTGTATGTGTGTGTATGTGTGTATGTATGTATGTATGTATGTATGTATGTATGTATGTATGTATTCTGAGAAAGTATCTTTGTATGTAGCTCTGTGTGTCCTGGAACTCCATGTAGATCAGGATGGCCTCCAACTCACAGAGATCCAACTACCTCTGCCTCTTGGGTGCTGGGATTAAAGTCATGCACCTCTATACTTGGTTTCATATTTGGTTTTTAAAGTTAAAACTAAAACTAATGTTTTTTTTTAGTCTCATATATTGTGATGTTTGATGTTTGGGAAATTAGCTGTATGAATAAATCAAATTTGTTATACAGAGAAAAACATTTACTCTTCTGTGAGATATGCCTAATAGAAGTTATCTGCTTGTTAAAGGACATGGATATTACCTAGATTCTGGTAGCTAAAACCTGAACTAAAGTTGGCTAATATATAGGGATATAACTTAGAGACAGTTTGCTTTCTTAACATACTCAAGGGCATGGGCTTTCTTCCCATAACAACAGGAAGGAAAGAAAAAAAAATCCCACCACATCAATGGAGATGGTCAGTAGACACATGTGAATAGGTTTGGATTCAAGCGTTTTGACCTGATAAGTTAGAGGCAGCAACAGAGTGATAGAAGCAGTCTACACCTAAGAGCGCTGCTGGATCTTCAAGTTAGCCATCTTTAACAATGAAAATAGTTAATGAAATTAAGCGGCAAGCACCATGGTCATAAAATAGCACTAAGAATATATTAGAAAGAACTAGAAGCTGGAAACTGTCATCTCAAAAAGCCATGTCCAGCATAGTAGCCAGGAGGTATAATGGAGTCCTGGAAATGAAGTTTGTGAATTATGGGAAGCTGTCAAAATGCAAACTAGATTTCAAAGACTTCATGCAAAGAACATAGTAAAAGGGCCCATTCATTTTTATATTGGTTATATATGGACATTATATTTAGGATATATTGAGTCAAATAAAATATCAAAATGAACTTGTGTGTGTGTGTGTGTGTGTGTGTGTGTGTGTGTACATTTGTGAGCATGCACGTAGAAGTGTAAGGACAACCTTGGATGTACCTTGTTTTTTGAGATAGTCCCTCACTAGCCTACAGCTCACCAGGTAGCCTACATTGGCCAGTCAATGAGCCCCAGGCATCTGCCTATTTCTATGTTGCCAGCACCTTTGTTACAGTTGCAGGCCGCCATGTCTGATCTATTTTTAGTTATTTATTTTTTATACGGATTCTGGGAACCAAACTCAGGTATTTATGCTTGCCCAACAAGCACTTTCGCTTTGCCTGAGATACCTGCCCAGTCCTCACCTGTTTGTCATTTGACATCTTCTTTTTTTTTTTTTTAAACTAGAAACTAAAATGCATACATGGTTCACATTTGTGGCTCCCACATGAGATTTCTCTTGAACAATCCTGGTCTTAGAACAGATTGTCAGAGTTCCTGTTTAAAAGTTAATAAAGTTCTTTATATTAAAATAAGAGAAAGAAAGAAAGGAATGAAGAAAAGAAAGAAGGAAGAAGGAAGAAGAGGAGGAAGTGGAGGAAGAAGAAGAGGAGGAGTGTAGTAGGGACAGCAGGGCTGCCTCTGTGTAAACGCTGGGGGTCATGCTGCTGCAAAAGCTTCTCCTGCAGGAGGACCTAATGGAGGACTGCCTGAGAGAGCAAGGATTGCAAATAATGCCAGCCGTTCAGGAACTGCTGTTTAGAATAGATTCTTTGATACTTTCTTGGAATCAATGGGGGTGTGGGTGGAGGGTATTTATTTAATTTTTCTCCATCTTTATTAAATTGGGTATTTCTTATTTATATTTCAAATATTATTCCCTTTCCCAGTTTCCAGACCAACATCCTCCTAACCCCTCCTTCTCTCCTTCTATGTGGGTGTTCCCCTCCCTATCCTCCCCCCATTACCGCCCTCCCCACAACAATCCTGTTCAATGGGGATCCAGCCTTGGCAGGGCCAAGGGCTTCCCCTTCCACTGGTGCCCTTACTAGGCTATTCATTGCTACCTATGCAGTTGGAGTCCAGGGTCAGTCCATGTATAGTCTTTGGGTAGTGGCTTAGTCCCTGGAAGCTCTGGTTGCTTGGCATTGTTGTTCATGTGGGGTCTCAAGCCCCTTCAAGCTCTTTTAGTCCTTCTCTGAATCCTTCAACGGGGGTCCCGTTCTCAGTTCAGTGGTTTGTTGCTGGCATTCACCTATATATTTGCCATATTCTGGCTGTGTCTCTCAGGAGCGATCTACATCCGGTTCCTGTCGGCCTGCACCTCTTTGCTTCATCCATCTTATCTAGTTTGATGGCTGTATATGTATGGGCCACATGTGGGGCAGGCTCTGAATGGGCGTTCCTTAGTCTCTGTTCTATACTTTGCCTCCCTATCCCCTCCTAAAGGTATTCTTGTTCCCATTTTAAAGAAGGAGTGAAGCATCTGCATTTTGGTCATCCCTCTTGAGTTTCATGTGTTCTGTGCATCTAGGGTAATTCAAGCATTTGGGCTAATAGCCACTTATCAATGAGTGCATACCATGTGTGTTTTTCTGTGATTGGGTTACCTCACTCAGGATGGTATTTTCCAGTTCCATCCATTTGCCTATGAATTTCATAAAGTCATTGTTTTTGATAGCTTAATAGTATCCCATTGTGTAGATGTACCACATTTTCTGTATCCATTCCTCTGTTGAAGGGCATCTGGGTTCTTTCCAGCTTCTGGCTATTATAAATAAGGCTGCGATGAACATAGTGGAGCACGTGTCTTTTTTATATGTTGGTGCATCTTTTGGGTATATGCCCAGGAGTGGTATAGCTGGGTCCTCAGGTAGTGCAATGTCCATTTTTCTGAGGAACCTCCAGACTGATTTCCAGAATGGTTGTACCAGTCTGCAATCCCACCAACAATGGGGGAGTGTTCCTCTTTCTCATCATCCTCGCCAGCATTTGCTGTCACCTGAGTTTTTGATCTTAGCCATAATAGCTTGCAGCAGTGCTCAGGTGGGCTTGCTGCTGCATTTTTCACCTGCTCCTGGAGTCTGCACCAACTCACCCCCAACCCCCAAGGGCAGGTAGGGTCAGGCAGAGAGCTGTCCAGGGCACAGGCAACTGAGGAGAAGGAGGAATGGCCTTGAGAGGTTCTTGGAATCCTGCTCCCTAGGGTTTTTCTCTACAGAGCAACTTGAGTGAGCATCACTGAAGTAAGCCAGGCAGTCACTGTTGCTCAGCGCTTCAGGGGCTTCTTATCATATCGCCACTGAAGGCCTCCTGATGCCACATGAAAGAGGTAGTTATCCCTGTGTCATTCCTGAGTGGCCTCTTTCCTTCCTGCCGCCGAGCTCTTCAGAAAGGCTGAGCTCCCTGTCACGTTTTGCTCTTGGGATGGGCCTCTGAACTTCTTTCCTGCTGCATCTTCACAGGGCTGCTGCTCGATTTAGGGTTTACTCAGACGCTCCTGTCAGCTAGCCCGCCACCTCCTCCACACTCTGAAAGAACCGAGGGTGACGATTTGCTTCCTTGCTTTGTTACTCTTCTATCTTCATGGCCTAGATCAGTAGAAGAGCATGGCGGACTCTCAGCAGACGTGAAGAAACAATTTAAAATGATGCAACCTGGAAATAGGTAACACACACACACACACACACACACACACACACACACGAACACATACATACACATACACACACACGAACACATACACACACGAACACATACACACACACATGAACACATACACACACACGAACACATACATACACACACACACGAACACATATACACACATACACACACGAACACATACATACACACACGCACACATACATACACACACACGCACACATACATACACACACACGAACACATACATACACACACATGAACACATACATACACACACCCGAACACATACACACACCCACACAAACACATACATACACACACACTCGAACACATACACACACACACGAACACACACACACGCATGCACGCACGCATGCACGCATGCGCACACACACGCACACGCACACACAAGCACATTTACATGCACCCACAGTGTGGAGTGGTAGACCTGTGACCTCACTTGGCTATGGTAATTATTTTACAGTTCATACTTATATTTTAAAAGGTGATAATATTAAAGTAAAAGCAGTCCAATAAGTTAATACATTTTAAAAATTAGGACTTCCAAGATAGCTCAGAGTGTGTGATGGTTAGTTTTAATTGTCAAATTGACATAATCTAGCTTTGCTAGAAAAAGGAAGCTCAATGAGAGCGTGTCTAGATTAAGTTGGCCTGTAGGCCTGTCTGTGGGAGGTTGTCTTGATTATAATAACTGAGATGGTGCCACTGTGGATGGCATCATTCTCTAGGAGATTCTGAGCTGTAGAAGAGTGAAGCGAGCTGAGCAGAGGCATGCATGCATTAATTCACTTCTCTCTGCTTTGTCTGTGGCTCTAACGGGACCAGCTACTTCAAGTCCTGCTGCCCTGAAATGGTGCACTGAAGACTGGTACTGTGAGCCAAATAGACCCTTCTTCTGAAGCTGTGTTTTGTCATTTTTTTTCAATCACAATAGGATGTGAAGCTTAGGAAGTGGGTAAGAGAGCTTGCCACCAAAGCCTATGACCTGAGGTTGATCTCTGAACTCACAAAGGAGGGAGACAACCAACTCTGGAAAGTTGGCAGTTTGAAATGTGATGGGATGAATTTGCCTGTGTGTGTGTACATGTGCATTTACATACACATAGCCTCTACACATACATATACACATAAATAAAATAAAAAAAGCATTGCAGTACTTGAGCGAATGGTTTGTTTATATGTATTCATTATAAAATTCAAGCATTCGTAGAAAGTGCAAGAAAGGAAGTAAAAAAAAATCCTAAACTCTTTTTATGCAGGTAGAAGAAATGAATGCTAACATTTGGTGAATAGCATTTTAGGTATTTCTTTATGCCTATGTCCAGTAAAAGGTGGGCTTGTTGGCTAATTGGTTGGTCTAGGAAGACAGAAAGTTCATAGTTTAAAAGAAATTATAAGAATAATATCATATTATACATTCACAAAATGTTAAAATTAGCTTATCTCACTTTATTTTATTTACTACTATTATTTGTGTATGTGTATGTGTGTGCTTGTTTGTGAGGGCAGAGGACAATCTGGAGGGCAGAGGATAACTTGTAATATATAGTTCTCTCCTTCCACCATTTTGGTCCTGGGGACCAAGCTCAGGTCATCAGACTTGGTAATGAGCACACTGACTGACTGAACCATATCAGTGGTTCTTGCTTCTCTTAAAAAAAAAAACAAAGAAAGAACTTTAAATAAATAGTATTAATTTTAAAAGTACTTGCTTGTGAGAGTTTACATGAAAATTAAGGGGCAATATGGGACAGAGTTTATACTTTGACATTTAGCAGGATCAGTAAATCTGTATATGAAAGTTGAAAAGATGTGTGCTCTAAGACTACATTACTTCCCCAGCTCCTGAGTCTTGTGGTTTACCATGTTTTTATTTTGTAAAAGTTACATTCTCTTTTTGTTGTTGTTGTTAATGACATTTCAGTGCATTAGTTCGGTAATGGTAAAGTAGGTTCTGTGGTTGCCATGGTATCTGTGGTTTTAAACCTTTCATTTTGATTCATCATTTTGTAGTTGGAGTTTTATTCCTCTACTCCAGAGAGCCTGTGGGTATCATATTTCTTGAGGTCTTTAATGTTTGAGAATGTCTACTTGTTAACTTTGTAGTCTTGGCTAACAGGTCCAACATTATTCATGATTTTACACCTTGGATCTTTTAAAATAGTTTTCTAGTACAAGAAGGCGCTGTTGAGAATTAGCCGGAAGTTTTTCTGCCTTACATATTTCTTGTTATTTGTTTTTCATAACAAATATAACTAGAGGCCTTTCTCATGTCTTAAAGCTCAGTAATGTTGCCAGGATAGATATTATAAATAATTATTCTGAATACATTTTTTCCAACTGTGTTATATGTTCCTTTGATCTTAAGATTCAGCTTTTACATCGTGAAATACATGTCTACTTCTGTTTACCTACATATTTTTTGTTGCATTCTCTCAGGTTCTTTCTTTTGTCAGAAACAGGACTCACCCTTCTGATCTTTGTGCTCTTTCCTTACGTATTATCTTCTCTCAGATTGCTTGAATAAATCCTTCTGTACATGTTGTTCGTGATTACCTCAAGCCTTTACTTGACACAATTGGTTTGCTTTTAGCTCTGTCTGTTCTATTCTGGCTGCTTCTAACTCATCATTAAATCTGCGCTGATGGTGTTTTGGCCTCAATTTATTTCCCAAACTCCATAATTTCTTTTTCCATCTCCCCTCTGGAAAAATCTTTGAGCCTCTGTTTGAGTGATTACAGGTACTTGCTATATGGTGCTTGTAAGAAAACTACTTCTGTTCCAATGTGTATTTTCCTTTTGAGTCAATTCTTTCAAAGTCTTACACACACTCCTTTCTGATTCCCTCTATTGTTGTAATTATTGACCAGATTGCATTGTAACATGTACAGAACTCTTTGTCATTAGAATTCTTTTGGATCTTTTGCCCATTCTCTGTAATTATTTTCACTTAGTGTTTGTTTTTAATGTAGTGTGGTTGAGTGCTTCTTGACAGCATTCCTTATTTAATGTTATTTATTCCTGTCCATTGCAGGCAGTATTTATCATATGGACTTTGTGAAGCCTGAGTAGAGCTGAGAGAAAGGACAAGAGTGGAATTTACTGTAAGTGAAGTCCTCACTATGGACTTTAATTAAATGTCCTGGCCCAGCACATATTCCACTAGGCAGAAGATGTGTCTGTTTTTTGGAACTTGGCATATCTTCCTGTGCATTTCTGAGAGACAACAAGTGCTGGTGTCCTTAACTTTGCCGAACTATGTTAGGACTTCTGTTCTTCATTGGTTGTCATGTCTTTTGTTTGATAACATCCTGTGCCTCCATTTGATTCTCTGTAGATACTCTTTCAATGAAACTTAAATACATTTTAATTTTCACACACACAGCATATGGAGAGAAGAAGGGAGGTAGGAAGGGAATGACAGATGAGAGGGAGGGAGGGGGAGGAAGAGAGAGAGAGAGAGAAAGAGAGAGAGAGAGAGAGAATGAGAATATGATATTATCAGTGCGAGTGAAGGTGGAGGTCATGAAGGTTCTGGGGATTGGATTCAAGTCATTAGGCTAATATATCAAGTGCCTTTATCCACTGAACCACCTTGCTCCCTTTGCTGGCCCTATATTTTTTTAATTATTTGTTTTTTGTTTCTTTGATTTGTTTTTCAAGACAAAGCTTCTTTCTATATCCTTGACTGTCCTGGAACTAGCACCATAGACCAGGTTGGCCTTGAGTTCACAGAGATCTGTCTGCCTTGGTCTCCTGAATGCTGGAATTAAAGGCATGTGCCATCACTGACAGGATAAAATTTAGTGATCACATGGACTGAGGCTTGTCTTCAATAACAACAAAACCAACAGAAAGCCCACAGCTACCTGGAAGTAGAGCTGGACAACGTTCTACTCAACAACAACAACATGGCCAAAGAGGAAACGAAGAAAGACGTTTAGAATCTAATGAAAATGAAGACACAGATATCCAAACTTATGGGATACAATGAAAGCAGTGCTAAGAGGAAAAACTCAGAGCTCGGAGTGCCTCCAAAAAGAAACTGGAAAGAGCATAAGTTAGTGGTTTGACAGCACACCTGAAAGCTCTAAAACAAAAAGAAGCAAATTTACTCAAGAGGAGTAGACAGCAGGAAATAACCAAACTCAGAGCTGAAATCAACCAAGTAGAAACAAAAAGAATTTATTCAAAGAATCAATAAAAGCAATTCTTTGAGAAAAATCATCAAGCTAGATAAACCCTTAGTCAGACTAACCAGAGGGCACAGAGACAGTATCCAAATTAACAAAATCAGAAATGAAAAGGGAAACATAAAAAACGGAAACTGAGGATATTCAAAAAATTATCAGATCCGACATACAAAAGCCTATACTCAATAAAACTGGAAAATCTGGAGGAAATGTCCATTTAGAAATCAATTTTCTAGACAGATACCTGGTACCAAAGTTAAATCAGGATCAGATAAACCATCTAAACAGCCCCATAACCCCTAAAGAAATATAAGCAGTCATTAAAAAGTCTCCCCACCAAAAAAAGTCCAGAATCAGATGGGTTTAGGGCAGAATTCTCAGACCTTCAAAGAAGACCTAATACCAATACTGTCCAAACTATTCCACAAAATAGAAAGAGAAGGAACACTACCCAATTTGTTCTTTGAAGTCACAATTATGCTTATACCTAAACTACACAAAGACACAACAAAGAAAGAAAACTTCAGACCAATTTCCTTTATGAATATCGATGCAAAAATACTCAAAATTCTCACAAACCGAATCTAAAAGCAAACACCTCAAAACAATCATTCACAATGATCCAGCAGACTTTATCCCAGGGATGGAAGGATAGTTCAATATACAGAAATCCATCAATGTAGTCCACTATGTAAACAAATTCAAGGAAAGAAAAAAAACACATGATCATATTATTAGATGCTGAGAAAGCATTGACAAAACCCAACTCTCCTTCATGATAAAAGTCTTGGAAAGATCAGGAATTCAAGGCCCATACACAGACATAGTAAAAGCCATATACAGCAAACCAGTAGCCAACATCAAACTAAAATGGAGAGAAACTTGAAGTAATACCACTAAAATCAGGGACTGGACAAGGCTGCCCATTCTATCCCTACCTATTCAGTCTAGTACTCTAAGTCCTAGCCAGAGCAATTAGACAACAAAAAGAGGTCAATTTGGAAAGGAAAATGTCAACATATCACTATTTACAGATGATATGATAGTATACTTAAGTGACCACAAAAATTCTACCAGAGAACTCATAAGGCTGAAGTGGTCAGGTATAAAATTAACTCAACAAATCAGTAGCCTTCCCTACTCAAAGGATAAACAGGCTGAAAAAGAAATTAGGGAAATAACACTGTTCACAATAGCCACAAATAATATTAAATGTCTTGGTGTGACTCTAACCAAGCAAGTGAAAGATCTTTCTGAGAAGAACGTTGAAAGAAATCGAAGATCGCAAAAGATGGAAAGACCTCCCATGCTCATGGATTGGCAGGATTAATATAGTAAAAATGGTCATCTTGCTGAAAGCAATCTACAGATTCAATGCAATCCCCATCATAATTGCAACTCAAGTCTTCATAGAGTTAGAAAGAGCAATTCTTAATTCATTTGGAATAACAAAAAAAATCCCAGGACAGGAAAAACTATTCTTAACAATAAAATAACTTCTGGGGGGATCACATCCCTGACCTCAAGCAGTATACAGAGCAATAGTGATAAAGACTGACTGCATGGTATTGGTACAGAGACAGGCAGGTAGATCAATGGAATAGAATTGAAGACTCAGAAATGAACCCACACACCTATGGTCACTTTATCTTTGACAAAAGAGCTAAAAACATCCAATGGAAAATAGATGGCATTTTCAACAAATGGTGCTGGTTCAACTGGTGGTCAACATGTAGAAAAAAGCAAATTGACCCATTCTTATCTCCTTGTACAAAGCTCAGGACCAAGTGGATCAAAGATCTCCACATAAAAGCATAAACATTGAAACTAGAAGAGAAAGTGGGGAAGAGCCTGGAACATATAGGCACAGGGGAAATTTCCTGAACATAACACCAATGGCTTATGCTCCAACATCAAGAATGGACAAATGAGACCTCATAAAATTGCAAAGCTTTTGTAATGCAAAAGACAAAACAGCAACCAACCAACAGATTGGGAAAAGACCTTTACCAATCCTATATCCGATAGACAGCTAATATTAAATATATATAAAGAAATCAAGAAGTTATACTCCAGAGAATCAAATAATCCTATTAGAACTGGAGTACCGAGCTAACAAATAATTCTAAGCTGAGGAATACCAAATGACTGAGAAGCACCTAAGGAAATGTTCAGCATTTTAGTCACCAGGGAAATGCATATCAAAACAACCCTGAGATTCTACCCCATATCAGTCAGAATGTCTAAGATCAAAAACTCAGGTGACAGTAGATGCTGGCGAGGATGTGGCAAATACTAATACTCCTTTACTGTTGGTGGGATTACAAGCTGGTACAATCACTGTGGAAAGCAGTCTGGCAGTACCTCAGAAGATTGAACATAGTACTGCCCGAGGACCCAGCTATACCACTCCTGGTACATACCCAAAAGATGCTCCAACATATAACAAGGACACATGCTCCACTATGTTCATAGCAGCCTTATAATAGCCAGAAACTGGAAGGAACCCAGATGTCCTTCAACAGAGGAATGGATACAGAAAATACAATACATTTACACAGTGGAATACTACACAGAGATTAAAAACAATGACTACATGAAATTCTTAGGCAAATGGATGGAACTAGAAAATATCATCCCGAGTGAGGTAACCCAGTCACAAAAAAACACACATGGTATGCACTGACTGATAAGTGGATATTAGCCCAAAAACTTGGAATACTTAAGAATAAATTCACAGATCATATGAAGCTCAAGAAGAAGCAAAACCTAAATGTAGATGCTTCAGTCCTTCTTAGATGGAAGAATGAAATCCTCACAGGGGGAAGTGCAGGGACCAGAGTAGGGAAGGGACTGAAGAAAATGTCATCCAGAGACTGCCCCACCTGGGGATTCATCCCATATGCAGCCACCAAACCCAGTCACTATTGCTGATGCCAAGAAGTGCTTGCTGACAGGAGCCTGATATGGATGTCTCCTGAGAGGCTCAGCCAGAGCCCTACTGATACAGATGATGATGCTTACAGCTAACCATTGGACTGAGTACAGGGACCCCAGTGGAGGTGTTAGAGAAAGACTGAAGGAGCCAAAGGGGTTTGCAACCCCATAGAAAGAACAATATCAGCCAACCAGACCCCACCAGAGCTCACAGGGAGTAAACCACCGTCCAATGAGTACACATGGAGAGACCTATGGCTCTAGCCACATATGTAGCAGAGGATGTCATTGTCCAGCATCAATAGGAGGAAAAACCCTTGGTCCTGTGAAGTCTCATTTTCCCAAAGTAGGGGAATGCCAGGGCGTTGAGTTGGGAATAGGTGGGTGGTAGTGGGAACATCCTCACAGAAGCGGGTGGACGGGGGAGGGGACATGGGAGAGTGGGGAAAGGGAATAACATTTGAAATGTAAACACATAAAATATCCAAGAAAAACAAAATTAAAAAAAGAAAAAAACGAATAAGCAACAGGTTAGGCAATATTAAACCTGAGTTATTTTGAATCTTCAAAAAAAATCACACAAAAGTTATTAAATTCAAAATGTATGGTTCATTACTAACATTATGACACTGATATTACCCTTATGTACAATTTCCTGTTTGGTTAATGTCACTTGTTGTCTTTAGCAATTAACATATAAGAATTAAAATTATAGTATTCTTTTTTTCCAAAGGAAAAAAATTAGTGGTTCGGTCCTTCTTCCCTCCTTCCCTCCCTCCCTCCCTTCCTCCCTTCCACCTTTCCTTCCTTCTTGTAAGGGAAATATTTATTTATTTATTTATTTATTTATTTATTTATTTATTTATTTATTTATTTGTTTGTTTGTTTATGATGCCATTCATTTGCATCTCAAACGATATGCCAGGTCCCACCAGTCCCCTATCCCACATCCACCTTCCCACTCCCCCTCCCATCCACACTCTCCTGCCACATTGCTCCAGCATCCCCCTATGCTGGGGCATCAAGCCTCCCCAGGACCAAGGGTCTCCCCTTCTGTTGCTGTGAGGCAAAGCCATCCCCTCCTACATGTGTATCTGGAGCCATGAGTCTCTCCAGGTATACTCCTTGGTTGGTGGTCTAGACTCTGGTCCCCCTCAATCGGGGGCCGTGCCTATCTGGATCTATCTCCCTCTTCTCTGCTTATTTAGGCCAAAGTCATCCCAGTTGAGTCCTGGGAGCCTCATGTTTCCCTGGTGTCTGGGACCCTCTGGTAGCTAACCTCAGTTCCTCATCCCCTGTGCCACATATTTTTGTTGGATTTCCTGACCTTCTGTACCTCCCTCACATCCTCTCCACCTCCAGATCCTGATGCTGGCACACCTATCCCCCCCACTTCTCCCTCTCTGGTTCCCCTTTTCTCCCACATCCCCCAATGCAGGACTGAAGCATCCATGCACTGGTCTTCCTTCCTTCTCCATATGGTCTGTGGGTTGTATTATGGACACTGTGCGCTTTGGGGCTAATATCCACTTATTAGTGAGTGCATACCAGGTGTGTTTTTTGTGACTGGGTTACCTCACTCAGGATGATATTTTCTAGTTCCATCCATTTGCCTATGAATTTCATGAAGTCATTGTTTTTAATCTCTGTGTAGTACTCCACTGTGTAAATGTACCACATTTTCTGTATCCATTCCTCTGTTGAAGAACATCTGGTTCTTTCCAGCTTCTGGCTATTATAAATAAGGCTGCTATGAACATAGCGGAGCATGTGTCACAGTCTTTTGGGTGTATGCCCAGGAGTGTTAAAGCTGGGTAATCAGGTAGCACTATGTTCAGTTTTCTGAGGAACTGCCAGACAGCTTTCTACAGTGGTTGTACCAATCTGCAATCCCACCAGCAATGGAGGAGTGTTCCTTTTTCTCCACATCCTCACCAGCATCTGCTGTCACCTGAATTTTTGATCTCAGCCATTCTGACTGCTGTGAGGTGGAATCTCAGAATCATTTTCTTTTTCATTTCCCCGATGACTAACAATGTTGATCATTTCTTTGTGCTTCTCAGCCATTCGAAATTCCTCAGTTGAGTATTTTCTCTTTACTATACATTTTAATAGGGTTATTTGGTTCTCTGGAGTCTACCTACTTGATTTCTTTGTATAAATTGGACATTAGCCCTCTATTGGATGTAGTATTGGTAAATATCTTTCCCCATTTGTGGGATGTCATTTTGTCCTATTGACAGTGTCCTTTGCTTTACAGAATCTTTTCTATTCTATGAGTTCCCATTTGTCGATTGTTGCTCTTAAAGCATAAGCCATTGATGTTGTTCAGGAAGTTTCCCCCTGTGCCCAAGTATTCAAGGCTCTTCCTCACTTTCTCTTCTATTAAATTCAGAATGTCTGGCTTTATGTGGAGGTCCTTGATCCACTTGGACTTGAGCTTTGTATAAGGAAATAAGAATGGATCAATTTGCATTCTTCTACATCCTGACCACCAGTTTTACTAGTACCATTTGTTGAAAATGCTGTCTTTTAATACAGAGGTGAATGTTAGCCGCCCACCACTGGACAGAGAATAGGGTCCCCATTGGAGGAGTTAGAAAAGGATTGAAGGAGTTGAAGGGGCTTGCAACACCGTAAGAAGCCATGGATGGACCCATGGCTTCAGATGCATATGTAGCAGAGGATGGCCTTATTGTGCACCAATGGGAGGAGAAGCCTTTCATCCTACCAAGATTTGAACCCCCAGTGTAGAAGAAAGCAAGGGTGGGGAGGTGGGAATGGGTGGGTAGTTGGGTGGGGGACACCCTCATACATATTTATGTATACTATCATATCTTTTGCAAATAGTGATATCTTGACTTCCTCTCTCTCAAGTTTTATCCCTTTGATCTCTTTTTGTTGTCTAATTGCTCTGCCTTGTTTTGTTCCTAATTTTAAAAGGATTGTTTTGAGTTTCTCTTCATTTAGTTTGATGTTGGCTATTGGTTTGCTGTATATGCTTTTATTATGTTTAGATATGGACCTTAAATTCCTTATCTTTTCAAGAATTTTAACATGAAGACGTTGTTGAATTTTGTCAAATGCTTTCTTGCATCTAATGAGATGATCGTGTGTTTTTTTTTCATTGAGTTTGTTTTCATAGTGGATCACATGGATAGATTTCCATATATCGAACCATGCCTTCATCCCTGGGATGAAGCCTACTTGATCATGATGGAGATCATTTTGATGTGTTCTTGATTCAGTTTGTGAGAATTTTGTTGACTATTTTTGTATCGATATTTATAAGGGAAATTGGTCTGTAGTTCTTTTTCTTTGTTGAGTCTTTGTATGCTTTAGGTATAAGCATAATTTTGGCTTCATAGAACAAATTGGGTAGTGTTCCTTCTGTTTCTATTTTGTGGAATAGTTTGAGGAGTATTGGTATTCAATCTTCTTTGAAGGTCTGATAGCATTCTGCACTAAATCCATATGACCCTGAGCTTTTTTGGTTGGGAGATTTCTAATGATTGCTTCTATTTCCTTGGGGGTTATGGAGCTGTTTGGATGTTTTTGCTGATCCTGATTTAACTTTGGTAACCAGTATCTGTCTAGAAAATCATCCATTTCATCCAGGTTTTCCAGTTTTGTTGAGTGTAGACTTTTGTTGGAGGAGCTGATAATTTTTTGAATTTCCTCATTTTCTATTGTTTTGTCTCACTTTTCATTTCTGATTTTGCATACTGTTTCTGTGCCCTCTGGTTATTGTGGCTAAGAGTTTATCTTGTTTATTTTCTCAAAGAACAAGCTCCTACTTTTGTTGATTCTTTGTATAGGTCTTCTTTCTTCTTTGTTGATTTCAGCCTCGAGTTTGATTATTTCCTTCCATCTACTCCTCTTGCTTCTTTTTGTTCTAGAACTTTCAAATAAGCTGTTAAGCTGCTAGTAGACTATCTCTCCAATTTCTTTATAGAGGCACTCAGAGCTACAAGTTTTTCTCTTAGCACTGCTTTCATTATGTCCCATAAATTTGGATATGTTGTGCCTTCATTTTCACTGAATTCTAAAAAGTCTTTCGTTCTTCCCTAACCAAGTTATCATTGAGTAGATAGTTGTTTAGCTTACATGTGTATTGGGCTTTCTGTTGTTTTTGTTGCTACTGAAGACCAGCCTTGGTGTGTGGTGGTCCAATAAAATACATGCAATTAATTCAGTGTTCTTGTATCTGTTGAGGTTTGTTTTGTGTCCAAGTATATAGCTGATTTTTGAGAAGGTACCATGAGGAGCTGAGAAGAAGGTATATTTTCTTATTTTAGGGTGAAATATTCCATTGATATCAGTTAAGTTCATTTGGTTTATAACTTCTTTTAGTTTCACCATTTCTCTGTATAGTTCATGTTTCCATGATCTGTCCATTGGTGAGAGTGGGGTGCTGCAATATCCTACTATTATTGTGTGAGGGTCAACCTGTGCTTTTAGCTTTAGTACCATTTCTTTTACAAATGTGGGTGCCCTTACATTTGTGGCATAGATGTCCAAAATTGAGCGTTCATCTTGGTGGCTTTTTCCTTTAATGAGTATGTAGTGACCTTCCCCATCTTTTTTTTTTTTGATAACTTTTGCGTAAAAGTCTATTTTTTAGGACACTGCCATTAGGACAAAATAGCAACCAACAGATTGGCAAAAGATCTTTACCAATCCTACATCCAATAGAGGGCTAATATCCAGTATATGCAAAGAACTCAAGAAGGTAGACTCCAGAGAATCAAATAAGCCCATTAAAAATGGGGTGCAGAGGGGTTGGGGATTTAGCTCAGTGGTAGAGCGCTTGCCTAAGAAGCGCAAGGCCCTGGGTTTGATCCCCAGCTCCGAAAAAAAAGAACCAAAAAATGGGGTACAGAGCTAAAGAAAGAATTCTCAACTGAGGAATATCAAATCACTGAGAGGCACTTAATGAAATGTTCAACATCTTTAGTCACTAGGGGAATGCAAATCAAAACAGCCCTGAGATTACACCTCACACCAATCATAATGGCTAAGATCAAAAACTCAGGTGACAACAGATGCTGGCAAGGATATGGAGAAAGAGATATACTCCTCCATTGCTGGTGGAATTGCAAGCTGGTACAACCACTGTGGAAATCAGTCTGGCAGTTCCTTAGAAAACTGGACATAGTGTAATCTGTGGACCCAGCTATACTACTCCTGGGCCTACACCCAAAAGATGCTCCAACATATAACAAGGACACATGCTCCACTATGTTCATAACAGCCTTATTTATAATAGCCAGAAGCTGGAAAGAACCCAGATGTCCTTCAACAGAGGAATGGATACATAAATGTGGTACATCTACACAATGGAGTACTACTCAGCTATTAAAAACAATGACTTCATGAGATTCATAGACAAATGTATGGAACTCGAAAAATATCATTGTGAGTAAGGTAACCCAATCACGAAAACAACATATGGTATGCCCTCACTGATAAGTGGATATTAGCCCCAAAAACTTGGATTACTCAAGATACAATCCACAAAACACATGAAGGTCAAGAAGAAGGATGACCAAAGTGTGGATGCTTCAGTCCTTCTTAGAAGGGGGAACAAAAATATTCACAGGAGGAGATATGGAGACAAAGTTTGGAGCAGAGACTGAAGGAATGGCCATTCAGAGAGTGCCCCACCTGGGGATCCAGTCCATATACATACAGCAACCAATCCCAGACAGTATTGCTGATGTCAAGAAGTACATGCTGACAGGAACCTGATATAGCTGTCCCATGAGAGGCTCTGCCAGACTGTAACAAATACAGAGGCGAATGCTAGCAGCCAATCATTGACCTGAGAACAGGGTCCTAATTTGTGGAGTTTGATAAAGCATTGAAGGAGCTGAAGGAGCTTGCAACTCCATAAGAACAATACCAACCAACCAGAGCTCTCAGGGACTAAACCACTACCCAAAGTCTTCACATAGACAGAGCCATAGCTCCAGCTGCATTTGTAGCAGAGGATGGCCATGTTGGGTACCAATGGGAGGAGAAGCCATTGGTCCTGCCAAGGCTCGACCCCACCCCCAGTGTAGGGGAATGTCAGGGTGAGGAGGTAGGAAGGGGGATGATTTGGGAGAGAGAACACCTTTATAGAAGTAGGGGGAGGGGGATGTGATAGGAGGCTTATGGACAAGAAATTGGGAAAGGGAATAACATTTGAAATGTAAATAAAAATATCCAATAAAAAAGGAAAGTCTATTTTGTTGGAAATTCAAATGGCTACTCCGGCTTGTTTCTTGGGACCTTTTGCTTTAAAATTTTTTCCCTTCCTTTTACTTTGAGGCAAAGTCTGTCTTTGACTCTGGTGTGTATTTCCTGTATGCAGCAAAATGCTGGATCCTCTTTATGTATCTAGTCTTTTTGTCTGTCTTTTTATTAGGGAATTGAGTCCATTGATATTGAGAGCTATTAGGGACCAATGATTGTTGCTTCTTGTTATTTTTGTTGTTAGAGGTGGAATTATGTTTGTGTGTCTCTCTTCTTTTGGGTTTGTCATGAAAAGACGACTTTCTTGCTTTCTTTAGGGTGTAGTTTTCCTCTTTGTGTTGGACTTTTTCTTCTATTATCCTCTGTAGGGCTGGGTTTGTGGAAAGATATTGTTTAAATTTGTGTTTGTCTTAAAATACCTTGGTTTCTCCATCTATGGTAATTGTGAGTTTTGCTAGGGATAGTAGCCCAGTCTGGTATTTTTGTTCTCTTAGGGTCTGTATGATATCTTTCCAGGATCTTCTGGCTTTTAGAGTCTCTGTTGAGAAGTCTGGTGTCATTCTGATAGGTCTGCCCTTATTTGTTACTTGACCTTTTTCCTTTACTGCTTTTAATATTCTCTCTTTGTTCTGTGCATTTGGTGTTTTTGTGTGACAAGAGGAATTTCTTTTCTGGTCCAATCTATTTGGAGTTTGGTAGGCTTCCTGTATATTTATGGGCTTCTCTTTCTTTAGGTTAGGAAAGTTTTCTTCTATAATTTTGTTGAAGATGTTTGCTGGCCCTTTGTGTTGGGAATTTTCACTGTCTTCTATACCTATTATTCTCAGGTTTGGTTTTTTCACTGTGTCCTGGATTTCTTGAATGTTGTGAAATAGGAGCTTTTGGCTTTTTGTATTTTCCTTGACTGTTGTGTGGATGTCCTTTACTCTATCTTCTGCTCCTGAGATTCTCTCTTCTATTTCTTGCATTCTCTTGGTAATGATTACATCTGTCACTCCTATTCTCTTTATTAGGTTTTCCATCTCCAGGGCTGTCTCCCTTTGTGATTTCTTTAATGATTCTCTTTCCATTTTTACATCCTGTTCAGTTTGTTCAATTCCTTCACATGTTGATTGTGTTCTCCTGTATTTCTTTAAAGGATTATGCTTTTCCTCTTTAAGGGTTTCTACTTGTTTACTTGTATTCTCCTGTATTTCTTTTTTTTTTCTGTTCTATTTTTTTTAAATTTAGAGAATACTTTATTAGTTTTTGTAATCAAACCCACGTAGATAGACCTTACATATTTAATACAGTGCGTTACCCCTGTACAAATGGAAAAAACTTAAGTTCAACATTTCTAGACCAATATGGCTGTTAATTTCTGTACAGTGCCAACTCAACACAGTAAACGGGGATACTTTTTTCCAAAGTTGACAGCACAGCTAAAGTTTCAAAAAATTCAAATTATATATCTGTATATATATTTATATTTATATAAAAAGACCAATAATAGCAGTGTTATGCAGCAACAGCAGCAACAGCTTTTCCAGGTTCTGCAGTCATCTGAACAAAACTGTAGAGACATCCAGCACACTCCATTAAAAAAAAAAAGTAAAAAAACAAAACCCGAGAAAACAGCACAGTTCTGTTACTCTTGTGGTACCTGGCACCATTTTTTTTAAAAATTAGCTTCTCAATCATCATCTGGAAAGAAAACATTCTGAGCAACATCATTAAAAACAGCTCTGATAAAGCACGGTCACTACTACGTATCATAAAGCAGGTACAAGCTATTTTACATCCACAGAGGTATGATACAGTACTGTCCTACATCTATAATACTAGAGGATACAATTTAAAAGGCATTATTTGAGACTTGATTCTACTTTTCCAGCAGAGGGCCCAAAGGATGGTGTGACACAGCTTTGTAAAGAAACATACTCTAGACAGGATTTCCTTTCACTAGTGGCACAGTTCTAAGGATTCATTCTCTCCATGAATGTCAGCTAAAACCGTTATTAAAAAAATGAAATATCCCTAGAACAAAACCGTATAACCACCGGATTCACATGAAGATGACCTAGTGGAGACAAGCTGGACCTCACCTTACCAACAAGCTATCAAATCTGTTATGTTTAAACAGTGAGACCTCCAAGGAAGGAGATGCCAAGTAGTGCTTCAAAGCTTCAGACCACAATCAAACACAGCATCCTTTTCAACAGAAGCAGAAGCTCATCTGAATGTGCTCAAGGATGCTGACATCAACATTTAATCATCTCCTCACTCATCCAGGAAGAAGTTGAGATCAGTTACTACTGTACTTTATTGTGTTCAACCAAATCACCATGTTACAAAAATAGCAAGCTGCCATAATAAAAAATAAGGCTCCTCTATCCAGCACCAGATAGCATCATTTTACTTTCAAGCCTAGAAATTGCACACTTGTATATAAACCAACTGAAGATGAGGATTGAGAGTTCATCTTGGTGGATTTTTCCTTTGATGAATATGAAGTGTCCTTCCTTATCTTTTTTGATGACTTTTAATTGAAAATTGATTTTATTTGATATTAGAATGGCTACTCCAGCTTGCTTCTTCTGACCATTTGCTTGGAAAGTTGTTTTCCAGCCTTTCACTCTGAGGTAGTGTCTGTCTTTGTCTCTGAGGTGTGTTTCCTGTAGGCAGCAGAATGCAGGGTCCTCATTGCGTATCCAGTTTGTTAATCTATGTCTTTTTATTGGGGAGTTGAGGCCATTGATGTTGAGAGATATTAAGGAATAGTGATTATTGCTTCCTGTTATATTCATATTTGGATGTGAGGTTATATTTGTGTGCTTTTCTTCTCTTTGTTTTGTTGCCAAGATGATTAGTTTCTTGCTTCTTCTAGGGTATAGCTTGCCTCCTTATGTTGGGCTTTACCATTTATTATCCTTTGTAGTGCTGGATTTATAGAAAGATATTGTGTAAATTTGGTTTTGTCATGGAATATCTTGGTTTCTCCATCTATGTTAATTGAGAGTTTTGCTGGATACAGTAACCTGGGCTGGCATTTGTGTTCTCTTAGGGTCTGTATGACATCTGTCCAGGATCTTCTGGCCTTCATAGTTTCTGGCGAAAAGTCTGGTGTGATTCTGATAGGTCTGCCTTTATATGTTACTTGACCTTTTTCCCTTACTGCTTTTAATATTCTTTCTTTATTTTGTGCGTTTGGTGTTTTGACAATTATGTGACGGGAGGTGTTTCTTTTCTGGTCCAATCTATTTGGAGTTCTGTAGGCTTCTTGTATGCCTATGGGTATCTCTTTTTTTAGGTTAGGGAAGTTTTCTTCTATGATTTTGTTGAAGATATTTACTGGTCCTTTGAGCTGGGAGTCTTCACTCTCTTCTATACCTATTATCCTTAGGTTTGATCTTCTCATTGAGTCCTGGATTTCCTGTATGTTTTGGACCAGTAGCTTTTTCTGCTTTACATTATCTTTGACAGTTGAGTCAATGATTTCTATGGAATCTTCTGCTCCTGAGATTCTCTCTTCCATCTCTTGTAGTCTGTTGGTGAAGCTTGTATCTACAGCTCCTTGTCTTTTCTTTTGATTTTCTATGTCCAGGGTTGTTTCCATGTGTTCTTTCTTGATTGCTTCTATTTCCATTTTTAATTCCTTCAACTGTTTGATTGTGTTTTCCTGGAATTCTTTCAGGGATTTTTGCGATTCCTCTCTGTAGGCTTCTACTTGTTCTCTAAGGGAGTTCTTTATGTCTTTCTTGAAGTCCTCCAGCATCATGATCAAATATGATTTTGAAACTAGATCTTGCTTTTCTGGTGTGTTTGGATATTCCGTGTTTGCTTTGGTGGGAGAATTGGGCTCCGATGATGCCATGTAGTCTTGGTTTCTGTTGCTTGGGTTCCTGCGCTTGCCTCTCGCCATCAGATTATCTCTAGTGTTACTTTGTTCTGCTATTTCTGACAGTGGCTAGACTGTCCTATAAGCCTGTGTGTCAGGAGTGCTGTAGACCTGTTTTCCTGTTTTCTTTCAGCCAGTTATGGGGACAGAGTGTTCTGCTTTCGGGCGTGTAGTTTTTCCTCTCTACAGGTCTTCAGCTGTTCCTGTGGGCCTGTGTCTTGAGTTCACCAGGCAGGTTTCTTGCAGGGGAAAAGTTGGTCCTACCTGTGGTTCCAAGGCTCAAGTTTGCTCATGGGGTACTGCCTAAGTCCTCTCCGCTGTGGCAGCAACCGGGAAGATCTGCGCCGCTCTTTCCGGGAGCCTCCGTGCACCAGGGTTCCAGATGACGTTTGGTGTTTTCCTCTGGCGTCTGGATGTGCACAGAGTGCAGTCTCTTCTGGTTTCCCAGGTGTGTCTGCCTCTCTGAAGGTTCAGCTCTCCCTCCCACGGGATTTGGGTGCAGAGAACTGTTTATCCGGTCTGTTTCCTTCATTTCCGGCGGTGTCTCAGGCGCAGGGGTCCTGCCGCTCCTGGGCCCTCCCCTACGGGAACCCAGAGGCCTTATACAGTTGCCTCTTGGGCCAGGGATGTGGGCAGGGGTGGGCAGTGTTGGTGGTCTCCTCCGCTCTGCAGCCTCAGGAGTGCCCACCTGATCAGGCGGTGAGGTCTCTCTCCCACGGGGTTTGGGAGCAGAGAGGTGATGCGGGCCGGGATCCGCGGGTGTGTCCTGTATTTCTTTAAGATAATATTTATGTCCTTCTCAAAGCCCTCTATCATCATCATGAAATGAGAGTTTAGATCTGAATCTTGCTTTATATATGTCTTGGGGGTATCCAGGACTTGCTGTGATAGGAGAACTGGTTTCTGATGTTGCCAAGTCAAATTGGTTTCTTTTGCTTATATTTTTGTGCTTGCCTCTTGCCATCTGGTTATCTCTGGTGTTATGTGGCTTCTCTGTCTCTGACTGGAGCCCGTCCTTCCCATAAGCCTGTGATCCTGTGATCCTGTGTTCCTGTGTTCCTGGATGTCAGAATACTTGGGGAATTGAGCTGCAAGTGGGGTATGAGAAAGCATGCAGGCCTCTGACTGGGTGGGGAATCTGCTTCCCTGAGTTGCAGGGGTCAAGGTATCCTTGATTTTGGGACAAGGTTTAATGTCATACCTGTGAAGTTGGGTATGTCAGAATACCTGGAGAGTTGAGCTGCAACTATGGTATGGGCTGTATGGGATCAGGTCCAGTGCCAGGGCTCTGGTTCCTGGCACAGGTGTGAACGGAAAGCACACAGGTCTCTGGCTTTGATTTATTTATTTATTTGTCATGCGCATTTCCTGCAAGTATGTCTGTATAAGGATGTTGGATACTCTGTAACTGGAGCTACAGACAGTTGTAAACTGCCATGGTTGCTGGGACACTGACATGGACCTCTAGAAGGATAGCTAATGCTTTTAACTTCTGGTCCTCTCTTCAGCCCCCTTGTCTCTGTTAACCAAATTTGAAGGAATTGATTTACTTACATTCTTTTATCATTACTGTTTCTGTGGATTAGGTTGGGTTAAAAGCCTTGCTATCATAATTCAGAATTTTTTCCCTAAAACCTTGTGGACTTTAATCAAAATTCTTTTCACTTGTCTGTTTTGTTATTTGTTATAAGTGCTTTGACTTTCTAATTTTGTTTTATTCTGAGAAATAAAAGGCCAAATCCTTTAGGTGGGAAAATTCAATTCAGTTTAAGTGATGATACAGTTGAAATGATTAGCATAATTCAGTGTTGCTATTAATCTTTGACACTATTATTCATTCTCGTGATTTTCTTCAGTGACCTAAAAATCTTTTGATAGTTTTCATATATATAAAGAAAGAGAAATATAGAAATGACTAAAAATACAGCAAATCCCCCCTCCCAAAACCTAAAATCTAAAACCCAACCCAACCCAAACCAATCAACCAGTCAACCAATCAACCAAACACCAACACCAACAAGACAATTCACCAACTTCCTCAGGTAAAGGGCAGTTAAAACCTTGTCTCTTATTGAGTAGGTAGGGAATAGGTTATGGTTTAAGTCTATTAATGGCAAACTCTGTCCCTAGTTTCTGTTATCATATGGGGTAGAAGTTCAGAGTGGTTTCCAATCTTCTTCTACAGCCCACATGCTTGATATAATTCCTTCCCTCCAATGTTGGTGGGCTTAATCTAACAAGATATGCTCCCTTTCAAGGACGATCTCAAGATCAGGGAGATTCAGAGTTCTCATGTGATCTTGGAGAAGTGTCTTTCATGAACTCTATAGCTTGAAGGAGGTGAATTGTTAACAACTATGTATACTTGGCAGAGGACACTGAGTCTTGTAGCACTTCAGTCCTGGCCAACATGATTGAGCCTGGTAAAGCCATGGGGTAGAGAACTCAGTTGAACCTGTGCCTTAGCCTTTCAGAACTGTGAGCTACAGTGGCAGTGTTTAAGCCACAAAATCATGGTAATGTGTTATGTAGCAACAGTAGGCTAATAATCTATAAATCTTAAAAGTGATTTGCTTTATTTTAATTTAGTCTGAGTATCTCTGAAAAGAAATACTTGTTTTGGGGGCTGGAGAGAGATGGCTCAGTGGTTAAGAGCACTGACTGCTCTTCCAAAGGTCCTGAGTTCAATTCCCAGCAACCACATGGTGGCTCATAACCATCTGTAATGAGAGTCAATGCCCTCTTCTAGTGTGTAAAGGACAGTGCAGTCATATAAATCTTTAGAAAAAAAGAAATACTTGTTTTTTCCTCATACAGAGGGCTGTACTATTCTATTTCCATATTTGGTTGGATTTTGTCATAGTTTCTCTCTCTCTCTCTCTCTCTCTCTCACACACACACACACACACACACACACACACACACACACACACACCTGCCTCTTTTCCTCAGTATTGGTACTTGAGGGAGAAATCTAGAGTGTTTGCTGCTCTGAATCATAATTGCAACTTGGAAACATCAGTGAAATGGATTAAAGGAATAGTGGAAGATCATTCTATAATGGTTTTATAGAACAGATCAACATGTAGATTAATGTCAAGTGGGAGGTTTTGTGTGCCTTTAAATTAATTTTTTAGAGAAATTAAATTTTTAATTAAAAATAAGACTATTCACATACATTGAGAACATGGTACAAATTATAACTGAACAGACTTTACTTTTTAGAAAATGCATAAATGTATGTACTATCCCTAGATAAAGAGATAGGACTTTAGAGAACTACTATGTTTAAATCTCTTACCCATTCATAAACCCCTTTCCTTTAGTTAACCACTATTCTCTTTATGTCACCTTAGACTAGTTTTTGCCTACTTTTAAAGTATGTGCTTTCTTTTGTTTTGGGCTCATTTAGTTCAGCAGTGTTTGTGGGAAGCAAATGTCAATGGCTAAGCTCTGGATGGTTCTTTCGCGTTGCTTCATAGACTCCCATCCTATCAGCAATCTAGAGCTCCACTCTACTTGGGGCACTGTGTTCACTTCCATCACGTAGAGCAAGGTAGCTTCATTTGGGTCTGTGGCACATTGTGCTTCTATGAACATTCTTTATATGCAATGTGGTACTTTGGGTAAGCATCATTCCCTATCCAGAAGAGTTACTGGATCTGAGAATGTATATTATTAAGTTTTATAGGTAGTATAATCAGATCATGTCCAGCAACAGTTTCTTAAGTTACTGAGTCAAGTGACCCCCCCTACCAGTGACCTATGAGAACTGTAGTTGCTTCATAACAGGGCTCCTACTCCCCCTCATCCCCCCTCCTCCTTCTTGTCATTGTCGTCATCATTGTCATCATCACCATCATCGTCATCATTATCATCTTTAATTCTTCTAAATGGCAAGGCATCTTATTGCCGTTTTGTGTGTATTTCTCTCTTGATATGTAGTGACCATCTTTCTATATATTTATTGAACACTAACTATTACTTCTCCAACTTTATGTCAGAGTACATTATTAGGTTATGAGATCAATTTTGTGAATTAAGATCAAGCATCTAAAGACTGAGGATGTTGCTCAATGTTAGAACACTTGCTCTCATGCATAAGACTCTCAGTTTGGTCCCCAGCACTGCAAATAGAACAAATAGAGCATCAACATTTAGAAGGTCTGAAGTAGGGGTTGGGAGATGCCTTGGTTGCTGAAGAACGTAGGGTGTAGATATGAAAACCTGATTTCTAGCACCCGTGTAACAAAGTCACACATGGTCTCTGGTCTATAACCCTAGAGGTGATGAGGATGAGAGAGGTAGATACCTGGAGTTTGCTGGCCAACAGCCTAGCCATTTGGCAAATGCTGGGTTCAATGAGAGCTCCTGTCTCAAAAGATAATGTGGAAGATCATCAAGGAGATACCCGAAGTCAACCAATGGCCTCCATATATACATGCACACAGATACACAAACACAAACTTACACACAAACACTAAAATGTCTTAAATAGTTTGGCATGCATCAGAAGAGAGGAAATAGGAATTATAATGTTAAGTATTTTTGGAGAATTTGATTTCACTTGCATATGTATACATACATACCAATTTTAATGTATATATGTGAATGTGGTTATTATATCTCTTAGTATGAACTGTGGCAGAAAGGTTTACAAAACCCTGTTGTGTATTCCATACCCAGAGCCCCTCTAACTTGAGTAAGACATAAAAGCTAAGACTCATTAGTGCAGTCCGTGGACTGAAGCATCTGAGACTGTAAACACAATGAGTCATCATCACTGGAAAGGAGGATGGAACATAGTACAGTGCCTGTGACCCACAGAGGGAGGCGTCCTGCCAGTGTCTGCAATGAAGACCCCGTGTAGACAACCCCAGGCACACAGTTGTTCCTGGGTCTCCAAGCTTTCTGTGAAGAGAAAGGTGGCTTTAGAGCCTCAAGTTTCAGAAGCTGGTCATGATGCTGACCAGTTTGGGGAACCTCTACTGTGGGTGCAGTTTTCTTCTCCAAAGGGAGAACATCTCAAGAAGAGGCTTTCTGGAGTGTGTACAGTTATTTTAGAACAATTCCACCCATTTCTTGTACTTCTTGATATTATCCCAAAGCAGTGAAGTGCAGAAGCCGTCTAATTAAGGGCCATTATCTACATTTCTATACAGCTAGAACAGGAGGCAAGCAGATGAGTGGGTTTGTTTCCAATCCCTCTCTGTGTGGATTACGGCTCCTTAATCCTCTTTCTTTCAATCTCCTACTTCAGTTGAACTCCTGGTGTGAGTTGCTTGCATTTCTCAATTATATATTACGTTGGCATCTTTGTCTTTGAGACCAACTGTATTTTAACATTTGTATGTACTTTAAGGCTCATTTCTGAAAGCTTCATAAAATACTGTGCTTTCTAATTAAACATTAGTGCTATAAATATTAACTGTGCACAATTAAGAAACATTCAGAATCAATCTATGATTTTTTTCCTATTTTTTTATTCTCCATGTTGAAGGTAAAATTTTTCCTATACAAACTTTAGGGAGAATGGATAATTTGGATAAATACTTCCCTGAATAGCAGTATTGCTTAATATAGTTAATTATAGGACTTTAAATACTCACGAGTCCCATTGTGCAAATCTGTGAATGTAAGAAAACACTTTTGACATGCTAATCAAATAAAACAATGTAAGATTTAATTTTCCACTTCCAAAGGATTTTATGTACTAGAATATTCTCTGTTGTTAGATGCCGTTAGGTAATTTAGGAATGTTAGAATTGTCTTAAATATTTTATTTTGTTCTTAAAGTGAAAAATATCATTTTTATGCACTTACTGGCTTCCACCTGCTCAGAGGCAAAGCAGGGGAGTGGGGGAAGTATTGTGGGAAGGGGTTACCTGGAGGGGACAGAGAGAGGGATATAAAGCGAATAAGTAAAGCAAGCAAGCAAGTAAACAAAAAAAAAACCTTCAAGGGTAAACACTGTAGAGAAAAATTTAAATCATTAAAATCTGTACAACTCAAATATAATTTCTATTGACATTTTGCTGTACATTGTGCGAATATACCATTATATATGCATAGAAACAAAGATATACCTAGTTGTACATGAATAGCCAGACAGTGGTGTGATGTAATAATCTGTTACTTATCCCTGAGGGCCAGATGTTGTTTTCTATCCACTTTTCTTTTTGGTTTGCATGTCATTCAACATATATGCATATGTGCATCATGTCTTTGGATCGCTGGTGACATCACATTCTGGTGTGTGAGCCACACTGATTTATGTAGTCTCTTGTCAAAGTGTTAAACAGCATGTTCCCCCCCCCCCCATCTTTTGTTAACATGGTTGTAAACTAGTCATTTGGTTTTGCACAACTGTCTCAAGATAAATTCTTCAAAGTCTGGTTTCTGAGCCAAAGGGTAAATTATGATGCACGTCAATGGACAAATTGGTCTCCTCTCTTAAGTCTCAGTCCTCTCTTGTATCAGAGCCATGGAGTTCCTGCTACCCCAGTTTTCCAGTTTTTTATTATAAATAATCAAAGAGATTTGATTTAGATATTTGCAAGTGTTTATTTAGACGGCTAGTAATTTCTTCTTTGGTCAGTGTCTTAGTTAGGGCTTCATTGCTGCGAAAGACACAATGACCAAGGCAACATTTGTAAAGGATAATATTTAAATAGGGTTGGCTTACAGTTTCAGAGGTTCAGTCCATTATCATCATGGTAGGAAGTATGGATGCATGAAGGCAGATAAGGTGCTGGGGAAGGAGCTGAGTTCTACATCTCTATCCAAAGGCATCGGACAGGAAGGTCTTTTCCACACTAGGCAGAGCTTGAGCATAGGACCTCAACCCCACCATGAGCCTCCAAAAAGGCTACATCTATTCCAACAAGAACATGCCTCCTAATAGTGTCACTGCTTGTGGGCCAAGCATTCAAACACATGTCTATGGGGGCCAAACCTATTTAAACCACCACAGTCAATTACTTTAACAATTTCATTGGAATTTTTTTTGTTCACCAGTCAGAGTTCTGTGAGAAGTGAAATAATGTAATTTGAATCCAATTTTTTTGTTTGGCTATCATTTTTTAAACTATTTTTATTCTTGCAAAAATTTCATAATCACGCATCTTGATTTTGTTAACCCTCCCTCAACGTCTTCCCTTAACTCCTTACATATTGACCCCCATCTGCTCATCTTCAAACTTCTTGTCCACTTGAAAATATGTACTAACCCATCAACTCCAATCTGTGCTGACCATATCTTTCTGAGCGTAGAACCATCAACTGGAGCACAGCCAACATACTAGGAACTATATCCTTAAAGAAGACTGGTTTTCCCACCCCCAGAATTGCCAATAGCTCTTTAGTTAGGGGGGGGGACTCATGAGCCTCTTCCTCTCCATGCTTGAATGTTGCCTGGCTTAATCTTATTCAGATCTTGTGTAAGCAACATGAGCTTCTAGGACTTCAGAAGTAGTGGTCCTGACATGCTCAGAAGGTACTGATTCGTTCTGGTTCTGCCTGACTTCTGGTTCTTACAACCTATTCACTCCTTTTCCCATGATGGCTCCTTAGCTTTGGTGAGGGGTGAGATGGATGTCCCATTTGTGGATGAGCATGCTATAGTCATTTGCCTCTGCACCTTGATCAGCTCTGTGTTAACTGCTGTTCACTGCACAGAAAAAACCAAAACCAAAACCAAACACTGCTCTAATGAGGTCCTAGAAATGCACCATCCCCGGCTCAGAACTGGTGAGAACTGATTATAACTGGTCTGTCCCTTGGGTCTGCAGCAAGGGCTGGAGCTATTTGGAGATATATGTTGTTTGACTTTAGTTGTTCCTGTAGTGATTTTAAAATTTAAATAAATGTCACTTGTTAATTTTCCAGATTTATTTGTTTATACTTGTGTGATGTGTGTATGTGATATGTCTCTGTATGTATGTATTGCACATATATATATTCATGCATGTGCCCCTGGAGGCCAGAACAGGATATGGTGTACAAAATCATTGTGCCTACATTTTCCCATTTTGTCTAATGAAGGGCTCTTTTTAAAATAACAATAAACCATATATGGTAGAAATACTTTTGTAACAATTGTGAAAACTGTGAAGAGTTGCATTTATAATGTCCAGTACATTTATATTTGACAACTTAAAGTATCCTATCATCTAAAAAAGTAAAAGATTATAAATATATCATTTATAGTTCAATATTTTGTATCGTACAGAACCTTACTCCATCATTGCTGTGTTGAAGGAATCCATGTATTTTCTCATTGTAGACTTCAGTTTAATTTTTGGCATAATAATGTTTGACCCCCTGGGATTATATTTAATTAGGCGAAAGAGAATAAGCAAGTGTTGCTTTTATCCTGCTTTCCAGTAAGCTATTACAATGCACTTCTATTTAACCTCTTATTACTGATTTTAAAATGTCTCTCTTTAATACTCCCCCTTATATATTTGAACCGTTTATGAGACATCTCACACCTGCTCTTAACCAAAAAGTCCAAGAAGCAGTGACTCACGGGGTCTACTGTGTTGAAGTTTTCAGTTTTCACGGTGTTTTGAATTGAGTTCGGCGTCTTGTGCGTGCTAAGTAAGAACTCCACTATCAAGATGCAGCCCTGTACCTTCCTGCTTTTGTAAAAGGACAATTCATTTCTGTGGCTTTTACACTAGCTTCAGTGAGATAGCTATCACTTTGATATTCCTTTTCAGGTTACATGTCCATTTTTACACAAACTAAACTGTGAAGTCATTTGGCCAAGTTAACAGGAGTCCTGGACTGTTATTCCACTGGGGCTGTATGAGGTTTGTAAGTTTGTTAATGGAAAATTGGCACTTCCATAGTACTAGATATTCTTATTAAAGAAAAAAAATTTTTCTTCATGTGTTCTTTTATGGATTTTAATGGCACTATAAGTTCTTTTTGTAGGAATTGACTATTTTTAAAAACTGATAATATTTAAAATATTTTCGTTTTAAAGAATGTAATCTTCTTTATAGTATTTAAATTTTAATAATCTACACCTAAGGTGTTGGTTTTCGTTTATTTATTTTATATCCAGAAGCTTTAGGGAACACTTGAGGGGTTTGTATGTTACCTGTCAGTTGATTTTAACTTTCTAAAGATTTACCAAATGAAGTCTAGTGGGGGCGGCAACCTTTTTATTATAGAGTGTGACTTAAGAACTTAAGGACATGCAGTCAAACCCTGACAGTGTTTATGGAACATGATTTGTGCCCTGAGAGCAGACTATGACCTCTACCCTTGAAATATGTTAGTTAAGTGTGCTAACAAGTACGAGTAGGCATTCTTGTCTAGCGTTCTGAGATATCGTCTAGCACTCCATTGGTCAATCTCTGATCACAGGTATTTGTGAATTTTCTATACTTACGTAAAGAGGGGAGAGACTGTATTTTTCAAGTGAGCTTGAGGTATAGTTTCTTCATCTGGCTGGGTGTGTGTGAAGAAAACATTTAATAAATGGTTAAGAACTGCATCTAATAAATGGTTAAGAATTTGTGAATTCTGGGAGTGCTAACGTTTTTTTGTTTTGCAGCCATCCAAATAAATGTAGCTTCTTGTCCTGAGCAATTCTATTGCCTTCTTGGAGGTTTCACTCACTAAATCAACCACTTACCCCATAAGTAGGTGTTGGGCTATCTGTCCATGCTACCTCGTGATCACCTTGAAAACTGTGTGAACTAGCCTCAGTTCTCTAGCTCTTGGGGAATCTTGTATTGGAGGGTTAAGTTAAAACAGATCTATATGTACACTTAATGGAACAACTCCATTCAGCTTTATGGCAAGATCAGCTTAATCTTGAGGCTCCTATCAGTGCCAAGGAACTTTTTTTGGGGGTTATTTTTTTTTATTTAAAAGATTTTCTGGATATCTGTTACCATAACTTGCAACTGGGATTGTTCCATATAACACAAATCCTATTTCATGTTTCCTTTCACCCTTCTTCTCTATATTTATTCCTTTTGCAGCGAAGCATTTGATTACAGGCATTTATTTTCCTTTAAGACCATTATGTAGTTTTTGTAATAAAAAATGCAGAAACAAACTAGAACCAGAAGTATTCTCTACAGAGACTGTCTATCAGGTAAGTACACATGTATATAACTATACAGAAGTACATTAGGAATACATGACATAGATTTTCAAAAAAATATCTCTTTCATACAAACTGCTTGGTAACTGCTTGGTAATTATAGTCTTAAAGTGTTACATTAGACAAGCTATACCTGCAAGGATCAACCTTCAATCAGTTATCACGCAGTGTGTCTGTTGTTCTTGGTTGACCATCAGTGAAGATCAGAGAGTACACAGGAGGCTCACTTAAAGTTGAATTTCAGATAAAGCATTGCTACAATTTGATATGGAGTGTCCTCCTCAGGCTCATGTGTTGTATGCTTAATCCCCAGGAGGTGGCGCTATTTCAAGTTCTTGAAACTGAGCTGGGAGTAGTTGGAGGAACTGGGTTATGCTTTTGAAGGTTGTACCTAGTTTTCTGTCACCTCCATTTCTCTTCTCATCTCTCATGAAGGGAATAGCTTCCTGTAACCCTCTGGGTTTTTCTTGTCTGCCCAGTTCTCAAATAACAACACAGGAACTATATTTATTAATAAATGCAAATAACTTAGAGCTAGGCATTGTTTCCCACTAGGTCATAAATCAATTATCCTGTTAGTACTAATCTAAGTCTGCCATGTGGCTGGTTAACTCTCCTCAGTATCACTTCCTCTGAGTCAGGGTGGCAAATCCTTCAGCATTTCACTCCTTTCCAGAGTTCTTATCTCTTCCCTCAAAGTCCTGCCTATTCTCCCCTGCTTTGCGCTACATAATCCAACTCGTTATTGACAGGTGATGTTTTAACACAGTGCACAAGAGATCATCCCTACATTTCCCTCTTTTAGTCCAATAAAAGGCTTTTCCTCCAACAGCAACAAACTGTACACAATATGAACAAATATGAAAACTATCAGGTAAGAATTACATGCACAATGTCCAGTCCATTTGTATTTGATAATCTTGGGAGAAGGTACTCCATTCTCTATCATAGTGGATTAAAAATTCTGCACCTAATTCACTTTGTATCATAATTCGTATTTACTAACCTTAAAATGTATTCTTAGACCTTAAATTATTGTCTTAAATCCCAAACAACTTAGGCTTAATTGTGAAACTATAACTATTTAGTCTTCACCTCTACAAGAATCCTGAGAAGTATAAATATTGCTTGAGTAAACAGGGAGTACAGAGCAAACAGCTTCCAAAAGTATAAAATTACAGGTGTTGCTGGCTATTTGATCAGTCACCCAATGTTCTATGATGTTGGAGCATCATCATTGGTCATCTGGCCCAGTATATCTATCAGACTTTCCCGTGAAGCAGGGATTATGAAGGGCTTGCCTATCCTATTCTTGAGAAGCTTGGTAGTTGACTTTTTCCATGTCCTGCTTGTCTACAGTTTAGAGAGCGTAGAGAGCATGCTGTCTGCACTTGAGGCAAGGGCATCTTCTTCCCCGGTGACTAGCTTGGTACATTTGAAGCAAACTTCATAAGGAGGGTTTTTTTTTAATTCTCATTGAAATATGAGAATGGGAGTGTGTAGGCTTAGATTTTTCAAAATCTACTTAAATAAGGGTTATTAAACCCTTCAATCTCCCTTCTAGCCTGCTGACCAGAAATAGGAGAGAAAGGTGTTTAATAGCACCAGAGTGATGTGAACCTGTTTGGGTAGTTCTTTGAGGACAATTCCAAATCTTCGTTGTCAGGATATCAATAGTCCAGTAAAAAAAACATCAAATGAGAATCAGTAGCAGCACTCCGGTCCAATCGTCAAACACCAAACACTAATCAGTAGCAGAGGCTTGATCCAGAAGAAACTGTGAGGTTTTGCAGAATTGACATGAGTCATTGAAGTGGCAAGAGGCAGCAGGAATACCATAAGTTCTTTGGCGAGTTTCTCTCTATGAAATCATGATAAACAAAGATCAGTGAAGACCAGCAAAGTGCTCCAAGGAATACCAATGCAAGAGCGTTGTCATCAAAGACCAGAGAAGTGTTGCAAGGTGAACCAACGCAAGAGCGTCATTCACTGTCTGTTGGGTTCTTCAACTTAAACCTTTTCCAAACATCACTCGTCCTCTCACATGTCTGCCTCAGGATAACATGTTCTCATGTATCTGCTTCAGCAAAACATCTTCTCCTAAGACAGCTTACAGAAAAACATCACACAACATAACTGAGTCTCCAATGAAACCAGAGATTTTCACTCCAAGGGTTGTTCCAGAAGCTGATAAGTCTCACCATCAAAAGAATGCCTTTTATTAATTAAAGGTCTTCAAATGTCATATTCTGTTGATCTCTGAGGTTTTTGGAGACTACCTCTCTATCTATAGTAGATCTGAATAGGCAAAAAACAAAAACAAACAAACAAACAAACAAACAAACAAAAAACTTGTTCCTGTTTACTGTCTGTTCAACCTCAAAAGCATGGCCTTGCAATTAAGTATACAAGTATCTAACATGACTGTAAGCTTGGTAGACTAAATACTTATTGCACTTCTTAATTATCCTAAACAGTTTATAACAGTAGCTTTCAAGAACTAGAACTTTAATTTCACTTTTAAATGGGTTGCATAGATCAAATACCTAAACAAGAGTTGAAACATATACAGTATGTTGTATCAAACATCTTAATTTTGTATCAATATACAGAATCCATACAAATGTAAATTATTTGACTGGTGAATGCTTTTAAGTCTAAAAGTAGATTTGATAATCTGCCCTTTTATCCTAACATTCCTATAACTCCCTTTTTCTTTTTATCCCTGTTCACCCCTTTCCCCCCAATAGTAGATAGACGAGAGAGAGAGAAGGAAAAAAAGAAATAGAGACTTCCCTGAATCTAACATCCTTTACTTTGTATCCTCCTTGACTAAGACCATTAAGGACTTGTATCCAACCCTCATAAAATGATGGCAAACATCCATCAACTATTGAACTACCAAAAACCACACACTCTACCTCAGGAGGCAGCTCAGGCCACTCAGATCAGCAGGTACACCTCCCCCACCCCTTGCACCATGGCAGACACCCAGATGTTTCCAGTGGCAGTCAAGCAATGGACACCCACCTGACCTTTGGTGGTCACTTGGGCCACAGATACTGGCACAGACTTCAGCTGCAGTAGGACCACGGACCCAGCCAAGGTCCTGGACCAGGACCTCAGTATGGCCTCAGTTGGTTACACAGGCTCCTTATAGCTACTTGCTCCTCACCCCAGTTGAGTCTCTGGTTCTACATTCTCCACAGTGTACAGACCGCTTGGCTTCACTTTCTTATCCCTCCATTTCAACTTCATCTTTCCCATGTCCCCATCACAATTCACCCAACATGGTGGCACCTGTGGCAGCTGCTTGAGTGCCTTTCTTGGGGTGCCCTGGCCTCTGTAGTGTGAGTGGGTGCTTCTCGTTTGCCCCTTTTAACCCTTTGGGGAGTCAAAACAGGGCCCTAACTTCAGTTGATAAGCCCATGGTTATGTGTAAGTTTTACTAGGAATGAAGGCAGCAAAGCTTGTGAAACGAGGAAACTATGGTATGGACGCCTAAGTCCTTGGAAGGCACAGACAATCCCTTTCTACTTACTCTGGCTGTAGCCCTTCCCTCTGTTCCTCAGGCTTGCACATTGTGCTGCTTTCAAAGATTTTCGTCATCTTAATTTACTGCTATATACTCCACATTTATGAAGTGCCTGGCATGTGAACAGCTCTGTCTGGTCAACATATTAATATGGTGGACACAAAACAACAATGTATTGTGATTTCTCCTTTGGTAGACCCAGCCAATCACAGCTTATATGCCAAATGGTTTGGCCTATGATGACTATATCTGTCCTGAATGTGTACAGACTTGTTTTCTTGCCAGGATTACCAATACACTATGGCAGCACACCATCTACCCAGTGTTTATATCTTACTAGGTGTTATGAGTCATCCAGACGTGATTTATGTCATCAGCTCTGTGTGTGTGTGTGTGTGTGTGTGTGTGTGTGTGTGTGTGTGTGTGTAGGTTATGTGATATCCACATAAAGGATTTGGACAACTTTGCTGTCTGAGGATATTAAAGCCAATTCCAGAAGTGGACTACTTGCTGAAGATACTCATGGAGAACAAGTGAATCTGACTTGTGTGTTTTTACTGCATCTCCGTTTTGTAAATGGTGTGGCAACACAACAATGTTCACCGAAAAAGAGCATGACTTTAGAACTTCTGTGGGATAACTTAAGCATCAGGAGCACTAGCAGAATTTTTTTAAAATAGTTTTTAACTAATTGAGAACTTTTAGAAAAAGAGCTGTTGGTTCATGAGCCAGAAACTCTTACTTCCACACATGCTTCTATAGTGCATAAGGGAAGAGAGAGAAAAAAAAAAAAGCCAACAGAATGGCGAGCTCTTCTCGAGACAATTAAATAACAGGGAAATTCCAAATGTTTACAAATATTAAGTCTTTAGTCAAACAGTTCACTGTGTATGTTTCTGTCTGTCTGACAGCTTTGTCCCTTTGGCATTGTTATTGTTAATACCTGATTAAAAAAAGTAAAACATAGACCCGTTCTTTATCTCTCTAGAAGCATACGTGGGGAAGACCCTGGATTTGCCTACCATTTATGAGAACGGTCCCCTTTTTTAGTGATCCAACTCAAAACTGCACAAGGCAAGCTGCTTTTAATTTCAAAGAATGATCCTCTGGTGTTGCTGTTTTGTGCATTTTATGGCAATAAAAAGAATCACTTCCTGCTTCCACCTGGAAAGTTTAAGAGTTCTCAGACTACTCACAAACCTGTGGTCCTATGGGTACACCTCTTTTCCGCTGCAAAGGGGACATTGGGAGGTATTAAAAGCTGGCTGGAGTTAAGACTGTGGAGATGAGGGGTCATGTAATATCAGCGTGGCAGACCCCTTACCAAGCTGAGAAGATGTGCCACAACTTTGCACTTGAGGAGCGATGTCTTAGCCCTGCCTGGTTTTAATGAGGGTTGTCACTGGGAGAGGGCAGGGAACTCATCTTTATTTCCTTGGCTGCTTAGGCTATCAGCATCTGCAAGGTGTAAGTAGAGCGTGGGCAAACTTTTCCAAAAGGGTACTTAACACTTAGCGGTGCTTCAGTCTAACGGAATGACATGGACTAAGACAGGTAAGGTACCGGTGCCTCAGTTTACCTTTCTGCAAAATGGAAGTAACAGTTCTACTGGGCTGTTGTGAGGATTGCTACTAGGGCCTGGCTGGTAGCACTCCGTGGGTGGCCAGTGATGACTGTATTCAGTTCTTATCTTTCCATCTCTCTGCTAGGTACCTTGGGATCACGAGACCCCTCACGTACCCGGTGAGGCAAAATGGGAAATGTATGGCCAAAATGATTCTGTCGGTCTGGCTGCTCTCTGCCTCCATCACCTTACCTCCTCTCTTCGGATGGGCTCAGAATGTGAACGATGACAAAGTGTGCTTGATCAGCCAGGATTTTGGCTACACGATCTACTCCACTGCGGTGGCGTTTTATATCCCCATGTCGGTCATGCTGTTCATGTACTATCAGATTTACAAGGCCGCCAGGAAGAGTGCAGCCAAACACAAGTTCCCAGGCTTCCCACGCGTGCAGCCGGAGAGTGTCATCTCCCTGAATGGTGTGGTGAAGCTCCAGAAGGAGGTGGAAGAGTGTGCGAACCTTTCGAGACTGCTCAAACACGAAAGGAAAAACATCTCCATCTTCAAGCGGGAACAGAAAGCAGCCACTACCTTGGGGATCATCGTGGGAGCCTTCACTGTGTGCTGGCTGCCGTTTTTCCTCTTGTCCACAGCCCGCCCCTTTATCTGTGGCACCTCCTGTAGCTGCATTCCTCTGTGGGTGGAGAGGACATGTCTGTGGCTGGGCTATGCAAACTCTCTCATTAATCCTTTTATATATGCCTTCTTCAACCGGGACCTGAGGACCACCTATCGTAGCCTACTCCAGTGCCAGTACCGGAATATCAACCGGAAGCTCTCTGCTGCAGGCATGCATGAAGCCCTGAAACTTGCTGAGAGGCCCGAGAGATCCGAGTTTGTGCTGTAAGGTCATTTATCACTACCATCCCTTTATTCCCCTCCCCTTTTCATGAAGCTTCTTGAATGTTGGAGAAAACCCCGTGAATCAGTGGCTAGATTGTTATTGTTGTTATTATTATTGTTGTTGTTAACAACCAGACATCAGGTGTGAATTAAGAATTCTTTCTTTCACTCAGGATAGGGTTTAAAAAAACCCCAAGGCAGGTTGGTGTTTGAATGGGAAAATGAGACCGGTCTGCTGATGAATTTATTTCATATGCCTGGTGACAGGGGAGGTGATAGTCTCCATTTCTTTCATCATAAATAATATCTCGATATGTCCATCTGTGAAGCTGAATTCATATGACATCACCGTTTTAATTGCTTCTCTACTTCCATTTTTGTAAAACTATTTTTGGTGATCTCATATTTCCCGCCTCTTTGCGGGGAGGAAGCAGATGTGATTTTTTTTTCTGGTATGGAGTCTCCGTGCATACAGGAGATGTCATGCTGGGACAAGGCTCTAACAGGTACTGAGCTGTTGAGAAGCCCTTCCTGTCACAGTAGCTGTGAACTGATTGGTGCTGGAGTTGTTCAGTTCTTGACCTCGTCTGGGACCCGCTCCTGACACTCCAGAGGATGGAGTTGAGATCTGAAAATGTACTACAACGGGCTGATGGTGATGAGAACTTGGGAGCCTCAAAAGTAACTCACATATTAATAAATTTGATATTGTCACAGAGGAGGGAGGCAAGATGGTAGGGTGATGAACATGTAAAATGCAGCCCTTTTTAAAGTAAAAATAAAATGTCATAGAGGTGGTTAGGCAGTTGAATGGAAAAGAGGTTGGGATGAGATCGTAGATCCTGTGCACCGAGGACTAGGAAGAGAGAAGATGAACTGAGAAGGGTGAGGGATCTGCCTCCAGGGGAGCCTCCCTGTCAGCTTGTCTATGAGAGTGACATGCCCTACACTTAGGTCACAACTAAGTCTAGATTCCACATAGCCTCAATCCCAGGACCACGTGTCTTTCAAATATTAGAGTGTGTTTGTCTTAGAATGGGACATTGTTGGAGCATAGCTAGTCTGGCTCTCGAGCTGGGTGCTGCGTCACAGTACTCATTTCTACTTCTGTTCTGTATACTTGTACATATGCACGTTCACGATCCATCCACAGATCACCCACTATACAAAAGGCAGCATTTAAAAAGGAGCACGAAACATCTGGTTAGAATACTCATTATGAGCAACTCCCCGAGCCTTTCAAAATTTACAGGACCCCGCTTAATGGATATTTGCCACCCCCCCCACTTTGAAAATCTTTTTTTAATGGATATTTTCTTTATTTACATTTCAAATGTTATCCCCTTTCCTGGTTTCCCCTCTGGAAACCCAATATCCCACCCTCCCTCCCCCTGCTTCTATGAGGGTGCTCCCCCGCCCACCCACCTACACCCTCCCTCCTCCCTGCCCTGCCATTCCCTACACTGGAGCATACAGCCTTCACAGGACCAAGGGTCTCTCCTCCCATTGATGCTTGACAAGGCCATCCTCTGCTACATATGTGGCTGGAGCCATGGGTCCCTTCATGTGTACTCTGGTTGGTGGTTTTGTCCCTGGGAGCTCTGGGGGGGGGGTGTCTGGTTGGTTGATATTGTTGTTCGTCCTATGGGATTGCAAACCCCTTCAGCCCGACTTTGACATTCTTAGGGGAGGAGCTATAACTTAGATTTCTATTTTCATAGTCTACTCCTGTGCCCAGCATTTGTAGAATATTAATGGTCATGGCTAGCTACCTAGTTCTCAGGGGATTACCTGGTGGCTCAGGGTAACTGATGTATGATAATTATGATCACATCCTCACCGAAGGATCATCCCAGTAAATGCACGCATGCACCCATAACCGTTATGTAAGTCTACCCGTTGGCTGAGTTTAGTCTGAGATAGTGAAGAGGTACCACATGGAGGACCTAGGAACAGTGGACACCAGCTTGCTAACAAGATAGCTAGGATGTCTTCCTTACTTTAAGTGAGTTGAGTTTGTTATACATGCTGTACAGTGGGAGGGCCCCATCCAATCAGAATCCCAGGAAATTCTCAGATACAGGAAATAAAGCTGGGTCATTGACAAGAGTCCTAGGGCTTGGACTGGGTGGTTTTAAGGTTTAAGACAGTTCAAGGAGAACTGATGACAGCTGCACATTTTTTTTAGATAAAATAACTTTGCATCAGTAAGTAGGGGAAAGTGGGGTGTCAACCTATTTTAGTCCGTGTACTGCTGTATCCCGTGGAAACAGCTATCTCTTAGGACAAATAGCTAGGTTATTCTGACCGGCATTGGGATTGTTTATCCAGAGAGAAGAAAGTGGGTTGGTTTTATTTCTTAGGAGAAACACAGTGCAGAATGTGTTTGAGCAAAGTCTTTGGAAATGGCGTGAAGGGCAGAGAAGTGTTCAAGGCTAGTGCTTAGAGGTCCCATTCGGTAGCTGGTGTGAAAATTAGGAGAGGGCAGATGATGTCCCTATCATCTCTCTATTTACGGTCTCATCAGTCCACCTTAAGGATAATTTAACTGATTAGGTATTAAATTCACAGATAATTAAGGTATAAGAATAGTTAACTTTTTTTAAAAAAGTAACATGAACAGGTTTTCCTGTTTGAAATAATAGCCCACGTGAATGGACAGACACTCCACTGAGAACACTGCATCTTCGAAACTGTGTGATGGGGTAGCTTTTTCCATTCCATTTTGAAGATGATAAAAGAAGAGCTTGGCGAGACCAAGCCATTTCCCCACGGTCCTTCAGATGAGATTGATAGAGTTGGATTTCAGCCCAGGGAGCCTGTGTTCAGAAGTGCTTTTAGCTTCATGCTACTGGACCCTTCATAAAAATAAATCAGCTCAAATAAAGCACAAGGATTCTTGTCTGCCTGTCCTCAGCTAATGCCAAGATTTGGGTGCTGTTTCCTGTTAACCCTAGACAGGGTTAGCAGACTTACATGGTGAGGGACCAAAGAGCAGTGTTTTGAGCTTTTGAAAACCATATGGTTCCCCTGAAACTGCTTATCTCCTCCACTGTCATACACTTAAGCAAGCAAGAGGATATGGGTATGTCCCAACAAAACTTAATTTACAGAAGAGACGGCGGCCAGCTGGATTCGGCCCACAGGCAATAGTCTGTTGTTCCTTGATTTAAGAGAGAATTGTGGTGCCCGATTATATCTTTCTCTGTTTGAATTTATAACCATGAAGAATAAGCAAATCAGGTAAGATTGTTGGCCTAAAAATATCTCACAACTTTGGGGTGTATTTACAGTCAGAACTACTATATAGCGTTCACAAGGCAGCCGTTTTGAGCTCTATACCAGGCAGTTTTATTAGCCCCAATATTAGGAGATTCATATTCAATTTGGTTTATATGACTGTCATACACTATGGTGGGTTCATAAAATACAACACCATTCTTGCTGTTGTGCATGTATTTCTACACAGAAAGTCTATATGTATACTTTTGTGATCCGGATATTTGTGTTTCCCCTCAAATTTCTATGTTGAAATACAGACTCTAACACGGCAGTATCAAAATGTGGGGAGTCTATGGGGTGACTAGGTCATGAGGGAAGAGCTCTCGTGAATGGTACGAGGACCTTTATAAATGGAACAGAGGGAGCTCACCAGATACCAAATTAACCAATTATGGACTTTCTAGTCTCTAACCATAAAGGACATTCTTATAAACTACCACTTTATGATATTTCATGCTATCGGCCCGAATCTACCACTGCACAAGGTCACTCAGCCTCGTTTTGTAATGATGAAAGTCACAGGTAGGAAACTATGTCAATCAAAGGAGAAGCAAATGTGTCTAGTGCTTCTACTAATCAGTCAAGACTTCCTGAAAGGAGCATCCTTGAGGCAACAGTTATAACTGACAGTGCACAGAAGGGACATTTACATAGAGCCACCAGTTTAGGAGCTTATGCAAAGGACAGACTGAGATCTAGACTCTAGAAGGAGAAAACAGTTGGAGCTCAGAGAAGGTACGACATAGAAAGTGTTACTAATAATTTATGCCAGCCCCCAAGAATTTGGAACTTAAATATAGGCAACAAATTCTCAATTCAGAGGATTTTTTGCCTTCTCTCCTGGAGATGGTTTTCAATGTCTGGAGATATTTTTGTTGTCATAACTAGAATGTGTCTGGATGTTAACCACCACCTACATCTGGCGTAGGTCAGGGAGCCTGTCAGTTACCCTACAGTGCACACAACAGCCTCCCACAGAAAAGATTTACCTAACTTGTAAGGCGAGAGGTTTGGAAACTCTGTTGCGGACAGAAGTAAGTCATCCACATCTTCCGTAGCCAGTGGGTAGGGCCATCAGAGTAGGGGGTACTGATTCAGTGGAACAGTATAGGAAGAATCAAAAGGCTGGATGTAGAGTTTCTTCACTGCTGTTCTAAAAACACTGGACGTCTTTCTGTGTATGAGATACAGCACCAGGCATGGCAGGGGTGGGAAGAGGATCGTGTAATACTCTATTTCTAGAAGCTCACACTCCTGTGGGTTTAGGTCTTCTTAAGGTTCGTGATACTTTATCGTAAAGGATACTTTCAACCAGAGTAAGAACCTACGTGGTCTACAGGGCACAGTTACATTCAAGCAAACACTAATTGGAAAGCTGTTAACCCGTTTGACTTGACACAAGTTGCTGCTTTTTGAAACCTCATGTTTTGCTGACTTGCTCTTTGATATTATTAGGTCGGGTGGCTTCTAGGGTTATACTCAACAGGTCTGAGTGATAACGTAATTAATCACTAGTCTCTAGAAGAGTGACAAAGACATCCAATCCACAGTAAAGGCGAAACCTTAGACTCCTCCTACTTTCCCATGCTCCCACATATCTGGCGGCCACCCTAAGGACTCTGGGAAATTCCCTATAACTTCTTCAGCCTGTTTCTTCCAACCTAGCTATTTGGGTTCATGTGAGGATTACTTTTGCTTCTTGCTCAGCTTTCTTGGCTCCCTTATTTTTCTTCTACGCTTCGATTTCCTTCTTTTTTTCTGTGTAAACAATCTAGACTGTATGTTGTTACTTTCAAATATTTACCCATTCCTTCCCATTTTCTTAATCAGCATGACCAGAGCCTCAGGAGTCCAGCAGGCGCTCGAGAATTTTCCTTGGGGTAACGGAATGAAGGCAGGGATTAAAGCTGTGAATTCTGTTGCACTGGTAATTTTAATTCGCTACTATCTATTTTTAAGCCTTTCACTATTTCCTAAGTGTTTCAATAAAGGTACTAAAAAATGTAACCGTGTGACACACGCAAGGATTCTTTCTTTCTCTTTGTTTGAATGATTTTACTCATGGACTTGAACTGCCACAAATAGTTTTCAACTATCATGTCACGAGTACTTGTTCTTTGACATCATTTATGAATAGCACTAAAAGGCAGCTTTTTAAAATACTTTGCTCTAAAAGAATATCATGGGATTGTTTTGAAGCAGCTCTTTCTTTCTGTCTCCTTACTTCTCCTTGGTGGCTGTATTGTCTTTCTCTTTAAAGAACCTCTTATAATCCCTGTCATTTGCAGTGGCTCTTAGCACTGATGCCTCGAAGAAAAACCTTGGGTTTCTGCCATGAATTCTGTCAATTTGCTGCTCCGGGCTTTAGGCTGCAGCTTTGGAATTCAACCTGATTGCATGCTTCCTTTGTGGAAAGGGGTAATTTAAAAGAAATGAAGTGAACTACATCCCGGGGGAAATTGGGAAGAAAACATCCAGGCAATCCTGGGGGTCTGTGATGGGTCTCTGCCTTAATGACAGAAGCAAACAAAGAGCTTGCTATTCCCTGGGCATTTTTACATCTCTCATGGGGATATTTTCTTCATCATTAATTGTCTGAAGTTCAAGTTCAGTGCTTCGTCTTTATTACATCATCAATTAGTAATAATAACATCTTTGCTTCCTGCTTTGCAGTTACCTAGAGTTTTAGCCTTATGATGTAGGAAGGACATTGTTCTATGCAGTATCTTATTCAATGCTGAGGATCAAAGAAAAGGGCCTCAGAAATGTTACAAACTTATCCAATGAACCCCAGCCCTGCCCTATCCTCTTTTACTTCTTTCTTTGTTTTTCTTTTCCCCCTTAGTTGGTAATAAGTAAGGGTAGCACAATGTAAAGTCAAACAGTACAGAAAAGTACACAATAAAAAAATTACCCCTGGGGGCATTCTTCAAAGGATTGTTTACATGGTAAAATCATGGAAGAAGTGCTATCTAGGTAGTAGGCTTTGAATAAGAAGAGCTGTGGGGGACATAACATAGGGGTTGCTCAGTGCTCAAGAATAGTACAGTCCAGTGACAGTTGCTTCATATATGGATGGAGGTGGGCAAGGGATCTGGAAATGTCTTTAGTCATGTTAGGATGTTGGGTAGGATGGTGTTAGTCCAGGCAGTGAGGTGTGTTTTTGACAGGAGTGATATTAGATGTAGTGGTTACAACAGAAGAAGAAGACTGTACTAACGAAGGGCTCTGTGTAATGAGGCTAATGTTAAAGGCGAGGTCTGTCTGTGACTGGGGGGCGGGGTGTACTAGGAAGATGTCAATGACACTAGGAGGGAGGCTAAAGATGTCTGAGCCCTCCGGAACCTGGCATCATCACCGTGGCTTGCAGGTGGGTGACAAGGAAAGATGGACTCTGGAGGTGATGCTGGTCTGAGGCCAGGAGGAACTCAGTAGAGTTTAGGAACTAGCGGGAGCAAAATGGAGTTAAAGGATGCTGGGTGTGCTCTTTCCACTGGGTTAGAAGAACCAAAGGTACCAGGCTAGAAATGTCTCTGGAGCATCATTAGTTGAGGACATGTTTTATTTCCAGTCTCCATTCCAACAAGCCTGTGGGAGTAGGGCTTGGTTGAAATACAGCAATTGCTCTCACAAAGTATTGTGTGAGGTTGAGGCTCAAAGTCAGAGATTTTTGTCTAATGGAGAAATGGAGTCTACTGGCAGGGGAATTCAGTCACTGCCACACCCCATACGAAGGACTGGGCTGAGAGGACAGCTTCAGATAAAGGGACTCAGATATAGGAACACCTTACACGGACGGGGCAGGGAGGCTAAACTGGAAACAGCCCTGGGCCAATGACTGCCTATCCCATCTAAACATAGAGCTCCTGTGGTAAGTCAGAGCCTGTGAAGGTGTTGCATTGTGGGAGTATTGTTCTGTGCTAGGAGAATGGATACTAACTCAGCTGTTGCTTACAGTTCTCTATGGCCCATAGAGAAGTGAGTCTTTTGTGAGTCTAGAAGACAGGCCTTGAGGGAAGCAGGATTCTGGCTTCTGTGTAGGTCAATCTCTAGACCATATCTTTCAAGGTTTGAAGTGGGTGATGATTCTCAGTGGAAGAAATACAATTTCGTGTGTGTGTGTGTGTGTGTGTGTGTGTGAGAGAGAGAGAGAGAGAGAGAGAGAGAGAGAGAGAGGTAGAGAGAGAGGGAGAGAGAGTGTGAGAGAGAGAGAGAGAGAGAGGTAGAGAGAGAGGGAGAGAGAGTGTGAGAGACAGAGACAGAGACAGAGACAGAGAGAGAGAGAGAGAGAGAGAGAGAGAGAGAGAGAGAGAGGGAGAGAGCGAGAGAGCTATACAACAGAGGACTAGAACTTCTCTCCTGGTAGCCACTAAACCTTGTGAGACCCTGCTCAACCCCTGATTATCACTTGTTGAGTTCATGAATGTAATATTCATGCCATGTCCAAAGGATAATGTTTCATAGTTCATTTCCCCATATCTTGTTTCTTCTTCAGTGTTCCCTGGGTTTGGCAAGAGAGTGATGAAGGTTTGTTACTGAGGGTTGAGTATTCAGTGATGAGTTACCCCCAAGACTTTGAATGTGATTGCTTAGCTATTGTCTACCGAAAACCAAAACATTTCTGACCCAGGCTGACAGTACCACTGCTCTGTGGGTGTAAACATGAATATTTAAAAGGCAGTTTGAAATCATGTCTATTTAGCCAGTCAGTAACCATGACTAGATCTGTGGCTGGCCAAGCCGTTGGTCTCTGATCAGTTTATAGTATGTGACATGAATTCTCTCCTTAGAGCAAATTCACCCACAACCATCACGCAGCTATTAGACCAATTGGCACATTGGTAGGTAGTTACTGTAGAGTGAAGGATTCATTACTACATACGACTATTGGTTTTTCTCTACTAGTAGATGGCAGTATGAAAACTAGCCGTCAGGGAGGAAGTTTTCAGGTTAGTTCCTGTCTGATTTCAAACAAAGTATGTGATGTCTTCAGCACAGTCTTACCTGATTTTGGAAAACAACCTCAGAATTGATGGTAGTCTGTATTGTTTTGGTGCCTCTTAAGCCTCCCTGGCCAAACATTTCCCAGGGATGTGTCCTGTACCTGGTGCTGGGCTGGCTTTTCATTGAATAACTTACATCTCCTGAGAACAGTTCTTCCCATCCCTGAGGTACCTTTCTTCAACTCTTTTTTTAAATTGTATTTTAGTTAGCTTACAAAATAGGTTTTCTGCTTTGATTTTTAAATATATCTTTATATTGGGTTTAGCTTCCTTTCCTCCCTTCCTCTCCCGCCTTGCTTAAATATTTCCAACCCCGACATTGCTCCGTCTCTTCTCATACTGGCATTTTTCTTTTAACAGTCATTATTTTCAAGTAGAAAAAAGGTTATACTGTTTTATAAAGTTTATAAGATTTTCTGAAAGCAGTCATTTTGGGGGTACATCTGTATTAGAAAAGATTTCTAAATGGCTTATCTGGGGCTCCTTCTCAAACATTTTCCAGGCTTGCTAACTTACAGAGCTTTTGACATTTATAAAAAGAGGCACATTACATTTTCTTCCCCATCAGAGATGCTCGTGAAACCTTGTAAGTCACCAATGATTGAAATCACCGACTACCATAAAAGAGAAAAGAAAAAAAAAAAAAAACCTCGCCAACTACAAAATGAAAACCCACGCTGATGGTCTGGCTAATTTTCTTGTCTTTCTCTCTTTTATAGACAAAACTCTGACCACTGTGGGAAAAAGGGTCATGATACATGATCCAGAGTGGAACCCTGGATGAATTCATGCAGAACAGGTGGACACAACACAACGAAATCATTGGCTGAGACTGCACAATGGAACATGGCTTCTGTCTTCTTGGCATGGCTTGAAATGTCACGAGGGGTGATCTGTTGTACAAAGTGTATCATGGGGAGATGGCAACCTCTCCCTTTTTTCCTGTGGATCAGTGATATTGTGTTTAAATGAAAATAGTGCTCAGTGTCAGACAGCCAGTCATCTCTGCAGTAAGCACACTACAGAGCTGGGTTTCGGGAGGGGAGGGAAGCAGTTTCTGGTGCTTTCCACAAGTCCACATCCACAAGAGTGGGGGGAAATCCTAACGCACAATTCCCATGCTTCCAGTCTAGGCTTTGTGGTAACTCTTCAGGAACCATTCATGAGACAGAGTACATTTTGTGGTATGACAGAAGGGTGTCTTTCCAAGCAAGCTACAGTAAGCATTGTGCTGAACGTGTTGCATGTCCGTGTTAGAAAACAGAAACCCAGTCATCAGCTAATTCAAGCAATTCCCCAAAGCAGTGTTTGTTCAAAGCTTCTGTTAAATATTGTGGCTTTCCTGCAGGGTCCTTGTGACTTTCCACCAGTGTGTGTCCACTGTCAAATCCTTTATCATTATGGTGTAACTCAGGAACAGATCTCAGGTTGGAGAGAGGCAGAAAACCTGAATCAAGCTTTTCCTTGCACTCACACTTCTGAAGGCTCCTGAGAGAGGACGGTAACTGGAGATGAGTGAGTGCCACCTCACCGCATTGTATATTAACATGATTCTCGGCATGTTGTTCACTCCCATCTTCCACAAGGGTGCAAGGAGCCCACAGGGCTGGTCCATGACTGTGTGTTATGAGGAGAGAGTGTGACAATAGCAAATCCATGAATAGTTGCGGTTGTTTCTGGAGACAGCGTAAACATGGTCACCCAACTGGACTGTTTGAATCGTGTGAGCTAGCGGCCACTTGAACCCCCATTGTTAATATTCTAGAACACCGTTCTGTTTCATGTAGAGAATTTGTTTCTGTGTTCTCTGTATCTTAAATCAAATGTGTGCCTGATGAATTCTGTCCTCTAACCCCCTCCCACCAATAAAAATGGTCAATGTTAAGGACAGGTAAGGAAGCAGAAAGGGTTCCTTTGTGGATAGTATCCTTTAAATGTTGCTATGTAGTAGTCTGGGTGAAGGAGATGGAAAGCCACAGTTCAGAAGAGTACCCGTGTCTATAAGGGGGACATGAATGAAAACCTTTATTTGAAAAAAGGGAACTGAAAAAGAATATTATTTTCCTACAATTAAGAAGGCTGTCCTCTCACAGAATAAAATAGAGTTCCAAAGTGTATTATGAACTTCTTCCAGATGTCACTGATGTCTATTATGAAAGCAGGGAAGGGCCCCTTTCCTGTGAAGGGGAGGCAGGCACTGTCCTTTCAGAATGTGTACAAATTCCTGAGCTGCAGTTTTGCTAGACTGACCATATATACTTATATTCCTAATTTAAATAACAATTATGTCAGATATGTGTTGTTAAATTTGAAAGTGTTTTATTACATTACATCGAAATAAAGGTTATTTGTAGCTGTAATAAAGCAACTTAAGCAACGTTTTTAATAAAAAGGTCTGATGTCATATATGTTGCTCTACAACGGTCGGCTGGGGTAGGGTGCGCTCGCTTGCTACACCCAACAGGTACGTGGGAATGATGGTGCACACCTGTAATCCTAACACACAGGGAGCAGAGGCAGGAAGATCTCACGTTTGAAGGCAGTCTGACTTTGCATCTAGGGATATCGTGTAAAAAAATCCTAGAAAGTAATTGCCAGGTTTATCCTGAATTACATTTCAGTGTAGAAATGTATCTCTTTAGCAATTCTAAACCTTTGAATAAGAAAGGTGTTTGTTGACTTGATCAACACTTGTCCCTTGCTCCTGTTGGGATTGGCACTGCTGGGAGGACAAAGATGGAGTGGCTTAGACCTTATTTATTTATTTTGCTATCAGGGTCCTAGCAGCCATAGGTCAGGTCGTCGATGCAGACCGGAGTGCTGCAGCAGGTTGCCTACAGTGGTAGTTTCCTTCCTCACAGCGTAAGGCAGGACCCGATGGCTAGACGGTTGGATGAATTTAGACATTGTAGTTGCTTGTTTTCTGTATTATGACTTTCACTGTCCAAACCAACTTCTTCTCCTACCTGATCATTAATAACCTGAGTGGCACGTTCTGTCGTGGTAGCCGCAGGATTGGCATCCCACGTGTGCACTACACTTTAGATGCGAGGCAGGCAAGCAGAAAAGGTAGCAACTGAAAGGGAGAAAATGTCCAATAAGTAGCCTTTCCCATGCGATATAATCTGTCTCTGCCAAAGGTGCAGCTTTGGCTTCAACTAAGAACTGAGAGAAATTATTGAGGTAAACGTTTTCTGTATAGTTTATGACTTGCTCAAGAAAGACATGGTGTGATGACTAATCTTTTTTTTTTTCTCACTTCAGGGGATCAGCTGTGGTTGTCTGGCAAGACTGAGCATTGGGAAACCATGTTTGGGAAGGGAAGCACTTGTAAGAGACACTACAGCACTGTGGCCTCTGTGTTTAGCTTTATTTAGTAAATATTAAACCTCTAGTACTACTCAGAGCTTTCTTGTGCTGGTTGGAAGCTGGAGAATACAGAACTCATACATAGCTCTCCAGGCACTTCCACGGTGTCTTGTACAAGAGATGCCTGTGTATGTATTTGATAATTGTATTTTTATCTAGTTTTATTAGACTGATTGTGGGCGTGGGCTCACCAGTCTGAGTTAAGAGTTTGGGTCATTTCCTCAAATAGTTTGTGCAAATACAATCATTGTCTGGATTCCCACCTGGATAGAAGTTTTTCCCTTAGCATTTTAATTATCATTCAAGTTCTCAATCAAAGGAGTATAAGTGTTTTCAAGCCTTGAATCGTCGTCAACAGTTGATGGCTTTTCCACCTTAGGACCTTTATACATGCCCCACCCTGCCCAGGATAGCTTCCCTACTTTTCATTGTTCACCTGACATGTGTCTCCCCCATTATGTTCATTCCCAATGCGATGCTTTGAATGAAAATGGCTCCCATAGGCTCATAGGGAGTGGCGCTATTAGGAGGAAGAAGTGTGTCACTGGGGGGTGGGTCTTGAGGTTTCAAATGCTCAAGAGGGAACCAGTGTCTCTTTTCCTGCTGCCTGTTGATTCAGATGCAGAACTCTCAGCTACCTCCCCAGCACCCCATCTGCCTGCCTGCTGCCATGCTTCTTGCCTTGGTGATAATGGATTAAAGCTCTGGGTGTAAGCCAGCTGCAGTTAAATGCTTTCCTTTATGAGAGTTGTCATGGTCACGGTGTCTTTTCACAGCAGTAGAACACTAAGACAACCCATATGCCCTTTTTATTGAGCAACATGCTGGGAACAGATATGTGCTAGGGGTGTCATGTGTATTTCTTTTTTTTTTTTATTAACTTGAGTATTTCTTATATAGTCATGTGTATTTCTTAATGGGAAGAGAGAAGGAAAGGGGGAGGAGGAAGAGAGAGGAAGGAGAGGAGAACCAGAGTCAATTTGACACTTTAAAGGGTTTTTTTTGCAAGAAGTGAGGAGACTTTCGATGTTGTGGCCTGCCCAGTGAGGAGCAGGAAAGGGACCATGGTTAATGCTCCTCTTCTCCTCTGCTCCTCTCAGGGTTCCTCCACTGCTCGGTGCCACTTGTTTTGCTTGACATACTCATATCAAGAGAGCGACCTTTTCTCAATTTTCTGCACTGGTGGAGCAGAGCTGTGCATGCGCTATAGCCCATATGTTGAAACTTGTTTATCTATAGCTAGCCAGATGGTTGTTAACAGTACACCAAGAAGCCATTTGGAAACTTCCAGTGGGTCAGCACATTTCAGAAATACCCTAGAAACACAGATTGCAATGTCATTTCTTATTCTAAGCTTAAAGTGAGAAACGACTTGTTCAATATTATGTGCAAACATTTATCCGTTGAGAACCAACTCAGGGCATCCAGCTCCCATAGCCTGGAATTTATGTGAATGGGTGGCTCTTTAAGCTGGCATTGTCTACACTTTAAAAAGAAAAAAAAGTTTGCTTGCTTGTTTGTCTCTTCTTTTCATTCATTCTTTCTTATGGTCCCGGGGATTGAACTCAGCACTTTTTACATATTAGAAACACATGATACTTTACCTAAACCTCCATTCTTTTAAACAATTTCTAAAGCTAGAGAAATGCTCAGTGTTTGAGAGAGCTTACTGCTCTTGGAGAGGACCCAAGTTTTATTCTCAGCACTACCATGACAGCTTACAACATTCTTCTACTACAGTCCTAGGGGATCTGATGCCCTCTTCTGACCTCTGAGGGCACTACGTGAATGGGGTGCATGTACGTATACAAATGTATAGATAGATATATACATACATAAATACATACAAAAACTCACACATACACATAATAAAATAAACAAATCTTTAAAAAGAACCAATATTTTAACACGGGTAACATGAGAAAACTTGGATAAATTTGCAGTTGGGTTGCAATTTTGGAAATAGTAATCCGCCAACAGGTGTGACGTGTTTATCTATTAAAACATAAAGGAAACACAAGTCTGGTGAGAACTGGAAGGAGCAAGAGGTTGTCAGTTGTCAGAAGTAGGTTTGGAGATCAAAGTTATGCCAAAAAGGAATCAATCACACCTGTGCTTTGGGGGGGGAACAGCAGGTGGTAAGAAAATATCTGTAGTTTATCTTTGATGTGTATTGTGAATACTTTTGCTACCCAATTACCCTTCTTAATTATATCTTGATTAGGCTATTATTAAAATGCTCTTTATTCTATGAGCCCACACCATTTCACAGTAAGAGAGGAAGCCAGCTGTAGATCTAAATGTTTTTGGATTAATCAGCAAAGTGAATGGTACCTACACCTGTAGGAAAACTAGACATCATTAGAACTGTAGAGAATCACAGAGCTGAAGACTCCCCTGGGCGGTCCGATTCCATCTGCATTCTGCTGCAGGTGAGAAGTTGCACTTCATGAGCTGCTTTGTCTGCATTTGTTTAAAGGAGAATGGCATGTACCAGCACTTTGTAAACTGTCTTTGATGAAGTGAATGCTTTGTGGTTGAAGAATAAAACTGAATTATAAGAAAACTGGAGTTAAGAAAGCATACAATATAAAGATAGGATTTTTAAAATTTAGACAAAAAACACATTTCAGTAGATTTGATCAGAACAAACATATATATATGTGTATATATATATATCTTAAATTGATGATTGTAGGCATAATATGATTTATGCTATGTAAAGTTTACCCTTGGGTTATTCAAATGCTGTTTTCCAGGTCCTCGTATCTTGTTTCAATTCAGACATGGCATTGTAATGCTTATATCAAAAATCTCCCGTCTCAAGTTTGTGTAAACAGTTCGTACCATTTATTCTCTGCCTTGTCAGTAAATGCTGATTCCTCAATGGCTGGGCAGAAGAGAGAGAATAGGGTGGGATGTCCACTAGTGAGAGGAAGCACTGAAGTCAGATCCATCGGGAGGATGGAGGAATTGTAACAATGAAGAAGGAGTCCTAAGAATCAGGTTAATAATAATATGCAAGTATCATGGGATGGGGCTGGGAGGTAGCCAGATTATCATAGAAGTTTTAAGATATATCATTTAACTACTCAGCTATTGAGGTGCGGTGTTAAATAAATCTTGGTTTATTTGTGACTTTTTGGAGATTAGCATAAGGTAAATAAATCAGCCACTGGATTAATTTACTGTTTGTATTTATATTAAGGTTAATTCATCTTCAGGCCATTGTTTTCACTGAAAGTGAGCAGTGACTGACTGGGGATAGCCTAGCAGGTATCCCCGTGTAGAGATGACTATAGTGTAATACCTTGTACAGGACTCTAAGCTTGCAAAGCATTCTGGGATGAGGCCATTCTAATATGAAAGTTTCCTAACAGGAAAGTCAGCTCAGCAGTATGTTCTTACTCCAGTCACGTTGGAAGCTTTCTTGAACTCTCCACGGACATTATAGTGTAGATTTCCTCCAGACTCTTGTGGATTCACTGGTTTAAAGAAACCCTGTGAAGTGAAGTCTTATTGGAAAGACACTGTGGACTATTAAATTGTATGTGGCCAGCAAATGTGGGATGTAGTGTGTTTTTGGTCAGAGGGATGAGGAACAAGCAGTTTGACATTAGTGAAGGGAGTCATATGAGGAAGGAAAGCGTTTGTTAAAGTGAATGTCAGGGCAACAACTTTCTTAAACAAATTCACAACAGGAAAATCTGGCCAATTCCCACATCGTTGAGAGATTATTTGCATTTAATAGTTAATATCGTCGCTGGTTATGGAGTCAGGCAAAAGACCAATGCACTGCATTTCTGTTTCCATAGCAAAGCGATCAGTTCTTTGTGAAATAGGCATTGGATATTAGCCATCAAGTATGGAATGATTACAAGGTGCACACTTTCAGTTTTACCGATATTTATTGTATATTTTATGACAATGATTAACGACACTGTGTTAAGTGTGTATTACTCATCGGTTATTCTAATAATCCTCCCAAGAATTCTAAGAGGCTATTGTCTGTGTGTTAGGGATGAAGGAACTGAATCTAAGGGATTCCAAGGACATTAGCTTGTATTTAGAAACATTGATCTGTCAGCTGATGGATACTTTTTATTATATCTTCCTTTCTATGTCACAAAATGCAGTTTGGTTACTATTTGCCAGACTTCCATTGCTGAGAGAAACAGGAGGAAAGATGCACTAGTGTTGTGGTTTGCCCTGGGGTTATCTGTATTTTGATGCTAATTCTGCTGCCTCAAGGATGTCTGCCTAGTCATGTACTCAGGACTCACATGACTTTACCAGAACCTTCTCCCCATTTAATTTATAAAATACAGGTGAGGGCAGGTACAGGATAGAAGGAGGCCTGTGATTGGGTGAGAAGGAAGGATGGGCAGGAGAAAAGTTTGAAGAAAGAGGAGGAGACTGGAACAGAAAGAAGGAGAGAGAGAGAGGAGAGGTAGAGTAGACAACATGAAAAGTGACGTTAAGATTCCACTCTGTGTATTTACAGTTGTTATTAATATTCTTAAGGGATGGATAGTACTGGGCTTTGTATGTTTAGGTGGGCAATTATATCTTATCAATTGGGCCAAAGGTTATCATGTTGTGTATTTTTTCATGTGTAGATTTAAGTGTAATGGAGTGTGGGGCGACTGTCTGGACCACCACGGAGTTGGGATGTGTGTTTCTGGCATGGAAACCTGCCTTGAGAACTAGATAGGTAGACAGATTGCTGAGGGCTCAGAGAGAGGCCTTCGACAGTGTGATATGGGATGGAGCAAAGCAGGCGAGAGGCTTTGCTGACTGAGTTTTAAGATATCTATCATATACCATGGGGCACTGCGGTGCCAGATATAGTGGGGTATAAAGACAGCATTTTTATTTTTTATATTTTTACAACAACATGCTTGCCTTATAGGCATAGGGACTTAAGTCTGAAGTCTATTTGTCATACAAAGTGAGGCTGAAGTCATGGTAGAGAGAAAAAGAGCAAAGAGAGATAGAGAAAATCAGAGAGACAGAGAGAGTCAGGGACAGAGACAGGGAAAATATCTGTGTATTATCAGCCATTATCATTTCCTTTATTCCTATGTTTCTTTTAATCCAGAGGAGTGGCTGCCAGACTTTGTGAGCCTGAAAATTTGCAGATGGACCTTGATGGAACCTACTTTTGGGCCTCCAGATACCTGTCCCCATGTGAAGTGGTGTTGAACACCCTAGGGCAGGTTTATGTCTCTGATCCCTTTAAAGGAGTGGAGATTACGATTGCTGCTTCTTTACTCCAGGATTCGATGTCTCTGTTTCTAAGCACCTGGTGACCCAGTGGTTTCTCTTGGTTAAGTTTCTATTGCAGCTGCTTGTGGTGGTTAATTTTAAATGTAAGTCTGGACAATCTAGACATACAGTGCCCAGATGTTTGTCTAAACATTGTTTTGGACTGTGTATGTGAGGATCTTTCCAAGGCTAGCATCTGAATGGCACACTAGATATGAGCAGGCTTCAGCCAAGTCTGAAGAACTAACTAAGCAAAGAAGAAAGGAAAAGGAATTTGCTGTCTTCTTGACTTTGTAACTAGGATGTTCTTTACCTCTGAGTTAGGCTTTTCGACTATTGAACTTATCTCTCTCTGCGTATTGTGGACAGTTTGTGGGATTTCTCAGTCTCTATATCACATGGGTAAATTCCTCATAATGAATTTCTTAACTTACCCACCCCCACCCCATCCTCTTTCCCATCCCATCTAGACCAGCCTCCCTGTTGGCTCTGTTCTCTTGAAGAACCTTAGTTACAACTGCTATAATGTATAACTTTCTATATTTTTCTTCATCCAAACTGACCTGTCCTGTGCCCCTTCTCTTACCCTCAGGAAACCCCCTCTTCATACAAGGCACATAGTTACTGTGTGCTAAGCAATTTTCCAAATCAATATTGGAACCTGGATAACTCGATGGAAATTTCAGATAGTATGACAGGAGTCTATTGACGGAGCGTTCTGTAAACCTTACAGTTGCTCACCCACAGATTCTACCAGGGAACCCTGAAGCTCAAAGTGTATTTTTATACAAACAATCCGTGTGACTCAAGCCAGGTCGCCTTTCTGATATCATTAGTGTAGAGAACGGAGGGAGTTCCATAGCTTTATAGAATGAAAATGAATGAGGGTAATTAGGTAATGGTGGAGACTTGTCAGGGTAATTTGGCCAGCTGCCCACAGCTCCTGGTTTTTGCAGAGTTCAGTGAGTCTGTGAGGCAGCTTGGGTGTGATCCTGACACAGGACAGCAGTTCTAGTTAAGGAAACTCTGAGCCATCTCATTATTCCATCAACTTCCTCATGAATGGTTTGGTTTGAAATGTTTGACTCTATTTTAGAATTGGAAATAAAATTAACACCTGAGACTATTTCTAGGTGTGTGAATCAGAGATTACTCTTCATGCTGCTTGATCTCTTGGCTCCTAAAAATTGAATTGCAGCAAACTTAAAAATATTGGCAAAAATAATGGGTTTACTCAATTGAATAAATTTAAGCAAAATTTGGCCTGGTGCCCATTCATCCATTTGGATCATTTAAAGCACAGATTTTTGGATGAAACCAATTTTTTAAAAAAAACATTATAAGGTGAATTCTATCAGGGTCTTGGGTTTTAAGAAAAATTGGCTATCAGAAACAGAGGTATGTTTTTATTTCCATTTCCCCATAGAAAGTGTGTGAGTGTGTGTGTGTGTGTGTGTGTGTGTGTGTGTGTGTGTGTTATTTATTGTTGATAAAGACAATTAAGGAAAGCCAGATTTTCCTTAAAGGAGATAATAACTGGAATTCCAGAATCACCATCATTATGAAACAAATAGAACTCTTAAATGTGACATTTTGAACAAGTGGAAGAGGATACACTGTAAAACCCACTTATTTCCTGTGACACCACTCTGTCTCATCAACTTCTTAAAAGAGAAGGCTGGAGTTGAGGGCCTTTTCCTGTAGCTTTTGTTAGAGGTGGTGACTTTCTCATTCTCCTCCTCCTTCCCCTGGGGGCAGGCATGTTCCTGAACGTTTTGTAATCGCCACTTTAAAGTTTTTGCCATAAAAGATTTGTGCCTTAAAATTTGTGTCAGTATACATTTTACACACACCGTACTGTGTGTAGCCTTCTGCAGCATACCTTTTGTTCTCTTCTTTGTAATTTTCATGGGTGTGGGTGTTTTGCCTGAATGTGTATCTGGCATCATCTGTATCCCAGGTACCTACAGAGGCCAGAAGAGGGAGTCAGATTCCCTGAACCTGGAGTCACAGATCACTGTGAGCCACCATGAGGGTGCCGGGAATGAAATCCAGGTCCTCTAAATGAGGACCCCGTGTTCTTAACTGATGAATCATATCACCAATCCAAACATGCATTCATTTTTTATTGCTAGTTTTCTGAGACTTCTTTATATTGGGAGACCTAGGTCAAGTCCATCCATTTTAATTCCACTATAGTATTTGATTAATTGAATGTACTGCAATTTTGCCTTTGCTCTCATGGATTTCGTTGACTGCCAGCTTCTTGTAATATAAAGAATACTGCTGCAAGCATTTATGGCTGTGCCACTCTGGATATATTAATACAAGTGAAGGGCGCTTCCATATAGGACTAACCAATGATTTCTATCTGTTTACCAGCCTCTCTCATATCACCTCATTCCATAATATGGCCACCTTAAAGGCCAGAGAAAGCAACACACTTAGCCACTTTATGCAGACATGCTGGAAAGCTTTGCTTTAAAGCACTGGTCTTCAAATTAGAGTGCATGCACCTAGCCCCTCCCTAATTATTTACATGCACATGCACACCTCAATACACACTTACCTACTAAACATGTGCACATACACACCCAAACATGAAGAGTTTGAATTTGGATGATTTAAAGTAGCCAGTTTCCAAGTTCTACGAGTGATGTGCCCAAGAAATCACATATACCTTTGAAGTAGAATGTGGTAGAAAAGACCAATTATTAGACACCGATTTATTGGTTTATTTAACGATTTGCTTAAAGCACTATCCTTGCTGGTTATCACCAAGCATGAATTCATTTTGCTACCTAGAGAAGTTGCTAAAAACAATAGGTCGTTACCCTTAGCAACCTGACCATGAAAGCCTACGCCAGTCAACTGTCATACCATATGCCTTTGAAAAGCAAAACACTAATGGCCACTTATGCTTCTGGGAAGTTCCACTTGTTACCCCACCTTGTGGTTTGAGAGTATAGAGTGAGGATGCAAGCTAGACTTGAGATAAAAAAGCCTTTCAGTAGCTCTCCCCTGGGCTTCAGTCCACTGGTCACATTTCCTCTCATCTAGTCTCATTAGTGTTGGAGAGACTTATTCAGTAGCTTATTCTAGAGAGCTTTCCATATTACCTCGCCATTTCACCATCTTTTATACTGATAACAAGAAGTATTTGTTACTCAGCAAAGTGGTTCACTATTGCAGTTCTAGCACTTGAAGGAATGAAGTAGGAGGATTGCAAATTTGAAGCCAGCAGGGCTACATAGCAAGACGTCATTTTAACAACAGAACACAATTACTTTTTTTTTTTTTTTTGGTGGAAATTGAATGACGCTCTCACTCCCCACCCCAATATGTGTGTATATCTGCACATTTTACATATGTATAGGTGTGTGTAGGTACACACATGTAATCCTGATTTATAATCCGGATATCCTGATGGAATTAGAAGTGGCAGGCTGACCTACAAATGCTTTAATTTCAAATATTTTGTAGACTGGAGATTAGGACTTTTTTGGTTTAAGTGTATGATTTCACTTATTTTGTCTCCCATTTGCCAAAGAACACAACCTCCTTGAATCATTTGAGATTAAAACACATAAAAAAGTATGGAGGAGCTTTGAAGTGCACTAGTATCATATCTCACCTATGCAAGGGACTCTTGAGGATGTCTTGGTCTTTGATCACCCTAGAAGACATGCTGGGAAACTGCAGCTTTGAGCACCAATATCCTACACTGAAGAATAAGAGGCCACTCTTAGTCACTAGGCTCTTGTGTTGACCCACTTGTATTATTTCAGGTTTAAATAGGGAAACATATGGAGATATCTATGTTTACTTCCTATACATTAACATCGCACTTTGAATAAAAGAAATATATTGGAAATGAGCTTATGTTTTACATTTTCTTGAGTGTTTATTCAGGTTTGTAGAAGAAACATTTCTTTTACATTGAGAAAAATATTTGGATATTATAAGTTCATACACATATTTTATTTGGACTCAGCTCTCCCGTTCCTGGTTAATTATCACCTCTTTTCATTTGTTCATGGCTACCATGTACTTATTTGATTTATATAAACAGTTGTCTATATTATTTTCTGCTCCTTAAAAATCCCACTAATGCACTATGGTTAAGCCTTGCATACCAGCCACTTTCCCTTTATCTGCCTTTAATTTGCAGTGAACTCTGTTTTATTTCAGAAATAAAGAATAATTATTACTGAGTCTATAAACTGAACGAAAAACATCAGCTGACTATTGCTTTTATTAAAAGATTAATTTATGATAAAACTATATATTTAATAATTGCTTATTACTGTTTGTAATGCATTTTCTACTAGCAAACAGTAATTTAGCAATAATTAATTTAAAAGGATTTGTGATATTTTATTTGCTACTTAAAAATTAATGATAATTTTTAAGTATGGAAAATTAATCTTAACTATTTTAGTTACAAGAAAACAAAATTTTATAAATTTCACTACGTGTGGATTTTTACAATAGAGATATAATAGAGTAATACATAAAAGACAAACATAAATACATTAAGATAAATCAGTGGAAAAGCAGAACATTGAAGAGATGCTTGAGGGTTTTTAAAATAAATAAATTGTGAGTGGTTGACCCTGAAAACATATAAAAGTAATCTTATGCAGAATGAGTATGTACCATTTAGAAATGCATGCATGTATGCACACACACACACGATATATATGTATATATATATATTATATTACTGATGCTGTGGTATAATTACAGACAGGAGCCTAGCATAGTTGCCCTCTGAGAGGCCCAACAAGCAGCTGACTAAGACAGATGCAGATACTTACAGGCAACCACTGAAGTCAGGGACCCCTGTGGTTGAAGTAGGGAATGACTGGAAGAAGCTGAGGAGGAAGGCGGCCCCATAGGAAGACCAGCAGTCTCAACTAACCTGGATCCCCAAGATCTCTTAGACACAGAGCCACCAACCAGGCAGCATACACTAGCTGGTCTGAGGCTCCCAACACATATACAGCAGTGGGCTTCCTGGTCTGGTCTCAGCGAGAGAAGATGCACTTAAACCTGGAGAGATTTGAGGTCCTAGGGAGTAGGGAAGCCTGGCGGTGTGTGTGTGTGTGTGTGTGTGTGTGTGTGTGTGTGTGTGTGTCATCCTCTTGGAGATGGGAAAATTTATCCTATTAATAAAATAAAATAAAAATAACTTGTGAATGGTTGGCTCTGAAAACATATAAAAGTAATCTTATACAAAGTAGGTAACATTTAGAAATGTGTGCATACACACACATACACAAATACAAACACAGACACAGATACACAAACACACACACATATACACACAGACACATACATAAACAGACACCACGCACACACACACATACACAAGACACACACATGAACACACACGCAGATGCATACAGACACACATACACACATAGACACACACAGACATATTCACACATACAGACACATACAGACACACAACACAGCAATGAAAGAAGAGGCCGTGAGTTTGAAAGAGAGCAAGTACGTGGTGTGTGGGAGGGCTTGAAGGGAGGGAAGGGAAGGGGATGATGTAAGTATATTAAAATCTCAGAAATACAGGTTTTAAAAGGAGATGGTTGATTGTTTGAAGGGGAAATAGATGACAATAGTTCCCTGATAGTTAGCTGAACGGTCAGTCTTCTGTATCTCTGGGTTCTCTGTTCATGTAATCAAACAACTTCAAGCAGAAAATATTTGAGAAAAAGTTGGGTCGGTAGTGAACAAAGTCAGGCCCCTTTCACTCATTCTTGTCTCCTGACCATGGTAGTGTGGCACAGATGCACATGACAGTCGTGCTGCTCTGGGCATTACAGGTGGTCTAGATTACTAAAAGTACATGAGAAGATGTGTATAGGCCATAGGAAAACACTAGACCATTTAGACAGAGAACTTGAGTATTGCAGGTTTTGTGACCCTAGGCATTCCTGGAATTAGTCCTGGAAAAATTCTGAGACTTAATTGTTCTCGTAATCACTCAAAATTACACATTTTCAAGTATTTCCACTTGTGACTTGTTAAAATTTTGTAAGTAGCTACACAGTTTCTAACATGTGCAAGGAAGTTTAGGTGCATAACAGTTTCCTAGCGTGCCACAGTGGAATTGCTGGGTGGGGGAATGGGTGTCCTTAAGTTGATGGTGCAGATTCCGCGTGACTCTCCCATTTCCCACCCCCACAGCCCTGTGTGAGGGAGATCTCTCATTTCCTCACATACTTTCTAGTGGCGGCTTTTATGACTTTGCTCCTCAGAACAGCCTACGCTGGTGCTACCACATGGGTTTTAGTTTGTGTTTCCCGGGTGGCTGAGGAGGTCGGATGTGTATTTGTCATCCATCTTTATTTTCTCTTCGGAAAATTGTCTGCTCACTGCTCTGTCCGTGTTTCTGTTGATTAATACTGATATGTGTTTGCAGTGTAGGGCCCTAACTCTTAGAGCATGTCAACATTTTCGGCTTCCTCGGGGGCTATTTTTCTTTTGCTCTGTCTTCTAATCTCAATCTAGCTCTCACCTGAACTTATTTTCTTTGACCAAGTGTTCCCATATGGAAATTCTGCTGTCAGGGTCTTTTTAAATTTTTTTATTTTTACTTTTTTATTGGATATTTTATGTATTTACATTTCAAATGTTATCCCCTGTCCCAGTTCCTACAGAAGCTAACTGCAGACTTTTGTTTCTCTGTGAGGTATGGTACTATTCATAGACTTCCAACTACTGCGTGCGTGGCAAGATCTGAGTAAGTCAATGCCAGTGAATAAAAGCATAAAATAAAAGCAACTTGCTACCTTCATATTGATTACTCAACTAACTTTTCTTCTTTCAAATCTGAAATAATATAGAAAAAATGCCCTCTTGAGATTATTCCCCAAAATTAATTGAAATGCATGTAATCCCAGACCAGGTCCTAATTTGAATCATTGAAACAGAACTGGCTCACGGAATGCACTGAAAGGTCCCAATTCTCCTTCTGTCGTTCCTTTCACCCTGATCATCAGATCTCTCTTCCTGGTCCCTGGATATCAAACTAGGTACGAAACTTTCCAGTTGCTCTCAGTGATAAAATGATTTCTGTTCAGTGATCGACTTGCTTTAAAGCATGAAAGTGTCAAAGGTTGTTCTGTGAGTTATAATTCTTGATGCTGTAAAATTATACTTGACAAGAAGCAAGTTGAGAAGGGGCAGATTCATGTCGGCTGACAGGCTGAGAAGATGTCGTCCATCATGGTGAAGGTGTGGCCACAGGAGCACGAGGTGCTCAGTTTGCTTTTTCCCTCTTACTGAGTTCAACAGCACTGCCCCTGAGATGATGTCACCACATCCAGAGTGGTTTTCCTTTTTCATTGAAGCCTTCCTGGAAGTTGTCATAGATATACATAAAGGCAAGTTTCTACGCGAGCCTAAATACAACCACATTGATTATGGAGACCAACCACCACAGTCTTCTGGTTGAAAACTTCCAATCCCGGAAGTTTTCCTCTCCCAGCTCAGTCTTTTTTTTTTTTTATGGCTTATTATTTTCTAAGATTTTCTTTTTTTTATTATTTTTTTTTATTAACTTGAGTATTTCTTATATACATTTCAAGTGTTATTCCCTTTCCCGGTTTCCGGGCAAACATTCCCCTCCCCCCTCCCCTTCCTTATGGGTGTCCCCCTCCCAACCCTCCCCCCATTGCCGCCCGCCCCCCATAGTCTAGTTCACTGGGGGTTCAGTCTTAGCAGGACCCAGGGCTTCCCCTTCCACTGGTGCTCTTACTAGGATATTCATTGCTACCTATGGGGTCAGAGTCCAGGGTCAGTCCATGTATAGTCTTTAGGTAGTGGCTTAGTCCCTGGAAGCTCTGGTTGCTTGACATTGTTGTACTTTTGGGGTCTTGAGCCCCTTCAAGCTCTTCCAGTTCTTTCTCTGATTCCTTCAACGGGGGACCTATTCTCAGTTTAGTGGTTTGCTGCTGGCATTCGCCTCTGTATTTGCTGTATTCTGGCTGTGTCTCTCAGGAGCGATCTACATCCGGCTCCTGTCGGTCTGCACTTCTTTGCTTCATCCATCTTGTCCAATTGGGTGGCTGTATATGTATGGGCCACCTGTGGGGCAGGCTCTGAATGGGTGTTCCTTCAGTCTCTGTTTTAATCTTTGCCTCTCCCTTCCCAGCCAAGGGTATTCTTTTTCCTCATTTAAAGAAGGAGTGAAGCATTCACATTTTGATCATCCGTCTTGAGTTTCGTTTGTTCTAGGGATCTAGGGTAATTCAAGCATTTGGGCTAATAGCCACTTATCAATGAGTGCATACCATGTATGTCTTTCTGTGATTGGGTTAGCTCACTCAGGATGATGTTTTCCAGTTCCAACCATTTGCCTACGAATTTCATAAAGTCGTTGTTTTTGATAGCTGAGTAATATTCCATTGTGTAGATGTACCACATTTTCTGTATCCATTCCTCTGTTGAAGGGCATCTGGGTTCTTTCCAGCTTCTGGCTATTATAAATAAGGCTGCGATGAACATAGTGGAGCACGTGTCTCTTTTATATGTTGAGGCATCTTTTGGGTATATGCCCAAGAGAGGTATAGCTGGATCCTCAGGCAGTTCAATGTCCAATTTTCTGAGGAACCTCCAGACTGATTTCCAGAATGGTTTTACCAGTCTGCAATCCCACCAACAATGGAGGAGTGTTCCTCTTTCTCCACGTCCTCGCCAGCATCTGCTGTCACCTGAGTTTTTGATCTTAGCCATTCTCACTGGTGTGAGGTGAAATCTCAGGGTTGTTTTGATTTGCATTTCCCTTATGACTAAAGATGTTGAACATTTCTTTAGGTGTTTCTCAGCCATTCGGCATTCCTCAGCTGTGAATTCTTTGATAGCTCTGAACCCCATTTTTTAATAGGGTTATTTGTTTCCCTGCGGTCTAACCTCTTGAGTTCTTTGTATATTTTGGATATAAGGCCTCTATCTGTTGTAGGATTGGTAAAGATCTTTTCCCAATCTGTTGGTTGCCGTTTTGTCCTAACCACAGTGTCCTTTGCCTTACAGAAGCTTTGCAGTTTTATGAGATCCCATTTGTCGATTATTGATCTTAGAGCATAAGCCATTGGTGTTTTGTTCAGGGAATTTTTTCCAGTGCCCATGTGTTCCAGATGCTTCCCTAGTTTTTCTTCTACTAGTTTGAGTGTGTCTGGTTTGATGTGGAGGTCCTTGATCCACTTGGACTTAAGCTTTGTACAGGGTGATAAGCATGGATCGATCTGCATTCTTCTACATGTTGCCCTCCAGTTGAACCAGCACCATTTGCTGAAAATGCTATCTTTTTTCCATTGGATGGTTTTGGCTCCTTTGTCAAAAATCAAGTGACCATATGTGTGTGGGTTCATTTCTGGATCTTCAATTCTATTCCATTGGTCTATCTGTCTGTCTCTGTACCAATACCATGCAGTTTTTATCACTATTGCTCTGTAATACTGCTTGAGTTCAGGGATAGTGATTCCCCCTGAATTCCTTTTATTGTTGAGGATAGCTTTAGCTATCCTGGGTTTTTTGTTATTCCAGATGAATTTGCAAATTGTTCTGTCTAACTCTTTGAAGAATTGGATTGGTATTTTGCTGGGGATTGCATTGAATCTGTAGATTGCTTTTGGTAAAATGGCCATTTTTACTATATTAATCCTGCCAATCCATGAGCATGGGAGATCTTTCCATCTTCTGAGGTCTTCTTCAATTTCCTTCTTCAGTGTCTTGAAGTTCTTATTGTACAGATCTTTTACTTGCTTTGTTAAAGTCACTCCGAGGTACTTTATATTATTTGGGTCTATTATGAAGGGTGTCGTTTCCCTAATTTCTTTCTCGGCTTGTTTCTCTTTTGTATAGAGGAAGGCAACTGATTTATTTGAGTTAATTTTATACCCAGCCACTTTGCTGAAGTTGTTTATCAGCTTTAGTAGTTCTCTGGTGGAACTTTTGGGATCACTTAAATATACTATCATTTCATCTGCAAATAGTGATATTTTGACCTCTTCTTTTCCGATCTGTTTCCCCTTGATCTCCTTTTGTTGTCTGATTGCTCTGGCTAGAAATTCAAGAACTATATTGAATAAGTAGGGAGAGAGTGGGCAGCCTTGTCTAGTCCCTGATTTTAGTGGGATTGCTTCAAGTTTCTCTCCATTTAGTTTAATGTTAGCAACTGGTTTGCTGTATATGGCTTTTACTATGTTTAGGTATGGGCCTTGAATTCCTATTCTTTCCAGGACTTTTATCATGAAGGGGTGTTGAATTTTGTCAAATGCTTTCTCAGCATCTAATGAAATGATCATGTGGTTCTGTTCTTTCAGTTTGTTTATATAATGGATCACGTTGATGGTTTTCCGTATATTAAACCATCCCTGCATGCCTGGGATGAAGCCTACTTGATCATGGTGGATGATTGTTTTGATGTGCTCTTGAATTCGGTTTGCCAGAATTTTATTGAGTATTTTTGCATCGATATTCATAAGGGAAATTGGTCTGAAGTTCTCTTTCTTTGTTGTGTCTTTGTGTGGTTTAGGTATAAGAGTAATTGTGGCTTCGTAGAAGGAATTCGGTAGGGCTCCATCTGTTTCAATTTTGTAGAATAGTTTGGATAATATTGGTATGAGGTCTTCTATGAAGGTTTGATAGAATTCTGCACTAAACCCGTCTGGACCTGGGCTCTTTTTGGTTGGGAGACCTTTAATGACTGCTTCTATTTCCTTAGGAGTTATGGGGTTGTTTAACTGGTTTATCTATCTGTTCCTGATTTAACTTCGATACCTGGTATCTGTCTAGGAAATTGTCCATTTCCTGAAGATTTTCAAGTTTTGTTGAATATAGGTTTTTATAGTAAGATCTGATGATTTTTTGAATTTCCTCTGAATCTGTAGTTATGTCTCCCTTTTCATTTCTGATTTTGTTAATTTGGACGCACTCTCTGTGTCCTCTCGTTAGTCTGGCTAAGGGTTTATCTATCTTGTTGATTTTCTCAAAGAACCAACTTTTGATTCTGTTGATTCTTTCTATGGTCCTTTTTGTTTCTACTTGGTTGATTTCAGCTCTGAGTTTGATTATTTCCTGCCTTCTACTCCTCCTGGGTGTATTTGCTTCTTTTTGTTCTAGAGCTTTTAGGTGTGCTGTCAAGCTGCTGACATTTGCTCTTTCCTGTTTCTTTCTGCAGGCACTCAGAGCTATGAGTTTTCCTCTTAGCACAGCTTTCATTGTGTCCCATAAGTTTGGGTATGTTGTATCTTCATTTTCATTAAATTCTAAAAAGTTTTTAATTTCTTTCTTTATTTCTTCCTTGACCAGGTTATCATTGAGTAGAGCATTGTTCAATTTCCACGTATATGTGGGCATTCTTCCCTTATTGTTATTGAAGACCAGTTTTAGGCCGTGGTGGTCCGATAGTACGCATGGGATTATTTCTATCTTTCTGTACCTGTTGAGGCCCGTTTTTTGACCAATTATATGGTCAATTTTGGAGAAAGTACCATGAGGAGCTGAGAAGAAGGTATATCCTTTTGCTTTAGGATAGAATGTTCTATAAATATCCGTTAAGTCCATTTGGCTCATGACTTCTCTTAGTCTGTCGACATCACTGTTTAATTTCTGTTTCCATGATCTGTCCATTGATGAGAATGGGGTGTTGAAATCTCCCACTATTATTGTGTGAGGTGCAATGTGTGCTTTGAGCTTTAGTAAGGTTTCTTTTACGTATGTAGGTGCCCTTGTATTTGGGGCATAGATATTTAGGATTGAGAGTTCATCTTGGTGGATTTTTCCTTTGATGAATATGAAGTGTCCTTCCTTATCTTTTTTGATGACTTTTAGTTGGAAATTGATTTTATTTGATATTAGAATGGCTACTCCAGCTTGCTTCTTCTGACCATTTGCTTGGAAAGTTGTTTTCCAGCCTTTCACTCTGAGGTAGTGTCTGTCTTTGTCTCTGAGGTGTGTTTCCTGTAGGCAGCAGAATGCAGGGTCCTCGTTGTGTATCCAGTTTGTTAATCTATGTCTTTTTATTGGGGAGTTGAGGCCATTGATATTGAGAGATATTAAGGAATAGTGATTATTGCTTCCCGTTATATTCATATTTGGATGTGAGGTTATGTTTGTTTGCTTTCATTCTCTTTGTTTTGTTGCCAAGACGATTAGTTTCTTGCTTCTTCTAGGGTATAGCTTGCCTCCTTATGTTGGGCTTTACCATTTATTATCCTTTGTAGTGCTGGTTTGTGGAAAGATATTGTGTAAATTTGGTTTTGTCATGGAATATCTTGGTTTCTCCATCAATGTTAATTGAGAGTTTTGCTGGATACAGTAACCTGGGCTGGCATTTGTGTTCTCTTAGGGTCTGTATGACATCAGTCCAGGATCTTCTGGCCTTCATAGTTTCTGGCGAGAAGTCTGGTGTGATTCTGATAGGTCTCCCTTTATATGTTACTTGACCTTTTTCCCTTACTGCTTTTAATATTCTTTCTTTATTTTGTGCGTTTGGTGTTTTGACAATTATGTGACGGGAGGTGTTTCTTTTCTGGTCCAATCTATTTGGAGTTCTGTAGGCTTCTTGTATGTCTATGGGTATCTCTTTTTTTAGGTTAGGGAAGTTTTCTTCTATGATTTTGTTGAAGATATTTACTGGTCCTTTGAGCTGGGAGTCTTCACTCTCTTCTATACCTATTATCCTTAGGTTTGATCTTCTCATTGAGTCCTGGATTTCCTGTATGTTTTGGACCAGTAGCTTTTTCCGCTTTACATTATCTTTGACAGTTGAGTCAATGATTTCTATGGAATCTTCTGCTCCTGAGATCCTCTCTTCCATCTCTTGTATTCTGTTGGTGAAGCTTGTATCTACAGCTCCTTGTCTCTTCTTTTGGTTTTCTATATCCAGGGTTGTTTCCATGTGTTCTTTCTTGATTGCTTCTATTTCCATTTTTAATTCCTTCAACTGTTTGATTGTGTTTTCCTGGAATTCTTTCAGGGATTTTTGTGTCTCCTCTCTATGGGCTTCTACTTGTTTATTTATGTTTTCCTGGAATTCTTTCAGGGATTTTTGTGTCTCCTCTCTATGGGCTTCTACTTGTTTATTTATGTTTTCCTGGAAGTCTTTCAGGGATTTTTGTGTCTCCTCTCTATGGGCTTCTACTTGTTTATTTATGTTTTCCTGGAATTCTTTCAGGGATTTTTGCGATTCTTTCAGGCATTTTTGCGATTCCTCTCTGTCCAGCTCAGTCTTAACAGAAGGTTATAACTCAGAGGTCTTCAGAAAGAAAGAAAGAGGTGGGCCAGTTATTTTTCTGATTGGAAAGGTGGAATGGTGAAAAGAGTTAGAGTAAAAGGAGAAAGACAGGGGAGGGGGGAGGGACAAGGGTGTTGTCACTTAGCTAGTGTTGTTTAAATTTCTCATTTGTAGTGCTATGCTAGCACCTCTGGCTTCAAATCTTAACTGTGCCATTGAAGCTCACAAGTACTTTCCTCTGTGTGAAACAGCAACCGCCAAGCATGCTGTTCCTGTTGTCAGACTGTTTAAAAAAAAAAAAAACTTTGCTTGTAACAGAGTCTTGTCAGCCTAAGTGACGACAACTCATCATGAAGACTGGTATAAAATAAACAACTAAAAAAAAACACAATACAAAGGAAAATTAGAAAGCGCAGGTGAGAACTAAGTATGATAAATCAAACCACCATGATTCCTCCAAAAGTATACAACTCTCTAATAACCGAAACCAGATGATTAAGAGGCTAGGAAAAGATTTTAGCGGGCTGGAGATGCCTGAGTGCCTAAGAACACATGCTGCTCGTCCCGAGGACCTAAGTGGGATTCCCAGCGTCCATATCAGGCAGCCTGTAACCCAGCTCCAGAAGGAGCTGACATCTTGGACTCCTGTGGGCACTTGCATTCATGGGCACATACCCTCCCACATACATAATTAATAGTAAAAATAAATATTAAAAATATTTAAGAATCTTATTGAGTGAAGTAAGAAAATCTTCCCAGCATCTGGATGAAAATGTTAGCGAAGCAGATGAAACATCTGGATGAAACAGGTTAGTGACATGGAAGAGAAAGTGAAAACCATAGAGGACAAATTCAGCAAAGAAGTTGTGATCATGTACAGGGTCCAAACAGAAATGCAGAAGTGATTGAATTTATAAAAACACCCAACAGTGGATCATTACCATCTAAGAGGAAGCAGGAGGCAGCATTGTTAGGGATGGAACATGAGGCAGAAGCTATATCATATTTTTATATCAATAAAGAAAAAGAAAATAATAATTCCCAACCAGCCAGAGAATAAATAAAAACAGTAAAATTGCAGGAATGAATGACTTCTCCCGATAATAACCTTAAGTGGTGAATGGCCTCATCTACCACTAAAATGATGCAGAATAGCTGACTGGATTAAAAAACTAGGCCAGTCATTTGTTGTCTCCACAGTACCAACAGGAGAGGAAAACGATAGAAGATAGTTTATCAAGCAAATTGTAGCTGAAACAAGCTGGCATAGCTGTTCTGATACTTGATAAATTACATGTCAAACCAAAATTAGTCAGGGGTGATACAGAAGGCCATTGCATAAAGAGAACGATTCTGTAAAAGGAAGGGGCAATTGCAGATGTGTATGTACTGAATCATGAGGGTGCTGATTTCATAAAACTGATAATAATGACCACAAATTGTCAAGTAGATCTTGGTTAGGATAATGGTGACATTTACCAGAGTATAATACTATAAAGAGAACTCCCAAATTAAAAGAAAAAAGAGACAAATAATTGCAAATGGAATTCAAGATTTATGCATAATGAATTCAAATCCGTACATTATAACCAAGTTGGCTTCACTCTAAAGATGAAAGTTTGTAAATCTAGAGATAAACCATATGCAAATAAGAACATGAATTATAGCACATAAGTACAATTAATGCCAGATGATCATCTTGATAGAAGTCAGAAATTGGCACCTACTCATATATTCACTGCAAACCTAGATTCCCTAGATGCCAGCATAAGAGCACAGTCCACAACAGTCAAGGATATATGTCAGCACCAGAGCCCAGCTATTGCACTACACTGAGCCCTGAGTCTTCTAACATAGTGGAAACACAAGACAATGACCTTAAAGCCAACTTTATGAAGATGATAGAGGTCCTGAAAGAAATCAAGGAAAAGACAAACAAAGAAATGGAGGAAATGAATGAATCCCTTAAAGAAAGCGAAGCCAAGAAAAAACAAACAGTGGAAGGAAATGAATAATACTGTTCAAGACGTGAGAAGGGAAATAGAAACATAAAGAATACACAAACTGAGCAAATTCTAGAAATGGAAATTCTAGTGAGGTGAACAGGAACTACAGATTCAGGCATCACCAACAGAATACATGAGATGGAAGTGAGAATCTTAGTTATTGAAGATACAATAAAAGAAATAGATATAGTGGTCAAAGAAAATCTTAAATTTAAAAATTTCCTGACATAAAACATCCAAGAAATCTGGGACACTATGAAAAGGCCAAACCTAAGATAGACATTTGGAATAGAAGAAGAATCTCGACTCAAAGGTCCAGAGAATATTTTTAACAAAATCATAAAAGAAAAAATTCCTAAGAAGGACATGCCTATAAGGGTACTAGAAGCTTATAGAACACCTAGTATATTGTACCAGAAAATCCCTTTGCTACAACACCAAAGAAAAGGCCATTGCTGCATAGTAATCAAAGCCCTACACATGCAGGACAAAGTAAAAACTATTAAAACCTGCAAGAGAAAAAAGGCCAAGTAGTGTATAAAGGCAGACGTATTAGAATTACATTTGATTCCTCAATAGAGACGCCAAAACCCACAAGGATATGTACAGATGGGCTGCAGACTCTAAGATACCACAGATGGCAGCCCAGACTACTATATCACTTTCTGTCATTATAGATGGAAAAAACAAGATATTCCATGATAAAATTAAATTCAAAAACTATGTATCTAAAAATCCAGTCCAACAGAAGGTACTAGAAGAGAAATTTCAAGCCAAAGAGGTTAACTCACCAATGAAAGCCCAGGAAATTATCTCACCCAAGCAAAACCAAAAGAAAAGACACACATGCACACAACAACAACAACAACCATCAGTAACAAAATAACTGGAATTAACTATCATTAGCTGTTGATATCTCTCAGTATGAATAGATCCTAATGAAAGATAAAGAAAAACAGAATGGATGAAAAACAGAATCCATCCTTCTGCTGCTCCCAAGATACACATCTCAACATCAAATATAGACATTACCTCAGACTGAAGGACTAGGAAAAAGACTTTCCAAGCAAATGTGCTGAAGAAACAAACTGGTGTAATTATTCTAACATCTAACAAAATAGCCTTCAAACCAAATTTTATCAAAGGAGATAAAGAAGTACACTTCATACTCATCAAAGGGAAAAAAATCCACCAAGATAATATTCAAATTTTCAACATCTATGCCTCAAATGCAAGGGCACCCACATTGCTAAATCTTAAATCACACACCAGTAATCACACACAGATAGTAGGGGACTTCAATACTTTACTCTAACCAATTGACAGGTAATCCAGACAAATAATACTAAACAGAGAAATGATCAAGCTAACAAATGTTATGAACCAAATGAAACCAAACCTGTAGATATCTGTAGAATATTTCACCAAAGCACAAAAGAATATATCGTTAGGAGCCATCTATGATAGGCTACAACTAGCAGAAGGACTTCCTGGAAGTGGCCCACCATTTTTGCATGGTCTGAGATGGGTGAGCTCAATGGCAAGGAGATGTTATCTCAGGATTGCTTCTTGCCTTTCCTGTCATTATTAAATTCATATACTAATCCCTGGACATTATCCCGTCCTACTGACCAGATTTCCTGCAGATTAACATAAAGATGAACTTTTACAAATTAATGCTGTTTAGATGAATTAATGATTCTATAGAATTCCTGATTTGATTCAAATGATTTTAGGAAGAAAGTTTTTAAGAGACGGTCTTAGTTGCCTTGCTAGAAAGATGTAACAAAGTTAAAATAAAAAAAGGAATGAGCCCATTTCTCATAAATAGTAAGTAAAGGCTGCATAATAAGAAACACAATGATATTTCATAACCACACTAAAAAGAGAAATAGGCTTGGGTCAAATTTGTGTTCAAGGAAAAACATTTAGGTCCGAAGATAAAGCACAGGCGTGCAGTGTGATAAGGCAAGGCCGTGTAACAACTGCTGCTTTGAACTTATCATGTGTATATTAAAATGAAACACTGCTTTGAAGTTAATATCAAAATCCTTCTGTAATTACTATTTTATGTAACATTTTATCTAGGAGGTAATTTTTTAAAGTACTTTTTGTCTAAGAAGGTATAAAAAGGCAAGAGAAAAGAAATAAAGCTGTTGGTTGGATGGTTTGGGTTCGAGGGGGGACTCGGCCCCATCTATCTATCTATCCATCCATCCATCCATCCATCCATCCATCCATCCATCCATCCACTCATCCACTCATCTATCCACCTATCCATCCACTCATCCATTCATCCATCCATCTATCCATCCATTCATTTATCCAAATGTATATGTCTGTTTGTCTATATGTACATATGTAAGTATGTGTATGTAAGCAGTTTATATGTGTTTATATGTATGTGTATAGGTATGTATATGTAAACATTCATGCATGCATATACTTGAGTGTATGAAATGGGTGGTTAGGCCAAACAAAACTGAATGTGATAATGTATAAATGAGAATGGGAATTAAAGTGTAAATGTGTCTGTGCATATTTGCCTGTGTAAAAGATCTTAATTCTTTTCCTTTCCTTCCTCTCTGGTTCACCAAGTGTTAACCAGTCATGGTGGTTAGCGTCTGGCTGCCTGGTGAGAAAAGGGAGCACTAGCAATAATTTCTTTACCTAATCTCCCCTGGCCTGGATTAGCAACAACTGTCAATAAATCCAGAGGCCTACAGCTTCTGGCCTCAGAGTAACTAACGGTCAAGATAGGCATAAGTCATTATAGAAAGCAACCCTACTTTCCCACAAGACTAAAGCTTGCCTCTGCCTTTGCTCTTCCCCCTTGGCTGCTTCAGATCGGACCCACCTCTGAGCTATGCTCCTGGCAATATACCTTCTCGGCACATTACAGAACTTTCTCCAAAACTGACCTTGCACTCAGTCACAAACCAAATCTCAACAGACACAAGAAAATTGAAATAACCCCCTGCATCATATGGGGCCACCATGGATTAAAGCTGGATTTCAACAACAACAGAAATCCTACAAACTCATGGAAACTGAACAATCCTCTACTGAATGACTGACTATGGGTCAAGGCAGAAATAAAGAAATTAGAAATTTCTTATAATTCAATGAAAATAACTACCCAACATTCCCAAACTTATGGCTCACAATAATGTGAAGAGTTAAGTTCTTAGTGCTAAGTGCCTTCGTAAAGAAATTGGAGAAATCTCATACCAGCAACTTAACAGCACACCCGAAAGCTATAGAACGAAAAGAAGCAAAACACGTGTTGGGGATCGATTCTAATGGTTTGTTTTAATTTGCCTCCCAAAAGTTATGCTTCTGGATGCTGAGGGTCCCTGACCCTAGCTGTCTTTGACTGGTAATAAAGAAATGCCATACAGCCAAAGGCTGAGCAGGGAGATGGAGGTGGGACTTTTAGATTGTCTGGGCAAGGGACCAAGAGGGGGAAAGAAGAACAGACAGAATTGCCAGGGGCCACTCCCAACTTGGGTCTGAGGAACCAAAGATAAAAATAGATTTAGAGAATGGTAACTTAGGAATACTGGAGGGGAGTGTCTGATAGCCACTGGGAGGTTTAGAAATGCACAGCCATTGAAGTAGTTAGGCATATTAAAAATTAAACTGGTGTGTGTGTGTGTGTGTGTGTGTGTGTGTGTGTGTGTGTGTGTGTGTGTGTGTGTATGCCTTTTATTTATGAATCCATAGCTCTTGGATGGGTACAGAGAGCATGTGGCAATCCACCAGGAGTATAGAGCAGATTAATGGTTCACCACTACAAACACCTAAGAGGAGTAATGACAGGAAATAAACTGAGGAGTGAAATAAACAAATTAGAAAAAAAAAGAGAACAATACAAAGAATCAATGAAACAAAGAGTTGGAAACAAGATAGACAAAAATTCTTATCTAAACTCTGTGAAAGACAGGACATTCAAATAACAAATTCAGAAGTGAAAAAGGGAACATAACGATAGAAAACAAAGAAGTCCAAAGATTCATTAGATCATATTTTAAAAACATATGCTTTATAAAATCAGAAAAAAATCTAAAGGAAATGGATAGTTTTCTCAGTAGATACCACTTATCAATGTTAAATAAAGATCAGATAGACAATTTTAATAGACCTCATACCCTTACAGAAATAGAAGCATTCATTAGAAGTCTCTGAACTGATAAAAGCCCAGGGCTAGACTGATTTAGTGCAGAATTCTACCAGACTTTCAAAGAAGAGCTAGTGTCAACACTCCTTAAATTATTCCACAAAATAGAAACAGAAGGAACATTGTCAAATTCTTTTATGAGGCCATAGTTGCCCTTGTAGATGTTTTATTTCCTCAGTTGAAGTGGTGAGATGAGAGCCATAGTCAAGCTATGAAACCACATGGCGTGGGGTGAGTTTAGAGCATTTCCTAACTATCTCTAGGCTTAGGCCTGGAAGCTTCTAGCCTCAATACAATCTCATCTTCTAAGATGACTGATTCAAACTGTCTTCTCTCAGCTTCTGACTGAATTGCTTTACTTGTCCTCACACTAACTGTGGCAATCTGTTCTAATCTTCTGGCTCCTTCTCATTCTCTGGTTTGTACTGTCTTCACCTGCAACTCATCTATGTAAAACTGTCCTGGTAAAATTGCCTCTTCCTCTTCTTCCTCCTCCTCCTCCTCCCTCCAACAACCCCCCTCTATCTGAGCTTCTCTCTTAAGTTGCCTCTCTTTCCTGTCTGTTCTCATGAGAGTTGGGTGTACTCTTTCTCTGACTCATTCTGTCAAATCTTTGATTCCTCATTTTGTCTGCCCCTAAATTAGACATAACTTTCAAGAATGGGAGATCTTTCCATCTTCTGACATCTTCTTCAGTGTTTTTCTTCCATGTCTTGAAGATTTTATCATACAAGTCTTTTACTTGTTTGAATAGAATTAACCCAAGATATTGTATATTATTTGAGTTTCTTGTGATAGGTATTAATTTCCTGATTTATCTCTCAGTCTGTTGGTTATTTGTATGTAGGAGGGCCCCTGATTTTGTGAGTTAATATTCTATTTTGCTACTTTTAAAAATAAAAAAAAATTGGTTCTTTGTGAATTTCACATCACACGTGTCATTCCCACACATCTCCCACTCCCCTCTACCAGCCTTCCACTTTTGCAATCTACCTGCTAATAGAGAAGAAAAATCTTGTGGTGGAAGCTGCAGTATGTCACTGTGTGTCCCACGGTATTCCATTTGCCCACACTTCTTTGCTTGAAAATGTTCATTGTGATGACTCATTGGTTTGGTTCGAGACCTCTGGCTTCTACTACTCTATCAATACTGGAACCTCACTGGGACTCCTCTCAGATATCCTGTTGTTGCCTTGTGACATGGAGAACCTGTAGTTTTGAATCTGTAGGACCAGCCTGTTCATGCACTCCAGCAGCTCATCTATGGGATAGTTGTTTGGGTGGGCCAACTCAGAACCCTGAATTTGGGCCTGAGAGGTTCCTGAGCTGGCCATCCAGCCTGCTCTCCTAGTCTCATGCTGTTGGGGTCAGCTCCCCATCATTCCCCTCACAACCAGGGGCAGTTCTACCCTGATGCTCAGGTGAGGTACAGGGCCAGACCTCCTGAATTTTGGGGCCATGTGAGGAACAGGGAAAGCTCTCCTGCTCTCATGACTCCAGGACAAGCTCCACTTCTTGCCGTAGGTGGCAATGGGCACAGGAGAGGGCATCTCTCCCTCGTCCACACTGCTGCATAGCAGAAGCAGACAAGATGCAGAATCCGTTCTTCCGCTCTCTCATTCTCCGAGCCAGCTCACCAGCACTCATGCCATCAAGGTCAGCTCTACTCTGCTGCCCAGGTCAGATGCAGGACCTACCCTCCCGAGCACTGCATCAAGTGAAGGACAGAGCTAGCTTTTCCACTCTGATGACCTCATGGCTAGCTTTCCTTCTTGCTGTAGGTGACAAGGGGTCTGGGGGGCATTTCTTCCTCATCCATGTCACCTCATGGCAGACAAGTGGCAGGGCCAACTCTCTGAGTGTCTGGGGTCATCTCAGGAATGGTCTCAGGTATGCTGTGCATTATGGCGCTGGGCAGGAGTCATCTTGGGCATAGTCTGTCCCCACAGCCCTTCATGATACTAGACTGGTGGTCATCTTAGCCTAGCTTCCTATCCAGTCCCCATAGTGCTGGTCCGTTGGTTTTCTGAATATGGCGTCTTGATTACCTGACTGCCTGATTGGCTCTTTGTGAGGGTCATCTATCTCAGCTTCACAACTATCCTGCCTATAGTCCCAGACAGGGTTCTTCTAGTCTCTGGTTTACTCCTCATCCCAGGAGCCTGTCTGGGCCTGCCTGGCTCAGGACTGGTGCTCCTCTCAAGCTTGTGGTCTTTCAGGGAATGTTAGGCTACTAATCATTCAGATGTTCATTGGTCAGAACACTGAGAATAGACATAGCCTCTCTCCTCTCTGCCACCTATGACCAACATGTGACACAGCAGCACATATAGTATCTTGCTATTTGGCTGAACTTGTTTATCAGCTGTAGGAATTTCTTGGAATTTTTAATGTCAGTATGTATGCTATTGTAGAATTTGCAAATAAAGATACCATGACTCCTTCTTTCCAATTTGTATCTCCTTGATCTCCTTCAGTTGTCTTATTGCTAAGCCTTCAAGTACTATATTGAGTAGAAATAGAGAGAGTGGATAACCTTGTCTTGTTACTGATTTTAGTGGATTTGTTTTGAGTTTCTCTCCATTTAAGTTGATGTTGGCTATGGCTTATTGTAAACTGCCTTTATTCTGTTTAGGTATCTCTCTCTCTCTCTCTCTCTCTCTCTCTCTCTCTCTGGTATGTCTCTTTTATCCCTAATATCTCCAAGGCATTAATCACGAAGGGGTGTTGAATTTATCAAAGGCCTTTCCTCTATCTAATGAGATGATGATGATGTGGTTTTTGACTTTCAATTTGTTTATATGGTAGATTATATTTATCAATTTACATATGTCGAACATCCCTGCATTTCTAGGTTCAATCCTACAGTATATGGTAGGTGGTCTTTGTGATAGGTTCATTTATTTGGCTCGCAAGTATTTTACTGAGAATTTTTGCATCTATGTTCATAAGGAAAATTGGTATGTAATTGTCTTTCTAAGATGTGTCTTTATGTAGTTTGGGTATCAGGATAATTCTGGCTTCATAAAACAAATTGGGCAATGTTCTTTCTGTTCCTATTTTGTAGACTAATTTGAGGAGCATTTATGTTTGTTAACTCTTCTTTGTAAGTCTAGTAGAATTCTGCACTAAAACCATCTTGCCCTGGGATTTTTTTTCCTTTGAGACTTTAAAAAATTTTAAATTATATAATTATATAATATTATATATAAACATCTCTATATATTATAATATAAAATATATTCTTTGTTTTACCATAAAGGTCCTTTGCATATATATTATTTTTCCAGTTCAGTGTTTTATTAGATTCTGAGTGTGAAAAATGAGTGATTCTCTGTTTCTTGTGTCTTTTTTGGGCTATTTTCCTTCTTTTTGTTTGCTTTGTTCTATTATTATGTGTTAGTTTCTGTGTTTTTTTTAATTTTATGTTAGAAACCTTTTTATTTTCTAATGAGAGACTGAAATGAGGTGGATCCAGATGACAGGCATTAGAGGGAAGGGAAATCATAATTAGGATAGATTACATGAGAAAAAAAATCTATTTTCAATAAAGGGAAACAAAATGAAACAACACAAAATCTGTCCCCAAACAAAACAAAAGCAACAACAACAACAACAACAAAACCATAAGTTTTAAACTACTTTAGGAGACACCATGCACCGTGTGTATGATACCTATTCCAGAAGCTAAGTTACATTTTAATACCTTTTAACATTTTTATTCAATAAAATTAAATAGCATTATCTGACTTTTGTATTTTATGTACAATATGTAACATATTATGATTATGATAAGATATGAATTTTAGCAGTTATTATTGTTGTAGTTAGTCATTGCACTAATCATCATATGTGTGGATTCATATGACATCCAATGCCATCATGACTCTATAGCCAGAACAAAGGAGTCAATCAAGTCATTGTTCCATAGGTCAGAAAAGGGGCCATTTATTTCTAAATTTTTAGTTAACTCATGGTATAAAACGTCCCTAAAGATCATTTATAATTGTCACAATAAGAGTTTCATTCAAAGTAAAACTTTACCAAACATGAATAATAAAATAAAATGTGAGCTTTCACACATCTCTTGCACACAAAGCCATATACTTTAAGTTACAGGATGTACCAAATGTTGTTATATTTTGGGGCAAAATTTTTCTTCCTGCTTGGACAGATACTCTTCCGAGTGCCACATGTTTGGTCAGAAGACAATCTTATAAGGTGATATTTAAAAATCAATTACTTCATATCTTTTTTCTTTTCTTTTTTTTTTTTTTTTTTGGAGCTGGGGACCGAACCCAGGGCCTTGCGCTTGCTAGGCAAGCGCTCTACCACTGAGCTAAATCCCCAACATTACTTCATATCTTTTGATTTGATTTTTTTAGTGGAGTATATTTCATATTTAGTGAAGTACATGCATCCTATGGACAGCTTGAAGTGTTACAAAGAAGCATGCCCATAAAACATTCCCTCCAATATTGGACACTTCCAGCACCCCAACAGATCTCTTACTTCTCCACTACTCAGTAATCCCCAAAGTTACCACCGTTCCTATCCATATTCACATAGATTAAGTTTGCTTGCTTTAGAACTCCACATAAGTGGAATAACATAATATGCTCTTTATAAACATCTGGACATCTTTCTTTTAGTATTTGTGTACAATTTATTCATACTGTGGATTCTATCACTAGGTTCACTTTTTCGAAATTATATGTATTCCAATGAACAGATACACCATAGTCCCTCCAATAAGTCATTTCCCTTTGAAGACTGTGACTCCTGCATACATATCTTTTTGTGACTACAAGTAGTCATTTCTTGTGGGAGTGTCCTTAGGAGCAGTATCGCTGGAGCATTAACTGACATGATATTTAGCTTTAGGGAATCTCACCTAATAGATCAATTACATCTCAATGAGCGATGCATTAGTGTCTTCCTCAACCTTTTTTAACTTGTCTTTAAAATTAGGACATCTGACACTGCCAGTTTGATGTTAATGAGTTTCTCTTAAAAACTTCTAAATAGATGGGCCATCCATCCACCTCAAAAATATTCATCCAGAATACCTCTTGTCAAAAGGAAATGCAGGGACCAAGAGTGGAGCAGAGACTGAAGGAAAGGCCATCCAGAGACTGCCCTACCTGGGGATCCATCCCATATGCAGACACCAAACCCAGACACTATTGCTGATGCCAAGGAGTGCTTGCTCATAGGAGCCTGATATAGCTGCCTCCCTGGGGGGGCTCTCACAGAGTCTGAATAATACAGATGGCAGATGCTTGCAGTCAACCATCAGACTGAACAAAGAGACCCCAATGGAGGACTTAGGGGAAGAACTTTAGGCGTTGAAAGGATTTGCAATCCCATAAGAAGAGCAACAATGTCAACCAACCAGACCCTCCGAGCTTCCAGGGACTAAACCACCAGCCAAAGAGTACACATGGAGGGAGGGACCCATGGGTTCAGCTGCATGTGTAGCATCAATGAAAGGGGAGCCCCTTGGTCCTGTGGAGGCTTGAAGAGGCAGTGTAGGGGAATGCTAGGGCAGTGAGATGGGGGTGGGAGGTTGGGAGAGCACCCTCATAGAGGCAGGGGGAGGGGAGAGGAGGTGTGGGGGATAATATTTGAAAGTAAATAAATAAAATAACCAGTTAAAAAAAACTCAAAAAACAAAAAACCCTCTGAATAGTAAGCCCAGTAGAATGAGAAGCTTCCCTCATGATTCCTTCAGAAGTTGAAGTGGTCTACTGTCTGTGGAGAGTGGGATTCAGTTGAAAGAACTCCATCATCTAAGGTGACTGTGAAGTTCTCAGGCTGCTTGCCTCAGACCTCTTCCAGTAAATTGCACACCTGTTTGTTTAAGTTAGCTCAAGGTGGATTTCTGAGAGTAGCAGCTAAGAAAATTTGCCCTTAAAGAGACTTTACGTTGGGATGAGAAAGGCTCTACCAGGCTTTCTGATATATCAAAGTTCATAATTCTGAGTGAACATTTGACTTCATCAACCACATAGTATAACACTTCCCACTTCTCTACCTTCTAATTATGACATGGAGCATGATATGTATAAACGTATTGCACAGATGGTTCAAGGTATTGCTCGAGCAAGGTTTTCTTTTTTATTTTTATAATTAAACTTTTTATTGATTGTTACTATAAATAGTGTGTGTGTGTGTGTGTGTGTGTGTGTGTGTGTGCGTATGTGTACCCACATAAGTAAGATGTGGGTACCCATGTGTAGAGGTCTTAGAACAGATTTCAGGGGTTGGTTCTGTCCTGCAAGGGATCCAACTGAGATTGTTATGCTTGGATGGGAAGCACCTTTACCCACTATGCCGTCTCATTGGCCCTTGGTAGGGATTAATAGACCTGCCTGGAATCCTATGTCTGAAATCTTTGTGAATCACCATGCCAGAGAAGTTCGTGTTAAAGGGAGATGAATATATTTTGCAAAACATAGCGTCATTGCCACAGGGTAAGTAACAGTTACTATCACCATAGAGTCACAGGATCTACATAGAACAGCGGTTCTCAATCTGTGGGCCACCAACCTTTGGGAATCAAATGACACTTTTGCAGAGGTCAGCTGTGAAATATCAGACATCCTGCATATCAGATATTTACAACATGGCTCTTAACAGTAGCAGCATTGCAGTTATGAAGTAGCAATGAACGGACTTATGGTTGCGCATCACCAGAGCATGAGGGACTATATTAAAGGGTCACAGCACTAGGAAGATTGAGATCCACTGACCAAGAACATCTTCTGATTTCCGGCTGAAGAGGGGGAGGATCCAGGTGAGGGCTGCGTAAAGTCTCCCTGCGTGAGGGCTGTATGTTGCTGGGATCCTTTTCAATCTGTGTTTCTCCTGCACATATCTCAATAACCAGGATCACTGGAACAAAAAATTAACTTGGCAGTCACCTTTCAAGTCATGCTTTGGTTTTAAACGATAACTGAACTTATGCCAAGCTGTTTCCCACAACCAATCATAGTCTGGGTGTTCTTTTCCAGCTACTTGCAAAAAAAAAAAAAAAAGAAAGAAAAAAAAGAAAAAGAAATCAGTTATTTGTTAGAAAAAAAAAGAGAGAAGACTTTCTCTTCATTCATTGCTTCCTGAACAGGTTATGCTTTGTTTTCAATTCTGTAAATGTCTGGTCTCACCGGCTGTATTTCAATTGCTACCACCGTTAAGACGGCAGATGACTGGGACAGTCTTGTTTTCTCTCAGTATTACAATGCACAATGTGATAAAGGTTGAGCTCTCCTCAAAGATGTTAAGTAGAGAAATTCACCTATGTAAGTTTATAGATATATAAACCCGGGTCTGTCCTATTCAAGGGTCCTCCTTTAACTTTTGACATTGAGCAGTGCAAAGCAGAGAGAGCTCTGGCTGTTACCATTCAAGCCTTCCTAGGTTTCTGAGACAGCACAGTAAAATCACCCCTGCTTTTATTCTATTCCAGTCATTCCCACCTCAGCCGACTCTTCATGTGTCTCCCTTTGTCGGCGCTCACTGATGTCTGGTAACTGGTTTCCTCCTCTAGTGTTGCTGCACGACGAGGTCAGATTTGGGTCAAACAACTTCAAACCATGTGTGACGCTGAGCTGGCATCACTGAAGTTGTGTTTATGGCACGAGTGAAATATCAACAGAAAATATTACAGTGGCTGGCTCCCTGCTCCCCAGAGTCAATTGGCCTCTCATTAGTCAGTTTGTTTATAAATGTAGAACAGACCCATTGAAAGACATGTCGGGACCTGGGACTGGGTATCTGAGTGGCTATTTTCCCCTGACCTCAAGAGAACTCAGAGACAGACATGTTTCAGACACCTGTGAGGGAGAGAGTTGTGGAAGAGTCAGGCAGGCTCACACAGGGGATGGAGGGTGTTAGCATTTGGAATTCCTCTTCTTCCTTCTGTCTCCTGACAGCTCTGCTCAGCAGTCCAGCTCATTCTGAAGCTGGAGGACATGGGGAATTGTAGGTCAGCCTCTCAAGGAGAGGTGGGCATGGAATGACAAGGGAAGGCGTCTCTGGTGTAGTCACTAAGAAGGAAAAAAAATTGTGCTGATAAAACTGGAGGCGATGTTCTTTTATCATTTAGAATTTTTATTTTGAACGTCTTGAAATAGCATTGTTAAACAGATAAGAATTCAATTATTTTTCTTATCAGACAGTACCTTCCTGGATTAAAAATGACCTTACATTTCAATGCTGAACAATGTTTATAAAACCGCGGCATATTCCCCTGAACTCCTGCTAGCAAAAGAGACTGTAATGCAATTTCTAGAACCTTACTCACTCCACACTTAGAGGGGAAGCCTTCTGGATATCAGGGTGCTTTGGGTTTGCCTGTAAGCAAAAGGAGGCAGCAGGAGGGTGCTGGGCAGCTTCTGAAGGCAGATCAGAGGTGAGGATGCAGCTGGCAACAGGCTTGCTGGAATGTGTGTCAGAACCCGGAGCCTCCATGGCAACATTCTCAGGCCCCGTGACCATCAGGCTGGCTGGATTCCCAGGGAGTCACATGGAAAAGCCCGGAGACCGGATGGAAGATGATACCGTTTTCCAGCCTCTCCTATTTCCTCCAACTTCCTGTTTGTCCGTTGTCAGCCACTGTGGGACAAGAGAATGGGATCTGAAGAGTCTTCCTTATTGGAACCTCATTGGGACTCCCAGAAACAGAGGAGAAATGGTCGCTGTCATTTTAAGCCGTGGAGGTCTGAGATGATTCATTACACAAAGGTAACCCAAGCAATTTTAAGTGCCAGTTCGATTCCAAAGTGTCCCCCAAACACATATAATTCACTCTCGTGACACAGCATGGATAATCACGAGCACATCTGTAAGTGGTCAGTGGCCCCCTGAGCAGCAACCATGGGAGGTACTGCCAATTTTAAGATCTGTACTAACGAAAGATATGAAGGAAAACAAACCATAACCCTTACGATTGATGGAATGCGGCAGTGCATGCGCAGTGGGAGAGACAGAGACAATGAAAGCATTAGAGAACTTGCCGGTGAAACTATTTTGTTTTGAAAAACCTTAGTAGTTTGTGGTTAAAACGACATGAGTTTAGTAAGAGCAACAACGACAAAAAACAAAGCAAAACAGAACGACACGACTAAAATGACAGTGAAATCACTGAAATTTCACCAGGAAGATATAAACGCCTAGATATTTTAGTGCGTATGGACACATACAGATGTGGCACAAAAAATGATTCAGCTGAGATTGTCTTGCACTGGATCAGTGTCCATACAGATATATGGATATTATAAACATGATATATGTTATACCACATCACTTGTTTAACCATTTAGTGATGGCATTTTATTTTTTCTTTTCAATTTTATGAGCAAAGCAGTGGGTTATATTTGCACACATATGTTGTCCCCTGGGTAATTATCTTTGTGTGTGTGTGTGTGTGTGTGTGTGTGTGTGTGTGTGTGTGTGTATGTGCGCGCGCGTGCGCGTGTGCGTGTATGTGTGTATTTCTATGTATATGAGATTTTTGGATTGAATGGGGTTTATTTATAACTGATTCTAAAAAATCTCATTTATAGTTGTGACGCGCCTGGAAAGTCTGTGTTTCCTTATCCTCTCTAGCAGCTGTTGACGAAGACAATTCTTCCCTCTTGGGCCGTGTTCAGCTCTGGCCATTTATGTGATGAGTTGTGTGGTTTTAAAAGATTTCCTTTTTATTGTGTTTGCATCTCAGCAAGGGATGCAACTGAACCTCTTTGTACTTTTGTCAATTTGAACTTTTTTGTGAATCGAGTCTTGATTGTCTTTTGGCCATCTTTCTTTTCATAAGTAGTTTGTGGGAACACTTTGTGTAATAGTAGTAATTCTTTATGCATTGTTTGTCTTGCTATTTTTTCCCTGTGTTTCAAACATTATCATTGTGGTGTTTTGGTTTTTTTTGCCCAGAAATTCTATGTGAATTGATTTCACTCTATAGTTTTTGGCTTCTTGTGTTAAAAGCATTCACCTATATTCATGTTTGTGCAGTTATTATGAATTTTATTATACTTATAATTTATGAAATTTAACTTCTGTAATGAGGCCAGTTGCCTCATATCGTTTGATGAATAATACTCTTTCTCCAGTTATTGGAAATAATACATTTATCACGTACTAAGTTCTCTTTACATTTTCATCTGTGTTTGAGATTCTTTGGAAATGTTGTTTTTTTTTTCCTCCACGTAACTCGCAGTTCATGCTAGTGTTTCTGTCACTGTGAAATACTAGGAGTTACTCTTTAAAGGTGAAAGTTCACGCTCTTCTTCCTGCTCTTTGAATGGCTTCTGTTATGTTCTTTACAGATGAATTTTAAAATAATTGTTACAATCTGAAAAAGAGGAGATGGCATAGCCAGTAAAAGCTCTCCCTGTGCAAGCATGAGTACCTGGATTTGGATCTCCAGAGCTCAAGTAGAAAGTCAAGAGCATTGGTGTCCGCAATGCCAGTGCAGGAGTGGCTGAGCGGGAACATGGCTGGGGCTCGACTACTGACAGTCTCGTCCTGGGGCTGGGGAGAGACCCTGTCTCAAAGGAATAAGCTAGGAACAGTGGAGCAGGGCATGGGTGTTCTCTCCTGGGCATGTGCACCCAAGTACACATGTATGCATATAGCAAATATACCAGGCAGAAACACACACACACACACACACACACACACACACAATTCATGTAAGTGAAAAATATTGAAATAACCCCATGGTGATTTTTTGGGATTTATTGTCTATATTCCAGAGAGCTGACTCCTTTCTAGCCCTGCATCTTCCTGACCAGAAACAAAAACCATCTTTTCATTTAGCCAATTAAGTTTTATTCTCTGTTTGCTTTTTTACAATTTCTTCTCTAAAAAGGATTTATTTGATTTATTTCTTTTATGTATGTGAGTGCAATGTCACTGTCTTCAGACACACCAGAAGAGGGCATCAGATCCCATTACAGATGGTTGTGAGCCACCATGCGGTTGCTGAAAATTGAACTCAAGACCTCTGGAAGAACAGTCAGTGCTCTTAACCCCTGAGCTATATCTCCAGCCCTGCTTTTTCAGTGGTAAAATTTTCCTTTCAGTTTTTCTGTCATTTTTAAAAAATTTATCCATTGCTATTGCAAATACCATAGTTCTGTGTCTGGTTATACTGACATGGAAAGACAGTAACTGTTTTTTGTGCATCTTGAAACTGATTATCTTAATGATTTTCTGAAAAGTTCCAAAACTTTTCTGTTTTTACCACTGGGGTTTTCAGGAAATTATGAATTAGAAAAAGTTATATTGACCGGAAAAATTGTATTGACTGGATAATATTTTAGAGCCATATATATATATGAAAATATATAAGAAAATTTAATTTTCTTAATCGATTGCATTGGCTTGAATGCCCAGAACAATGTTTGATGATTGCAACTGTCATTTTTCTGGACTTTAATAGTAATATTTTCATTATTTCTCCACTAAATGTCATGCTCGACTTAGATTTCCAAGGAATTTTTCTATAATATTCAATCGTTGCTCATCCAAATTTATTTTACAGTTTGATTTTGAAAAGCATAACAGATTTGGAATGAAGTAATGGACAGCTAAGAAGTATATTATATTAATTTATTTACTAATATGGAATTATTCTTAAGGCTTAAAATGACACTTATTCACAATCTGATATCCTCTTGGAGAATTTAATTCTTCTTTCTAATATTCTGTTTGGGATTTTGGAGGTGAGATTTCCACTACTGCTTTAAAAAAGTATTTATCCATTTTACAACCCAATATCACCCCTCCTCTTCTTCTAGTACCCCCTTATGCAAGTCCTACCCCCACGCCCCTGATCAACTACTTTTCATCTGATATAATTTATAATAATGTCATGCTTATAACATGCATTTGTAATATTTTGTCTTTCTCTAAAAACTGTTTCAGGTTTTAGTGAAGAATCTTATTCAGGTAAATGAATCTTATTTACTTAATTTTTTTTGTTTTTTTTTGTTTTTTTTTGTTACAGTTTTGATGTCACAACAAAAGGCTTTCCATGCCATGTTTTACTTAAAGTTTGTAGCTCATGTCTACGATACCAGCACTTGGGAGGTCATGGCAGCAGGCAGGGGGATTGCTATAATCCTGAATCCAGCCTGGGCTCCATAGTGAGAATCTGTCCCCAAAACAACAGAAGTTTCCGGGAGAGTCAGAAGTGGCAAGTCAGTTGTGTGTTTTGCTGGGGCAAACATGTGACGGAATGTTTTCCTGAAGCAGACACAGGTGAAAGGATGTTTTGCTAAAGCGAGCACGTAAGAGGACGTGTGATGAAAGACCCTTCACTAACAACACAAATGCACTGGTTCACCTTACACTGCATAGGTGAACTCCGTCTGTTATGCTTCCACAGAGAGAAATGCAGCAAAAAAACTGGCGGAGTTCTGGCAACTTCTTGCTACTTCTGTGGATTTGGGTCTATTGGCAGAGTGACGTCTGCTGATACGGACTCATGTGGGGTTTTGCTATGACTGAGGCAAAACACATGGAGGACACGTGATGTTTGGAGGGAGTATAAAAAGGACTCAAAGGACAGCGACTGGGGCTTACATAGACAGCTTTGCAACACATCTTGGCCTCACCTCTTAGTCTTCACTGATTTTTACTTCGTTGAGAGAGGCACGGCAGAGAGAGGCAGGTGTCCTTCTCTCTGGTGGTCCTAATCATTCCTGCTGAGTCATGCAGATTTGGCTGAGGCCTGGCTGTTTCTGTTAGATCATGCCACCATTGCCCATGTGTGTTTGCTATTCTGACATGACTGAGCAGGACTGCTGGTGTATTTGTAAAGTGTTTGTGAGTGCATCAAGCTGCTGCTGCTGATTTTCTGACAATGCAGATCAGATTTGCTCCAAAGAACAATTTCTAAACAGGTCCACTTCCTATATCCTAATAACCTTTCTTTTCTACTACCTCTTGGTGGGTAGTGGGTAGAAGTGTTTTTAAACACTTTTTAAAGTGTTTAAAAAACTCCTATTAAAAATAGGGTTTAAAATTTTAAGCTTACAAGGGTCTGCTCATATTTTTGTACTATTCATTAAAACTTTCCACCCTTGCATAACATTGTGAGCACATTCTTTTTATTGTATGTTTATTTCTCAGTTCTCACAAGGATGCAGGTGCTTGAGTCCCTTCAGTAACGTGACACAGTTTTTGTATTTAGTCTGCACACATCTGCTTGTGTATTTTAGATAATTCCTGAATTACCTATAATATCCAATACAATGTAAATGCTGTGTGGACAGGGGTTTGCTGGTTCAGTCTTTGTTGTTTGGGGTGTAATGACACAGGGAAACAAAGGTCAGTACTGGAACAATATAATTTCTGGAATGTTTGCAACTTGAAATAGGGAACTTGCAGATGTGGAGAGGTGACTGGATATTCTATTTTGGTTTTAAGGATTAATAATAATGATAAGTTATGTTTGGAAAGAAAAGTTTCTCTCAAACAGTAAACTAAATAAAACACCAGTAACATAACACTGGGTGGTGTTGGCCACCTTCCGTGAAGCATAAAAGATGGCAGTGACTACAACTGTGTAGTTGAAGATGCTACTGTGTGAGAATTGCCAGGGGCACGCCGGCTCTCGAGGACTGTGAGTATGCTTCCTGATCTCAATATCCGATGTTTTATTTCTTTTCCTTAACTGTGATGGTGAAAAGGACCGAGTCATCCCTAAAAAAGTGTCAGCCTGAGACACCAACCCACAGGCAACATCACAAGCCCTGACTGAGTAACAATGCCCTTGTGATTTGCAAAGTGCAGAGGCGGTCAGTGCAGTGTAGAGAAGAGACCAGCACAGGAGGCGGCAGACCAGGGACACGGCCTCTGCTGAAGCCCAGATCTGAGTTGACTAGGGCTGAAACCAAAGAGCAGAAGGCTGCAGCAAAGACAATCCCTTCTCCTGAGTTTCTGGAAAGCTCACACTGGGAGGGATTTCCTCATGCATGGCTGGCTTCACCCAAGTGACTTTAACATTAACCGAGGACAGGAAAATGCTTTCTTCTGTTGACTACTACACACCATGGGGAAAAATTTGTTTCCCAAAGCCAAAATAAAATGCTTATCATATTAGGATACTTTTGTACTGATATTTAACTGATGGAAATGTGTACTTAAAGGGTACATTTTATGTAGGCATGCGGTCTAAGAAATGCATAGTCGTTTATGTACAGCTCAACTTATCATGATATTTGTGTAAGCCATCTCCATAAGGGGTGCTGTGAGCAGAGACACAGACTAATTACAGTAAGAATAAAACAGAACTTCAGCATAATTTATGTTCTCGATCAAATGAGGAAGTTTGGTAATAAAGAGAAAAGAAATACTGTGTGATTAAATGTACATGAATGGTTCATGGGCATGACACAAAACGACAAGTGAGACCATAGTTTTGTCTCTTGGTTGTGAGCTCCAGCATTTAACAGTTAGTCCTCTCTCCCATATGCACGGCGAGGTTTTGAATGGGAACCTTCAGCTTTAAGTAGGAATTAGTGCAGCGCAGGGTCGCAGCTTTGAAAACTTTATGTTTGCATGTTGTAAATGTATGGTAAGAATGGTTATGTCCGGATATAGGTATTCCAGGAGATTTATTTCCTTTTTGACTTTTCTATGGTTTGAAAGTGTTAGTAGGGGGCGGGTAACAGGTCATTCCTGCATTGGTCAGGCAAAGTCCTAAGTGAATGTGTGTTGCTGACTTGGGTACAGCCCTGTTGAGTCCCAATGATTTAGGTCCATGAGGGTACCAAGGCCTTCCCCAGCGAGGCTCACAGGAATGGCAAGACCTTCCTCAGATCTGAGTGCAGATGGTGATGGTGTGTCGAGACAATGCCCACTGTAGCTTTCTCCTCCTAGTTGTTCACAGCCTGAGGACTGCTCCCTTATAGACAATGATTTTAGTCAAGCCGTCTCCACGTAATAACCCCACCCTTTGTTCCACTTTATGCAGTAACTCTGCCTTCCCGTTCAGTTGTATACAACAGACAGACTGAGCTTCTGTGGTGTAGTGACTTCTCCGTCAGAAAGCCCAGAGAACACCCAGCTTTTCTTAGCCAGTTTCATTCGTCATTTCTTCATTTCATTCACTGCCCCAGCTAGGCCAACCCCTGGTGCTATAAAAGGCGTGGCAATATTATCTTTATTATTTTCACCCTTCATCATAAATGCCAATAGATGACTGATTAGAGAAATGGTCCAGTTAGTTCACAGTATTTGCTGTCACCCTGTGCTGTCTCCAGAGCTGCGAGGCCACCTGGAGAGGAGCTTTCCCATTTGGTCCATCTCTCCCTCATACAGTCCTGTGGACCCGAATCTGCTCATTTTAAACTACTCGCTACCTGATATATTTGCTTTTCTGTTCATCTCACTGGTTATATTATATATCATTTACACACATATGCGTGTAGGTCCATTCACTAATTGGAATTTCACAACAGCCTGGTTTATTCCTACAGTGCAGTTCACCTAGGTTTCTCTCTACTGTGTCACCACAGACTGGTGACATGGAACTGACCTGCTCTTCACAACAGAACCATTGACATTTCTATCCAGTGATGCCAAAGCAAGGTCACATGATTAAACATGCGACTAATATTTGATGATTTTGTCAAATTTTATCTAGCAAGTTGGATGTGCTATTTTTCTTACATAGAAATTTATAGAATGTTAAAGATAAAGTTTATGTTTGCTTAACGAAAATGAATTTTGCTTAATATAATACAAAGCCATTAAAGGCTAACTCTATGATGTGTTCCCCTCATGAAACTAGTAAATACTGGTGAGAGGAGTGAGTAAATTATAGTGGATTTCAATTTAGATTATTAAAACATTTCCACAGACATTGAAGTCAGAGTTGATTAAACTTTAGACTTAATTTATTGAATTATTTATTACATAATGATTGAAAAGTATAGGAAAATACTTCAACTGATTAGATAATTATGAATAAATAAATACAGATATAACCTAGAAAATTTGTTTCAATTATTTTAGTGATTGCTATATGGAAGAAATCAGGAAATTATAATTGTCTTGATATTGTGTCAAACTGCCAAGGTTGAAGTTTTAAAGATGAATAATTTCATGATGTGTATATGGCCATGAATTTAGATATCTGTCTTATTTTTGAGATTTTATTTACAGATCCAATTGTGAAGACTCAGTGGAAAATGTGAACATTTGAATGTTATTAGCAAAGCATCTCTAGGTTATTTTCTTACATGAATTTTTAGTGATGACTCCTAGCAAAAGGGTAATAGGTGTCTATATCAGTTCATGTTGTTACTATTCCTGAATGACTGAAGCAGGGTAGTCTTATAAAGAAAATTATTTTACTAAGCTCTTCATTTCAGGAGGTTAAATGCATGATGTTAGCATCAGTTCAGGTCAGGTGCAGACTCCCGGGCTGATGACATCACAAATATGGAAGTATGACTGATAGAAAAAGATCACATCTCCAGAAAGGAAGCTGGAGAAAGGGGAATGGGGTCGCAGATGTTCCCTTTAGAACAATTCTCTCTTAAGGGATAAGTAAGGCCCCCAATGACTACTTGAATTACTTCTTAGGTTAGCACTGTTAGTGTTGGGGAGCCCTGCTAATAGGCTCCACTACTGGAAAGCTTCACAGCACTTTCTATTATCACAATACTAAAAACTAAGTCTCCAGCCTGTGAACCCTCGTAGGGCCTATTCAAACTCTACCTCATCTGCAACAGCACTCTGAGTGAACACAGGAGGAAACAGACCTTGCTTCTTTTGCTTCACAGCTTGTCTTTTCCCTTCTCAGATGGGAATTTGTCAGGTTAGTTCAAGTACTAGACTTAAGAGACTGGTGGAGAACATGGCGCTTCTTGAGTACTAAGTTGTCGCCACATATAATTTTCACAAGAATTTATTGATCAATAGAGGTCCAACCTTACATAGACGACAAGTTCTTGTGTCAGTATATAAAGAGAAAATCATTTCCAGTGTGAACTCCTCTTGGAAATCCTTACAATTACCTACAAAATAAACATGCTCACATACTCAACTATACCAACTAATTATACGTAGCAAGCACTGTAATGAGCACAGCAGAACAAAGAGTGTATACCCAATTAGTTCTGTGGCTATAACAAAACGCCTGAGACAATCGCTGAAAGGAGGAAGAGGCTTACATTGGCTTGAAGCTTCAGAGGGTATTCATCTCACAGCTAAGTACCAAAAAAGACAAGTGAATGGAAAGGGATGAACATTCACTATACCCTTTGAGGACATGCCACCGAGTGACTTTAGCTCTCTCATTAATGTCTACATCTTAAGGGTTCCATCCTAAGGGTTCAAGCTCCTATGTTCTTATGAGACATTTTAATCCATTCCCATCCTTAAAGTGCATCAATAAAAGGAAAGAGAAAAGTGATGTGTGAAAAGCATTTTCATGCTTTAGGAACCAATAAAATGGCCATAATTCCAGCCTGTGAGCACCTCAAAGTGTATTTTTAGCCTCAAGATAGAGGAACATAACAGCAGAGGCTGCAGGGTCCTCTTCTGCTGTAGATATCTGCTATAGTTCTGAAGATCATGAGGATTTGTGTCACTAGGCCAAGGATCCAGCTATCTGGAGAATGTCCCTGGGGAAAAGAGAGAGTGAAGAGCTGTGTGATGTGGGGGTGGAGTTGGGAGGGAGGAGGATATATGGATATAAAGTGAATAAATACATAAATTAATTTTTAAAAACTGAAGCTCTCCTTACACAAGGTTCTGTTTTCCACAGTGTCACTTGCCTGAAGTAAAACTCAGTTCAAAATATTAAGTGGAAAATTCTAGGTTTCCTAAGTTTGAAACATATGTTATTCTTATATTATCTCATTACAGTTCTCCTACTTTATTATTAATGGTTTTCTTGTGCTAATTATTAAATGTGATCATCCATACCTGGGCCTATGAAAAGGCATTACATGTATAGATGATTTGATAATATATGAAGTGTCAGGCGACCATTGATGGCCCTTGAAGAGAGTCAGGGAAAAGGATTGTAAGTTTGCAATGACAGGGATTCTATCTCTATTGCTGACAGTGGATTTATTGACTCAGATCCAGGTGATTAGGGTAGGGTAAAGGAGAGATGTGGTATGGTGTTTGTTCACTTGCTTTCCTTTGGTCTCAAGTACACAAAGGCACCAAGGGCAGATGAAGGTCCCTGACCTGTGACCTTGCTCTCTAGCAGACAATAGCCACACAATCCCTCTTCCCTCTAGATTGTCTCACTGTGTTCTTCAGCCTCTGGTCTGAATCAGTTGTGACTTCCCAATACACAGCAAGAGAAGGTGCCAGAGAAGGAGCTGAGCCTTCAAGGCTGAAGTTCAAATCTTGGCTCTGCATTAGGCTTTTCTGTGTAGGTACTGAATGTGTGAGTCAAGGGATAACTGAATAAATCATAATTGATTGACGGGGGACATAGATTAGCTAGGAAATTCTGTCGTACTCAAATCTATATCCTATAATTAGAATTTTTCATACAATTAACTGCTCACTGCATAATTTTAAATATGAGTCATTGCTATCTTTTCTCGCTCTCAAGTATCCTTTCAGCTACGAATCGTTTGGTTCTAACTAATTTTGTCCTTGTTTACCTCTGGGTTAATTATTTGCCAACTGTATTCATTACCATTTCAATGAGGAGGAGGAAACATACTCCACAGTGAGGCTGGCTGAATGACTTGGACTTGAACAGAGGTGTCACTTCCAGAAGAGCTTTTGTCCCCATGGGAAGCTAGGGGAAGAAAAGAGGGTTCTTTTTCTAGGAGTGACAAGTCTGCAGCTGGGGATGTATATATTTCAACCTTTGAAAATCCATATTTTATCAGAAAGGCATTTTTGATGAGCAACACAGTTCTATAACACAGTTAGGATGAAGCTGTCCAGATAGCTGTTTTCTTTTTTTTTTTTTTTTTTTGGTTCTTTTTTTTTGGAGCTGGGGACCGAACCCAGGGCCTGTGCTTCCTAGGCAAGCGCTCTACCACTGAGCTAAATCCCCAACCCTTGTTTTCTTTTAATATGATTAAATCAATGCTTATGTTGAGACAAGTGTTAGCAGCCCAGAACAGAGTGGGTGGTAGATTTTCTGAGATTGGCCTTGATAATAGATGGCCTCACCCACATTTTCCTTAGCTAATAGTTGGCCCTATTTAAGGAGAAATTACTTTGAAAGACAAAGATTAAAAGAAAAGAAAATGCACCATAATATAAAATTCCCAAACATTGAAGAGTACAGAAAAATAAATGTGTCTTTAATGATGTCACCTTGTTTTCTAAAAGACAGAGCCCAATAGGTTCTGAGAGCAGAATAGCACACTAAGAGAAAAAGAAATATTATACCAGTAGAAATTAGAGAGGTAGAGAAAGAAAATCAATACAGACACAAGCTTACTTTCTAGGCAACAAGAAAGAATAGCAAGACCTCTGATGTTTCTTCTGGGTTGGAGTGATGGGAGGGACAGGGAACCACAAACACAGAATGAAAGTGACAAAGGATAGTTAAGATATTTCATGAAATGATCAAACTGAAGGCAGAGAAAACAGAAAACACCACACCAGGATAAATGACCTTGAAGAAGAGAGTGTACAAGAAACAGCACACATGGAAGCATGGCTTCATACATTCAAGGAATGTTTATGAGCACTTATTCTACAACTTTATTCATATTGGGAAAGCTACAAAACCAAAATGTACGGGATAGTAACTCTCCCAAACAAAATAAGAAGCAACATTGCTGATAAAAGGACAGTTTATCACGGAAAGACAAATATTGGTATAGAATTATGGACATTAAGATACATCCAGGATGAATTATTGAATGTCATAAAGAAACACTCAATGGCCAGAAAATGAAAACTGTACACAAGAGAAAAGTTTTCAGGCTTCTCAATAGCTCTACTTATCAACTGATGACAAAAAACCCAGTAGTTACCAGTAAATGAAGTTGACCTTCCAAATCATGGTGGGGAAAATGTACTTAATGTTTTAGACATTAAGGGATAAATGAGGTGGTCATGGTGCACGCGATACACAACTCATAAAAAAACACAGCCCAAAAAGACAAAGTGAAATTATGTCTCAACAAACTATGCAATAAAACTTGAACAAGTACAATGGATGTCTAGTAAACCTGTGACCCGAGGAAAGGGTAGAAGAATTAAGGATAAGGCTCCCTTTGCATATTTTCAAAACAGGCTGTGAAGAAGTAGACACAAACAGGTCAGGAAAGAGTTCCATGCAGGTCAAAGAATAGCGTTGAATCTTTGTTTTGGGGACATCTTCATAAATGAATCTTTTGTTGTATGTATCTATGCGTGTGGTAAAAGTGTCTATGCATGCCCACATGAGTGAGTATATGGTTTGTCAGGATGTATCGGGAAAGATGTGAAGGCCCGTGGGCAAGGTCCAGTGTCTTCCTTAAGCACTCTCTAACTCTGTGTGACAGGGTCTCTCAATGAACCTGGAGTTCACTGATTGAGCTAGACTGGCTATTCAGTGAATTGCAGTCCTCCACCTGTTTCTGCCCTCTGGGTGCTGCATTACAGATTTGGGTCTACAGTGACTTTATTTTGTTCTTGTATGGGTGTCGGGGATTCCTTAGCTTCTCATGCTTCCATTGCATGCAACTTACCAAATGAACCATCTTCTAAATTCCAGCAATGAATACAGGCTAAGGAATTAATTTCAGTTGCTCTGCAATACATTCGGGTAATAATAAAAAATGAAAAATTGCTCAAGACATAAACTTTTTTTCACTGATTGAAAATAAAATTTTTTTCAAGTAATATATCCTGAAGTTTGTTTCTCCTCCATCTCTTCACTCTTCCCACCTCTCCTACCTGGACCAACCTTCTTTGTATCTCTCTTTAGTAAACAAACAGGCTTCTAAGGGATATTAATGAAATATAACACAATGTGATAAGATAAGGCAAAACCAAACACATTAGAATAGGACAAAACAAACAGAAGGAAAAGTACTCAAGACCCATCTTTCACACACTCAGGAATTTCATAAAAAAACAAAGCTGGAAGCTATTACACATAAAAGACATGTAGGGTAAAAAAAGAAATGGAAAAAAGGAAGTAAAATTAAAAAAGAAAAAAATTTCCCAAGACAGAGATGTCATTTAAAAAAAATCTCCCTAAAGATGGCACGGAGTTCATTTTGTGTCAGCTGTCTACGGCTGGGCATGTGACTACTCTCAAGTGTGCTTCATCTTCCCAGTGGAGATCAAGTGGAGAAAACGAAGCTATCATTTGCGAGTGGTTATCAATTGGAGAGAGTTTCTGGGTTAGGGATGGAGTCCTGTGTCCACTTCTCCTTGCAGGCCCTGGGCATGCTCGGTCTTTGTCCTGTTTCCTTGGTTACCCAATGTCCTCCATCCCCTTTGGCTCTCACATTATTTCTACCTCCTCTTCTGCAGAGCCTGATCTCCAAGGGGAGGAGGGATTTGAGAGAGACATTATGTTTAGCGCTGAGTGCTCTCGAAAGGCTCTTTGAATAGGGTCTGTCTGTGGGTTTCTGTATGTGGTCTTATCTGCTACAAGTGGAAGCTTCTCTGATGAGGACTGAGCAAGGCACTGATCTATGAGTATGGCAGAATCTCATTAGGAGTCATTTTATTGCTACATCCCTTTAGTAGAACAGTATTATTTGGTTCTACCCTAGGTCTCTGGCCTATTTAGTCTCAAGTTCTTGGACACTCAAGGGAAGTCAAGTATGGGTTCCAAATTGTGGAAAACAGTGGGTGATAAAGTAAAGTAGCCTTTGTTCTATCTCTGCAGGAACTGTGCAGCTATAACTCTCAGTCTGTTAGTTGAAGTCTCAGGAAGAAAAAGGAGCACTTTGAAAAGTGATGTTTGCCTTTATTGCTAAGTTTCTCAGTTCTCTAAAAAGTTTCTATAAAGGTTCTTATCCAAGAAGTTCTCTCTACAAAGTTCTTTCTGCTCTCTTTCTCGAATCTTGCTCTCTTCTCCTGTCTTGATGTAACAATAATAATGCACTTGGTCCAAATTCCTTACTCCTGATTGCCTTGCTCCCCAGTGCCTTTTCTCCCAATGTCATGCAATGTAATCGTTCCTAGTTTCATGTAACTTTTCTAGGAGAATAGATCACATGGTTAATCCAAGGATTCCTTTTTTTCCCCATAAAAGTTCACTAGCAGTTCAAATATAAATTGAAATCATAAACAAGAGAGAATGTTTACATGCATATCCACTGAGAATAATAGTCTGGGGACCTGGGAAAAGGCTCAGTGGTTGAGAGCACTGGCTACTTTTCCAGTGGTCCCAAGTTCAATTCCCAGCAACTACACGGTGGCTCATAACTATCTGTAGTGGGATCTGATGCCCTCTTCTGGTGTGTCTGAAGACAACAACAGTGCACTCATATACATAAAATAAATAAAAGTAGCAATCTGGCTAACATTCATTATCTGTCACTAGCTCAATAGGTTCATTGAAAGTTAAAAACCATACTTTTTGTGACTAAATTTTTAGTGAAGTTTTATACAGATAAACCCAGTCAATATTTATTTTCTGTCCTTGTACCTATAGTAAAATCCTTAGTTCCATTTTTATGGCTTTTGGTTAATTGTTTCACAACCTCTTGTAATGTGTTCTAAGCTGTAGATGCCTGTTTGCAATATCAGAAGCAATTAACACTCATGACAGGAAGACTGGCAGAGTTCTCATTGTGGATTTTGTCATCAGAAAGGACTTATTATAAAAGAGCTTAATAATTACTAATATAGTCTTAGGAATTCTTATAGAATCACCATTAAGAATTAAGAAATCATCTATTTGCCTAAATAGCATCAGTACAAGACGATACATATTTGTTGTTTTGCAGAGATCTGCCGAAAAGGGTGGGCGAATACCTAGTGATTGTGTGTGTGTGTGTGTGTGTGTGTGTGTGTGTGTGTGTGTATTATATATATATATATATATATATGTATATATATAATAACAGGGAAAGCATCTTAATAGCAGGAATCTTTCCCTCAGATATAATCTCCTTGGCCTTGCGTAGAGAAGCAAATCCATCAATATATTTACAGTCCATTGCAGAACCATCTCAGGAAGATCACCTGCTAGTTTTTAGCTTCTCTATGATGGCTGCAGGCAGTCTCTATGTAAGGATGAAGCATTCTTTATGCATATTCCCAAGAGTGCTCTAGCTAGGTCTTAAGGTAGACTGATCTGCACTTCTGTGAAAAACCCACATACTGATTTACACAGTGGCTGTACAAATTTTCTTGATATTCAGTTTAAATGTTTTTTTAAGTATATATTTTAGGTATTAACCCTATCAGATGTGTTGTTGGTAAAAGTATTTTTCATTCTGTTGGCTGCCACTTTGTCTGAATAATGGTACCCTTTAGGTGCAGAAGCCTTTTAGTTTCATGAGGTGTCACTTATAAATCGTTGAAGTTAGTGCTTACCTGGGCATCAAGCAGAAAGGCTCTGAAGTGTTTAACAGTGGACAATTAATATGTCAGCAGAGATAGCAGAGAAGACCTTTCATCACATCTGCTTCCCACAACTATGTGCCTGGTAGACGTTTCTCTGCTCTTCGTTTGTTCAGTGCAGGCTCCTGATCTGCTATTGGTAGAGCCCTCCTTTCTATTGTTTTTAGGATTCTCTTGGGGAGAGTTTCATATACAGCCATAGCTACTGTCTCCCCAGAGGTTGTCTGGATTCTTATTAGGGCTTATTGCCTAAGAATTTCCCTGAAGTGGGTATTTCCTCAGACCTGCTGATGTCTTTGTGTAAACAGTTCCCAAAGAGCTCCTGAAACAGCTGCCAAACATCCTGAATCCAGATGCAGATACTCTCCAGGGAAAAGAGAAGCAGATTTGAGGCTGCCAATATCCTGCTCATTCAAGTCTTTCTATTTAGGCCTTTATGCAAAAGCCATTTGGCCTTTCATAAAAACAAGCTATTGGGAAAGTACGATATTGCAAGTAACCTGGGCTGAGGGCTGTATCAATCAAGGCATTCTATAGGACTAGGACCTAGAGGTTTATAAATATTAGAATAGTGGCTTTACTAGAATGGCATTTAATCGGCACAGGTCGGGTAGGCCAGCACTGGCTGGTGGCACTCTGGGAAGATGAGCAACTGGTTCTTGTTTAGCAGTCTCAATTTGGAGCTGAAGCCCAGAAAGATTCCTAGAGTTACTCGCTAGCTTTCAGTCCACAGCAGTAGGCTGGAGATGTAAAATCTGATGTCAGTGAAATATGTCCATAGCAGCAAAGGCTGGAGATTTGCTTTCTAGAAAGAAGTGAAGTCAAGCAAGTGAACAGTACTTTTTTCTCAGATCTCGATATATCCCATCAGCATGCTGGGAAGTGTTCTTCACTCTGGGGTCTTTACTCTCAGCTCAAATAGTGTCTAGTCTGACCACGTACAGCCTTTTTTCCTTGGCACTGTTCCTTAAATAAGTTAGTCCGGCAATTATTTGTGTAGTATTTACATTGCACTAAGTATTTTAAGTAGTCTAGGATCATGTAAATAGGAGAACATATATGTGCTATATGCAAACACATAGCCATTCTATAAAAGTGACCTGGTCATCAACTAATTTTTTTATTCTTGGGAGGTCCTGAAAGCAATTCCCCACTGATGTAGAGGGATGAACATGCATGGCAATCTTTGTTAATCTTACCTTGGAACAATGACTGATCTGTGAAACATATTTATTCATCAAATATTATATACCAGTCCCTGTGTCGAGGGTTATAAATATAGCAAGTGAACAAATGATACCATGGGGGTTGTATTTTCACAAGGAGAGGAGAAGAGAAAACAAATATTTTTTTAAAAGAGAAAGGAGGGAGTGTTGAAATGCAGCATGTATAGAATGAAATATTACTTAACCCTTTTCAAAGAGGAGACTGTAATTTGTAATTCATTTAGGATCAATTTGGATGATTCTAAATAATGCTATGCTAAACGAAGTAAGAAAGACTCAGGAAATAAATGTATATTGCTGCTCTCATTTATATATGGAATCAAAACGTTAATTTGAAATCAGAGAGAACTGTGGTCCTATGAAGGGAGAGGGTAGGGTGGAGAGGAGATGTTGGACAAAGAATATGTCCCTGTTGTGAGTGAGTCCTAGATGCTTACTGCACGGCCTGGTGACTATTGGTTATAGCAATTGCCAGGATTTGGATATGGTTTCTAACAAAATGTCTCCACTGTGAGATATAAAGAGAGTGGGAAGAACCTGACTAAGTTTTTAGAGATGGGGCCTTTGGGATCCGTTTAGGATAAGAATAGGACTCCAATAATTAAATATTGATAACCTGAGGGAGAGAGATGAAAAAGCATATGCATGCACGTATGCGTACACAGACACACACACACACACACACAGAGTTTCTTTTTATGCACAGCTCTAAATCATCTTGGGATTCTGACAGTAAGACTATAATCCCTAGATGAGGCCCTTCAACACTGAGCTGGAACCATTAGGCAAAATAAGTTGACTTTTCTTCATATACTTCATATGTCGTATTTTCAGTTTTAAAATCAAACAAGAATATCAGTACAATGTAATTCTTGAAATTAACTAAGTTTGTGTTGTCTTTACAGGTGAGCACACACAAAAATCTTAGCTGAACTAATATGTTAACTAGCTCGATTATTATATTAATACCAATTTAGACCCACGCCTAAGTTACTTTTCATTGCTGTGATAAAATACCCTGACAAAAGCAACTTTAAAAAGTTGTAGCTTACTGCAGCTGGTAGCTCTGAGGCATGGCGTAGTAGCTGGAAAGGAAGGAATGGTTGTGGACTAGGAGGCTGACTCCTTGCTTTTGCATCCAGGAAGCAGCAGGAAGAAGAAGACAGGTGGGGCTACAAAGCCCCAAGCCCTGCTCCAGTGACTGATTTTCTCCAACAAGGCTTCTACCTCTTAAATGTCTCACAACTTTCCCAAACAGTGCCACCATCTGTGTGGGAGGACTAAGTGTTTCAACACATGAGCCTGTGGGGGAACATGTCACATTTAAACCGGAGAACACAATGTCACATGTCATTGGGAGCTAAGAAAATAGTTCAGTGGTGGCGGGTTTGAGATCTGTTGTCCAATCACTAGCGCCACCAAAAGTCAAATGAAGCAAAACCCTCAGAGGATGTGTGCTTGCACGGTGAGTAACTTGGGTTATCAATATTCCTCAGTAAAACTAGGATAATAAAATGAATATTTTATGTGTTTTCACAGGCTAAATAAGGAAATATCACATTTACTAAAGTTATGTTTCTAAACTGCAGCAAAAGCAAATCCAGTTACCTTCCTGAAAATTGCCCCTGAAGAAATAGAGATGTACAAAAAGTTACATAAGATACAAGTTACAGGTATTAATAAAAATTCCAAACTACTAAGATACAAGAATTAAATTGGGCTGGGAAAATGGCTTAGTAGGTAGAATTTTGTTTGTTTTTTTTTGTTTTTTGTTTTTTCTTTTTTGCAGAGCTGGGGACCGAACCCAGGGCCTTGCGCTTGCTAGGCAAGCTCTCTACCACTGAGCTAAATCCCCAACCCCAGTAGGTAGAATTTTTGCTGTGAAAACTTATGAACCCAGGTTGTATCCATGGTACCTAAATAAAAGCAGGATATGAGTGCTCACGCCCTGGCACTGGGCAAAGAGTATCAGGAAGACCCTGGCAGCTTGTCTGACTGAATCACCAAACTGCAGGTTTGTTCAGTGAGAGACCCTGTCTTAAAAATAAGGTGAAGCGTCATACTGAAAGATTCCAGATGCTGAGCTCCTCCCCTGTATGTGCAAGCGTGGGTACACATGTCTCCCCTTTCCTATAAGTGCACAAAATGGGTGTATCACATGTGTGTAAACAGAATAAAGAAAAAAATTTAAAGGAATTCCAGAATTGTTGCTCGTAGAAATTGTGCTTTGAGAGTTTGACATAATAAAAAAAATTGTTCTTATTATAATGAAAGAAACAAAATGAAAAAAACAACCAACAAACTGAAGGTGTCCAACGTACATACCATGATCCCTGTTTGTAAAATCTGGAACCAGGCTGTAGTGGAACATGGTTGGCATAAACAGCATACAGTCTAGCTTTAGGCAGAAATAATTTAAGCTAATAAATAAATTATTAGCAGGTTATACTCAATTTTTCTTGTGCTTTTCTTGTGAATTTTGATTTAAATGGTGAATGTGTCTGCAAGTTTCTTTTCTTAGCAATGTTAAACATAAAGAAGACCTTGGGGGCTGGCCCTGCCAGGGAGACAAAGCTGGAGGGTAACCTGAGGGTGCGGCTGAGGAACCCCCAAGCCGCTGCACCAGAGGTTAAGACAAGAGAAAATTACAGTAAGGTCATATTTAATTGAATTTGAGTCCTAAAACTTCTCCACAGAAAATGTGAGATACAGTTGTCAGGATGATTTTTGCATTGGGGTTGTAGAGATGACTCAGTGGTTAAGAGCACTGACTGCTCTTCCAGAGATCCTGGGTTCAATTCCCAGCAACCACATGGTGGCTCACAACCATCTGTAGTGGAATCTGATGTCCTCTTCTGGTGTGTCTGAAGAGAGCAACAGTGTGCTCACATACATAAAATAAATAAATAAATAAATAAATAAATAAATAAATAAATAAATAAATAAATAATAAATAAATAATAAAATCTTTTAAGAAAAGAATACATTTGGCTTCTTGTTTGTCAGTTTTTAATCTGTTCTTCAGTAGCCTGCCGATGTTCTAAATTGCTTTTATGTTTAACATCCTGAAATATGTGCTGTTACACTTCAAAAAATATGACTGCCTAATAGACTGCTTAATTATTTTGGACTGTAGGATTTGTCTTGTGGACTTCGTTTGTGCAATGACTGCATATCTCCCTATTCTTCAAACAATGTGCACTGATACTCACTGAAAGGAACACTTACATTCCAGTTACTACGGAGAGACTGTGGTATGCACTTCTGTATGCAAGCCTCCGACTGTAGCAATGTTTCTCCGTTCTCAGTCTTTTGGGAAGTCACAGCCTGTGTAATACTAGTAAGCACTACCAGCAGCTGAGCAGTGGGAGCTCTGGATAGATTTAGAGCAGTGTAGGAGGTACCTGAAAAGGGATTTCAAGAGCGCTGGTTAATTAAAGGAGTAAGAGAGTGTGTGATTCAGGTGGGGAACCTAGAATATTCTTATTTCCAGGCAAACAAGCTCATGGAAGAGCAGAGGAAACAAACTGAAGCAAAGCAAACCCGCTGCATTACACAGGGAAATGGGTTACGAAATCTGCCATACCAATGTGTGGTAGTGATTGTAGAGGCCTGGAAAGCTTAGTCTTTTCATTAATGATTCATTTTAAAAAATGAGCACTAAAGGACACTGCAACTTTATTGATGCTAAATGAACCACCCTGTATACCAGAAGTTGACAGAAAATAAATATCAATATGTTGTTTGCTTTAAAGACCAAAGGAGTTAGGAAAAATTGTGGTGGACCATTCAAGAATAGATACAGATTTAAATAAGTAAAAATCACAGTAAAAATTCTCACTGAGATCAACCATCTTAATTTTTCAAGGACTTGCCAGAATTTCAGCAAGCAAGTCCAGTTCCAAAGAAGGCAAGTTATTAAAACAGGTTTTTAAAAAAATAACTACCTTAAGAAAAAAAAATCATCCACAGGGAAAGACTAGTTGGAATATCATGTGTCTCTACTAGTGAGGCAATGGTGTTTTACACACACACACACACACACACACACACACACACACACACACTCACACATTCACACACACAACACACACGCACACACACACACGTCATGTCATCATGTAATTGAAAATAAGAAGGATTCTCATAGCATGTTCAATTCCAGTGTATTTTTCTTATTCATGCTAACAGTGTTGGTAGAGTATCATTTTTTTTTCTTTTCAATAATTTCAAATGTGGTCATATGAAAACCAATTAAACATTTATTCATCATAATCTCTCAAATTAAAAATGATCTGCTAACCCATTCAAGAATTCTTTGCAGAGAGTCATGCCCTCATTAACTTTCTTATGCTATAAATACAAAAGAATAAAGTTTCTCTTTTGCGTGTGCATTGACATAGGACATTATTTTCATAAGACCCAAATTTCTTTTAAATCACAGATACCTCCTTTATTGTCATTTGGAGACCATTTTTAAAGTAAAAATTCTGTGAAAACAGAAGATGATATCATCTAAAGCATCTCTGTGGTGAGCGGTAGAGTAATAGGTAGAAGTCGCAAGTAGCCTACGTTCTCACTGCCTCTGAGAGCACCTGGGTGGCACAGGTCACGGTGGTGATGCTCACCCAGGGCCAATGGATAGTTCCAAACTCATGGTCACACAGACAGACCCAGCTGGTAAGAAAACGAAGGGGAAAATATGAACAAGTAAAGGAGCCATAGGGAGAAGGGGAAGGTAATTGGGGTGGAAAGAAGAATATGGGAGGTGGTGAGCATAGTCAGAATGCGCTCAGCGGTATTCAAATTGTCAAAAAAGATGAATTAAAAACTATAAAAAGAAGCGTGTGCTTGATAGGTGCTTATGAAGCTAATGAGGAAATTCCTAAGATACACGAGTCAAGTTCTTCATGACTGCCTCAGGGATGAGTGACTGTAAGTGGGAACCCCATGACAATGGTTTCGATAGGGGGATACACACACGAGTCTCCAAATTTATGTGCTTCGAGTTTAAAGCAATTTCAAAGGAGGCTCGGATTGAAAAGAGGCAGTGCCAAGGAAGGGAAGAGCTTCATATGGATGTCAAGTATTTCAGGTTTTGTTTGTGATCCCTGGGAAACAATATCCTTTGCCTCAGGACAGTTCCTTGAGGACAGGTGAATCACCCATCACTGGAAACCTTTGCTCACTTATTAGCAAATCTAGGGGACCTCAGTCTGAGGAGAGGCAAGGCAGCCACCAGATCAGCTGGCGTTGTCTTTGTTATTGTTTAAATGGAGAAAGCCCATCTTTCTGCTCTGATGGACTTACTAAACAATTCGGAAACTGTCCCTTGAGGGAGACAGAGAGGCTGCCTCAGTTAAAAGCTTAAATATGGTCATGGGGAAAATGATACTTTACTTCAAGAAACCAAAATAGATCTTATAAAAAGTAAGCATTCATAAAGAAATGGCCCTTCTTACTAGATGCGAGGTCCTCCTTCCTCTTTGAACACAAATTTACCCACCTGTGGAAATTCTGCTGAATCCTGAGTTTCTTTATCGCGTATCTTTAGAGCACCTAGGAGGCAGTCAGATGCTACAGTCGTTGTAAACAATCGTTGCTGCTACCTTAGCTACCTGTAGGCTTTGGTTCTGGCAACCTTCTTTGATCAACAGCTTCACATGTCTTGACTACTTTCCCCAAGGTAGGCACAGCCACTTCCCCTAAATGCCTGTCCCACAGTGCAAAGCATTAAGAAGGAGGTTTTAGAATGGACTCACAGCCCAAAGAATGCTAACTATGGTTCAAATTTGGTTCCTCCGAGTAGATCATTGAGTTTCAAGTCCTCTTTCAGTGAAGCTGCCTAACCTTTCATAGAGTTGGGCTACGTGCCCTCAGACTTCCCAGGCTTTTACATTCCTCCCTCTTCAGGCATGGCTAGGTACAGTTACTTGCTAGAGGAAGAGAACACAGTAATACCGTTCTCCCGCAGGACTCCAAGTAAGAGCACTGCAGCTGAACAATGTAGCCTTTTCTAATTCAGCCTGTTCAGTCTTTGATGACACGAAACAGGGGACAAGCAGCCAATAGATAGGTAGTTTCAGTCCAGATGTAGTCCATTGTTTTCTTCTTTCTTGAGTGTGGGCTGAAGAGAGGGGCAGGATTCCACCCAAGCCTCTGTCTGAAGTTCGGTTGTTTACCCTGCCTCTGCAACTCTAGGATAGGATCACTGACCTGGGGATGTATTGCTTTGCCACATGTATTGATCTAAAGGAATGAGATGTGACAAATCCATGGAATAGAGGTGTCTGCAGACGTGACTTAAGCAGTGGAATTCTAGCCTTCCCAAGAGTTCTGTGAAGTTCGTGTTTCTAAACAGAACTTGGCTTCCAATGGAGCAGCTAGCATCTGGGTCTACATTTAGGTCTTCCCCCGAGCTTCATGTGGGGATTGCATAAGCAGGACCCACTCAAGTGGCTTTCCACAGAACGAAAGGCACACTTTAAAGGGAACCCAAGCTTCCACTCTTGAAAAGACAGACTCTGCATGTCGCTTTTTCAGCTTGAAAACAAGAGAGTCTAAAAAAAGAGATATGGAAAAAAAATGAACCCTCAAAGGCATCAAGTACAAAAAGTTCGATGGGCATAAAAGAGGCTTTAGTTTGACAACCACTAGGCATTTCTAAAATAATGAGTATATATTTAAAACATGGGAACCATATGATTTAAGTGTAAGGATGTGATATAAGGATCCTGCCTCTGATCAGGCCACAGTCTCTGCTGTTACCTTTCTTACAGATATCAACAGAGTTTGTCTGGGAGTTCTAACAAACTCCCAGACACCATGAGTCCTCAATTGGGAAATGGGTTAGTGTGAAAGAGGACATTAATCATATATGCTGTTCCCCATCTCCTTCCCTGACGCCTGTCTGGGGATCAGGTGGAGATCTGGCCATGCTGTCTGTACCTGGTGTTGATCCTGAACTTTTCTGTGGAAAGCCACTTGAGTGGGTCCTGCTTATGCAATCCCCACAGCTCCAGCTGTGCTGTGAACAGCCCCAGTTGTCTGCTCAAGTCCTTAACAACTCTTCTAATGACTCCTTCCTCCCCAATAGATACCCTCCCCCAATTGCATAGCAAAGACAAACTGAGTAAGCTTGTAGCTAAACTGTAACTGGAAATATTGATGTCATAAAGTGCATTGACTACAGACAGTCCTCCACAGGATTTGGAATCTGAATAGAGGATAATATTTAAAATTTGTGAAATAAAATTAGATTAGCAGTAAATTATATTTGGACAGCTAAAAATTTGTGAAGAACATTTAGCTGGTTCTTACCACATGTCATCATGAAAACAGATTATAATTGATTCAAACGATCATACTTCAAGAATTAAGTTATAAAAATACTAGAAGAAAATGCTAGTCGTGGACCAAAGTTTGATGCACTAGGCATTTGAGGCCTGATAGAAAACACAAAAGTTATAAAATACAAGACAGTTTATTTGGGTTCTATCTAAAACATACAAAAGCTCTAGTTTTATAATACCATAAGCAAAGGAAAAGAATCTTAGAGGACAAAGGTGAAAAAAATGAGTGAATATAACACATATAACTTCATGTATGTATTCCAGCAAACTGAGAACAGCAAACAAACAAATAAATAAACAAATAAACAATAGCAAAAACACAAGTGAAGGATCTAAATGGGTCATTTACAATAAAATTTGCATGTCTATGTTTGTGTATAGCAGGACGCTGTAAAGTTTTATTTCACATTTGTATCGTAAGGTAGATTCCTGATTTTATTTACAATTAATGAAATTAAAACACAAAACTGAAAAATGTTGTTTTTTTTTTGCATATCGGTGAACACTAGGTATTAGAAAGAATGTGAGAAAAAACTTTTCCTTCTACACATTCTTGTCGAGGGGCAACTGACATTATCTACCCAAAGGAACGGGGTAAATGAATGGGTAGCAGGATTCACATCTAAGTTATAATCACCTAGCTGCTCAAAGACGAAGGTACAAATAACTGTACCGTGGCAAGTAGCAGCCAGCAACTAAATCACCTAATGGTCACTTAGGGAGGACTCATTAAATTACAGCCTGACCAAACACAATTTAGTCTCTGAAAAGAGACGAATTAGATCTGGATGTACTGCTCTGGAAAAATGTTCAAATACACAGAGCATGAAATGCAAATGTTAGAGTAGTATGTTTCATGCGATTCCTATCTTAATTAAAAAGAACCTCATGTATAAAGGTATTTGCATATCTCTTAATCATGTTCTCAGGTGAGATAAAAAGCACTCATAAGTGTGATTACTTGTGACAACAGGGGGAGGGATATTTTCTTTTATGATATATCACCCCATAGAGCTGGAGATTTTTCTCCTACTACCTAGTAACTTACAAAGGTGGTTATTTTACCCCAGGGATTAGTTTAGCTAAGGAGGCTCAAGATGCACACAAGGCCTAGGGGGTTTGTTTACCGATGGCTGAAGCAGCTCGTTGGAACAAATAGCACGTGTGGGTGTGGTCATTCCTCCTTTATGTAACTCCTTTCCTCTTGACCCCTGCAGGGCAGACCCACCAAGAATCTTCCTCCGTGTAAGAAAGGAGGGAGGGTAACTAGGTCTTACCAACATAAGATTTTTAACTTCCTTCTTCTAGATTCTGGTCAGCCTCAGTCATCCCCCTTTTCACTTCCGCTTCCACTGTCAGCTGGCTCCCGCCGCCCTGGCTTTCCCCTTACAACGTGATGACATATTCTGAGTTTCATTTCTCTTTCTTTGAGGGCTCTATGGAGAGTCGCTCAGCCGGTCTTTGTACTCCACAGCACTCTTTTCCTTTGAATCTGAAGATGATACAAGCAAGAAAGCAGACATTTGTAACAGAAACTCAGAATAAAGCTGGTTTTTTTTTTCTGACATTAAGGTTCTGAAATTCTAAAAACCATCCCACTGTAATTACTGTAAGAGCTCCTGTGCTTTAGAAAACATTCAGGTAGTTTAAAGGCAACAGCTTGAGAATTCCTCTGGGGATGGAGGGAAACTGAAGCTCTGACACAGATCGCATCTGTTATGACAACAGCAAGGGACGCCTGACTGAAACGACTCTGCAGTTTGACAACTCTTGGATGTTTCTAGCCTTTTTGTGTTTCTTCCCCACCTTTGGGAAGCCAGGCATGGGGGTTTTATATCTGCCTGAGGAGGTAGCTGCTGAATATTCTCTCAGCTTTATCCCAGTGTCTCCTACCCTGAAGGAAGCATTTAGGCTCCAGTTAACGGACTGTAAATGACAGTATTCTTGTGATGGGATGGGAGGTTAAGGATCTGGAAAGTTTCATTATTGACAAGTCACTAGCCTGTAGGAAAAGCCAATGAAAGCACAGTGTGACTTTGCTCCTGGCAAAAGAGGCTCTATGAGCTCCAGTAGGTACTGAGGGCAGCTGGCTGCTTCTCCCAGGCACACTCCCACGCCCAGGGTGAGCCCTCCAGAGTCCCTCTGCACAGTGAACTTGTACTTGAGGTGGTGGCACCCCCAGGAGATAGAAAAATGCTGGTTTCTTTCGGTCTCTGTCTTTGCCTCTCTCTGTCTCTGTCTCTGTCTCTCTCTGTCTCTCTGTCTCTCTGTTTCTCTGTCTCTGTCTCTGTCTCTCTGTCTCTGTCTCTGTCTCTCTCTGTCTCTCTCTCTCTGTCTCTCTCTCTCTCTTTCCTTCCCTCCCTCCCTCTCCACCCTGCCTCCAGTGTACAAGAAAAATTGAGACCAATTCTCTTATGTCAAATTATTTGGAACGTCAAGGGAACCTCCATGGTTCAGGTGCTAGATTTAGAAAGATCAGATCTCAAAGTGATTCTGTGATATACCCACTCATATGTGCCTCTCTCTCTCTCTCTCTCTCTCTCTCTCTCTCTCTCCCTCTCTCTCTCTCTCCCTCTCTCTTTCTGTGTGTGTGTGTGTGTGTGTGTGTGTGTATGTGTGTGTGTGTGTTATAGAATTCTGAGAAAGATGTTTGGGCATCCTGTGAATACATTCACATAAATGAATTTTTCTCTGTTCATTTCAGAGAAGCACACATATTTTGCATACTTAATAAGGGTATAAGCTAATTCTTCAGAAAGTCATTTATAGCCATTTTTGAAATCAAAGCATTTTTCCAAACCATTTTTTTTTCTGCAGTGTTATTGGTGACAATAAATTATTAGAACAGAATGACTCATAACATCTGGCTTCTCAGTGAGACCCAAACTCCTCTCCTTCATGGGAAGTTTTCCAGGAAGAAGCATCCATGTGGAACACAGAGAGGAAGTCGGCAAAGCAACAGTATTTAAAAGTGGGTGGAACTTCAAGTCTCAGGCACAAAATTCCGGGGAATCTGATGGGCTATACGAGCATAATTTCTATTTTTTTTTCTGGTAGATATGTGTAATCCATCACGTCTGCCAGCGGGAGAGGAATGGAAAGACAGTGACAGAGAGGGATAGTGTAAAAAAGAATGAAATTGTTTCTAGTCTAAGATGACCCAGGAAGCAACTGGAGATATGAGCTCAAGCTTGGCACTCGACGGAGAGGAGAGCAGAGTTGCACAGAAACTGAACCGTGTGCCGATTCACCACTTCAGCTGCATGGCTCAGAGCAGGAAGAGGGAAGCCATTTTCCATTGCTCTGTGCTCTGACCTAACACAGCGGTAGAAATGACCTTGGTAGTATCCTGCAGTCTGACAATCAAATTAATCCCAGCAGTCATTTCTGATCCTATGTGCTTGCAACCGGAAGAGAAAAAAAAAGTGAAGGAAACCGCTCCTGTACTGCACGTGCGTGCGTTCTGAGATGCTCAGGAGGCTGGAGGGTTCCTGGGGACCTGAGAACTCATCTCACTCTGTATATTTCAGAGATAATGAACTTTATTTACAGGTGGGTCAGGATTAGAGCCAGGGGCTTTGGCCTTGACCACTTGCACGTCGGAGAGCCGTAAAGATATCTGTACTTCTCAATTCTGTTAGGAAAATCCAGACTGTTCAGCTTGACTGCCCAATCTGAAACATGTTTTAGGGATTCCTCATAGAAATCCCGGAGTTTAATAATCATGGAATTGCTTGTGTGGTCCAATGTGAGTTTGTGCATTTATAAGGACTTTAAACTATAGCCCCAAATGCTGAGGAAAAGTACTATTATTAAATTAGCAATGCCAATGAATATTTTTTCTTTTAAATTTGGTCTTTCTGTCTGTGCCCACTGAAGGATATAAGAATTGGGCTGACTGTTTTAAATATGATGGTTTAAAGGCATACAACTCCCTTTTCACAAACTGCTGTCCTCATTTTAGCAAATCCACGGAGGTGGATAAGGTGGGGCTGTTCTGAAGTAAAGACTGCTCTGTTCTGCAGAATAATTTCATAAAAATAGGCCGAGTGCAGCTCAATTATTTCCACTCTTGTCTGAAAATTAAGTGAAGGGTTTGAAGCACTGGTGACTCTGGCATTGATGGAATTCTATTTTCATTTCTGATTGCCAAATCTATTTATGAGAGTAAGACATATTTGGAGGAAGAACCACCAATTGAGAACGTTGGTGAATGAGTAAAGAGAACATACTCTTATATAACTGGTCATTATGAAATGACACCATAACGAGAATCATTGGAAGTCACGGAATCATTAGATGTGGGAGCCCCACAATTGGAGACTTTAGTTTGATCAGTTAGTCTCTGGAGGAACAGATTTCGATTGCTTTCTTGTTTGACCTAGGATTTGGGGGTGCATCTTCAATTTATTAGTAGAACCAGGGAGATTTTAATGGCCCTCCTGTATGTGAGTGAATCTATATAGTATATTAATTGACTTTTGGAAGACAACTGCTCCCATACTCTGTGTGTGTGTGTGTGTGTGTGTGTGTGTGTGTGTGTGTGTGTGTGTGTTGAGATGGACAAGAGGCTAGAGTGCTTTCCCTTCCATTTCTGTTTGAAGCTTCTGGGGACCTGAGAACTCATCTTTTCTAACTGTGTATTTTGGAGATATCAAAAAATGAAGACTTTAAAAATAATCACATGTAGAATGAGTCTTAGACTGAATGTAGAGCTTGACACTTTCCCTTCATTTATTAGACATTTCCTAAATTACAGCTGCTAAGTTAACATTTTTGGTATAATTTAAGAATTTATTCTTATAATAACTTTAATATACTTCATTTTGACTTTAAATTTAAAAAGGCTGACGTAAAAGATTCTTAAAATGCATTTGCCCAGAAAACCAAAACACAATAAAACTCAAAACAAACAACAACCCTGTATTATAGTCAGACCGTGGTGCCATACTTCTTTAATCCCATGCTCAGAAGGCAGAGGCGGGTAGATTTCTGTAAGTTACAAAGCCAGTTCCAGGGCAGCCAGGGCTGTTACAAAAAGAAAAAAAAAACAAGCAAACAAAAAACCATAATGCATCACTGAACATAAAGTTTATGATGGATTCCAGATTTCAATGGGTTTAAAAGTCCCAATACTATAGGACTTTGGACAGTGGTTTTGGAATATGGTTTTGGGTGGGTAAAGAATTTTGTCTTGAACGTGGTGTTAAGCACTAGTATTGTAGTCAATGAATTCTGGAACACTAAAGATAGCCTGAGAGGTAAGCAATCTGAACATTTTCCTTGTCTGTTATATTTTGGACTGTGGATCTTGAAATACAAATTTTAGAATAAAATTGGTTGAGGTGGTCTCATTGGCTTCTCTCACCAGCGATTTGACCAGATTTACAGAAGCCATGTTTCCTCTGAGCTATTCTGTCAACAAGGTGTCTTCAGTACCTACTATCTATCTGCTGGAAATACTTACCTGCATTTGCAACACAATACCAAGTAATATAAATGAGACTTGGAGATCTCCTTATATTTTGATTAATGGTAAAATTCTGACAGCTCCAAAAGCATCCTGGATTTTTGAAGAGAAAGGAGTTTGAAACCCCACAGTAGATATTTCTAAAGACTTAACTGACTTTGTAGCTCACTCTCAAATTTTATCCATTTCTTGAGTCCTAGTTAATGTCAGGAATAACGAAAAGGGATTGGAATGGACATGTTATTATCAACAGATTCATACTGGTTGGATGTAGTGGGATAAAATAGACTCATATATCAGATGCACTGCCCGCCTGTGTCGCTTGTGATTTGCATTGGTGCATTTAGTGTTTACTGGCTTCTTACAGTAGCATAGTTATAAGTGCAAACGGGAGACACTAACAACTGCCTATTCTGTCACAAGAACTTAGATAAAGGCGTTTGTAAGCTCTGTGTTATACAAGTATGATCATTGTGTAGCGGTTGGTTTTTAACTTGTTAAATCTGTACGAGAAACCAATGGCTCCTTCTCCAAATCACAAGCAGAGACTCTCCTTCCCATGAGCCCCCTGAGGTAAAGAACTGTCCACCAGCTTCTTTATCTCTGAGGCCAGAGAAAATGACAAGCAGCAAAAATCCTCTCCAAGATGCAGCTGCTCTTCAGGGCTTTAGCTCAGAGATCCTGGAACTGAAGTACCTGGGCTGAAATGTTGCGTTTCACCTTAACTGTCAGTACTTTCTTGAGAACTCACTTAACTTCTCCATGTTTAATTTTCTCATCTAAATATATAGATGGTAAAATTGGGTCTACCTCATGAATCCTGTATGCAGAGACTGAGTTAAAGTATGTTAGACATTAGAAAGGTACCTGTTACACAGCGCATGTTCAGTCACAGCTGCTAGCGTTGCTCACAGATTTCTTGTGTTTGATCACCCTGACTTCTGGCTTTAATACGTCTCCTCAAATGACTATGGGTCTTTACCATGAATTACGCACTTGTGGTTATTCTATGACCTGCCTTTTCCCCTCTAAATCACCAAAACATTTGAGATGCTTCTGAATGGAAGATAAAGAAGGTGAAAAACAAAAACTGTATTTTGTTCTGTATCTCCAGCACTAAATGCATCATTGTTTTACCCAAGTGAGAGCTTAGAATTCTTAATTAATGTTTATTAATATTATTAATTCTTATTATCAAAATATTATTAATTATTATCTTTGGGAGCAAGTGAGGAACTGAGGTACATACCAAGGAGCCATACATTTTCTTTCTTGCATGTGGCAGACGCCGAGGCCATTTGTTACCTTGAGTTTGTCTTGGATTTAAGCAAGACATTTTTGTTTAGATTATCTAGGGCTCTACAATTCATTTGGATAGAAAAAATTGGCTCAGAATTCACAAGGCTTTGGCACCTCATGGGGGTAGCAGTGTATAACTGTATTTAAAAGTCACTGCTTTCTCTGAATTGTGTAAGCAATTATTTTTGCTATTCACGGGGTAGCAAAAGTCAAATGTTATAGCAAGGAACTTCTTGGATATGGGGAGGGACAAGTGGTAGGATAACTTAGCCACCTGGAGCCTTTGCTAGTCAGCTCTCTGTTGTGACGTCATCCTTGGCACACAGCAACTTGAAGGTATAAAGCCTTATTTTGGCTCATAGATTAAGAGATGTTTGTCCAAGTTTGTCACTTGGTTGCATTACTTTAGGTCAGTGGTGAGGAAGAGCATGATGGGAGGTGATCATAGCACAGATAGGGTAGTTTCCCGATCATAAAAGCCAGAGAAGAGAAAGAGCAGAGGCAGGGAGTGCCAATATTGCATGCCTTTTTAACCACTAACTATCTCCTGAAGGCTCCCCTCTTTATGAAAGTTCCACTGTTTCCCATCAACACCACAGTGCAACACATGGCCTCTGGGGTATACTTCACAAGTAAACTGCAACAGTTCCTTAGTAACTTTTTCAGTTGGGAGTTCGTGATCTTTTGAATGACTATTTTTGGGAAAATCCAGTATTTCAAGACATCTCAAACTTTCTTTTTATGATGTAGCAGGAGGGGGATAGGGCCACCATGCATCACCGTCTATTTAGCCACATGTCAATTTTCCAATTTTGGTGAGAACAGTTTCTGAGAACAGTTCTAATTTAACTTTGCCAGTAAATAGCTAGGAACAGGAGCTTCTCTTGACATAAGTGGCTGCTTCTCTTCATTTGAGAACATAAGCATTTTACCCAGCCAAGTTTCTATTAGGTGATAGGGCATACTATTCTTGACTTATGAACATTGTTCTTAGGATTATCTATATAAACATATTCACGGTGTGACTTTGTCTCTCTGTGCCTTAGCTTCCCTATGTATAAAATGAAATTAATAGTAACATTGAGTGTAAGAGCCTTCTATAAGACTTCACAGGTATGTAAAATGTGTAGAATAGCACCTTCTCACAGTAAAAAAAAATCTAGAACAATCTTTTAATGGATGTTGTAATATACATTTATGTTTAACAAATACTGTATTCAAGTGAGCAAATATATTATTAGTCTGGAGCAATTAACCATTAAGAAATGTAGAATCATATTTTTTCTGATTTCCCATAATTCTTTGTGTCCAGTGGAGACATTCAAGCATAACAGTTGTGGATATTAAGGAAGGGAGAAGACTGGGTAGGGTTGATCTTATGCTTTGGAAGGGATTATGGTAAATCTCTCTCACACACAAGGGTGAGTCTAATGGAAGGATTTGTTTTGTTTGTTGGTATCTATTTTACCCACAAGACTTTAGAGTGGCATCAGAAAACATCTCCAGGCTGATATATAAGTATAGTTTGATACCTTTGATGTAGACCTCAAGTCTGGAAATCACTAGCAGAGGAAGGATTGATGAAAAGCTTGCCTCTGTATATAACAGCATTCTCCTGTTGTTCATGGAGAGACATGGAGGATGCACTGTTCTGTCACATCTCTCTTCCAAAGAATGCTTAGCTGATTAAAACAACAAAACGGCCAAGGAAAGAGCAAATATGCATTCAGAGGAAGCAAATGGTGAGCTATATTTTGTTTGATGAAAATGGAAGACTCTACTCTCCTTTCGTTTAGAATTTATACAAAATCATCAAGCATCCATGCTTTCTCTATGTTTCAGCAACTTTAAGGTTTTTGCTTCTTATGAAGTACAACATCATGTAAAGACAGAAATATTTGTTTTCACCTAGGAAACTGATGGAAAAGAAATGAGACACGGGATGGACGGACTGGCAGGTATTCATGGTTTCAGTAGTCTCTGATCCCACCTCTACCTGGTATTCTGGTGGTCTTTGGATTAGTTTCTATGCTACATATATCCCATAAGTCTTCTCATCTGTCTTCTGAAAACTCCCCAGCGATTGTCCCCATGGCCAACTAAGAAATAACAGAAAGCATATTTGTAGCTTGTTACTCTAAGAAGGGTTCAGAACTGTCACTGCCTAGAGTACCTTTTGGCCCATGGTGATGCAGTAGACAAGTTGAGGGGGTGACAGTGATTTTTTTGAGTTGAGGAGAGAAGATCAATTACCTATCAATGATTAATAAAAGCAAGGGAGTTATAGTGTAGGTTTTTGCTATCAATGCAGAATTAAACTTGAGAAGATTAAATGAAATAGAGGGAAATGAGGACATCTTGCCAGTATTAAGGAGTATAATTATATTTATACACTGTGGAATGCTTGCCACTGAGCCCCGGGGGATCATACATCCATGCCTGCTGTCTCAACTAGACTTCCTCCTGTGAGTCACAGAACCCAGAATCTGACTATGGTTACTTTTTCTCCTAAGGGTAATAGAGAGATTTCTACATGTTTAAGAAATGAATTAATGCAAAACACAATAGTTAATTTGACAAATCTGGTGGTTTCAGAGATTAATCATCTGAGGTTTAAAAAGTCCCCTAGAAAAGCACAGGAAATAATCATTGGTTTGGTCTATTGCTAAGAAATATTGGTCACCATTTGCATACTTTTCACTGAAAACATTTTTTAAGAGAATTCCCACACACTAATCTCTGTTTGAGTCAGCTTCTTGACAAACCTGACCTGCAAAAGGGAATCTCCATCTCTCTATCTTCTTAGGAAATCCAGTCTACAAAGGGGACTTGGCAGTGCGAGCAGATGGTGCTTGGACTTCCCCTGTCCGTCAGCAGTTCCACATCATTTTGCTGTTGCTAGTATTGTCTGACTTTTGCAACTGTTGGGTGTATATTACATTGTTAAGTAAGTAGTTCATTTTGTAGGTCTCTTACGAAATGGGAAAAAGGAAGAATATATCTCAACAAGAGATTGTGGAGATTCAATAAAGTTCTCATCATCCTGAAAAACAGAACACCAAAACAAAAACAAAACCAACCGAGCAAATCAAATGAACGTCCCCTCTGTTCTTGACATTTGCATATTCTAAATGTGGAAGTAATAATGTAGATAATTCACACTCAGCAAAGACTCTGATCAGGAATAAAGCACATTCTCTTTATCTTCCTGACATCTTCTCTAGGACAAATATTGTGAATTGCTGCTACCGTTTACTTCCGAACCATCAGTCTCTAGTATCTGATGCACTTAGATGAGAGCGGAAGAGAAATGTGGGATGTTGAGAGCTAGGGAGGAAGAAACCTGATGGGCTTAGAAATGTTGATGGCGAGTGCACTAGAAAGCAGCTTTGCTTCAAGGAAAGTCATTACCCAGTGCTTACAGGCACTGCCTCAATTTAGCTGGCTAAACTATCTGATAGGTGATATTGACCATTAAAGCAACATGTATGCATTACGTGCAGAGAAATGTCATCTCTCTGCTTGACAGTTACTTTATAAATGCAGTGAGCTCCTTATGGGGCTATTCCTTCAGTGCTGGGAGTTACTATATGGCCAGCACACATAAGATAGTTTAAGATATAGCCGACATGCATTAATGTTGAATAAATTAAACCAATGAATAAATAAAAGGAATGTTAAAAGCGAATGATGTTGCATTCCTGAAGACTTAAGTCAGTTTCATATTTTCTAAGTTATTGAATTCAGGTAATAATCAAACCTTACCATTTTTTATTTTAATTTTTAATGATATTTTTCACAAACCTTTGTAAGAATGTGATTTCAATTTTCTTTTTTAAGCTTATACTTTTTTTGCTTTTTGTTTTTATTTTCCATTTCCTATTTATTTATTGATTGATTCACTTTACATCCCGATCACAGCCCGGCTCCCAGTCCCCCTCTCACACAGCCCTTTCCCTCACCCCTCCCTTTCATCTCTGAGATGGGGTAGGTCTCCCCTGGGAACCCCTCCTCATCTGGCACCTCAAATCACTGCAGGACTAGGCATATCCCTCGCCCACTGAGGTCAGACAAGGCAGCCCAGGGGAACAGGATCCACAGGCAGGGAACAAAGTCAGGGTAGGTCTCCGCTACAGTTGTTGGCAGACCCTCATGAAGACCAAGCTGCATATCTGCTACATATATGTAGGTGGGGGGAAGCTAGGTCTAGCCCTGGCATGCTCTTTGCTTGATGATTCAGTCTCTGGGAGCCCCAAGGGTCCAGGTTAGTTGACTCTGTTGGTCTTCTGATAGAGTCTCTTATACCCTCTGGATTCCTCAACCCTTCCCCCCAACTCTACCATGAGACTTCCCAAGCTCCATCTAATGTTTGGGTGTGTGTTTCTGTGTCCATTTAGGATAGTTGATGGGTGGAGCCTCTCAGAGGACAGTCATGCTAGGCTCCTCTCTCTGCTGGCTGTGCCTCAGGAAGACCCCTGATTTCAATTTTCTAAATGCAATTTCTGGATTTAATAAAAATCCTTGTAATTGTGCCAGACCAGTATCTAGAAATGTATAAAGATAATGAGTAAGTTAATGAATAAAAAACGCAAAACAATGATGTCAACTATCAGTCTCAGGGATGGAGATCATGCATGTGTTGTCAGTCTTCATTGGTCAACTTGATTGGTTTTATAGAATCACTATGGAAATACATCTCTTGACTATGTCTATGAGGATGCTTGTGGGACTGTGAAAGGTACCCTGGTTCCTAGTTCTAGCTAAGGTTAGAAACCCTGGTGACCCTGAAGGGATGGTAAGCATTTCGCCTGACTCCTGGGAAACCAGGACTCATCATTAGCCACAGCCCTCCATAGATTTGTGGCCATCAGTCATGTAAGGGTAATGCTCCAAGCTCCTCCACAATTAGAGGATGTGACCATAGGTCATGTAGGCTCAAGACAGATCTCCATTATAATGAGATACCTAAAGGTCTAGAGGTTTAGCCAATAAACTTCCCTTCCCATACATTTCTCTTTGCAAAGGGTATTTAATCTCAGGCCCACCCTGAGAAGAGGGGTATGGTTTTACTCATCCACTTCTGCCATGACGATACATGTCTTAAAACCATGGACTGTCTCTTTTTATTGAGATCCACTGTGGAGAGTCATAGAGAAAGCCTTTGCCTACAGAGCTGCAGTCTAATCTCCCGTAGAAGGTCTCTCTGCCTCCCTGCTACAGCAGCCAAGTCAAGCTCAAGCTGACCACTCTGTCAAGCCAAGCACTATCCCCACAGGACCAGTCAGAATTCCCCCTTTCCCCTCTTGGCCTCAGGCTAGATCCAGCCTCGGGGCGGGGGGTGTTACTCCATTCTCAGCTCTTCTGCAGCATCAGCGGTGCCTGGGTTTCCAAGAGCCTGAGAACCAGATGGCCCTGTCCTTCTTGCAGGCCTGGGGACCCCCGAGCCAGCTCCGATTGTGTCCTGTGCCTCAGATTGTTCTTCCCCATCCCCACAGTGGAGTCCTGCGGCTTCCCTACAGCCTGACACCTGCCGGAGACAGCTTACACCTGTAAGCACCCTGCCAGAACCTTACAGATGTGAAAAAGAAAGATCAACTCAGAAGGTGGGTGGAACCATCCTATAGGCTGGCAATTCAAACTGAATAGAAAGAAGAACCCAGACTGAGTACCAGCCTCCTCCCTCCTTCCCTCCCTCCCTCCCTCCCTCCCTCCCTCCCTCCCTCCCTCCCTCCCTCTCTCTCTTTCTCTCTCTCTCTGTCTCTCTTTGCTTCCTGTTTGCCAGTGGGGTTTGACCTCACATTCCTACCCTCACATCTTCCCCTCCCAGATGAACATCTTCAAAATAAACCTTTCCTTCATTAAGCTGTGGTGTTTTTTTTTTACCAGATACTATTGACATGGCAATGAGAAAAGTAGCTAGTATAGTGTATCTGTTTGTATGTAGCATGTATGTGCGTGCATACATGAGCCTGTATATATGGAAACCTGACCAGAACATGGACTGTCATCCTCCTTCATCTTATAGATTTGAGATAGAGTCTTCTACTGGTATGGAAGCATAGCCTATGGTTAGGCTGTCTATTCAGTGACCTATCAGGAATACCAGGGTTAAATAATGGCAGTCATAGCAATACGCAACTTTTATTTTTTTTTCATATGAATGATGGGGATTTGAACTCAGATTCCAAAGCTTACAAAGGACCACAGTGACCCCAGTTACTGACTGTACAACTTACATTTTAATAATATGACATATTTGTTTTTATCACCTATACATTCATTTTGACAGTTAATTTATACCACTAATGTTAGCAACACAAAATTATGATGCTACTCATCATGAAAGAGAGCCCAGATCAATGAAAAGAAATTCAAGGGGAAATTTTAAGATCCTTGATCAGAAGCTTGTAATTCTTTGGTGTAGATGAAGTTTAAAGTTAAACGACGGTGTTTCTTTTATCCTCTGAAGACTTCATCTAAGAAGCAGGGGGATTAGATATTATGTGGGAAGTTATTAACTATCACAGTGTCCCTAATAACAATTCTTTCATTAGCAGCTAGCCCACCTTTAGAATGACTTAGCCAGTGTTACAAAGAAAAACATCTAGAGTAATTCTTATAAATACAAAATGATTATTTTGACATTTCCCCTTTTTAAAATTGCAAATACATTTTTTCTCACATACTATATCCTGATTACGCGTTCTCTTCCCTCTATTCCTCACAGTTCCTTCTTTCCTCCCCTTTCATCTGGATCTACTTCCTGTCTCTCATTAGAAAGCAGCCAGGATTCTAAGGAATAATAATAAAATAAAATATAGTACAATAAAACAAACACTATCACACCAGGGTTGAATAAGACAAACAAAAAAAGGAAAAAAAGCCCAAGAGAGGCACAAGAATTAGAGGCCCACTCTTCATTCACTCCTATAACAATACTAAACTGGGAGTCATAATACATCTGTAGTCATCTTGGTGCAGATCTGTGCATGCTGCTTTGGTGTGTGTCTTCATATGAACTTTGACCATGCTGATTTAGAGGACCTTGCTCTTTTGGTGTTACCTATCACCCAATATTTCTGTATTTTTCTCTATAAATAATCTCATAAAATTTGAAAGGCTTTCAGGCATGTCTCTCTTCTGGTCTCAAAAGATTCATGTTAAACAAGATGACCCACTAATGAATCTTCTTGAAGTATTCTTTGAACAGTTTTAAAATTGATGTGGTCATAGAGGAATCTGGCATCCTGTTTGTGAGGTAGACTTCTCCATAGGCTCAAAATGGAACATCTTCACTAAGCAGAGTTGCTTCAATATACTGCAATCTATTGGAAGGTCACCAATATTCAGACATGTGATGACTTTATTAGGGTCAGTTATAAAGAGCTCTCTCATTGCAACACCAGGACTCACCAAAAGCACACTTAGTTCCACTATTTTCATTTGATTGGATCTAATGATAGTGCAGTGTTCACATGGCCCAACATGCAGTTCCTAGATGTGGTGGACCAGGCTAGATGACCAAAGTAGGAATCCACGGAGATTGCAACCAATTTCACAGTTCATGTTGTGACACTTACTGACTTTGCCGCTGATAGCACATACAAAGGGGATACCTAAAGGATAGAAGAGAAACATCAGTTTTTTTCCCCATAAGGCATCAAGTATTCAATCCTTAAATTCTCCATTGACATAGCTGTGCACTAAATGCTTGATGACAGCGGGATTATGACTGAGGAACTGGTACGAGGGGGTTGAGTTCTGTTTCAGCAGAGTGAGATCAAAGTAACTTTATTGAGCATGGCCATCAAGAAGCAACAGGTTGGAGGTTTGCAGAAGCAGAGGTGCTCTTAGAAATGCCACTTCCCTGATAAGCACTAGATTTCATGGCACTAGAAGTAACCACTCAAGCTTTCAAGGGATGGGCATAACCATAGTTCTACCCAGTTAGGATGCCTATGAACTACCACAATGACCAACATGGCCCAATTGCTCTAAGGGTTCAAAAGTGGTATATATAGTTTGCTTATAACCAACAGCTTTCTAACTGAATTTAATAAATGTGCCAAACTTTCTCAAAGCAGATACACTATGATAATACTCTTAAAGTGATTATGCTGACTACAGTAGAGGCTTGACAGGCTAATAGAGTTTCTCTAGATGCTGAGAGTGAGAAATGTAAAGATATAAAATTGGCTCTCTTTCAGCTTAATGCTCTTTCCATAGTAGAAAACACTCTTGTATCTTCACAAGTCTAAATTCAAACACACGAACATTTAAAATCCATTTTGTTGAACTTTATGAAACAAGGGATTTACCCTTTAATGAAATCTACTTTTGACGTAACAAAATTTATTGTTCTTGTATAGGTATCTCTGGAGACAATGATTTATACATAATGTTAAGGCTTATCATGACTGTCAACATGACACATCAAAAACAAAGAAAGAAAGAAAGGAAGGAAGGAAGGAAGGAAGGAAGAAAGAAAGAAAGAAAGAAAGAAAGAAAGAAAGAAAGGAACCTCTGCTGGGGAATGGCCTCTATTAGGCTGGTCTAAGGGCATGTCTATGGAGTGTTTCTTTGATTTCTAATTGGTAAGGGCTAGCTCACTGTGGGTGGGTCTATCCCCAGTGGGTATAATCCTGGGCCTATAAGAAAAGCATCTGAACATGAACCCAGAAGGGACTAAGCCACATTCTTTCATGGACTCTGCATCAGTTCTGCCTCCAGGTTCCTTCCACTGAGTTCCTATTGTGGTTGCAATCTTATCAGTCAAATAAACCCCATTCTTTCCTAAGTTGCCTTTGGTTAGTGTTTTATCACAACAACAGAAACAAAGTAGAACAAATGGGACTCATGTTTAGTATAGAAATATGAAAGAAATCACAGTGATTTTCAAAAATATTCTTATTTAGAAATACTAACTTGAAAGTATGGCTTTATTATGGTTTCACGATGTCTGAAAGCCTGACGAGGTCCCTGCAAACAGGCAAATGGGCATCTGATTCTGTCCACAAAATGTGAGTAGTGACAGATATTATAATAAAAACCACGTACCAAATAAGGAGCCACCATCCACTTTCACATGCTTGAGTGACTCTTGACCCTTCCTTCCTTTCATTCTCCCCCTTCCCAACTCTTGTTTTTCTTGGTAATAAATACTGAGTATCCCCCAAACCAATGAGGCTTATGACACAATGTGCCTAACCAGATGAGGATTCTAATTTCACTGACTTTGAAGTCTAGCAGGGAAGACAGTCTGTTAGCAGTATCATGTTATGTCAGGATGTGCTGAAACATCTGTGAGTATCTCTTTTGATGTAGAAATGGAGAAATGTGGAACTACAAAAGGATGATTTCAGTAAAGAAAAACACTGTTTGCAAGCACAAGGGAGAGGACACTGCATCTTTACCATGAAACGGGGAGTACATATTTTCCTTAGAGAACTAGGTCAAATCCGTATTACTAGGGTAAATTAGTTTTTAAATATCAACTAGATTTATTAGTCTCCAGAGAGAATGTAGCTGTACAGTGGTAACTTGTGCATTATCATCAGAGTTTAATTCTCACATGAAAACTGCCGGCAAATGACTCAGGTCCACAGCCTTTCTCTAATCCTTTTGTGTAAATCTCTATTGATCTCAGGAAGGTAACTGGGGTCATAAGGATGACCACAAAATGGCGTGATGTTTGCTAAGTGTTTTTTATAGCAAATAGTCTCCCATGGGTCTAGCTTTGATTTAAGAGTATTATTCACAAAATTTTAATTTTATGGTTTTCAAAGATGTTCTCTCTCTCTCTCTCTCTCTCTCTCTTTCTCTCTCAAATTGTACGCACTGCAGTAGAATGGATATAAACAGAGCTTAGTTTACTGCCTGCCCCATCTATTTTCAAGCTCTGCTTCTAAAGCTCTTGTTTCCTTTACATCACAGGGGTTAACTACTCCCATTCTTGTCTCCACCTTCTGGGTTTACTGATCCCCCCGTATCAGCGCCCTAAGTGCTGGGGCCACAGGTGCTTGGCATCATCTTCAGGTAGCTCTTAGTTTCTTCCAAAATAAAAAGATGGACATTATGATGAATCAGTTAATAACCGTGGGTTAGCTCAATTTAAGAAGAACCATTTCAAGACACAATATGTGTGTTCCTAGTTTACTATTCCATTGATTTGTAGAAACTGAAAATAAAATAAAATAATAGCTCACCGAAAACAAAATGTAAGAATAAATTTTGTGCACCTCCCCAAATAAATGTAAATGGATGTGCATACGTGTGGTGGGATCATATGTGAGAAAAAGAGAAAACTCTCCTTATATTGTTATTTTTCTTTTTGCATTTGATTTTTAATAATTTAACACAGCGATTATGCAGTTCACTTATGAGAAATCAACATAACACCAAAACTAAAATATGAAATAGCAGGACAAAAGATCAATACCTGCAAATTAATCACAGTTTGGTTGGCAACAGATTCTTCAAAGTAATATTATGTTCCAAGGCAGAAGGATAATGACTTTGAACAACTAAAGTAATATAATAACTGGACAAGAGAACTGTGCAGTGAGATATTTAATTGGTGAGTATGTGGAAGGGTAGAGTTTTATGTTTCTTCTACAGTTTACATTATTTACACCTTGAACCTTAAAATATTTTATAACTAAAATTTAAAACCAAATGTAAGTGTATTACTTTAGTCTAAAGATGACTTAAATTTTCTAACAATGCTGTTGCTTTATAAGGCAAAAGTGGATACCTCAAACCCACTTAGAAGGGGGAACAAAATAATCATGGGAGGCAGAGGGAAGGAAGAAGCTGGGTGGGAAAGTGGAGGGGGAGGGGGAAAGAGAGGAGCAGGAGCAGGTATTGGGGGGAGACAAGAGAGAAGGCTAGGAGAATGAATAAAATATGCAGCCTTGTGGGGTGGGGGGGTACCTCTAGAAAGTCAGGTCAGGGATGTGAGAAACCACCAGGACTTAATAGTGGTGATATTAGATGAAATGCCCAACAATTGACAGGCAGATGGAATCAGAAGAGACCATCTCCAGTTGAGACAGGGGGCCACCACCCATCTTCAAAATTTTTGACCCAGAATTATTCCTGTCTAAAGGAAATATAGAGATAAAAATAGAGCGGAGACCGAAAGAAAGGCCATCCAGTGACCAGCCCAACTTGGGATCCATCCCATGTGCACATACCAAACTATTACTATTACTGAGGCCATATTGTGTTTGCTGACAGCATCCTGGATTGATGGAGCCTCTGAGAGGCTCTACTAGCAACTGACTGAGACAAAAGCAGATACTTACAGACAGCCATTGGATTAAGGTCATGCACCCCTATGGAAGAGTTAGGGGAAGGACTGAAGGAGTTGAAAGGTATTGCAACCCCACAACAGTGTCAATTAATCTAGACACCTCAGAGATCCCAGAGACTAAGCCACCAACCAAGAGGCATACAAGAACTGGTTTGTGGCCTCAGGCACATGTGTAGCAGAGGACTGCCTTGTATGGCCTTAGTGGGGGAGGATGCACTTAACTGTGTGGAAATTTGATGCCCTAGGGAAGAGAGATGCCGGTGGGGGTGAGGTGATAGGGGAGTACTGTCTCAGAGGTGTGGGTGGGGTATCGAGTGAAGAACTTTGGGAGGGAGGATCAGGAAGGGGGCTAACTTTTGGAATATAAGTACATAAAAGAACTAAAACAAAACAAAACAAAATGTAATTTTACCTGTCTGACACCTTTCTTTTTCTATGACTGTGAAGCATCTTCAATGAACTACACTTAGGAACATCTGAGTCAAATAAATGGAGAACAGGGAGGTAGATGCTTTGACAGAATTAAAGATCTTCAGGAGACTCTTACTAGCTCTTGGTTTTATCTATAGGCTTTGATGGGGTTAGAAGACACTAAACACAACAGACAACCAGATATTGTAATCATGAAGTCATTTAAGAGAGCAACAACCTGAGGAGAGAAGCCATTCTTGTAATGAGCTCATTGGTAGAGAAATGCAACCAATCAGAGTGTGACTGATAAACCACAGCATGGATGTGTTGCAGAGGAAGACGGGTTAAGTATGCAGATATGTATAGAAGACAGAACTGGGAGGAAACGTCTTTGAAACTAACTCCACCTAGAGTTGGAAGCAGCATGGTTCCTTCACCTTTCTTCTTTAACACAATCATTTGACAACTATTTTGTCAATAAAATTTCACGTAATTCTGCTAATGCAGTTTTTTTGTATCTTTGTTGAGGACCTGAACTGATTTTCTCTCAGGTTGTGCCCATCTGTTCTCCTTTGCTGTTCCCTTAATACAATGAGTCATTACTTCAAGCATTTTCTCCATCTGCCTAAATATCAATTTTCCCATCTTACATGTGTGATGTGTAATTTTTGTTCCCCTTTGTCATTGTTTTAGAACAGAAAATATTAAGCCCAATTTAGTGCATTTTGATTTTTGTCACTCAGTGGTTGTAGAAACTTTGAGTTAATTTGTTTTCCTTCATAAAGGAACACCTATCAGTAACAATATAGATTCATATTTTTCAAAATCTTTAGCCTTTATTTTCCATTTTTCATCTAATTGAATTTTCTGGAACCTCCACAACAATAAAAAGGAATACTCATGTCATATATAATCCTTGTTTAGTATCTAATTCTAATTCTTATTACAATGCTCTATGACATTAGGGTGTCAAGTGTCTATTCACCATGAGTTATTATAGTGCAATTATTTTGATACATTTTCAAATAATATTTGGTATATTTACTTTTAGTTTTGGTATCTATATCCGTTTGAAGAATTTACAAGACACTTGTGGAACACCTGCCTTTTGTCATGTACTGTTGGTCCGCAAGTTAAGTGTGTTAAAGTGTTAAGCATATATAATATACCCATAAACCGTGCTCACTTTGGCAGTACATATACTAAAATTGGAACGAGGCAGAGAAGATTAGCATGGCCCCTGTGCAAGGATGACACACAAATTTGTGAAGCGTTCCATATATTTATAATCACTATTCCTTAATTTCTCTCAACATCAATGGACTCAATTCCCCAATATAAAGACATAGACTAACAGACTGGATACATTAAGAGGACCCAGCATTTTGCTGCATACAGGAAACATACCTCAGAGACAAAGACAGATACTACCTCAGAGTAAAGGGCTGGAAAACCATTTTCCAAGCAAATGGTCCCAAGAAACAAGCTGGAGTAGCCATTCTAATATTGAATAACAATGACTTTCAACCAAAAGTCATCAAAAAAAGATAAGAAAGGACACCACATTCATCAAAGGAAAAATTCACCAAGATGAACTCTCAATCCTAAATATATATGCTCCAAATGCAAGGGCACCTACATTCATAAAAGAAACCTTACTAAAGCTCAAAGCACACATTGCACCTCACACAATAATAGTAGGAGATTTCAACACCCCACTCTCATCAATGGACAGATCATGGAAACAGAAATTAAACAGAGGCATATAAAAACTAACAGAAGTTATGAAAAAAATGATTTAACAGATATTTATAGAACATTCCATCCTAAAACAAAAGGATATACATTCTTCTCAGCACCTCACCTTCTCCAAAATTGACCATATACTTGGTTGCAAAACAGGCCTCAACAGATATAAGAAGATAGAAATAATCTCATGTATCATATCAGATCACCACGGACTAAGACTGGACTTCAATAAAAACAATAATGACAGAAAGCGCATGGAATTTGAACAATGCTCTACTCAATGATAACTTGGACAAGGAAGAAATAAGGAAAGAAAAGAAAGACTTCTAAGAATTTAATGAAAATGAAGGTACAACATACCCAAACTTACGGGACACAATGAAAGCAGTGCTAAGAGGAAAACTCATAACTCTGAGTGCCTGAAAAAAGAGACAGGAGAGAGCATATGTCAGCAGCTTAACAGCACACTTAAAAGCTCTAGAACACAAAGAAACAGATACACCCAAGAGGAGTAGAAGGCAGGAAATAATCAAACTCAAGGCTGAAATCAACCAAGTAGAAAGAAAAAGGACTATACAAAAAAAAAAAAAAAAACAAAAACAAACAAACAAGCAAACAAAAAACCAGGAGCTAGTTCTTTGAGAAAATCAACAAGATAGATTAACCTTTAGCCAGACTAACCAGAGGTCCCAGAGAGTGTATCCAAATTAACAAAATCAGAAATGAAAAGGGAGACATAACAACAGAATCTGAGGAAATTCAAAATTTGTAGTAGGATAATTAGATCCTACTACAAATGCCTACATTCAATAAAACTGGAAAATCTGGAGGAAATGGATAATTTTTTTTAGACAAATACCAGGTACCAAAGTAAAATCAGGAACAGATAAACCATCTAAACAACCCCATAACTCGTAAAGAAATAGAAGCAGTTATTAAAAGTCTCCCAAACAAAAAGAGCCCTGGACCAGATGGGTTTAGTGCAGAATTCTATCAGACCTTCATAGAAGAACTCATAGCAATACTATCCAAACTATTCAACAAAATAGACAGAGTGCTACAAATTCCTTCTATGAAGCCACAATTACTCTTATACCTAAACCACACAAAGGCCCAACAAAGAAAGAACTTCAGACCAATTTCCCTTATGAATATCAATGCAAAAAAACTCAATAAAATTCTTGCAAACTGAATCCAAGAACATATCAAAGCAATTATCCATTATGATCAAATAGGCTTAATCCCAGGGATGTAGGGATGGTTTAATATTCAAAAATCCATCAACGTAATCCACTATATAAACAAACTCAACGATAAGAACCACATGATCATTTCATTAGATGCTAAGAAAGCATTTGAAAAAAATTCAACATCCCTTCATGATAAAAGTCCTGGAAATAACAGGAATTCAAGGCCCATACCTAAACACAGTAAAAGCATTTACAGCAAACCAGTAGCTAGCATCAAACTAAATGGAGAGAAACTTGAAGCAATCCCACTAAAATCAGGACCTAGCCAAGGCTGCCCACTCTCTCCCTACTTATTCAATATAGTACTCTAAGTCCTAGACAGAGCAATCAGACAGTGAAAGGAGGTCAAAAGGATACAAATTGGAAGGGAAGAAGTAAAAATATCACTACTTGCAGATGCTATGATAGTATACTTAAGTGACCCTAAAAGTTCCACCAGAGAACTCCTAAACCTGATAAACAACTTCAGCAAAGTGGCTGGGTATAAAATTAACTCAAACAAATCAGTAGGCTTCCTCTACTCAAGGGATAAACAGGCTGAGAAAGAAATTAGGGAAATGACACCCTTCACAATAGTCACAAATAATATAAAGTATTTTGGTGTGACTTTAACTAAGCAAGTGAAATATCTGTATGACAGGAACTTCAAGTCTCTGAAGAAAGAAATCGAAGACGATATCAGAAGATGGAAAGATCTCCCATGCTCATGGATTAGCAGGATTAATATAGTAAAAATGGCCATTTTGCCAAAAGCAATCTACAGATTCAATGCAATCCCCATCAAAATTCCTACTCAATTCTTTATAGAAATAGAAAGAACAATTTGCACATTCATTTGGAATAACAAAAAACCCGGGATAGTGAAAACTATACTCAACAATAAAAGAACTTCTTGGGGGAATCACCATCCCTAACCTCAAGCAGTATTACAGATCAATAGTGATAAAAACTGTATGGTATTGTTACAGAGACAGGCAAATAGATCAATGGAACAGAATTGAAGACCCAGAAATGAACCCACATACCTATGGTCACTCGATCTTTGACAAAGGAGCTAAAACCATCCAATGGAAAAAAGATAGCCCTTTCAACAAATAGTGCTGGTTCAACTGGAGATCAGCATGTAGAAGAATTCAAGTCCATCCATTCTTTTTTTTTTTTTTTTATTAACTTGAGTATTTCTTATATACATTTCAAGTGTTATTCCCTTTCCCGGTTTCCGGGCAAACATCCCCCTCCCCCTTCCCTTCCTTATGGGTGTTCCCCTCTCCATCCTCCCCCCATTGCCGCCCTCCCCCCAACAATCACGTTCACTGGGGGTTCAGTCTTAGCAGGACCCAGGGCTTCCCCTTCCACTGGTGCTCTTACTAGGATATTCATTGCTACCTATGGAGTCAGAGTCCAGGGTCAGTCCATGTATAGTCTTTAGGTAGTGGCTTAGTCCCTGGAAGCTCTGGTTGCTTGACATTGTTGTACTTTTGGGGTCTCGAGCCCCTTCAAGCTCTTCCAGTTCTTTCTCTGATTCCTTCAACGGGGGTCCTATTCTCAGTTCAGTGGTTTGCTGCTGGCATTTGCCTCTGTATTTGCTGTATTCTGGCTGTGTCTCTCAGGAGCGATCTACATCCGGCTCCTGTCGGTCTGCACTTCTTTGCTTCATCCATCTTGTCTAATTGGGTGGCTGTATATGTATGGGCCACATGTGGGGCAGGCTCTGAATGGGTGTTCCTTCAGTCTCTGTTTTAATCTTTGCCTCTCCCTTCCCTGCCAAGGGTATTCTTTTTCCTCATTTAAAGAAGGAGTGAAGCATTCACATTTTGATCATCCGTCTTGAGTTTCGTTTGTTCTAGGGATCTAGGGTAATTCAAGCATTTGGGCTAATAGCCACTTATCAATGAGTGCATACCATGTATGTCTTTCTGTGATTGGGTTAGCTCACTCAGGATGATATTTTCCAGTTCCAACCATTTGCCTACGAATTTCATAAAGTCGTTGTTTTTGACAGCTGAGTAATATTCCATTGTGTAGATGTACCACATTTTCTGTATCCATTCCTCTGTTGAAGGGCATCTGGGTTCTTTCCAGTTTCTGGCTAGTATAAATAAGGCTGCGATGAACATAGTGGAGCACGTGTCTCTTTTATATGTTGAGGCATCTTTTGGGTATATGCCCAAGAGAGGTATAGCTGGATCCTCAGGCAGTTCAATGTCCAATTTTCTGAGGAACCTCCAGACTGATTTCCAGAATGGTTTTACCAGTCTGCAATCCCACCAACAATGGAGGAGTGTTCCTCTTTCTCCACATCCTCGCCAGCATCTGCTGTCACCTGAGTTTTTGATCTTAGCCATTCTCACTGGTGTGAGGTGAAATCTCAGGGTTGTTTTGATTTGCATTTCCCTTATGACTAAAGATGTTGAACATTTCTTTAGGTGTTTCTCAGCCATTCGGCATTCCTCAGCTGTGAATTCTTTGTTTAGCTCTGAACTCCATTTTTTAATAGGGTTATTTGTCTCCCTGTGGTCTAACTTCTTGAGTTCTTTGTATATTTTGGATATAAGGCCTCTATCTGTTGTAGGATTGGTAAAGATCTTTTCCCAATCTGTTGGTTGCCGTTTTGTCCTAACCACAGTGTCCTTTGCCTTACAGAAGCTTTGCAGTTTTATGAGATCCCATTTGTCGATTCTTGATCTTAGAGCGTAAGCCATTGGTGTTTTGTTCAGGAATTTTTTTCCAGTGCCCATGTGTTCCAGATGCTTCCCTAGTTTTTCTTCTACTAGTTTGAGTGTGTCTGGTTTGATGTGGAGGTCCTTGATCCACTTGGACTTAAGCTTTGTACAGGGTGATAAGCATGGATTGATCTGCATTCTTCTACATGTTGCCCTCCAGTTGAACCAGCACCATTTGCTGAAAATGCTATCTTTTTTCCATTGGATGGTTTTAAGTCCATCCATTCTTATCACCCTGTACAAAGCTTAAGTCCAAGTGGATCAAGGAACTCCACATCAAACTAGATACACTCAAACTAATAGAAAAAATAGTAGGGAAGAGTCTCGAACACATGGGCATTGGGAAAATTTCCTGAACAAAACACCAATGGTCTATGCTCTAAGATCAAGAATCGACAAATGGGATCTCATAAAACTGCAAAGCTTCTGTAAGGCAAAGGACACTGTGGTTAGGACAAAACGGCAACCAACAGATTGGGAAAAGATCTTTACCAATCCTGCATCTGATAGAGGGTTTATATCCAAAAATATACAAGAACTCAAAAAGTTAGACTCCAGAGAGCCAAGTAACACTATTAAAACATGGGGTACAGAGCTTCAGTGCACCAGGGTTCCAGATGGTCTTTGGCTTTTTCCTCTGGCGTCGGAGATTTGTGTGCAGGAGCAGTCTCTTCTGGTTTCCCAGGCTTGTCTGCCTCTCTGAAGGTTCAGCTCTCCCTCCCACGGGATTTGGGTGCAGAGAACTGTTTATCCGGTCTGTTTCCTTCAGGTTCAGGCGGTGTCTCAGGCAGGGGTCCTGCCGCTCCTGGGCCCTCCCCCACGGGAGCCCAGAGGCCTTATACAGTTTTCTCTTGGGCCAGGGATGTGGGCAGGGGTGAGCAGTGTTGATGGTCTCTTCCGCTCTGCAGCCTCAGGAGTGCCCACCTGACCAGGCGGTTGGGTCTCTCTCTCACCGGGTCTGGGAGCAGAGAGCTGCTGCGGGCCGGGATCCGTGGGTGTGGGACTTCTGGTAAACACAGAACGTGCCCGGTCCTAGAGAAATTCTGCTTCTGTGTGTCCCAAGCTCACCAGGCAGCTTTCTTGCAGCAGAAAATTTGGTCTTACCTGTGGTCCCGAGGCTCAGGTTCGCTCGTGGGGTGCTGCCCAGGGGCTCTCTGCAGCGGCAGCAACCAGGAAATTTATACAGTTTTATACCAAAGAGGTATTACAAAGCTCTTAAGACGGTGAAATAGCAGTAACTTGTAATGTTCTTAGAAAGAGAAATTGTGTATGTGGAATTTTTTCAGTATGCCAGGTGTTACATTTTTAATTAAAAAAATCATTATGTCGTCAAAAAAAAAACATGGGGTACAGAGCTAACCAAAGAATTCTCAGCTGAGGAATATCGAATACCTGAAAAGTACCTTAAGAAATGCTCAACATCTTTAGTCATCAGGGAAATGCAAACCAAAACAACCCTGAGATTCTACCTCCCAGCAGTGAGAATGGCTAAGATCAAAAACTCAGATGACAACAAATGCTGCTAAGGTTGTGGAGAAAGAGGAACATTCCTCCATTTTTGGTGGGATTGCAAACTGGTACAACCACTCTGGAAATCAGTTTGGAGGTGCCTCAGAAAATTGGACATTTTACTACCTGAGGGCCCAGCTATACATCTCCTGGGCAGATACCCAAAAGATGCTCCAACATACAACAAAGACACATGCTTCACTATGTTCATAGCAGCCTTATTTATAATAGCCATAAGTTGGAAAGAACCCAGATGCCCTTCAACAGAGGAATGTATTCAAAAAATGTGGTACATCTACACAATGGAGTACTACTCAGCAATCAAAAACAATGACTTCATGAAATTCATAGGCAAATGGATGGAACTAGAAAATATCATCCTGAGTGAGGTAACCCAATTACAGAAAAACCCACATGATATGCACTCATTGATTAGTGGATATTAGCCCAAAAGCTCGAGTTACCCAAAATGCAATTCACAGCTCACAGGAAGCTCAAGAAGGATGACCAAAATGCAGATGGTTCCACTCCTTCTTAAAAGGGGAACAAGAATACCCTTGGGAGGGGATAGGGTGGCAAAGTTTAGAACAGAGGCTGAAGGAACAGCCATTCAGAGCCTGCTCCACATGTGGCCCATATATATATATATACACACAGTCACCAAAACTAGATAAGATTGCGAAGTTAAAAAGTGCATGCTGAAAGGGACTGGATATAGATCTCTCCTGAGAGACACAGCCAGAGCATGTCAAATACAGAGGCGAATGGTAGAAGCAACCCACTGAACTGAGAACGAGACCCCCTTTTGGGGAATCAGAGAAAGGATTGAAAGAGCTGAAGGGGCTTGCAACCCCATAGGAACAACAATGTCAACCAACCAGAGCTTCCAGGGACTAAACGCCTACCCAAAGACTATACATGGACTGACCCAGGGCTCCAACTGCATACGTAGCAGAGAATAGCCGTGTTGGGGCACCAGGGGAAGGGGAAGCCCTTGGTCCTGCCACGGTTGGGCCCCCAGTGCAGGGAAATGTCGGGGCTGGGGGGACGGTAAGGAGGATGGATTTAGGGGGAACACCCATATGAGGGAGGGGAAGGGGATAGGGGCCTTAAGGACAGGAAACCGGGAAAGGGAATAACATTTGAAATGTAAATAAAGAAATATGTCTAATTAAAAAAAAAGAAATTAGAGTTCAGTGACCTCCCAGAGTCCGGCATAATTTGGGATGAACTCTTATGCCCATAAAAAATTACCCATAAGCCTTTCTCTGGGATGCTTAGCCCAAGAGCATTCCGCCCCTTCATTTCTCTTCATTAATTTTCCTCCTGGATGATCCGTTATTAAAGGTGGAGTATTAAATCCAAGGTATTATTAATTTTTGTTAATTTATTAATTCAGATATGTTAGAATTTGTTCTTATGTTTAGATCTTTTTATATCTGTGAATAGAGTATCAATTTTTGTTTTACACCAATTGATCTCTTTGTCACTATATAATTGCATTAGTTGTTTCTTGGGATTATCTATGACTTATAATTTAATTTTATCCTATATAATATAGGCACACTTAGGATTTTCATTGTAATGGGATATATTTTCCATTTCTTTTAGAATCTGTGTCTCTGTAGTAATTTTTTTCTAGAAATCAGATGACAGGAATAAAAACAATATAATCACTTTATGTATTTTGTGGAATTTAATTAATTTATGTTGGAAGAGATTATTGATAAAAAGAAAATGAAGACTCTTATTGTGTATGAGACTTTTGGTTATTTTATAGTTTGATTATTAGACTACTCCTTTCTTGTCCTCATTGTGTTTGAGGATTTTTTTGTGATGTGCTCCCATTTCTTTCCCTGAATATTTAGTTACTAACTACAATACTGATTATCATGGTGTCCATATTATATACTTTACAGCTATAACATTTTTTTTCTTTTTTTTTTTTTTTTTTTCGGAGCTGGGGACCGAACCCAGGGCCTTGCGCTTCCTAGGTAAGCGCTCTACCACTGAGCTAAATCCCCAGCCCCCAGCTATAACATTTTAAGGTGGAGAATAATATCTCTAAATCATTTACTTTGTTCTATACTTTTAGCTTTTTCTTTCTCATGTTTGTTATTTGTATTATATAATTTGTATGTTTTATATTATATTTTAGATGAAAAATTATTGCTATACTAAATTTTCATATATTCAAGATGTGTTAGCCATTAGAGGTTAGGCTCACAACACACACACACACACATATACATATACACACACACACACACACATATATATATATATATAATTTTACAGCAAATTCTATAGTGACTTATAAAGCACTCTACGTGTATGAGGTGATAAATATGTTCAATAATGATTTGACTCCTCATAGTAAACATAAATAAACAATCACATTCTACTCTATGATGATAAAGAATTAGTATTTGTCAATTAAAAAATAAGATTTGAAGAGTAAAAAATAAAAAAAGTAATCATGAATCAGACATGTATTCAACTGGTATGTATTATACATTCATAGTCTCTTATGTTGCTAATAGCTGCTTTTCATTTCAGGTCGAAAAACCCATTATGATTTCCTAGGGCTAGTGCTGATGAACTTCCCTCTGAGCATGCGGAGTAGCTGGCTGTACTCCCCAGCCTCACAGTAGGGCAGAGTCGTTGTGTGCCTTCAGTAATCACTGGGTAAATAGAGGAACAGCTTGCTCTCTAGCTGGATGGTTCTGTTAGAAAGCTTCGATATTTTAATGTGGCCATAGGATATTTCCAAAATTGGATGGGGCCTCGGCTTTTTCCCATAGCCAAGTACAGCAGCTGGACTCCACCATTGATCCGCCCTCAGCTGAGCTCCATCGATGTGCAGGACATAGCCTGCTCTTTTTTCCAGGTTACTCTCTGTGCTGATTGGTTAGTTTCACTTAGGCACTCAGTTTGGGAAGGGTTGCAGGCTGCTGTCTGCAGTTGTCCAATGCTACAGTCTAGGATCCATGATTAGAACTATAGCTTCTTGGTCAGATGAGGATACTGGGCTGTACACATACGTGTGTGTGGCTGTATGCTAGGGTCTGTCATAGCGTGGTGTTATTAATTATGCTCCATAATACAGTTTTTAAGTTTTCTGGCCTGGTAACACCAGAGGGACTGCACTTTATAGCTTTGTGGGGTTGCTCGGTAGGTGCTGTAGTTAACAGGGATATGGGATCTGTCCTGTCATTATTTGGGGATATAAACTGTGTGTCTAAATCATATAAACTCTCCAGTTAATTGCCCAAGTGTGGCCCTTAGGGTGACTTTGTGATTAAACCCATAGATTCTGAACAAATGATTCTTTCATTACATTTTATATGATTCTAACTCTCCTTTTATGATGATTGTTTGATCTAAGACTTACGAGATATATTCTAAATTTCCCAGCAGTACTTGATATCTTGATATTATAAAGTTCAAATTTCATTGTTTTGTCAAAAGCATATAATTTGTAAAACCAGAATAAATTGCTTGATTGATTTTTCAAATCGTTCTGTGAAAACACATATACACACAAATTATATTCTCTATTTGAAGAACATACATTTCTGTGTGCAGTTCCAATAATGTGGTGGTAAGTGTTTAATCCACACCTCTCTGATAGGATGGTTTGCAACATTTATAGCATTTGATAATTTCTGAGATACCTATATCTATCTATCTATCTATCTATCTATCTATCTATCTATCTATCTATCATCTTTCTATCTCTATACCTATCTGTCTATCTCTATATCTATCTCTATATCTATATATCATCTATCTATCTATCTATCTATCTATCTATCTATCTATCTATCTATCTATCTATCTTTCTATCTATCTGCCTGTCTGCCTTTCTGTCTGTCTATATCTATCTATCTATCTATCTATCTATCTATCTATCTATCTATCTATCTATCCTGGCTTATTTCAAGCCCCTGTGTGACATCAACAACCATGTAGGTAAAAAGAGTTCTGCATAATGAGCTCTCAAAAGCTGATACCAACAAGCTCTGAAAACTACTGTATATGTCTACCAAGTCAAGTTTATTGATGATATTATTAAATATTTCTTTTAAGAAGATTTATTCTGTGTACCTGCATATATTTGTACACTAGTGTGGGTACCAGCAGTGTTGTGAGTCATTAATGTGTATGCTGGGAACTGAAGAAGGGTTGTCTTCAAGAGTGGTAGGTTCTCTTAAACACTGATTCATCGTCTGGTTTTGCTTACCTGCTGAGCTGTGTTTTTACATTAGACGATTAGTCAGCAAGTGTTGCATTGAAGTGTTCTGTTACAATAGGATTCAAACAAATTATTTGGCATGTTTGTATTTGTCCAGGGAGAGCTCTACAATGAATAAGTAGAGATATCAATTGACAACTGATGGCAGTCATTTGGTCCCTTTTCTACCATGTGGGCCCTGATGACTGAATTCTGGTCATCAGGCATGGCACCAAGCACCTCTGGCTGCTGAGCCATTTTGCAGTCCCTACAACAGCATTCATTCCCCAGCTTCCTTTGAATGTTGAGTACATGCTTAACTGATGTGCTTTCAGTGCATATCGCTCATGATGATTGCTAGATCCATCAACTGCACCTTATCACTGCATAACGTTGGCTTCATGCCTATATAGTTTTTTAATAATAAATTTTATCTTGTCTGGTAAGAACATTGCCATTTCTATTTTGTTAGATTGCATTTTTCTGGCAATTGCTAATTATTTTATTTTTCATCTTTGTCACTTCATAGAAAATGTGTTTTATAAAGAGCAAAATATACATTTAATGTAGCCCAATGATCCTTATTTTAAAAGGAGAATACTATCTGTTCACATTCAAGAAGTGATTTAATTTTATTTAGACAATATTTGGATTTAATTACTAATTTTCCTACATTTTTGGTGTTTGTTTTTAAAAGCTGGCTAGGGTTTGATGGATATTTATTTTATTTGTTTTCCCTTGCAAATTTGGATGTTCTGTTATCATTTCCCTTATATTAATGGTTTTCCTGAACTCTGATTCAAAATTTTTGAAATAAAGTCTATCATTTCTCATACTCAACAATATTGTTGAGTAACCATCCCTTGGCATTCCCACTTCACACAATAAAGCTTGTTGAAGCCAACGCATTTTCTCCCTTTTTTCCATTAAAATTTTACTGTATCCTCCCACTGACAATCTCTAAATCTTCCTATCATAATTTTTGTATGTACTAACATATTTTTGCTAGTGTAGTTTTTAACTCTTAATATTAAGCAGTTTTAGACAAATTGACACTGTTACTTTGTCTATGAATGTGTTTAGCATTCATACATGTACAAATTAATCACATTTAGTTGAGATTTCTGCCTCCTCATTTGATATACTGAAACTTCCTTTTGTTTAGCTTATATTTGGGTAATGCTTCCAGCTCTTTTCCTTTGACCATATTTACTATCTGTTGTCTTGTATATCATCAATGCAAGAATGCTCATATCTTAATAATTAAGTTTCATACTAAAGAATTAAGTTTCATATTTTATAGGTTTTATTTTACTATTTTTTCAACTTCTGTGAGGATAAATGCCTGTTTTGTATTTATATGTTTGTTTGAGATCAATGTGTGTGTAAACTTTGAGTCTTTAAGATTTTTTAAAAAATATTTAGGTGATTGTAACTTTACTCAGGTATGCTGACTTTTTGTTTTTGATTTGATAGAAAAGAGACTTTCAATTTGCAGATGTTGTTTTCATTAAATAGGAAACAGCTTTTATTTGTTTAATTACTTTGGTCTTTCATCAACCCCAATTTGTTCTAAAATACTTTGTATTTGTCTCCTGTATTGGTCCCCTATTTTTAAGTCTTAATTCACAAAGCTATTCATTTCCTATCTCTTCTTTCATGATTTGCCCACCCCCTAGTTTTTTGAGGTATCTTAGCAATCTGTTTTTTTTTTAATGTTAAGATTTCATGTATTCCTGTTGCAAACTGAAGGAAAGGCCATCCAGAGACTGCCCCACCAAGGGCTCCATCACATCTTTTTGCATCAAACTCAGACACTATTGCTGACCCCAAGAAGTGCTTACTGACAAGAGCCTGGTATAGTTGTCACCTGAGAGGCTCTGACAGAGCCAGACCAATAAGGATGTAGATATACACACTGCCAAACATTGGACTAAACACAGGGACCCAAATGCGGAAGTTAGGGCAAGGACTATAGGAGCTGAAGGGGTTTGTGACTTCATAGGAAGAACAACAATATCAACCAATGAGAGTCCCCAAAGGTCCCAGGGACTAAACCACCAAACAGAGTACACAGGGGGTACCCATGGCTCCAGCTGCATATGTAGCATCTGGCATCACTGGGAGTGGAGACCCTTGGTCCTGTGGAGTCTCGATGACCCAGAATAGGGGAAGGCTATGTCGCTGAGGCAGGAATGGGTGGGCCAGTGGGGAAGCACCCTGATAGAGGCAGGTGGGAGGAAGGAGGGGATGGGGGTTATGGTGGGGAAACTGGGAAGGGAGATAACATTTGAAATGTAAATGAATAAAATAACTAACAAAAAAGAATTCATGTTGCAATAATAATACCATAAAAGAAAGTGAAATGATGCTTTTAAAAACAATTTAGGGAGTTGGAGAGATTGTTCAGTAGTTAAGAGTATTTCTGGCCCCATGGAAGTGGAGAGCTAGACCTTCAGAGGGGCAGACACACCTGGGAAACCAGAGGAGACTACTTTTTGCCCATATTTCTGACTTTAGAGGAAAATACATAGTGCTATCAGGGTCCCCTGTGCACAGAGACCCAGGAGTAGGGGCAGGCCCTTCTGGTTGCTGCCCTCACAGAGAGCTGAAACCCAGCCCGGAAGAGCGACTTCAAGCCCGAGACCAGAGGTAAGACCAACTTTTCTGGTAGACTCAGGACACATACCCACAGGAACTACTGAAAGCCAGTGGACAGGAACGACTACAGGCCTGAAAGCAGAACACTCTGTTCCCATAACTGGCTGAAAGAAAACAGGAAAACAGGTCTACAGCACTCCTGACTTATAGCCCTATAGGATGGTCAAGTCACTATCAGAAATAGCACAACAAGGTAACACCAGAGACAACCAAATGGAGAGAGGCAAGCACAGGAACCCAAGCAATAGAAACCAAGACTACATGGCATCATCAGACCCCAATTCTCACACTAAAGCAAACACTGAATATCCAAACACACCAGAAAAGCAAGATCTAGATTTAAAATCACATTTGATCATGATGATGGAGGACTTAAGAAAAACAAAGAAATCCCTTAGAGAAATGCAGGAAAACATAAGTAAACAAGTAGAAGCCCTTAGAGAGGAAACACAAAAATCCCTGAAAGAGTTACGGGAAAACAGAATCAAACAGGTTAAGGAATTCAAAATGGAAATAGAAACAATAAAGAAAAGGTAGTCAGCCCTGGATATAGAAAACCAAAGGAAGAGACAAGGAGCCATAGATATAAGCATCACCAACAGAATACAAGAGATAGAAGAGAGAATCTCAGGAGCATAAGATTCCATAGAAGTCTTCGACACAACTGTCAAAGATAATGGAAAATGGAAAAAGCTACTGGCCCAAAACATACAGGAAATTCAGGACACAATGAGATCAAACCTAAGGATAATAGGTATAGAAGAGAGTGAAGACTCCCAACTCAAAGGACCAGTAAATATCTTCAACAAAATCATAGAAGAAAACTTCCCTAACTAAAGAAAAAAATGCCCATAAACATACAAGAAGCTAGAGAACTCCAAATAGAAAAGAAACTCCTCCTGTCATATAATAGTCAAAACATGAAATCCACAAAAAAAGAAATAATATTAAAAACAATAAGGGAAAAAGGTCAAGTAACATATAAAGGCAGACCTATCAGAATTACATCGGACTTCTCACCAGAAACTATGAAAGCCAAAAGATCCTCAACAGATGTTATACAGACCCTAAGAGAACGCAAATGCCAATGTAGGTTACGATATTCAGCAAAACTCTCAATTAACATGGATGGAGAAACCAAGATATTCCATGACAAAACCAAATTTACACAATATTTTTCTACAAATCCTGCTCTACAAAGGATAATAAATGATAAAGCCCAATACAAGGAGGTAAGCCACACACTAGAAAAAGCAAGAAACTAATCGTTTTGCAACAAAACAAAGAGAACACAAGCACACAAACATAATCTCACCTCCAAATTCGAAGGTAAGAGGAAGCAACAATCACTATTCCTTAATATCTCTCAATATCAATGGACTCAATTTCCCAATAAAAAGTCACAGATTAACAAAGTGGATACATAATGAGGACCCAGCATTTTGATGTCTACAGGAAACACACCTCAGAGACAAAGACAGATACTATCTCAGAGTAAAAGGGTAGAAAACAACTTTCCAAGTGAATGGTCTGAAGAGGCAAGCTGGAGTAGCCATTCTAATATCGAATAAAATCGATTTTCAACTAAAAGTCATCAAAAAAGATAAGGAAGGACACTTCATATTCATCAAAGGAAAAATCCACCAAGATGAACTCTCAATCCTAAATATCTATGCTCCAAATACAAGGGCACCTACATACATAAAAGAAACCTTACTAAAGCTCAAAGCACACATTACACCTCACACAATAATAGTAGGAGATTTCAACACCCCACTCTCATCAATGAACAGATCATGGAAACAGAAATTAAACAGGGACCTAGACAGATTAGAAGAAGTTATGAACCAAATGGACTTAATAGATATTTATAGAACATTCTATCCTAAAACAAAAGGATATACCTTCTATATACCACCTTATGGTACTTTCTCCAAAATTAACCATATAATCAGGCATAAAACAAGCCTCAACAGATAAAGAAAGATAGAAATAATCCCATGTGTCCTATCAGAACACCATGGGCTAAAGCTGATTTTCAATAATATTAAGGAAAGAATGCCCATATATACATGGAAGTTGAACAATGCTCTACTCAGTGATAACCTGGTCAAGGAAGAAATGAAGATGGAAATTAAAGAATTCTTAGAATTTAATGAAAATGAAGGCACAACATACCCAAACTTACGGGACACAATGAAAGCTGTGCTAAGAGGAAAAGTCATAGCTCTGAGAGCCTGCAGAAAGAAACAAGAAAGAGCATATATCAGCAGCTTGACAGCACACCTAAAAGCTCTAGAACAAAGAAAAGCAAATACACCCAGAAGGAGTGGAAGGAAATAATCAAAATCAGACCTGAAATCAGCCAAGTAGAAACAAAAAGGAGTATACAAAGAATCAACAGAACCAACAGCTGGTTCTTTGAGAAAATCAACAGGATAGATAAACCCTTAGCCAGACTAACCAGAGGTCAAAGAGAGTGTGTCCAAATTAACAAAATCAGAAATGAAAAGGGAGACATAACAACAGAATCAGAGGAAATTAAAAAAAATCATCAGATCCTACTACAAAAGCCTATATTCAACAAAACTTGAAAATCTGGAGGAAATGGACAATTTCCTAGACAGATACCAGCTACCAAAGTTAAATCAGGAACAGGTAAACCATTTAAACAACTCCATAACTCCTAAAGAAATAGAAGTAGTCATTAAAAGTCTCCCAACCGAAAGGAGCCCAGGTCCAGATGGGTTCAGTGCAGAATTCTATCAAACCTTCATAGAAGACCTCATACCAATACCATCTAAACTATTCTACAAAATTGAAACAGATGGAGCGCTACTGAATTCCTTCTATGAAGCCACAGTTACTCTTATACCTAAACCACACAAAGACCCAACAAAGAGAGAGAACTTCAACCAATTTCCCTTATGACTATTGACAGAAAAATACTCAATAAAATTCTTGCAAACCGAATCCAAGAGCACATCAAAACAATCATCCATCATGATCAAGTAGGCTTCATCCCAGGCATGCAGGGATGGTTTAATATATGGAAATTATCAACATAATCCACTATATAAACAAAGTGAAAGATCAAAACCACATGATCATTTCATTAGATGCTGAGAAATCATTTGATAAAATTCAACACCCCTTCATGATAAAAGTTCTGGGAAGAACAGGAGTTCAAGGCCCATACCTAAACATAGTAAAAGCCATATACAGCAAACCAGTTGCTAACATTAAACTAAATGGAGAGAAACTTGAAGCAATCGCACTAAAATCAGGGACTAGACAAGGCTGCCCACTCTCTCCCTACTTATTCAATATAGTTCTCAGAGTCCTAGCCAGAGCAATCAGACAACAAAAGAAGATCAAAGGGATACAGATTGGAAAGGAGGAAGTCACTGTTTGTGGATGATATGATAGTATATTTACGTTATCCCAAAAATTCCACCAAAGAAATACTGAACCTGATAAACACCTTCAGCAAAGTGGCTGGGTATAAAATTAACTCAAATAAATCAGTAGCCTTCCTCTAAACAAAAGAGAAGCAAGCTGAGAAAGAAATTAGGGAAACAACACCCTTCATAATAGTCTCAAATAATATGAAATACTTTGGTGTGACTTTAACCAAGCAAGTGAAATATCTGCATGATAAGAACTTCAGGCCTCTGCCCCATATGTGGTCCATTCATATACAGCCACCCAATTAGACAAGATGGATGAAGCAAAGAAGTGCAGACCGACAGGAGCCGGATGTAGATCTCTCCTGAGAGACACAGCCAGAATACAGCAAATACAGAGGCGAATGCCAGCAGCAAACCACTGAACTGAGAATAGGACCCCTGTTGAAGGAATCAGAGAAAGAACTGGAAGAGCTTGAAGGGGCTCGAGACCCCTTATGAACAACAAGGCCAAGCAACTAGAGCTTCCAGGGACTAAGCCACTACCTAAAGACTATATATGGACTGACCCTGGACTCTGACCTCATAGGTAGCAATGAATATCCTAGTAAGATCACCAGTAGAAGGGGAAGCCCTTGGTCCTGCTAAGACTGAACCCCCAGTGAACGTGATTGTTGTGGGGATGGCGGCAATGGGGGGAGGATGGGGAGGGGAACACCCATAAAGAAGGGGAGGGGGAGGGATTAGGGGGATATTTGCCCGGAAATCGGAAAAGGGAATAACATTCGAAATGTAAATAAGAAATACTCAAGTTAATAAAAAAATAAAATAAAAGTAATGAACAAAAAAAAAAAGAACTTCAGGCTTCTGAAGAAAGAGATTGAAGAAGAATTCAGAAGATGGAAAGATTTCCCATGCTCATGGATTGACTGAATCAATATAGTAAAAATGCTCATTTTACCAAAATAGATCTTATAGATTCAATGCAATCCCCATCAAAATAGCAATCCAATTCTTCTTAGAGTTAGACAGAACAATTTGCAAATTCATCTGGAATAACAAAAAACGCAGGATAGCTAAAACTATCCTCAACAATAAAAGGACTTCCGGGGGAATCACTATCCCTGAACTCAAGCAGTATTACAGAGCAATAGTGATAAAAAATTGTATGGTACTGGAAAAGAGACAGGCAGATAGACCAATGGAATAGAATTGAAGACCCAGAAATGAACCCACACACCTATTGTCACTTTATCTTTTGACAAAGGAGCCAAAATCATCCAATGGAAAAAACAGCATTTTCGGCAAATGGTGCTGGTGCAACTGGAGGTCAGCATGTAGAAGAATGCAGATAGATTCATGCTTATCACACTGTACAGAAGGTTAAGTCCAAGTGGATCAAGGACCTCCTGAACAAAGCACCGATTGCTTATGCTCTAAGATCAAGAATTGACAAATGCAATCTCATAAAACTACAAAGCTTCTGTAAGGTAAAGGACACTGTTGTTAGGACAAAATGGCACCCAACAGATTGGGAAAAGATCTTTACCAATCCTACAACTGATAGAGGGCTTATATCCAAAATACACAAAGAACTCACGAAATTAGATTGCAGGGAGACAAATAGCCCTATTAAAACATTGGGTTCAGAGCTAAACAAAGAATTCACAGCTAAGGAATTCTGAATGGCTGAGAAGCACCTAAAGAAATGTTCAACATCTTTAGTCATAAGGGAAATGCAAATCAAAACAACCCTGAGAGTCCACCGCATACCAGTGAGAATGGCTAAGATCAAACACGCAGGTGACAGCAGATGCTGGTGAGGATGTGGAGAAAGCAAAACACTCCTTCATTGTTGGTGGGATTGCAGACTGGTACAACGATTCTGGAAATCAGTCTGGAGGTTCCTCAAAAAATTGGACATTGCACTACCTGAGGACGCAGCTATATATCTCTTGAGTATATACCCAAAAGATGTCCCAACATATAACAAAGACACATCTTCTACTATGTTCATAGCCAGCTTATTTATAATAGCCAGAATCTAGAAAGAACCCAGATGCCCTTCAACAGAGGAATGGATACAGAAAATGTTGTACATCTACACAATGGAATACTACTCAGCTATCAAAAACAATGACTGTATGAAATTCATAGGAAAATGGATAGAACTAGAAAAATATCATCCTGAGTGAGGTAACCCAATCATGGAAAAGCACACATGGTATGCACTCATTGATAAGTGGTTATTAGCCCAAATGCTCAAATTACCCTAGATGCACAGAACACATGAAACTCAAGAAGGATGACGAAAATGTGGATGCTTCACTCCTTCTTTAAAAGGGGAACAAGAATGCCCTTGGGAGGGAATAGGGAGGCAAAGTTTAGAACAGAGGCTGAAGGAATGCCATTCACAGCCTGCCCAACATGTGGCATATATATCTACCAAACTAGATAAGATGGATGAAGCAAAGAAGTGCAGGCTGACAGGAACTGGATGTAGATCTCTCCTGAGAGACACAGCCATAATATGGTAAATACATAGGTGAATGCCAGCAGCAAACCACTGAACTGAGAACAGGACCCCCATTGAAGGAATCAGAGAAGGGACTGAAAGAGCTGAAGGATCTTGAGACCCTATATGAACAACAATGGCAACCAACCAGAGCCTCCAGGGACTAAGCTACTACCTAAAGGCTATACATGGACTGACCCTGGGCTCCAACTGCATAGGTAGCAATGAATAGCCTAGTAATGGCACCAGGGGAAGGGGAAGCCTTTTGTCCTGCCAAGGCTGGACCCCCAGTGAATGGGATTCTTGGGAGGAGTGCAGTAATGGGGGGAGGATGGGGAGGGGAACACCCATATAGAAGGGGAGTAGAAGGGGTTATAGGGATGTTGGACTGGAAACAGGGAAAGGAAATAACATTTGAAATGTAAATAAGAAATACCCAATTTAATAAAGTTGGAAAAAGAAAAGAATAAAAGGAGTATTTCTGCCACTTTCATTCCCAGTGCCCACTGGTGAACTAACAAGAATCTGTAACTTAAGTTCCAGGGGATCAGAGAACCTCCTTTGGCCTCTGCAGAGAACGCACACACGTGGTCTTAGATAAACCTGAAGGCAAAACACACATACACATAAAATAAAAGTAAGTAAAACTTTTTTAAGAATCTAATATTTTTTAATATTTTCTTTTTTGACATTTTTCTTTTATTGGATATTTTATTTACTTACATTTCAAATATTATCTTTTTTCCCAGTTTCCCATCTGGAAACCCCCATTCTGTCCCTCTTCCCTTATTTCTGTGAGGGTGCTCCCCCACATACCCATCCACTCCCTCCTAATTCCCTGGCATTCCCCTACACTGGAGCATTTAATCTTATAGTAACAAAGGCCTTTCCTCCTTTGATGCCAGACAAGGCCATCCTCTGCTATATGCAGCTGGAGATATGGGTTGCTCCATGAGTACTCTTTGGTTGGTGATTTAGTCCCTGGGAGCACTGGGGGCTCTGCTTGGTTGATATTGCTGTTCTTTCCATGGGGTTGCCTACCCCTTCAGCTCCTTCAGTCATTTCTCTAACTCCTCCATTGGGGACCCTTCTCTCAGTTCAATGGTTGGCTGAGAGCATCCACCTCTGTATTTGTCAGGGTCTGGTAGAGCCTCTCAGGAGACAGCTACATCCGGCTCTTGTTAGCATGTACTTCTTGGCATCCACAATAGTGAATGGGTTTGGTGTCTGTATATGGGATGGATCCCCAGGTACGATAGTCTCTGGATGGCCTTTCCTTCAGTTTCTGCTCCACACTTTGTCTCCATGTTTCTGCCCGTGAGTCTTTTTGCTCCCCATTCTAAGAGTGACTGAAGCATCCACACTTTTGTCTTCCTTTTTCTTGAGCTTTATGTGGTCTGTGAATTGTATCTTGGGTATTACAAGTTTTGGGGCTGACATCTACTTATCGGTAAGTATATACAATATGTGTTCTTTTGTGAGTGGGTTACCTCACTCAAGATGTTATTTTCTAGTTCCATCCATTTGCCTAAGAATTTCATGTTGTCATTGTTTTAAATAGCTGAGTAGTACTCCATTGTGTAGATGTACCACATTTTCTGTATCCATTCCTCTGTTGAAGGGCATTAGGGTTCTTTCCAGTTTCTATGATAAATAAGGCTACAATGAACATAGTGGAGCATGTGTCTTTGTTATATGTTGGAGAATGTTTTGGGTGTATGCCCAGCAGTGGTATACCTGGGTCCTCAGGTTATACTATGTCCAGTTTTTTGAGGAACCTCCAGACTGATTTCCACAGTGGTTGTACCAGCTTGCAATCCCACCAGCAATGGAGTGTTCCTCTTTCTCCACATCCTCACAAGCATCTGCTGTCACCTGAGTTTTTGATCTTAGCCATTCTGACTGGTGTGAGCTATAATCTCAGGGTTGTTTTGATTTGCATTTCCCTGATGACTAAAGATGTTGAACATTTCTTTAGGTGCCTCTCAGCGATTTGATATTCCTCAGTTGAGAATTCTTTGTTTAACTCTGTACCCCATTTTTTTGTTTTTTTATTTTATTTTTTTATTAACTTGAGTATTTCTTTTTTTAATTTTTAAAGATTTTTTTTATTAACTTGAGTATTTCTTATATACATTTCGAGTGTTATTCCCTTTCCCGGTTTCCGGGCAAACATCCCCCTCCCCCCTCCCCTTCCTTATGGGTGTTCCCCTCCCAACCCTCCCCCCATTGCCGCCCTCCCCCCAACAGTCTAGTTCACTGGGGGTTCAGTCTTAGCAGGACCCAAGGCTTCCCCTTCCACTGGTGCTCTTACTAGGATATTCATTGCTACCTATGGGGTCAGAGTCCAGGGGCAGTCCATGTATAGTCTTTAGGTAGTGGCTTAGTCCCTGGAAGCTCTGGTTGCTTGGCATTGTTGTACATATGGGGTCTCGAGCCCCTTCAAGCTCTTCCAGTTCTTTCTCTGATTCCTTCAACGGGGGTCCTATTCTCAGTTCAGTGGTTTGCTGCTGGCACTCGCCGCTGTATTTGCTGTATTCTGGCTGTGTCTCTCAGGAGCGATCTACATCCGGCTCCTGTCGGTCTGCACTTCTTTGCTTCATCCATCTTGTCTAATTGGGTGGCTGTATATGTATGGGCCACATGTGGGGCAGGCTCTGAATGGGTGTTCCTTCAGTCTCTGTTTTAATCTTTGCCTCTCTCTTCCCTGTCAAGGGTATTCTTGTTCCCCTTTTAAAGAAGGAGTGAAGCATTCACATTTTGATCATCCGTCCTGAGTTTCATTTGTTCTAAGCATCTAGGGTAATTCAAGCATTTGGGCTAATAGCCACTTATCAATGAGTGCATACCATGTATGTCTTTCTGTGATTGGGTTAGCTCACTCAGGATGATATTTTCCAGTTCCAACCATTTGCCCACGAATTTCATAAAGTCATTGTTTTTGATAGCTTAATAGTATCCCATTGTGTAGATGTACCACATTTTCTGTATCCATTCCTCTGTTGAAGGGCATCTGGGTTCTTTCCAGCTTCTGGCTATTATAAATAAGTCTGCGATGAACATAGTGGAGCACGTGTCTTTTTTATATGTTGGGGCATCTTTTGGGTATATGCCCAAGAGAGGTATAGCTGGATCCTCAGGCAGTTCAATGTCCAATTTTCTGAGGAACCTCCAGACTGATTTCCAGAATGGTTGTACCAGTCTGCAACCCCACCAACAATGGAGGAGTGTTCCTCTTTCTCCGCATCCTCGCCAGCATTTGCTGTCACCTGAGTTTTTGATCTTAGCCATTCTCACTGGTGTGAGGTGAAATCTCAGGGTTGTTTTGATTTGCATTTCCCTTATGACTAAAGATGTTGAACATTTCTTTAGGTGTTTCTCAGCCATTCGGCATTCCTCAGCTGTGAATTCTTTGTTTAGCTCTGAACCCCATTTTTTAATAGGGTTATTTGTCTCCCTGCGGTCTAATTCTTGAGTTCTTTGTATATTTTGGATATAAGCCCTCTATCTGTTGTAGGATTGGTAAAGATCTTTTCCCAATCTGTTGGTTGCCGTTTTGTCCTAACCACAGTGTCCTTTGCCTTACAGAAGCTTTGCAGTTTTATGAGATCCCATTTGTCGATTCTTGATCTTAGAGCATAAGCCATTGGTGTTTTGTTCAGGGAATTTTTTCCAGTGCCCATGTGTTCCAGATGCTTCCCTAGTTTTTCTTCTATTAGTTTGAGTGTGTCTGGTTTGATGTGGAGGTCCTTGATCCACTTGGACTTAAGCTTTGTACAGGGTGATAAGCATGGATCGATCTGTATTCTTCTCTGTACCCCATTCTTAATAGGGTTATTTGATTCTCTAGAGTCTAACTTCTTGAGTTCTTTTTATGTATTAGATATTAGCCATCAACTGTATGTAGGATTGGTAAAGATCTTTTCTCAATCTGTTGGTTGTTGTTTTGTCCTAATGACCGTGTCCTTTGCCTTACAGAAGCTTTGCAATTTTATGAGGTCCCATTTGTCTATTCTTGATCTTAGAGCATAAGCCAGTGATGTTCTGTTTAGGGAATTTTCCCCTGTGCCCATGTGTTTGAGGCTCTTCCCCATTTTCTCTTCTATTAGTTTCAGTGTATCTGGTTTGATGTGGAGGTCCTTGATCCATTTTGACTTGTGCATTGTACAAGGAGATAAAAATGAATTAATTTGCATTCTTCTACATACTGATCTCCAGCTGAACCAGCACCATTTGTTGAAAATGCTATCTTTTTCCATTTTATGGTTTTGGCTCCTTTGTCAAAAATCAAGTGATCGTGGTGTTTGGGTTCATTTCTGGGTCTTCAATTCAATTCCACTCATCTATCTGCCTGTCTCTGTACCAATACCATACAGTTCTTTTTTTTTTTCCAATATTGTTCTGTAATATTGCTTGAAGTCAGGGATGGAGATTCCCCCCAGAAGATCTTTTATTGTTAAAGACAGTTTTTACTATCCTGAGTTTTTGTTATTCCAAATCAGTTTGAAAATTGCTTTCTAACGCTCTGAAGAATTGAGTTGAAATTTAGATGGAAATTGCATTCAATCTGTAGATTGCTCTTGGCAAGAGGGCCATTTTTACTATATTAATCCTGCCAATCCATGAGAATGGGTGATCTTTCCATCTTCTGAGATCTTAAATTTCTTTCTTCAGATACTTGAAATTCTTGTCATACTGATATTTTACTTGCTTTATTAGAGTCACATCAAGGTATTTCATACTATTTGTGACTATTGTAAAGGGTGTCATTCCCCTAATTTGTTTCTCAGCCTGTTTATCCTTTGAGTAGAGGAAGGCTACTGATTTGTTAGAGTTAATTTTATATCCCAACACTTTGCTGAAGTTGTTTTTCAGGTTTAAGAGTTCTCTGGTAGATTTTTTTGGGGTCACTTAAGTATACTATCATATCCTCTGCAAATAGTGATGTTTTTGACTTCTTCCTTTCCATTTTGTTTCCCTTTGAGCACCTTTTGTTGTCTAATTGCTCTGGTTAGGACTTCAAATACTATATTGAATAGGTAGGGAGAGAGTAGGCAGTCTTGTCTAGTTGCTGATTTTAGTGGGATTGCTTCAAGTTTCTGTTTTGTTTGATGGCAGCTATTTGTTTGCTGTATATTGTTTTTATTATATTTAGGTACAGGTGTTGAATTCTTGATGTTTCCAAGACTTTTAACATAAAGGGGTATTGAATTTTGTCAAATGCTTTCTCAACGTCTAATGAGATGATCATGTGGTATTTTTTTCTTTGAGTTGTTTTATATAGTGGATTACATTGATGAATTTTCATATATTAAACCATCCCTGCATCTGTGGGATGAAGTCTACTTGATCATGATGGATGATTTTTTTAATGTGTTCTTGGATTCTCTTTGCCAAAATTTTATTGAAAAATTTGGCATCGATATTCATAAAGGAAATTGGTTTGAAGTTCTCTTTTTTGTTGGGTCTTTGTGTGGTTTAGGTTTAAGCATAATTGTGCTTTCATAGAACAAATTGAGTAGTGTTCCTTCTATTTCTGTCTTGTAGAATAGTTTGAAGAGTATTGGTATTAGATAGCCTATGAAGATCTGATAGAATTCTGCACTAAACCCATCTGGTCCTGGGCTTTTTAAAATAAGTAAGTTTTAACAATAAAAATTAGTAATAATAAATAAAAATTAAAAATTATTAATAATTACCAGAGACATTGATAAGTTTTTAAATCACAGAAACCAGAAGCTGCATTCTATCTCTGTCTATAGTGTCTCACAGAATTAGAGAAGTCACTTGGCCCCCTAAGGTTAGTTTAATTATCTGTAAAAGGATCTATTTTTGAAACATATAATAATGATTGAATGATACAGAATATATATTTCTTTTATAATACTTGTTTCTTAAACTATGCTTTACAAGTATTTAGTGTGACAGTTGATTAATCATTAAAATTAATTATCAATCATTAGTGAGATTAATCTTCCAAATTGAATGAACTGAAGAACACTGACAAAACTGGGAAGTACATTTCTAGGTATTTCTGTGGCAGCATTTTTCAAGGAGGTTGGTGCTTTAATCAGTCCAATGAGTGAGGAAAGTCATTGTCAGTGGGTGTTGCCACTCAGTGGAGAGCTCTGATTGAACAGAATGTCAGAAGAAAGGTGAATTTCTTCCATACCTTACTTTCTGCCTCTTTTGGAGTTTGGCTCATTTCTCCTGCCCTTAGACATTGTATCTCCAAGTTTTCTTTGCACTATGAGACTTGTACAAGTAATATTCCCTGCGAGCCCATGCCAAATTCTCAGGGCTTGGGCTTCGAGCTTTAGATTGGGAGTTAGTGTCATTGTATTAGACCCCACTGAGCCAAGGTACAGGCTTTCCTGTATCCTTAGGTTATGGTCAATATGTTATTGAACTTAGTCTCTGTAATATGTAAGTGAATACAACTAACAAATACTCTCTTGTATTTCTATATGTTTTATGTCTTACTGGTTCATTCTGGATCATTCTGACTAGTAAGTATGTTAGGTAATATAAAACTAAAGTTTGTGAGAATCTCTCCCAAGAATTAACTCTATATTATGTACTTCATGGCTTTTATAGAAAAGCCTTTAAAGTTTGCTAATAAATTATAACATCTTATATAAACCTAGACAGTTTATCCATAGCCTTGTGACTAAAATTAAATAAAATTTCTATTGTAATGCTGCTTCTGAATTAAATGTCTTTGTGAATGTTGCCTATTTAGTAAGTGATATGTAGCTTGAACTTAAATTCCCAAAGCTGAAGGTATTTCTTTTACTCAGAATTAATATACACATGAATATTTGGACTTATTGCTGGCAAAATGTATGTGACTGTATTACAGTCATTCAATTTCATATTTAATATATTTACTCAGTACAATCTATTTTCTCATGAATACTTTAATTTGAATCTTGCAGGCACAAATTGATAGCAAGATTTGATCACAGTTGACTGAAGATAATTGAACCAACAAGCAACAAGGTTTAATCCTTCCAGGCTAATGTTGAAACTGAGGTTCTGGGAGTATGTAATCTGAAAGGACTGAAAATAATGAATGTTTAGTATCCCTGTCCTCCCCCTCCTCCTTCTGTTATACTTCAACTCTCTTCATTATTCTTCTCAAGGACAGCTCTGTCCTTAAGGGTCTCAGATATCTCTCTTCCTGGCCTATATTTTAGTGATCCAAGGGATTCTTGGCATATTTCAGGCCAAACATTGGCTTGGATGAACCAAAATGAACAATGGCTTTTTTGGTCTGTGCGTTGTTCACTGTACACATCCCTATGAGGTATCATTGTGGAGGCTACTAATTCATGCCCGTCTTGAAGCCAATGCGACATCAGTTAGCTTCCCAGAATGAATGCTGCATTTTGCCTTGATGGTGGCAATAGTGCCACCAATGTTTTTAGGCGATCATTTTACTAGAATAAAGCATGAAGAAAACTATGTTCATGCCATGGTTAAGGGCGCATATCACCATGAGGTTGGCTGAGTCAAAAAGGAAGCACCTATGGAGTCTGTTACAGGAAAATGTTCTTAGAGGGATTCCTCAGTGACAAGGGTTTGTTTCCCCAGAGGGAAGTGAACTCAGGAATAGTGCAGCAAGTTGGTCTGAAATTCTGCTTTGGTAAGCTCTCAGGAATCCATCAAATTTTAGGAAAGACAAGGTAAATTATACAGTTTAGCTAAAAAGCAAGCAAAGCAACTAATTTGTATTTTAATATCTTTTTTCTTTTTCTTAATTGAAAACAAATTCTTCTCTCATACAATACATCCAAACCACATACTCTCCCCACTCCTCATATCTCCTCTCTTCCCCAGATAAACTATCCCTCCATTTCTTCCTCAGAAAAAAAGCAAGCTTCCAAGAGACAAGGACAAAAAGGACAAAATATGGCACAATGAGACAAGGCAAAAGTTCTCATATTAAGGCTGGCCAAGGCAATCCAACAGGAGAAAAAGAGCCCTAAGAACAGGCAAAAGAGTCTAAGATACACATACTCCAACTCTTAAGACTCCCTAAGACCTATCAAGCTAACAGTTATAACATATACACAGGGCATAGCCAAAGAATTCTATGGTACTGTGAAGGGTGAAAATTAAGCAACAAAATTTTAATACCACAGTTGAATCATGAGCATCTGGATAAATGTAAAATTTTAGTCTGATGGAATTTTTGTTGTTGTTTGATATCAAGAGAGATAAGATCCATCAACATCAAGTTCATAAAGAGGTGGCTCTTCCCTCAAAGCTGTGGAAAACCAGAAAATCCCGACAACCTGCACATGAGTGAGTAGGAATATAGAGAAGATTAATGATCTCCTTGCTAATGTTCTAGCACACCTGATCACATGTCAGTGGCATTTTCATGGCTGGAGAGGAGCTGCTCAGAATGGGAGAGCTTGCAGCTAATAGCAGGGCATAACCAAGGGCCACATTTCAGGAGAGTAGAAAGCAATGGAGAGTGTTTGAAAGTGAATCTGCAGAGCTAAGTGAGGACAGGAGGCTGCAGCAGGATAGGCACTTAATGGCTTCTGGCTTCAGTTGCTGGGCAGATAGTACAGCTATTTATCCAAGGAACACAAAGAAAGCCGGGTTTGTGTGGATGAAAATCACAAATTTAGAATGTAGCCACGTACACTCAATTCACAGTTCCTTTCAAACATCCTGATGGATTGAATCACGTGTCTCTAGATGGTTACTGACACTATTGAGTAGAACTTGAACAATGAACTGGATACATTCTCTTATGTTTCTAAGACATTTATTTCCTTTTATATTAAACTTTTCATTATCTTAATATATTATAATTGTAATTCCAATGAATATATTTTAATGTAGAACATTTTATACACATTTATGGAGCACAGTGTAGTGTTTCACATGTATGCAATGCAAAATGATCAGATCAAGGTAAGTGGCATATTTATCACCTCAGACATAAAGAATTATTTTAAACATTTTCTCCATTAGCTATTGTGAAGATCAGCTTCAACAGATCAGGTACTGAGGAGGATGTGTTCAGTCCATGGCTAATCACTCAGCAAGTCTTTTCTCTGACGAAGCAAAACTTAATTCTCTGGAGCTGACTGAAATGGGGAAAACACACACACACACACACACACACACACACACACACACACACGCACACACACACACGGGTGAAACAAGGCTCCAACAACGTTAATTTTTCTCTTAGTACTTTTCATACCATCTAAGACAAAAATTCTCTGTGTAAGAAAAAAGATCATCTCATGACCACGAGTTATATATTTTCCAAAAACCATCACTACGAAAACATATTCTCCAAAAAACAAACTAAAACCATTAAACAAAGGGAGATTACAATGTGATTACTGATTATATATCATTTTGAAACCCACAACTAACTAAATATTTCTCATCTATCTTTTTTTCTACAAATTTATCCTAACCTCAAAGCAATAATTCTTTTGTTTTTGGTTAGCAAATTTAAACAAGCCAAGTCTACTGTATGTAGTTTCCCCATGCTAGCTGATGACAATTTGTATTTACCAAGAAATGAATCATTCATCTTAGGTCTTAGAATCATCTATTCTCTATTTTTATACTCATAATAGGATTATTTACTTTTTGTTCATAATCGTGCCTTTTCATAGAGCACACTGAAACCTGTGACTATATCCTTAGATCACAAGATCATGGAACTCAGAACCAACTGAAAATGAATGTTTTCTTTGACCTTAAATCTCAAACTTATTCACAACTATGTGCTTGTGACGCATAAAAGCTCACTGTTCTTTTTTTCTAGCTTATACAGCTTTCTTTATTACATCTCCTGGCAAAAGCAACATAAACCTTCTCCTGAATCTTCCCTATCAACTACCCCAATTTTCTAAAACCATTTAAATCAAATGAGGCATTCTGTAAAATCATTAATTCATCTAAACAGCATTATTCTATGAAAGTTCTTCATATTGATATGCAGAAAAGTTGCCCAATATAGTGGCTTGTCTTCCATGAAGAAATTTTGCCAGACTATAGGCAGTGAGGGTCTCCCCACAGCCATCCACACACATGATGCTAGATACAGAAAGACGATTACAATGACATACACAAGAAGGCACAGTAGCAGCAAGAAGGAATTCAGGGGTGACCTCTGCCCCCTCTCCCAAATTATGCTTCTCCTCATTGCTGCTGAGCGAAATGGCCGATCATCTTCAGGAAGCTCAGATGTCCACTACAGTTCTTCCTGCATGGTTTCCGCCAGAAATGTTCACTTAATTGTGGTCAACCAGATTTGTGCGTGTGTTACAGATCCTTAGAAATTATACCTTCTCCTTAACTGCACTCCTTTACTCTCCACATGTGCATGAAAACAAAAGTATTTGGATTACTGTGTCTGATTTACTTCACTTAGTGCAATATTTTCCAGTTCCGTCTATGTTGCCATGAATGGTGAATTTTGTACATCAATGCAGAATAGTATGTGTCTTAATCAGGGTTTCTATTCCTGCACAAACATCATGACCAAGAAGCAAGTTGGGGAGGCAAGGGTTTATTCAGCTTACACTTCCACATTGCTGTTCATCACCAAAGGAAGTCAGAGCTGGAACTCAAGTAGGTCAGGAAGCAGGAGCTGATGCAGAGGCCATGGAAGGAAGTTACTTACTGGCTTGTTTCCCCTGGATTGCTCAGCTTGCTTTCTTATAGAACCCAAGACCACCAGCCCAGCGACAGCACCACCCACAATGAGCTGGGTCCTCCCACCTTGACCACTAGTTGAGAAAATGCCTTACAGCTGGGTCTCATGAAAGCATTTCCACAACTGAGGCTTCTTTTCTGTGATAACTCCAGCATGTGTCAAGATGACACACAAAACTAGTCAGTACAGTATGCTTGTAGTATTCTGTTTTATAGATGTACTACATTTTCTTCATTCATTCATCCCCCGAGTAATAGGTGGCTTGACACTTTTGGTTGTTGCAAATAGTTCTGCCATGAGCATGGGCCACAGCTTGACTCTTCAGTACAGTTCACTGTGCTTCGGATTTGCATTTTCCTGATGAGTGGCTATGTTGTTTCTTACAGGTGTTGGTTTGTGCTGTATCCTCTTTAAAGATTTTTTTCTGACGTTCACACAAATCTAATTTTGCACTATATGACTACTCTCCATAGAAGTTTTAGGAGCATGGACTTGTACTCCCCAGTCAGGATTAGGCAAATCTCTGCAGATGGCAGTGAGTGGTAGCTAAGAGTCTATCTAGATCAACTGCACTTGTAGAATTGTGGCATAAAGAAAGCAGGTCAGGGGCTGGGGATTTAGCTCAGTGGTAGAGCGCTTACCTAGGAAGCGCAAGGCCCTGGGTTCGGTCCCCAGCTCCGAAAAAAAAAAAAAAAAAAAGAACCAAAAAAAAAAAAAAAAGAAAGCAGGTCAATTAGATAGCTCGGCTCTAATTTTAAGGAGTTACTGTCTAACCTATCTCCCCTCTAATCAATACTATCAAGTGATGAATTAAGGAATGTGAAAAACTTTGAAAGTGCAAAAAAGGAGGACAATTTCTCAGAAATGGAAAGTTTGAGTTGATTCCTTGTTGTTCTGACAGAGCCTTTCCCAACCTGAGAGCAAATTACCTTAAATTGCCAATGGTTAGTACTATTTCCAACTATTTGTAGGAGTGGGTGCCTACCAATGCTGTGGTCAGGCTAGAGAAAACTAGGACTTTTGTTGTTTCATACACTGTATTGTGATCATGTCTAAGTAAATGTCCTGCTATAAGACAGTTAAAAATCTAGATTTGTTTGATCCTCCAACAAAAGCTTAGTATAAATGTCAATGTGCCTTACAGAGGTCACAAAACTACTTAATAGCAGAATTGGAGGCAGATAAAATTCACATTTAATGTTTTCTTTAAAGAACTATGATAAAATAAGATCTGTACTTTAAAATTCTTATTTTTAATCCATATCATATTTTAATGAGAATATAATTTTCAATGTTCATTTGATAGTTCAACATTTTTTTGGAAAATCAACTAATAACTATAACTATATATGTATATGTATATATTGGAATAAATATATATCTTGAATTTAATACCATATAGGTTCAGCAGCTTGTTTCCCACAATCCCATGTGCTAGAAACTTAGTCTGACAGGGCCTTTAAGAAGTGGAACCTAGGGCTGAAGCGATGACTCAGTGGTTAAGGGCACTGACTGCTCTTCCAGAGGTCCTGAGTTCAATTCCCAGCAACCATATGGTGACTCACAACAACTTGTAATGGAATCTAATGTCCTCTTCTGGTGTGTCTGAAGACAGCTATGGTGTACTCATATATATTAAATAAATAAATGTTTTTTTAAAAATTAAAAAAAGAGGTGTAAACTAATGGGAGAGAATTGGGTCATGAATAATTTGAAGGGGTTCAATATCAATTTTGTGGTGTTGGATTATGTCTTTCAGGACTGGGCTAAGTTCTGAAATAGTGGGTTCTTATAAACCAAGGTCATGCTATATATGCTTACTAGATTCTCTTGCTCATGACCCTTTCCTGTATCTGCAATGTTGTCATTTACTAAAAGCTGAACAGGTAGGGATCGCATATTCTCAGACTTCCAGTGTCTAACACTGTGTTCTAAAACACTTTCTATGCATACACTCTCAGGCATTTTGTTATAATAACACAGCATAGAATAAAATCATAATCTATTCAATTCTTTTTCTTACAGAGTTAGGAATTAAACCTAGAACTTTGTACACATTAAGCAAGTACCCTACCACTGAGAACATACCACAACCTTATTATTGGGACTTGGTTCTCATGAGAAAAAGAAGTGGTAGCTTTTTTTTTATTATTATCAACTCTAACAATTCTACGTTCATGGAATCTTGAAGAAATGAAAGCTTAGAGTGTTAATAACTGTCATCCAAATTGGGCCTCAAGAAATGCCAGTTGCTGGGGAATGTAAACTGGTAAACTGTGGAACTTAATGGGGAAGCTCCACAACAAATTAAAAACAGAACTACTGTATGTTTCGGCTGTATCACTCTTGGGCGTCTTCCTGAATGAGTTTATGTCAACGCACACCACAAAGATACTTAGGTACTCATGTTTCCTGCATCACTACTTATACTTATACTTGCTAAAATATGGGAACAGTCTAGATATCTCAATAGATGAATATATAGATTATGGCACATATACACAACAGAATATTGTTCATCTGTGAAGAGTAATAAATTAATGATGTTTTCAAGAAAACAAAATAAAAATTAAGATCATTTTGTCAAGCAAAGTAACACAGAGTTAGAAAGACAAATGTTCATATTTTCATTTTGCATGTATATTTGCACACATATACGTTCATGCATATACACACATGTACATACATACACATACATGTGTCAGTGTTATGTAGCTCATAAAAGTAGGAAAGGGACCTCGAGATGAGAGGACAAGATCTTAAGACGGGAGACACAAGAGAGGGCAGTTGAATATCTGTGACATGAAGGGTGGGGGTACATACTATTTAGGAAGAGAGGATGAATAAAAACAAAGAAGCTGACATATTGCATGAATGTGATATAAGGAAACCCATTAACTCACGCGCTATCTAAAGAAGTGACAAGAAGCCAGGAACAGTGGTACTAGCATTTAATCTCAGCACTCAGGAGACAGGGGCAGGGGGATCTCTGTGAGTTTTAGGCCAGCTTTGTCTACATAGTGAGATCCTGGGCATTCCCCTCTCAAAAGCAACCAAACAAACAAACAACTGAACAAAGAACAAAACAAAAGAAATGAAAAAGAATTACTATAAAAATAATAGGAAAGAAAACATATCAAATAATTAAGCTCTTACATAATGGGAAAGCTCTGTGATGCTGGATTTGGCAATGATTTCTTGGATATGTTGTCAAAGAACTAAGCAGCTAGAGAAGCATTAGACAAATTGGATTTCACAATAGTTTATTTTTTCTGCATCAAAGAACTCTATTAACAGAGTTAAGAGGGAACCAGCAGGATGGGAGAAAATATTTATAAGTATTTAGATATGTGAGGAGGTTAACATTGAGAATATAGAGAAGTAAAACATAATGACAAAACCAATGAATCCAGTTAGAAATGGTCAAATGACCTGAATAGATATTTGTGCAAACATTTCCAAATTGAAAATTAAAGCTGGTATTAGGTCATATTATTAAATGGCTATGATTAAGATGCCAGTAGTCCTGCATGTGCACATGTGTGTGTATGTGTGTGTGCATGCGTGTCTGTGTGTGTGTGTGTGTGTGCGTGCGTGTGTGTGTGTGCGCGCTCACACTTGGTAGTCATACCATGGGCTTGGAGGAGAGGAGAATAGGGAGGCATTGTACAGTTAGCATAGATGAGAGTCTCAGTTTTGTAAAAAGAAGTCTGCAGATTGATAACCGTAATGATCGCATAGCAAAATAAATGTATTTAGTGTGATTACATTATACACTTGTAAATGGTTAAGGCAGCCAATTTTAAGTCATGTGCATTTTATCCTCATAAAACTTGGGTAATAAAAAGCATTCACGTGGGGTATTTGTTTGAATCGTACTATGTCATAGTTGGGCACAAAGCCTTCCCGACTATCCTCATCTTTACAAATGATATTGGTTGGATAAATTCTACTCTTCATTTCACAAATTGGAATTTAAATATGCATAATTAACCCTGTTACCTTTTACTGGTGTTCTTAATGGGAAAATCTGTCTTCTGGGTGATGGAAAATTGCTAATTTACTAGCTTTGGGGGCTGTGTCCAATGCAGAGCCCAAGCTGCAAGGCACTTCCCTCTGTCTTAGTCAATGTCCTATTGCTATGACAAGACACATGACCACAGAAATGCATACAAAGGAAAGCATTTAACTGGGGCTGGCTTACAGTTCAAAGGCTCAGTCCATTGTCATCATGGTGGGAAGTGTGGTGGCACGCAAGCAGACACGGTGCTGGAGAAGTGGCTCTACATCCAAATGCACAGGCAGCAAGAAGAGAGAGAGCCACTGGGCCTGGCTTGAGCATCTGACCCCCCACCTCCCCCACCAAATGACATACTTCCTGCAACAAGGACATTTTCACCTGTCCCTAAAGTCCAATACCGTCTTCCCCAACTCTCAACAGCCTGAAGATGCACATGATTATTCAGATAGTGAGATTGGCCAGGAGCTGTCTAGATGAAGCCCTTCAGACTGGGCTCTTCTGACGTTTGTTTTTAGCACTCAAAGGGATTTTTCTGACTAACAATGATGCTTTGTTTTTTGTTTTTTTTTGTTTCTGTTTGTTTGTTTATTTGTTTTTCTTGTCACAAGTATTTCTTTAGGTAGAGCCTATAAGTCCCCAGTTGTTTGAACTCAGTGTCATTGGCAGATAAATGGCACCATCAGTAGGACAGGCCTGGTAGGTTACAGCTGTCCTTCCTAGCAGCAGAATAATGACAAATATCTTAATTTAAGGAGAGCAAGAGGCTTACTGGTAGTGTTTCGTGCTGTTATGTTTCACATCTACTTTCCGACGTGTCTTCTCAGGCTTCCACGGTGAGAGGGACAGTCTTTAGTCTACTACTTAGGACTTTCTGCTCTGGATCCTTGTCTCCTGCCTTGCTTCTCTTCTAACTCTTGATCTCCTCCTGACAGAAACTGATAGCACCACAGTCTTGCTTTCTATGGTACCCTTTGAGGTTTTATTATGGATCAAGCCTTTATGCTTTGTTTTTCATTTTTATTGGTAATTTTATTTATTTACAGTTCAAATGTTATTCCCCTTCCCAGTTTCCCCTCCATAAGCCCCTACCCCCTCCTTCCTCCCCCTGCCTCTATGAGGGTGTTCCCCCACCCACCCACCCACTCCTGCCTCAGTGGCCAAGTCTTCCCCTATTCTGGATAATCAAGCCTCCACAGGACCAAGGAGTCCCCCTCCCAGTAAGGCCAGATAAGGCAGTCCTCTGCTACAGATCCAGCTGGAGCCATGGGTAACTTCTGTGTACTTTTTGGTTGATGGTTTAGCTCTTGGGAGCTCTGACAGGTCTGGTTCCTTGATATTGTTGTTCTTGCTCTGAGATTGCAAACCCCCTCAGCTCCTTCAGTCCTTTCCCCAACTTCTCCATTGGGGTCCCCATGTTCAGTCCAATATTTGGCTCTGTAATCCACATCTATATTGGTTCAGCTTGGCAGAGCCTCTCAGGGGCAGCTATACCAGGCTCCTATCAGTAAGCACTTCTTGGCATCAGCAATAGTGTCTGGGCTTGATTTCTGCAGATGGGATGGATTCCTAGGTGGGGCAGTGTCTGGATGACCTTTCCTCCATCCCTGCTCTACTCTTTGTCCCTGCCTTTCCTTTTCACAGGAGGAATTCTGGATTAATATTTTTGAGGTTGGAAGGTAGCCCCATACCTCAACTGGGGACCATGCCTATCCACATGAATATGGTCTCTCCCCTTAGTTGGATATTTCAGCTAATATCCTCTCTGTTGGGTCCTGGGAACCTCTTAGATCCCTGGTATCTGGGACTTTCTAGTGGCTACCTCCTGTTCCCTCTCCCCCACGGTTACACACCTACTTTTAAATTGCTGACCCTCTGTACTTCTCCCCCATCTTCTCCCATATCTGAACTGAACCCCCTTTTCCCGTTTTCCTTTTCTCTCCTTCCCAGATCCCTCTTCCCATCTACTTCCTAGAGATTTTTCTCTTCCTCCTACTAAGTAGGACTATAGCATCCAGTTAATATCCAAAAATATACGAAGAACTCAAAAAGTTAGACTCCAGAGAACCAAATAACCCTATTAAAAATGGGGTACGGAGCTAAACAGAGAATTCTCAACTCAGGAATCTCAAATGACTGAGAAGCACTTAAAAAAAATGTTCAACATCATTAGTCATCAGGAAAATGCAAATCAAAACAACCCTGAGATTCCACTTCACAGCAGTCAGAATGGATGAAATCAAGAACTCAGGTGACAGCAGATGCTGGCGAGGATGTGGAGAAAGGAGAACACTCCTCCATTGCTGGTAGGATTGCAAGATGGTACAACCACTCTGGAAATCAGTCTGGAGGTTCCTCAGAGAATTGGAAAGAGTTCTCCTTGAGGACCCAGCTACACCGCTCCTGGGTATATACCCAAATGATGCTACAACATACAACAAGGGACACATGCTCCACTATGTTCATTGCAGCCTTGTTTATAATAGCCAGAAGCTGGAAGGAACCCAGATGCCCTTCATCAGCGGAACGGATACAGAAAATGTGGTACACTATGAAGTACTACTCAGCTATTTAAAAGTGATTTAATGAGATTCACAGGCAAATGGGTAGAACTTGAAAAGATCATCCTGAGTGAGGCAACCCAGTCACAAAAGAACAGAAGTGTTATGTACTCACCGGAATACCCACAATACAACTCACAGAGTATATGAGTTCTTCTTTTTTTTATTCTTTCAGATTTTATTACTGTACTGTTTATACATTGATCACATCTTCTTAGCCTCCACTTGGTGGTAATAGTTTTTCATACTTTCTTTGGTGTGTATGTATGTGGGTGCTCATGCACCTGTCACCACACCTGTGTGCATGTGTATGTATGTGTACATGTGTTGCTTGTACATCTTTCCAAGTTGTTCAGATGAAGATTAGAGGTCAAAGTTGTGTATCTCCCTCTGATACTCTTTATCTTATGTTCTGAGTAAAGGTCTCTAACTCAACCCGGAGCTCAGCTCCTGTATTAGTTATCCAGTGGGCCCCTGGGATCTACCTATCTCTGTCCTTAGTACTAGAGTTACAGGCATGAGCCACCTGCTTGCCTTAAAACATTGAGAATTTTACGCCTGCAGATGTATTTTTATTAAATCCACCCCATTTCCTTCCTTCCACTTCCTCCCATATCCATATTTATCATTTTCTCCTCCAAAGTCCATGTGCTTTTGTATTTTTAAACACTCCGAGTCCACTTGTTAGTGCCAGTGTGTGCATGGGTACAGTGTCACATGAGTGGTCCCTCAGGAGGTGAATTCCTAATGAAAATTAACTCCTAGTTTCTCAGCAGTCTTTTGTTGCCAACAGCTCTTCAGGTAGGGGTGGAGTTTCATGTCCAGTCCCACACCTGTGCTGGGATTTTATCTAGCTTGACCCTGGGCAGTCTTGTGTATGTAGTCACTGTCACTGTGAATTCATATGGGCAGTGGTCTTGTCACATCCAGAGACTTGTTTTACTGTAGACATCTGTAACCTTTGGCTCCTACTATCATTTTGGAAGAAGAGCTTCCATGATGATTCTTGAGCCTTGGGAGGGGAGAGTGACATAGATGCCCCATGGAGGGCTGAACATCCCAGTGAGCCTTGGGAGGGAGTGTGATACGGACATTCATTGAGGACTGGACATCCCACACTTTCTTTATCTTTGCACACCGACTACCTGTAGGGGTCTCTTTTTCCATCACCAATTACTGGAAAAATAAGCTTTCAGTGAGGTTTGAGAGATACAGTAATCTATGAGCATAAAGATAAATACTTAGGGAGCAGTTTAATACTGTAAAATTATTACCTCCCCACCCAGTTCATATGGTTTTTCTTGAAGAAAGTTACTGCATGTTCAAGGACTAAGGGTTTTTGCTTTTCATATGAAGGCAGAATATCTATATAAATACTTGAAAAATTTCTGTAGGGGATATTTATCTCTTCCCCCATTTAACTATATATTGTATATGTAACTGCATATTATGTGTTTAGCACACAACAGAACAAGAGCAGCCACAGTACAATTTAGTAGCTATTGTTTTCCAGACTTTACTGTAAATCTCTTTCATGTGTTGTAAATGTCTCTTCAATGACAAAAATGTCAAAATGTTTTAATAGAACTACCCTACACTTTCAAGTTCTTGCAATCATCACAAACAATCCTATCAGAATGAAACTAATATTACAGTTGAATGAGGTTTCAGTATAGCTAATATCGTACAGCGAGTGTATGGTGGAGACAATGTTAACACGTTGTGTGACTGAGACCACACTGTCAGAACCATAGAGGCTGGCATACCCTTTGGTCTCACTTGCAGCCACCATGGCCTTGCTCTCTTCTAACTTCATCCACTTGCATTGTAGTCCTGACCTCATAAAGACAAATTTGTCTGTAAAGTTAATGGAGAGTACCAGTTTGGTAGAGTTAATACATTTAAACAGTGCATAGGGGATAAAGAACAATAAGCCAACAGACATCTAACTAATGTTTTTAATCAACTGTATTTTACTATGCTAATTTCATGTTTTTTAAAAAAAAATCAATCATTTGATGGATTTTGCTGAGTGCACTGGGGATACTCTCCAACAGCACTTACAATGAAAACAACAACATTAGACTGACTACACATTTTCTTTAATCTTTTTCCCCCTTTCCCGGTTTCCCCTCTGGAAACCCCCTATCCTATACCCTCTCCCCTTGCTTCTGTGAGGATGCTACCCCACCTCCCCATTCAGTGACGCCTCCTTGACCTGGCATTTCTCTACACTGGGGCATGGAGCCTTCACAGGACCAAGAGCCTCTTCTCCCATTGATGTCCAAGAAGGCCATCCTCTACTAAAAGGGCAGGTGGAGAACTGGGTCCCTACATGTGTACTCTTTGGATGGTGGTTTAGTCCCTGAGAGCTCTGGGGGGGGGTCTGGTTGCTTGATATTGTTGTCCTTCCTATGGGGTTGCAAACTCCTTCAGCTCCTTTAGTCCTTTCACTAGCTCCTCCATTGGGGACCCTGTTCTCAGTCCAATGGTTAGGTGGGAGTATCCACCTCTGTATTTTTCAGGTTTTGGCAGAGCCTCTCAGGAGACAGTTATATCAGGCTCTGCTCAGCAAGCACTTCTTGGCATCAGCAATAGTGTTTGGTTTTGGTGTCTGCATATGGGATGGATCCCCAGGTAGGGCAGTCTCTGGATGACTTTTTCTTCAGTCCTCGCTCTATGCTTTGTCCCTGTATCTCTTCCCATGAATATGTTGTTCTCCCTTCTGAGGACTGAAGCATCCACATTTCAGTCTTCCTTCTTCTTGAGCTTCATATGATCTGTGAACTTTTTCTTAGGTATTCCAAGATTTTGGGCTAATATCCACTTATCAGTGACTACATACTATGTGTATTCTTTTGTGACTGGGTTACCTCACTCAGCATGATATTTTCTAGTTCCATCCATTTGCCTAAGAATTTCATGTAGTCATTGTTTTTTATTAACTTGAGTATTTCTTATATACATTTCAAGTGTTATTCCCTTTCCCGGTTTCCGGGCAAACATCCCCCTCCCCCCTCCCCTTCCTTATGGGTGTTCCCCTCCCAACCCTCCCCCCATTGCCGCCCTCCCCCCATAGTCTAGTTCACTGGGGGTTCAGTCTTAGCAGGACCCAGGGCTTCCCCTTCCACTGGTGCTCTTACTAGGATATTCATTGCTACCTATGGGGTCAGAGTCCAGGGTCAGTCCATGTATAGTCTTTAGGTAGTGGCTTAGTCCCTGGAAGCTCTGGTTGCTTGACATTGTTGTACTTTTGGGGTCTCGAGCCCCTTCAAGCTCTTCCAGTTCTTTCTCTGATTCCTTCAACGGGGGACCTATTCTCAGTTCAGTGGTTTGCTGCTGGCATTCGCCTCTGTATTTGCTGTATTCTGGCTGTGTCTCTCAGGAGCGATCTACATCTGGCTCCTCTTGGTCTGCACTTCTTTGCTTCATCCATCTTGTCTAATTGGGTGGCTGTATATGTATGGGCCACATGTGGGGCAGGCTCTGAATGGGTGTTCCTTCAGTCTCTGTTTTAATCTTTGCCTCTCCCTTCCCTGCCAAGGGTATTCTTTTTCCTCATTTAAAGAAGGAGTGAAGCATTCACATTTTGATCATCCGTCTTGAGTTTCGTTTGTTCTAGGGATCTAGGGTAATTCAAGCATTTGGGCTAATAGCCACTTATCAATGAGTGCATACCATGTATGTCTTTCTGTGATTGGGTTAGCTCACTCAGGATGATATTTTCCAGTTCCAACCATTTGCCTACGAATTTCATAAACTCGTTGTTTTTGATAGCTGAGTAATATTCCATTGTGTAGATGTACCACATTTTCTGTATCCATTCCTCTGTTGAAGGGCATCTGGGTTCTTTCCAGCTTCTGGCTATTATAAATAAGGCTGCGATGAACATAGTGGAGCACGTGTCTCTTTTATATGTTGAGGCATCTTTTGGGTATATGCCCAAGAGAGGTATAGCTGGATCCTCAGGCAGTTCAATGTCCAATTTTCTGAGGGACCTCCAGACTGATTTCCAGAATGGTTTTACCAGTCTGCAATCCCACCAACAATGGAGGAGTGTTCCTCTTTCTCCACATCCTCCCCAGCATCTGCTGTCACCTGAGTTTTTGATCTTAGCCATTCTCACTGGTGTGAGGTGAAATCTCAGGGTTGTTTTGATTTGCATTTCCCTTATGACTAAAGATGTTGAACATTTCTTTAGGTGTTTCTCAGCCATTCGGCATTCCTCAGCTGTGAATTCTTTGTTTAGCTCTGAACCCCATTTTTTAATAGGGTTATTTGTTTCCCTGCGGTCTAACTTCTTGAGTTCTTTGTATATTTTGGATATAAGGCCTCTATCTGTTGTAGGATTGGTAAAGATCTTTTCCCAATCTGTTGGTTGCCGTTTTGTCCTAACCACAGTGTCCTTTGCCTTACAGAAGCTTTGCAGTTTTATGAGATCCCATTTGTCGATTCTTGATCTTAGAGCATAAGCCATTGGTGTTTTGTTCAGGAAATTTTTTCCAGTGCCCATGTGTTCCAGATGCTTCCCTAGTTTTTCTTCTATTAGTTTGAGTGTGTCTGGTTTGATGTGGAGGTCCTTGATCCACTTGGACTTAAGCTTTGTACAGGGTGATAAGCATGGATCGATCTGCATTCTTCTACATGTTGACCTCCAGTTGAACCAGCACCATTTGCTGAAAATGCTATCTTTTTTCCATTGGATGGTTTTGGCTCCTTTGTCAAAAATCAAGTGACCATAGGTGTGTGGGTTCATTTCTGGGTCTTCAATTCTATTCCATTGGTCTATCTATCTGTCTCTGTACCAATACCATGCAGTTTTTATCACTATTGCTCTGTAATACTGCTTGAGTTCAGGGATAGTGATTCCCCCTGAAGTCCTTTTATTGTTGAGGATAGCTTTAGCTATCCTGGGTTTTTTGTTATTCCAGATGAATTTGCAAATTGTTCTGTCTAACTCTTTGAAGAATTGGATTGGTATTTTGATGGGGATTGCATTGAATCTGTAGATTGCTTTTGGTAAAATGGCCATTTTTACTATATTAATCCTGCCAATCCATGAGCATGGGAGATCTTTCCATCTTCTGAGGTCTTCTTCAATTTCTTTCCTCAGTGTCTTGAAGTTCTTATTGTACAGATCTTTTACTTGCTTGGTTAAAGTCACACCGAGGTACTTTATATTATTTGGGTCTATTATGAAGGGTGTCGTTTCCCTAATTTCTTTCTCGGCTTGTTTCTCTTTTGTATAGAGGAAGGCAACTGATTTATTTAAGTTAATTTTATACCCAGCCACTTTGCTGAAGTTGTTTATCAGCTTTAGTAGTTCTCTGGTGGAACTTTTGGGATCACTTAAATATACTATCATGTCATCTGCAAATAGTGATATTTTGACCTCTTCTTTTCCGATCTGTATCCCCTTGATCTCCTTTTGTTGTCTGATTGTTCTGGCTAGAACTTCAAGAACTATATTGAATAGGTAGGGAGAGAGTGGGCAGCCTTGTCTAGTCCCTGATTTTAGTGGGATTGCTTCAAGTTTCTCTCCACTTAGTTTAATGTTAGCAACTGGTTTGCTGTATATGGCTTTTACTATGTTTAGGTATGGGCCTTGAATTCCTATTCTTTCCAGGACTTTTATCATGAAGGGGTGTTGAATTTTGTCAAATGCTTTCTCAGCATCTAATGAAATGATCATGTGGTTCTGTTCTTTTAGTTTGTTTATATAATGGATCACGTTGATGGTTTTCCATATATTAAACCATCCCTGCATGCCTGGGATGAAGCCTACTTGATCATGGTGGATGATTGTTTTGATGTGCTCTTGAATTCGGTTTGCCAGAATTTTATTGAGTATTTTTGCGTCGATATTCGTAAGGGAAATTGGTCTGAAGTTCTCTTTCTTTGTTGTGTCTTTGTGTGGTTTAGGCATAAGAGTAATTGTGGCTTTGTAGAAGGAATTCGGTAGTGCTCCTTCTGTTTCAATTTTGTGGAATAGTTTGGATAATATTGGTATGAGGTCTTCTATGAAGGTTTGATAGAATTCTGCACTAAACCCGTCTGTACCTGGGCTCTTTTTGGTTGGGAGACCTTTAATGACTGCTTCTATTTCCTTAGGAGTTATGGGGTTGTTTAACTGGTTTATCTGTTCCTGATTTAACTTCGATACCTGGTATCTGTCTAGGAAATTGTCCATTTCCTGAAGATTTTCAAGTTTTGTTGAATATAGGTTTTTATAGTAAGATCTGATGATTTTTTGAATTTCCTCTGAATCTGTTGTTATGTCTCCCTTTTCATTTCTGATTTTGTTAATTTGGACGCACTCTCTGGGTCCTCTCGTTAGTCTGGCTAAGGGTTTATCTATCTTGTTGATTTTCTCAAAGAACCAACTTTTGGTTCTGTTGATTCTTTCTATGGTCCTTTTTGTTTCTACTTGGTTGATTTCAGCTCTGAGTTTGATTATTTCCTGCCTTCTACTCCTCCTGGGTGTATTTGCTTCTTTTTGTTCTAGAGCTTTTAGGTGTGCTGTCAAGCTGCTGACATATGCTCTTTCCTGTTTCTTTCTGCAGGCACTCAGCGCTATGAGTTTTCCTCTTAGTACAGCTTTCATTGTGTCCCATAAGTTTGGGTATGTTGTATCTTCATTTTCATTAAATTCTAAAAAGTTTTTAATTTCTTTCTTTATTTCTTCCTTGACCAGGTTATCATTGAGTAGAGCATTGTTCAATTTCCACGTATATGTGGGCATTCTTCCCTTATTGTTATTGAAGACCAGTTTTAGGCCGTGGTGGTCCGATAGCACGCATGGGATTATTTCTATCTTTCTGTACCTGTTGAGGCCCGTTTTTTGACCAATTATATGGTCAATTTTGGAGAAAGTACCATGAGGAGCTGAGAAGAAGGTATATCCTTTTGCTTTAAGATAGAATGTTCTATAAATATCCGTTAAGTCCATTTGGCTCATGACTTCTCTTAGTCTGTCAACATCACTGTTTAATTTCTGTTTCCATGATCTGTCCATTGATGAGAGTGGGGTGTTGAAATCTTCCACTATTATTGTGTGAGGTGCAATGTGTGTTTTGAGCTTTAGTAAGGTTTCTTTTACGTATGTAGGTGCCCTTGTATTTGGGGCATAGATATTTAGGATTGAGAGTTCATCTTGGTGGATTTTTCCTTTGATGAATATGAAGTGTCCTTCCTTATCTTTTTTGATGACTTTTAGTTGGAAATTGATTTTATTTGATATTAGAATGGCTACTCCAGCTTGCTTCTTCTGACCATTTGCTTGGAAAGTTGTTTTCCAGCCTTTCACTCTGAGGTAGTGTCTGTCTTTGTCTCTGAGGTGTGTTTCCTGTAGGCAGCAGAATGCAGGGTCCTCGTTGTGTATCCAGTTTGTTAATCTATGTCTTTTTATTGGGGAGTTGAGGCCATTGATGTTGAGAGATATTAAGGAATAGTGATTATTGCTTCCCGTTATATTCATATTTGGATGTGAGGTTATGTTTGTGTGCTTTCATTCTCTTTGTTTTGTTGCCAAGACGATTAGTTTCTTGCTTCTTCTAGGGTATAGCTTGCCTCCTTATGTTGGGCTTTACCATTTATTATCCTTTGTAGTGCTGGATTTGTAGAAAGATATTGTGTAAATTTGGTTTTGTCATGGAATATCTTGGTTTCTCCATCAATGTTAATTGAGAGTTTTGCTGGATACAGTAACCTGGGCTGGCATTTGTGTTCTCTTAGGGTCTGTTTGACATCAGTCCAGGATCTTCTGGCCTTCATAGTTTCTGGCGAGAAGTCTGGTGTGATTCTGATAGGTCTGCCTTTATATGTTACTTGACCTTTTTCCCTTACTGCTTTTAATATTCTTTCTTTATTTTGTGCGTTTGGTGTTTTGACAATTATGTGACGGGAGGTGTTTCTTTTCTGGTCCAATCTATTTGGAGTTCTGTAGGCTTCTTGTATGTCTATGGGTATCTCTTTTTTTTAGGTTAGGGAAGTTTTCTTCTATGATTTTGTTGAAGATATTTACTGGTCCTTTGAGCTGGGAGTCTTCACTCTCTTCTGTACCTATTATCCTTAGGTTTGATCTTCTCATTGAGTCCTGGATTTCCTGTATGTTTTGGACCAGTAGCTTTTTCCGCTTTACATTATCTTTGACAGTTGAGTCAATGATTTCTATGGAATCTTCTGCTCCTGAGATTCTCTCTTCCATCTCTTGTATTCTGTTGGTGAAGCTTGTATCTACAGCTCCTTGTCTCTTCTTTTGGTTTTCTATATCCAGGGTTGTTTCCATGTGTTCTTTCTTGATTGCTTCTATTTCCATTTTTAGTTCCTTCAACTGTTTGATTGTGTTTTCCTGGAATTCTTTCAGGGATTTTTGTGTCTCCTCTCTATGGGCTTCTACTTGTTTATTTATGTTTTCCTGGAATTCTTTCAGGGATTTTTGTGTCTCCTCTCTATGGGCTCCTACTTGTTTATTTATGTTTTCCTGGAATTCTTTTAGGCATTTTTGCGATTCCTCTCTGTAGGCTTCTACTTGTTCTCTAAGCGAGTTCTTCATGTCTTTCTTGAAGTCCTCCAGCATCATGATCAAATATGATTTTGAAAATAGATCTTGCTTTTCTGGTGTGTTTGGATATTCCATGTTTGTTTTGATGGGAGAATTGGGCTCCGATGGTGCCATGTAGTCTTGGTTTCTGTTGCTTGTGTTCCTGCGCTTGCCTCTCGCCATCAGATTATCTCTAGTGTTACTTTGTTCTGCTATTTCTGACAGTGGCTAGACTGTCCTATAAGCCTGTGTGTCAGGAGTGCTGTAGACCTATTTTCCTGTCTTTCAGTCAGTTATGGGGACAGAGTGTTCTGCTTTCGGGCGTGTAGTTTTTCCTCTCTACAGGTCTTCAGCTGTTCCTGTGGGCCTGTGTCTTGAGTTCACCAGGCAGCTTTCTTGCAGCAGAAAATTTGGTCTTACCTGTGGTCCCGAGGCTCAAGTTCGCTCGTGGGGTGCCGCCCACGGGTTCTCTGCAGTGGCAGCAATCAGGAAGACCTGTGCCGCCCCTTCCGGGAGCTTCAGTGCACCAGGGTTCCAGATGGTCTTTGGCTTTTTCCTCTGGCATCCGAGATGTGTGTGCGGAGAGCAGTCTCTTCTTGTTTTCCAGGGTTGTCTGCCTCTCTGAAGGTTTAGCTCTCCCTCCCACGGAATTTGGGTGCAGAGAACTGTTTATCCGGTCTGTTTCCTTCAGGTTTTTGCGGTGTCTCAGGCAGGGGTCCTGCCCCTCCTGGGCCCTCCCCCACGGGAGCCCAGAGGCCTTATACAGTTTCCTCTTGGGCCAGGGATGTGGGCAGGGGTGAGCAGAGTTGGTGGTCTCTTCTGCTCTGCAGCCTCAGGAGTGCCCACCTGACCAGGCGGTTGGGTCTCTCTCTCACGGGGTCTGGGAGCAGAGAGCTGCTGGGGGCCGGGATCCGCGGGTGTAGTTATTGTTTTTAATAGCTGAGTGGTACTCTATTGTGTAAATGTACCACATTTTCTGTATCCATTTTTCTGTTCAAGGTCATCTGGGTTCTTTCCAGCTTCTGGCTATTATAAATAAGGCTGTGATGAACATAGTGGAGCATGTATCCTTGTTATATGTTGGAACATCTTTTGGGTGTATGCCCAGGAGTGGTATAGCTGGATCCTCAGGTAGTACTATGTCAAATTTTCTGAGGAAACACCAGACTGATATCCAGAGTTCTTATACAATCTTGCAATCCCACCAACAATGGAGGAGTGTTCCTCTTTTTCACATCCTCACCAGCATCTTCTGATACCTGAGTTTTTGATCTTTGCCATTCTGACTGCTGTGAGGTAGAGTCTCAGGGTTGTTTTGGTTTTCATTTCCCTGATGACTTAGGATGTTCAACATTTCTTTAGGTGCAGTCATTTGAGATTCCTCAATTGAGAATTTTCTATTTATCTCTGTACCCCATTTTTAAAAATAGGATTATTTGATCCTCCAGAGTCTAACTTCTTGAGTTCTTTGTGTATATTAAATACTAGCCCTCTATCAGATGTAGAATTGGTAAAGATCTTTTCCCAATCTGTTGGTTGCTATTTTGTCCTACTGACAATGTTCTTTGCCTTAAAGAGTCTTTCCAATTTTATGAAGTCCCATTTGTTGATTCTTGATCTTAGTACATAAGCCATTGGTATTCTGTTTAGGTAATTTTCCCCTGTAACTATGGGCTTGAGACTTTTCCCCACTTTCTTTTCTATTAGTTTCAGTGTATCTGGTTCTATGTGGAGATACATACATGGTTCTTGAGTGTTGTACAAGGAGATAAGAATGGATCAATTTTCAGTCTTCTACATGCTCCAGTTGACCTCCTGTTGAACCAGCACCATTTGTTGAAAATGCTGTCTCTTTTCCACTGGATGTTTTAGCTCCTTTGTCAAAGATCAAGTGATCACAGATGTGTGTGGGTTCATCTCTGGCTCTTCAGTTCTATTCCATTGATCTACCTGCCTGTCTCATACCGATACCATACACGTTTTATTATGATTTCTCTGTAATACAGCTTGAGACCAGGGATGATGATTCCCCCAGAACTTCTTTTATTGTTGAGATTAGTTTTTGCTATCCTGGTTTTTTGTTATTCCAAATGAATTTGCAAATCATTCTATCTAACTCGATGAAGAACTGAGTTGGAATTTTGATGGGGATTGCATTGAATCTGAAGATTGCTTTCGGCAAAATGGACATTTTTACAATATTAATCCTGCAAATCCATGAGCATGGGAGTTCTTTCCATCTTCTGAGATCTTCAATTTCTTTCTTCAGGGACTTAAAGTTTTGTCATACAGATCTTTCACTTGCTTGGTTAGGGTCACACTGAGGAATTTTATATTATTTGTGACTATTGTGAAAGGTGTCATTTCCCTAATTTCTTTCTGAGCCTCTTTATTCTTTGAGTAGAGGAAGGCTACTGATTTGTTTGAGTTAATTTTATATCCAACCACTTCGCCGAAGTTGTTTGTCAGGCTTTGTAGTTCTCTAGTGGAACTTTTGGGGTCACTTACGTATACTATCATATCTTCTGCAAATAGTGATATTCTTCCTTTCCAATTTGTATCCCTTTGACCTCCTTTCGCTGTCTGATTGCTCTGGCTAGGACTTCGAGTACTATATTGAATAGGTAGGAAGAGTGGGCAGCCTTGTCTAGTCCCTGATTTTAGTGGCATTGTTTCAAGCTTCTTTCCATTTAGTTTGATGTTGGCTACTGGTTTGCTGTATATTGTTTTTACTATGTTTATGTATGGGGCTGATCTTTCCAAGGCTTTTATTATGAAGGGGTGTTGAATTTTGTCAAATGCTTTCTCAGCATCTAATGAGATGATCATGTTTTTTTTTTTTTTTTTTTTTTTTTTTTTTTTTTTTTTTAACCTTGACTTTGTTTTTATAGTGGATTACGTTGCTGGATATCCATATATTGAACCATACTGGGACAAAGCCTACTTGATCGTGGTGAATGATTGTTTTGACGAGTTCTTGGATTCGGTTTTTGAGAATTTTATTGAATATTTTTGTATTGATATTCATGAGGGAAATTGGTCTGAAGTTCTCTTTTTTTTAATTGGGTCTTTGTGTGGTTTAGGTTTAAGTGTAATTGTGGCCTCATAGAAAGAATTGGGTAGTGTTCCTTTTTGTTTCTATTTTGTGGAGTAGTTTGAAGAGTATTGGTATTAGGTCTTCTTGGAAGTTTTGATAGAATTCTGCACTAATGCTATCTGGTTCTGCTTTTGTTGTTTGTGAGACTTTTAAAGACTGCTACTATTTCTTTAGGGTTTATGGGACTGTTTAAATGATTTATCTGGTCCTGATTTAACTTTGGTACCTGGTATCTGTCTATAAAATTGCCCATTTCTTCCAGATTTTCCAGTTTTGTTGAGTAGAGGCTTTTATAGTAGGATCTGATGATTTTTTTAATTTCCTCAGTTTCTGTTGTTCTGTCTCCCCTTTCATTTCTGCTTTTATTATTTTGGATACTGTCTCTGTGTCCTCTGGTTAGTCTGGCTTATGGTTTCTGCATCTTGTTGATTTTCTGAAAGAACCAGCGCCTGGTTTTGTTGATTCTTTGTTTAGTCCTTCTTGTTGCTACTTTGTTGAGTTTGATTATTTCCTGTGGTCTACTCCTCTTGGATGAATTTGTTTCTTTTTGTTTTTTTTGTTTCAGGTGTGCTGTCAAGCTATTTGTATATGCTCTCTCCAATTTCTTTTTGGAGGCACCCAGAGCTATGAGTTTTCCTCTTAGCACTGCTTTTATTGTATTCCATGAGTTTGGGTATGCTGTGTCTTCATTTTCATTAAATTCTAAAAAGTCTTTAATTTCTTTCCTTATTTCTTCCTTAACAAAATTTGTCATTGAATAGAGCGTTGTTCAGATTTCATGTATTTGTGGGCTTATTGAAGACCAGCCTTAGTCCATGGTGATCTGATAGGATGCATGGGATTATTTCAGTCTCCTTGTATCTATTGAGGCCTGTTTTGTGACCAATTATATGTTCAATTTTTGACAAAGTACCATGAGGTGCTGAGAAGAAATTATATTATTTTGTTTTTGATGTCTATTAAATCCATTTGGTCCATAACTTCTGTTAGTTTCACCGTTTCTCCATTTTCTCCATGACCTGTTTGTTTCCATGATCTGTGTATTTTGAGAGTGGTATTTTGAATTCTCCTACTATTATTGTGTGTGGTGTGATATATGCTTTGAACTTTCGAAAAGTTTCTTTTATGAATGTGGGTGCCCTTGCATTTGGAGCATAGATGTTCAGAATTGAAAGTTTAACTTGGTAGATTTTTCCTTTGATGAGTATAAAGTGTCCTTCTGTATCTTTTTTTCAATGTTTCATCTTATCCTTTTTTTTTTTTTATTAACTTGAGTATTTCTTATATACATTTCGAGTGTTATTCCCTTTCCCGGTTTCCGGGCAAACATCCCCCTCCTCCCTCCTCTTCCTAATGGGTGTTCCCCTCCCAAACCTCCCCCCATTGCCGCCCTCCCCCCATAGACTAGTTCACTGGGGGTTCAGTCTTAGCAGGACCCAGGACTTCCCCTTCCACTGGTGCTCTTACTAGGATATTCATTGCTACCTATGGGGTCAGAGTCCAGGGTCAGTCCATGTATAGTCTTTAGGTAGTGGCTTAGTCCCTGGAAGCTCTGGTTGCTTGGCATTGTTGTACTTTTGGGGTCTCGAGCCCCTTCAAGCTCTTCCAGTTCTTTCTCTGATTCCTTCAACAGGGGTCCTATTCTCAGTTCAGTGGATTGCTGCTGGCATTCGCCTCTGTATTTGCTGTATTCTGGCTGTGTCTCTCAGGAGCGATCTACATCTGGCTCCTGTCGGTCTGCACTTCTTGCTTCATCCATCTTGTCTAATTGGGTGGCTGTATATGTATGGGCCACATGTGGAGCAGGCTCTGAATGGGTGTTCCTTCAGTCTCTGTTTTAATCTTTGCCTCTCCCTTCCCTGCCAAGGGTATTCTTTTTCCTCATTTAAAGAAGGAGTGAAGCATTCACATTTTTTATTTATTTATTTATTTTTTTATTAACTTGAGTATTTCTTATATACATTCCGAGTGTTATTCCCTTTCCCGGTTACCGGGCAAACATCCCGCTCCCCCCTCCCCTTCCTTATGGGTGTTCCCCTCCCAAACCTCCCCCCATTGCCGCCCTCCCCCCATAGACTAGTTCACTGGGGGTTCAGTCTTAGCAGGACCCAGGGCTTCCCCTTCCACTGGTGCTCTTACTAGGATATTCATTGCTACCTATGGGGTCAGAGTCCAGGGTCAGTCCATGTATAGTCTTTAGGTAGTGGCTTAGTCCCTGGAAGCTCTGGTTGCTTGGCATTGTTGTACTTTTGGGGTCTCGAGCCCCTTCAAGCTCTTCCAGTTCTTTCTCTGATTCCTTCAATAGGGGACCTATTCTCAGTTCAGTGGTTTGCTGCTGGCATTCGCCTCTGTATTTGCTGTATTCTGGCTGTGTCTCTCAGGAGCGATCTACATCTGGCTCCTCTTGGTCTGCACTTCTTTGCTTCATCCATCTTGTCTAATTGGGTGGCTGTATATGTATGGGCCACATGTGGGGCAGGCTCTGAATGGGTGTTCCTTCAGTCTCTGTTTTAATCTTTGCCTCTCCCTTCCCTGCCAAGGGTATTCTTTTTCCTCATTTAAAGAAGGAGTGAAGCATTCACATTTTGATCATCCGTCTTGAGTTTCGTTTGTTCTAGGGATCTAGGGTAATTCAAGCATTTGGGCTAATAGCCACTTATCAATGAGTGCATACCATGTATGTCTTTCTGTGATTGGGTTAGCTCACTCAGGATGATATTTTCCAGTTCCAACCATTTGCCTACGAATTTCATAAACTCGTTGTTTTTGATAGCTGAGTAATATTCCATTGTGTAGATGTACCACATTTTCTGTATCCATTCCTCTGTTGAAGGGCATCTGGGTTCTTTCCAGCTTCTGGCTATTATAAATAAGGCTGCGATGAACATAGTGGAGCACGTGTCTCTTTTATATGTTGAGGCATCTTTTGGGTATATGCCCAAGAGAGGTATAGCTGGATCCTCAGGCAGTTCAATGTCCAATTTTCTGAGGAACCTCCAGACTGATTTCCAGAATGGTTTTACCAGTCTGCAATCCCACCAACAATGGAGGAGTGTTCCTCTTTCTCCACATCCTCGCCAGCATCTGCTGTCACCTGAGTTTTTGATCTTAGCCATTCTCACTGGTGTGAGGTGAAATCTCAGGGTTGTTTTGATTTGCATTTCCCTTATGACTAAAGATGTTGAACATTTCTTTAGGTGTTTCTCCGCCATTCAGCATTCCTCAGCTGTGAATTCTTTGTTTAGCTCTGAACCCCATTTTTTAATAGGGTTATTTGTTTCCCTGCGGTCTAACTTCTTGAGTTCTTTGTATATTTTGGATATAAGGCCTCTATCTGTTGTAGGACTGGTAAAGATCTTTTCCCAATCTGTTGGTTGCCGTTTTGTCCTAACCACAGTGTCCTTTGCCTTACAGAAGCTTTGCAGTTTTATGAGATCCCATTTGTCGATTCTTGATCTTAGAGCATAAGCCATTGGTGTTTTGTTCAGGAAATTTTTTCCAGTGCCCATGTGTTCCAGATGCTTCCCTAGTTTTTCTTCTATTAGTTTGAGTGTGTCTGGTTTGATGTGGAGGTCCTTGATCCACTTGGACTTAAGCTTTGTACAGGGTGATAAGCATGGATCGATCTGCATTCTTCTACATGTTGCCCTCCAGTTGAACCAGCACCATTTGCTGAAAATGCTATCTTTTTTCCATTGGATGGTTTTGGCTCCTTTGTCAAAAATCAAGTGACCATAGGTGTGTGGGTTCATTTCTGGGTCTTCAATTCTATTCCATTGGTCTATCTGTCTGTCTCTGTACCAATACCATGCAGTTTTTATCACTATTGCTCTGTAATATTGCTTGAGTTCAGGGATAGTGATTCCCCCTGAAGTCCTTTTATTGTTGAGGAGAGCTTTAGCTATCCTGGGTTTTTTGTTATTCCAGATGAATTTGCAAATTGTTCTGTCTAACTCTTTGAAGAATTGGATTGGTATTTTGATGGGGATTGCATTGAATCTGTAGATTGCTTTTGGTAAAATGGCCATTTTTACTATATTAATCCTGCCAATCCATGAGCATGGGAGATCTTTCCATCTTCTGAGGTCTTCTTCAATTTCTTTCCTCAGTGTCTTGAAGTTCTTATTGTACAGATCTTTTACTTGCTTGGTTAAAGTCACACCGAGGTACTTTATATTATTTGGGTCTATTATGAAGGGTGTCGTTTCCCTAATTTCTTTCTCGGCTTGTTTCTCTTTTGTATAGAGGAAGGCAACTGATTTATTTGAGTTAATTTTATACCCAGCCACTTTTCTGAAGTTGTTTATCAGCTTTAGTAGTTCTCTGGTGGAACTTTTGGGATCACTTAAATATACTATCATGTCATCTGCAAATAGTGATATTTTGACCTCTTCTTTTCCGATCTGTATCCCCTTGATCTCCTTTTGTTGTCTGATTGCTCTGGCTAGAACTTCAAGAACTATATTGAATAGGTAGGGAGAGAGTGGGCAGCCTTGTCTAGTCCCTGATTTTAGTGGGATTGCTTCAAGTTTCTCTCCATTTAGTTTAATGTTAGCAACTGGTTTGCTGTATATGGCTTTTACTATGTTTAGGTATGGGCCTTGAATTCCTATTCTTTCCAGGACTTTTATCATGAAGGGGTGTTGAATTTTGTCAAATGCTTTCTCAGCATCTAATGAAATGATCATGTGGTTTTGTTCTTTCAGTTTGTTTATATAATGGATCACGTTGATGGTTTTCCATATATTAAACCATCCCTGCATGCCTGGGATGAAGCCTACTTGATCATGGTGGATGATTGTTTTGATGTGCTCTTGAATTCGGTTTGCCAGAATTTTATTGAGTATTTTTGCGTCGATATTCGTAAGGGAAATTGGACTGAAGTTCTCTTTCTTTGTTGTGTCTTTGTGTGGTTTAGGTATAAGAGTAATTGTGGCTTCGTAGAAGGAATTCGGTAGTGCTCCATCTGTTTCAATTTTGTGGAATAGTTTGGATAATATTGGTATGAGGTCTTCTATGAAGGTTTGATAGAATTCTGCACTAAACCCGTCTGGACCTGGGCTCTTTTTGGTTGGGAGACCTTTAATGACTGCTTCTATTTCCTTAGGAGTTATGGGGTTGTTTAACTGGTTTATCTGTTCCTGATTTAACTTCGATACCTGGTATCTGTCTAGGAAATTGTCCATTTCCTGAAGATTTTCAAATTTTGTTGAATATAGGTTTTTATAGTAAGATCTGATGATTTTTTGAATATCCTCTGAATCTGTAGTTATGTCTCCCTTTTCATTTCTGATTTTGTTAATTTGGACGCACTCTCTGGGTCCTCTCGTTAGTCTGGCTAAGGGTTTATCTATCTTGTTGATTTTCTCAAAGAACCAACTTTTGGTTCTGTTGATTCTTTCTATGGTCCTTTTCGTTTCTACTTGGTTGTTTTCAGCTCTGAGTTTGATTATTTCCTGCCTTCTACTCCTCCTGGATGTATTTGCTTCTTTTTGTTCTAGAGCTTTTAGGTGTGCTGTCAAGCTGCTGACATATGCTCTTTCCTGTTTCTTTCTGCAGGCACTCAGCGCTATGAGTTTTCCTCTTAGCACAGCTTTCATTGTGTCCCATAAGTTTGGGTATGTTGTATCTTCATTTTCATTAAATTCTAAAAAGTTTTTAATTTCTTTCTTTATTTCTTCCTTGACCAGGTTATCATTGAGTAGAGCATTGTTCAATTTCCACGTATATGTGGGCATTCTTCCCTTATTGTTATTGAAGACCAGTTTTAGGCCGTGGTGGTCCGATAGCACGCATGGGATTATTTCTATCTTTCTGTACCTGTTGAGGCCCATTTTTTGACCAATTATATGGTCAATTTTGGAGAAAGTACCATGAGGAGCTGAGAAGAAGGTATATCCTTTTGCTTTAGGATAGAATGTTCTATAAATATCCGTTAAGTCCAATTGGCTCATGACTTCCCTTAGTCTGTCGACATCACTGTTTAATTTCTGTTTCCATGATCTGTCCATTGATGAGAGTGGTGTGTTGAAATCTCCCACTATTATTGTGTGAGGTGCAATGTGTGTTTTGAGCTTTAGTAAGGTTTCTTTTACGTATGTAGGTGCCCTTGTATTTGGGGCATAGATATTTAGGATTGAGAGTTCATCTTGGTGGATTTTTCCTTTGATGAATATGAAGTGTCCTTCCTTATCTTTTTTGATGACTTTTAGTTGGAAATTGATTTTATTTGATATTAGAATGGCTACTCCAGCTTGCTTCTTCTGACCATTTGCTTGGAAAGTTGTTTTCCAGCCTTTCACTCTGAGGTAGTGTCTGTCTTTGTCTCTGAGGTGTGTTTCCTGTAGGCAGCAGAATGCAGGGTCCTCGTTGTGTATCCAGTTTGTTAATCTATGTCTTTTTATAGGGGAGTTGAGGCCATTGATGTTGAGGGATATTAAGGAATAGTGATTATTGCTTCCCGTTATATTCATATTTGGATGTGAGGTTATGTTTGTGTGCTTTCATTCTCTTTGTTTTGTTGCCAAGACGATTAGTTTCTTGCTTCTTCTAGGGTATAGCTTGCCTCCTTATGTTGGGCTTTACCATTTATTATCCTTTGTAGTGCTGGATTTGTAGAAAGATATTGTGTAAATTTGGTTTTGTCATGGAATATCTTGGTTTCTCCATCAATGTTAATTGAGAGTTTTGCTGGATACAGTAACCTGGGCTGGCATTTGTGTTCTCTTAGGGTCTGTATGACATCAGTCCAGGATCTTCTGGCCTTCATAGTTTCTGGCGAGAAGTCTGGTGTGATTCTGATAGGTCTCCCTTTATATGTTACTTGACCTTTTTCCCTTACTGCTTTTAATATTCTTTCTTTATTTTGTGCGTTTGGTGTTTTGACAATTATGTGACGGGAGGTGTTTCTTTTCTGGTCCAATCTATTTGGAGTTCTGTAGGCTTCTTGTATGTCTATGGGTATCTCTTTTTTTTAGGTTAGGGAAGTTTTCTTCTATGATTTTGTTGAAGATATTTACTGGTCCTTTGAGCTGGGAGTCTTCACTCTCTTCTGTACCTATTATCCTTAGGTTTGATCTTCTCATTGAGTCCTGGATTTCCTGTATGTTTTGGACCAGTAGCTTTTTCCGCTTTACATTATCTTTGACAGTTGAGTCAATGATTTCTATGGAATCTTCTGCTCCTGAGATTCTCTCTTCCATCTCTTGTATTCTGTTGGTGAAGCTTGTATCTACAGCTCCTTGTCTCTTCTTTTGGTTTTCTATATCCAGGGTTGTTTCCATGTGTTCTTTCTTGATTGCTTCTATTTCCATTTTTAGTTCCTTCAACTGTTTGATTGTGTTTTCCTGGAATTCTTTCAGGGATTTTTGTGTCTCCTCTCTATGGGCTTCTACTTGTTTATTTATGTTTTCCTGGAATTCTTTCAGGGATTTTTGCGATTCTTTCAGGCATTTTTGCGATTCCTCTCTGTAGGCTTCTACTTGTTCTCTAAGCGAGTTCTTCATATCTTTCTTGAAGTCCTCCAGCATCATGATCAAATATGATTTTGAAAATAGATCTTGCTTTTCTGGTGTGTTTGGATATTCCATGTTTGTTTTGATGGGAGAATTGGGCTCCGATGGTGCCATGTAGTCTTGGTTTCTGTTGCTTGTGTTCCTGCGCTTGCCTCTCGCCATCAGATTATCTCTAGTGTTACTTTGTTCTGCTATTTCTGACAGTGGCTAGACTGTCCTATAAGCCTGTGTGTCAGGAGTGCTGTAGACCTGTTTTCCTTTCTTACAGTCAGTTATGGGGACAGAGTGTTCTGCTTTCGGGCGTGTAGTTTTTCCTCTCTACAGGTCTTCAGCTGTTCCTGTGGGCCTGTGTCTTGAGTTCACCAGGCAGCTTTCTTGCAGCAGAAAATTTGGTCTTACCTGTGGTCCTGAGGCTCAGGTTCGCTCCTGGGGTGCTGCCCACGGGCTCTCTGCAGCGGCAGCAACCAGGAAGACCTGTGCCGCCCCTTCCGGGAGCTTCAGTGCACCAGGGTTCCAGATGGTCTTTGGCTTTTTCCTCTGGCGTCCGAGATGTGTGTGCAGGGAGCAGTCTCTTCTGGTTTCCCAGACTTGTCTGCCTCTCTGAAGGTTTAGCTCTCCCTCCCACGGGATTTGGGTGCAGAGAACTGTTTATCTGGTCTGTTTCTTTCAGGTTCCCGCAGTGTCTCAGGCAGGGGTCCTGCCGCTCCTGGGCCCTCCCCCACGGGAGCCCAGAGGCCTGATACAGTTTCCTCTTGGGCCAGGGATGTGGGCAGGGGTGAGCAGAGTTGGTGGTCTCTTCCGCTCTGCAGCCTCAGGAGTGCCCACCTGACCAGGCGGTTGGGTCTCTCTCTCACCGGGTCTGGGAGCAGAGAGCTGCTGTGGGCCGGGATCCGAGGGTGTGGGACTTCTCATCTTATCCTTTATCTAACTTTTGGTTGAAAGTCAATTTTATTTGATACTAGAATTGCTATTCAAGCTTGTTACTTGGGACCATTTTCTTGGAAAAAATTTTCCTAGCCTTTTGCTCTTAGGTAGTGTCTGGCTTTGTCACTAAGGCTTGTTTCCTGTATGCAGCAAAATGCTCAGTACTGCTTTCTGTCCAGTCTGTTAGTCGATGTCTTTTTATTAGGGAATTAAGTGCAATAATGTTGAGAGATATTAGGTACCAATGATTGTTTCCTGTTATTTTGTTGCTGTTGTTGTTGTTATTTTTGTTATTAGAGGTGGAATTATGTTTGTATGGCTATCTTTATTTGGGTTAGATGAAATTAGATTACTTTCTTGCTTTTTCTAGGATGTAGTTTTCCTCCTTGTGTTGGAGTTTTCCATCTATTATCCTTTGTAGGGCTGGATTTGTGGAAAGATATTGTGAAAATTTGGTTTTGTCATGTAACATCTTGGTTTCTCCATCTATGGTAATTGAGAGTTTTTCTGGGCATAATAGCTTGGGCTGGCATTTGTGTTCTCTTAGGGTCTGTATGACATCTTCCCAGAATCTTCTAGCTTTTATAGTCTCCCTTGAGAAGTCTGGTGTAATTCTCATAAGTCTGCCTTTTTATGTTACTTGACCTTTTCCCCTTACTGCTTTTAATACTTTCTTAGTTTGGTGTATTTGATGTTTTGGCTATTAATTATGTGATGGGAGAAATTTCTATTCTGGGCCAATCTGTTTGGAGTTCTGAGAGCTGTGGGACAACCCCAGCTCTGGGAACAGATGGAGACTGAAAGGGTCCTTTTGTATGCAGCCCTGCGGCTTCTGTCCCCAGTTCGCTCCCAGCGGGACTCTTCTTGGACAGTCAGTGGAGAGAAAGTGGGGTTCCATCTGTTGGCTGTTGCTTATGAGTGAAAGCTTTCCTGGCAGACCAGTTCCTGTGGGCAGGTTTGGGGTCCAAAAGCCTTTGGGACAGCCCCAGTTCTAAGTGCAGAGGTAGACTGGAAGGGTCCTGTCTCAGGCTGCTCTGTGTCTCCTGTGTCCTGTGTAGTCCTGGCAGGTTTCTCTTTGGATAGTCAATGAAGAGATAGTGGGGTCCTACCTGTGAGCTTAGGAGAGAGAGCACTCCTGGTAGACCAACTTCCCATGGACAGGTTTTGGGTCCAAGAGGTTATTGTTTTTAATAGCTGAGTAGTACTCCATTGTGTAAATGCACCACATTTTCTGCTCCTCTGTTGAAAGACATCTGGGTTCTTTCCAGCTTCTGGCTATTATAAATAAGGCTGCTATGAACACAGTGGAGAATGTGTCTTTGTTATATGTTGGAGCATCTTTTGGGTATATGCCCAGGAGAGGTATAGCTGGGTCCTCAGGTAGTGCTATGTCCAGTTTTCTGAGAAACTGCCAGATTAATTTCCAGAGTGGTTGTACCAGCTTGCAATCCCACCAACAATGGAGGCATGTAGAACAGATATTCTTAAGAATTCTGGGGTTGCTTCTCTTCTTAGGTTGACCTTGAACCCCAAGAGCTTTAGGAATAAGAGGCGGGTGCCTAGAATCCCATTACTACTGTTCTCACAGCTTATGTTTGACACTTGTCTTGTCAGATCATAGGATAACCAGCAGATGCAATGAAAATGTGTAGCTGCCAGTGTCTAGAGTAGATTTGAATTTTGCTATGAATAACCTAAAAAGAGTCTATTAATATTGGGACTCTGGAAGACATTATCAATAAACCAATTAGATGTGAGTTGAGGAGAGATGCATTAGATGCACAAATTTCTATTTTCTATGGTGCATGAAGTCTGGTCAATATAGAATAATTTCTTTGTATTATCAAGATCCTGCTACATGGCTGAATAAAGGAAATAGATTAATATATAATGTTACACATGTTTAGTGTTATACATATGTATTACAAACATACTCAGTACCAGCTATAAATGTCACTATAAATGATAAAACAAAACAAACAAATCCCAATAAATCACTACAAATAAAGAAGGAGAGAAGATTATTTGTTTGAGACAGAGTCTGACTTTGTAGCCTATGTTGGCTTGAGATTTATGGTAATTCTGTTGCTTCAGACTTTGCAGGGATTATAGACATGAACCTCAGTACCTGGCTGAAATTGAAATTTTTCCAGTAATCAGCTGTTATTTTTTAATAGTTAGGAATTATGGACTTCATATAATTTATCTAGGCACAGTTTGTTTATATACTGAGTACGAATATCCCCAAAAAGAGTCTACTCTAATCCCATACTTTAAGAGATATCCTAATAGTTTATTTTAAACTGCATTTATCAACACAACAAACCCTATCTCCTAAAGTATGTTCATGTGTTTTGACTTGCAACTGTCAGAAACTCAAGAATAAACCCCTTTAGTCATAGAATTCTTTTAAGTCAAGGGTTGCAAAAATTTCAAAGCACATGCTGAGTCTTTCAGAGGCATGATGAGATAAGCCAATCTGTTTGCCATGAAAGAAACATGTTCATCTCTGGCATGTACTAGCAGCTAAAAGCAGCTCCTATGGAAAACTCTTCATGAAAAAATAAGTGTGAATTTTTACTCATCTTTGGGAAATGATTTTTCGAGGGGGAGGTTTTGTGCAGCAGGCTACAGACTCCACTGACTCCACTGATGGCTCCATTATAGCACTCTTGGTAGCTCACACTGATAAATACGAATAGGGTGGGATTTGCTCTTAATTTTACATAGAGGGTCAAAATCACTTTCTTCTCTGAATGCTTTTGGAATGAATCTAGGCTATCACAAAACAGACTACACAGTTAGTCTTATTGGAAGTTACTATTTAGAGTATTTTAGGTTCATTAAGTCATTTCATATTCATAAATACTATTATTTCCTCCTTTTTATTGCAAAGAAACTGAAACCTGAAGAGGCCGAGTGCCACAAGCAAGATTTCACAGCTAATGAAGTTAGAGTTGGAGTTTGAACTCAGATGATCATATTGCTCTACTAGCAACCAACATACTATTTTCCCCTTGTGAGTTTGGGGTGACATGCAAAACCAAGAACAATTTGAGTGTCTTTTCCTAACGTACCACAAGCATGTTCTACTTAGTGTGCTGCTCAAACAAATTTAGTGAGTGCTTAAAGTGATCCAGCTATCAAAAATCAGTGTAAAAACTACCTTTAAAAAAGTCTGCAAACCTTATCCTGCTTTGGAAAAGAAAAAGGAATGAGATGAAATTAAACATCAACACATATTGTAGAGGATATGTCTATCATAAAATCATTTAAAATATAGATTAAGTGTAAAGGCAAAGACCGTTACAGCATGCTATTTAGTCATGGTGGCTGTGGTAAGAGGAACAATTGAATGTCTGCCTTCCTTTGTTGAGACATTTGCTTGGCAATTTTCTTGATTGGATTTTTTTTTCCCTTTTTGAAGCAGAGTCTCATGTATTCCAGGATTGCCTCAAACTAAGTATATAGACAGATGACAACCATGATCCTCTTGTTTCTATATCTTACGTACCCTCTCACTAGTATGCATCTATTTGGTTCTAGGAAAGAAACCCAGGGGTTCATGTATGCCAGGCAAGCAGTCTATGAACTGAGCTACAACACGAGTTCTTCTCCAATTGGAACATGTCTCTAATATATTCCTACAATACTCCCTGTATGCTAGGACCTGGTATTAGTAAATATTAACATTTTAAAATCTCACCACCATGTCACAAAAGGGATATTGTTGTCTCTAATTTAAAAACACAGTGATTGAGGACAGAGGGAAGCCTTTCTTCTTTTCCAGTGCAGCTGACCAGGAGCTTATCTCAGGACACCTAGCTACAGAGCCCAGGTTTTAGCTACAACTTTCCATGAGTTGAGGCACCTTTGTTTTGTTGCATGCATTTGCTTGTTCCCTTTCTGTTGTCTTCCTTGGGATCATTTCAGATTCATTTGCATTGATCTTTAGTGCTCTTTAGTGGTTTTGTTGTGTATACTTGGATCACTAACTGGTTAGGTGTTACCATATATACAGAATCCATTATCATCTACCATTTTCACATTTTCCAGAAGGAGAGGGTATAGAAGTCTTAGTCCTTTTAGACCCATGTTACTTCCCCATCATAATCGCTTTGGCTATCTTCTCTACCTACATCCAGAATTCAATCAGACAATGTTATAACAACAATGTTGTTTGGTTCAACAATCAAACACAATTTAGAGAATGCAAGAGGAAAAATTATGTTTCCTTTAATAAACTGTTTCTCTTCGATTTTGACACTGCAATGTTCTTTCTTTTATAATTGTTTTCTCTTTAGAGAGCTTAGTTTTATCACAGATCTACTTATTGCAATTTCCTTTTTGGGGGTATTACATTTTCTTCAGAGTATCCTGATTTCCTCATCTTTGCTGAGTGATAGTATTGCTAGTTATAAAATTTTGGAATGTTATTTTTTTTTTACTTCTACACTTAGAAAATGTGCCAAGAAACCTTCATTGATACTGATGAGAAATCTATATCAATAAAATTGCCTTTCCTCTACAGAAAATGTTTTATTCCTCTTTTGTTGCTTTCCAAGTTTTCTTTTTGTCTCTATGTGTTTCACATTTAACCGTGTTGTGTCATATTAATGATTCCTTTGAGTGCAATCTTTTTGAATTTTTCTCAGTTCCTTTAGTCCATAGCTTTGTCTTTTGACGTGTTTGTAAAAATTTCAAGTGATAATTTTTTTTTATTTTTTTACTAATTGCTCCCTTTCAAATAATTATTTTAATTTTGCTAACTTGATGTTTTTTGAGAACTCATACACAAGTATTGCATGTACATCAAACCTGCCCCTCTAACTTCTTATGTTCACTTTGCATGGCCTGTATGTCCATGTTTCCAGGGCTGACCACTTGTGGGAGCTCATCCGTGGAGGAAACAGATTCTTCCTGACTCAACAGGCATTGGCTACCTACCCACAGCTCTTCATCTAGGAGTGGAACTATATGGGATGTCTCTTGATTATGCTGACATGTCAACTTCTATTGTCACTGTGCTAATCTTGTTCAGGTAGCCATGTTGTTGAGGGTTCATGGGTGCTTTTACTTTGTGATGCCTAGAGGAATACTTCCTAATAGCAAACATCCTGAATGTCTGGTTTCAATCTTTCTACTGTTTTTTTTTCTCCCATAATCTTCACTGAAATTAGGTATATAGGAATTGTGCTGCAGATATATCAGTTGGAGTTGGGCACTTGATGGTCACTTATTCTCCATGTTTTGAACAATTTTTTATCCCTGTGACATCCTCCACTGTTGCAAAAAGGAACTTCTTTGGTGAGGAATGAGTCTACACTTATTTGTGGGTATCTACTTAGAAAATAAACAAATTATATAAGTTTAGGAACCTGGCAGTAATAGGTTCTTCTTTCAGATCTATGACTACTGATTGCTCCCTTCCTTGATAGACATTCCTAAGTGAATAGACTATAGGTCAAGTCCAGCTTCATTTCCCCCTAGTTCTATATCCAAAGTGTGTGGTACTTCAGCACAGAAATTTGATCTTATCTTCAAATTCCAGAAGGCAATTCATGGTAATGGAAATAGCTTGTTTTGTTTCATTTGTTTTTTTTTTTTTTTTTTTTTTTTGGATACTGCTGACCAATAACTTGAGAGGATGTTTCTCATGTCTAATATTGGTGTATTTGTTGTGGCAGTCATGGGAACCATTACTATTCTAAATGACACAGCTTCATTTAAATTATATATCATCATATACATATGTACATTACATGCAACTTTACGTGCATATAAAATAATATGACTCCAGTGCCTTTTTGAATCATTCTTAGTGCTGTCTGCCTTTCCTCCTAGCCTGTTCTTGGTCATCTTACTTCTTTCCCAGGACGTCAACTGAACCTCCATGAGTTTGATTTTCCAGTTCACCTCTCTCTGTTGTTCGGGTTGAGTATATTCTATGGTTTAATTTTCAGCTTCACTGATTCTTCTTCTAGCTTCATCAGTCTGATGTTGCATCTTTCCAGTGAGTTTTAGAATTTTGTTTATTGCAGTCTTTATCTCTAAAACTTCTATTTGCTTCTTCTGTGTTGTTTGTTTCTGTCCTTGATTTTGTATTTAGTGTCTTGGTTTCAGCATGTTTCCAAGTACTTATCAAAACATTTTTATGATGAACTATTTAACATATTTATCAGATAATTTCAACATTAAAAAATCATATTAGTACCTTTAGATTTTTGGGTACCTATTGGTTTATGTTTTCATTTTCCATTTGGTTTGATATCTAATCTGTCTTTTCCATTGAGAGACTGCCTTGTGGCACAAAATACACTACATTTCACCTACCTAGCTTATCTAATCAGGCAATGCTTTAAAAAAATACAAGTATTAAGAGTTTCAAGCAAACAAATCCAAAGCTCCAAGTCATGCTGCTGTTTGTACAGTGCCTTTTCTGTCATCCCAATGGTATGAAGATTTATGAAGAGAACAAATTAAACCTGATCTCTAGTTATGTGTCATGTCAAACTCTCCTTACGTAAGAGCCTACCAGAAGGACAACATGGCCAAGGTCACCTTCACAAATAATCTGCCCCATTATTTGCCTTAATGAATCATGGATTATTCTTGCCAAACTAATCATTATTTTTAATGTTTTCCCAATTTTTTTTATCCTAGAATACTATTTTCTTTAGTAGCTAAAAGGATTATGTTGAAAAAACCAGAATAAGTTATTGAAAGTGTCAAGGGGTTGGGTCATTGCAAATAAGATTGCACAGCTGTAAATTTTCTTTTTAAAAACATAAATGGGACCAGGAGGGGAATAAAATCTGGAGTGTAAAAATAAATAAATAAATAAATAAATAAATAAATAAATAAATGTAATTGGGTAAAATTAATACCTGGGGTGGAGTAGATATCACTGTATGTATCATTTATACAGGGTTATAAAGTTTAAGCTCAAGCTGGAGAAATGGTTCAGTGGTTAAGAGCACTGACTGCTCTTCCAGAGGTCCTGAGTTCAATTCCCAGCAACCACATGGCGGCTCACAACCATCTGTAAAGAGATCCAATGCCCTCTTCTGGTGCCTCTAAAGACAGCGACAGTGTACTCCTATACATTAAATCAATCAATCAATCAATCAATCAATCAATCAATCTTAAATGCAAAAGGTTAGCTCATTGGGACTTTTCTCTAACTGTGTGCCTGGCAGCGTTATCTTTTTATCAGTACACACCATGAAGACCCTTTCAAGTTTGTCTCCTACATGGCTTTTTTGGAGTCAGATATCAAGTTTAACTTACATAGGTGAGATACATATCCAGGTCTGTATCACTAAGTTTCCATGAAAATAGAAACTCTTTTATTGCATATACCATCAGGGTGGAAACAACAGATCGTGAACATTCTCTAGGTTCTTTTCATGGGTATATTTGACTCCTATAGAGAAAACAGAAATTACTTAATTGGATGGTGGTTGCTCACACTTAGACTGGGCATTAGAAAAATGTGTTTAGTTAAATGTTAAGAACCATGATCAAACCTCACTAATTCAAAATTTGGAGAAAGTCTTGGGAGGCATCCTATTGCTACTCTGGTCATTTGTAATACCTTAGCCTCACAAAATATCGGACTATTCTCAGAGTTATTTCCCACATGTCTTTTAGTGTTTTATTCATAAGATGGCCAATGCTATCTACAAGCCAAAATATTGGAAATGAGATAAAAACAACTAGGCTTCCTGTAGCCACACAGACATTTATGAGATTTAATACAATGACAAATTGTAAAGTGATAAGAACACTTTAGATTTCATGCGACTGTTCAAATGCTCTCCTTGCCACCCACCCTTTTTTAAACTATGTACTTGTTCCTTTTCAAAACTTGAAAATGAAGAAACTTAGATTCACAGAAATTAAGCAATTTACCAGTTAATCATACAGTAAGAGTTGTTGCCAAATTATAACTATCACCTGGCTCAGAAGTTTCACATTTCTCTCTGCTTTAAAATTATTTTATGGCTTTGAGGCAGTCTGTAGATGCTTGTGATGATACTAAACTTTGCCAGGCCTTGTGCCTTACTCAGTGTGTGGGATTAAAGTCACATGCTTCCTATTACAAATGCTACTTGAGCCACAGGTGCACCAAGGACAAGTTCCATCATAATTTTCGCAACTGTTCAATACAGCACTTGCTTATATGGGCATTGAATACATGTTTTACATGCAATGACAGAGCTAAGTACCTATTAGAAGGAGTATACTAGCATACCATAACATTTATTCTGTGTTTGTACAGAATGTTTCCTGATCCTTATCTTTTGATATTGTCTTCCAAACTATAGACGCAGTGACTTCAAATGATGGTACTTCATACTCCATGAGTGTTCCATCAGTTAACCTTTTCAGCAACTTGTCCCAATCTGAATCAAGGGAGACAATTTGAACTCCTTAACTATTGCCTGTTTTCTTCCCAAGAGAATTTTGGGGTTCCTGAATACTGGATGCATTTATTCCTAGAAGGCTCCCTGGCCCTAATTTCATCAAACATTAAAACAGGAAGGAGAGGCATTAGGGGATCTAGAGACCAGCGTGCTTACAAAGAATGAGAAAACAGAAAACTTGTAAAAAGACTCTTCTCCTCTCAAGTTAGGTGCGAGTTGGTAATTAGATGAAACCCTGTGTGACAGTTTAGCTATGCTGAAGACTCAAACACGCTCACTGTAGGTATGAATTTGTGCTGAATGGCACAAGGCCACAGAGATCAATATATCAATATAAATCAAATAAATCCAGAGGCACAATTTAGAAAGTTTATATTATTTTCTGTGATCGGGAGCCTAAATATACACGTGAAGTCTCTTCACGAAGAAAAGTTAAAAGCAAAGCACAGACTTCACTGTTCATCTTTAAATTTGTATCCCTGATTTAACCTCATGTTCTGGTGATAGAACAATCATCTTAGGAGACCAAACTAAGCAATAACAGTTATTAATAGCAAGAGTTAACTCACCAAAGGCAGGAGTAGAGAGGGCAAAGCTAGCAGACTGCCTAGACTTTGGTTTTTATTTGGTTGTTTGGTTGTTTGCTTTGTCTCTGCATGAAGAGCACAGCACTTTGTTTGTACGAGCCTGTAAGTGATAAAAGTCAAAAAGCTTTAGGTCTGCCATGTAGACTGACCCACCGGGCTTAATTTTTCACCAGAAAAATACCTACTATAACAATGAAGGTTCTCAAGGTTTTCAATGTAACATATAGGCTAAAATCCTAAAATGGCTAATGGCTGGTGGGTGTGTTATTAGGAAGGTAAGGTCAAGAGCATGGCTAAGACGGTAGTATTATTGGCAGGTTGTTTGTTTTTTTAAACTAATACCTTTTTGCAAGAACATAACCATTGGATGACAGCTGCATTAGCTTGAAGGCTAGGACTGTGTGGAGCATTATCATTTGGGCATCTGGTGCAGTGCTATTATCTGTGCATGCTGTGCTATTACCATCTTCGAGCCACAGTCGATTACCTGTAAGAGACCTCCACAAGACAAGGCCATCAACAGACTCTTGAAGGAGTGAGGGGAGGATCTCCAGCCGCTCCCCTGGTAACCCAGCCTCCACTCACTCTTGCACTGCTTCCTTAGTATTCCTGATCCAGCTTCTCATAGCCTTGGCAGGTCCTACAGTACACATGAGGGGGAAGATTAAGTGAAGGGAGACTTCCGTCTTTGAACCTTTTGGGAGACTATCGTCCATTTGAAGAGACTTTTCATGATACAGAAGCTCATATACGTAAATTCTTTGGTTCCTTTAGCTTGACTTGGGTGAAAGCTTTGTTTGTTCTGTCAATGGCACACTGTCTGGAGTGAATAGACATCTGTTCACACGTGCCATGTTCCTTGAGTTGAGTTTTCAACCATTAAGTTTTTAATCTGAGATAATAGACATAGTCATGTGATATAGGTAAGGTCATTTTGGCTACTCTTCTCATCAGTTTATTACCTGACCTTAGAAAATGAATGTAGCAGAGATGATGGGACAAGTACTTAAGCTTACATGGGCATGTCAAACTCTGTCCTGACATAGTCTTTGTAATTTGAAGGCCTACTGACTCTATTTTCAGATTTCATGCTCACCTAGTACCATTACAATTTATTTACTTCTTATTTGACTTAGTACTTCACTACTTTTGTTGTTTACAGAATGTCCAAATGGTACCAAGGGGCACAGAATATCTGTTTCTAGCATATTCTGCCTTCCCTATTTAACAAAACATTATGAACTACACGGCGTTAGCACTGTTGGTGTACATGCCTTCCATATGTAACAAAACACTATGAACTACACATTGGTAGTTCTGTGTCACACACGAAGGGAGTGAAATTAAACTAAGTTGCCATATTTTATGCCATTAACAAGGGAAAGCACTAAGATTGGAGCTTAGAGTCTGAGGATTCCTGAGTACAGGGTACAACTGTTAGCAGTCTGCATCTCAGGCAGCACTCGGGAGACTATAGGGAAGTTGGACACATCAATGCTCGCCCTTATCTACCCACTTCTTATTTCACCAAAGCAGTATCTCTTCATACAAAGAATCACACTTTTACAGGTGAGGCACAGACTTTCCAACATGTCAAATGGATTTCGACACAGAAAAAGTAAACAGTTCTGAGGTACAAGGCATGAATTAACAGGTGAGTACAAACCAGCATCTCCCAATGCCTGTCTTCGCAGAGATGCTTTGATTTTCTGTGGGAGTTCTGACATGCTGACCTTTCTCTCAATAATGTAGTGGGGCTGCACATTAGCTTTTATGGACTTAAGTGTTTGAACAGTGCCAAAACAGAGGAATAGAGAATTTTAATATCACAAGTGATTCGTCTATCTGAGATAAGAAAATAAATATGACTTCTCTGTGAGCTTCAGTTCCCATAGACCTCTATTTTTCTTCTTTTTAAATGAGCACCTAAGTATGCGGAGTGACCACATACTTTTAAACAGTTAATTAGCATAGAGCTCAGAATAGCGTCCCATTGATATCTCTCCCTCCTAAACACTAGCTGCTTTTCAGATATGAAAGGAAAGAGTAATGCAATTCGACTTTCTGTAGCTGGTGCTGTAGTTGACAGGCAAAGACATTTTCAATTGCTATTTGCCCACCAGCCTGACTGAGCAAACACTGTCTTCAGAGTTTTGGCACCACCTAGGTTGCTGCCCTCTGAATCTATTGCCCTGGTGACAGCAATGTAGTAAAGTTGTAGGGCATTGTCTCCGGCACCAGCAAGATTCATATTTGCTTGATGGTTCCATGTGTGATTCCTATTTTTGGAATATATTGATACAAAATTGTAACATAATTCCTCTTCTATGTTAGTACTTGAATGATGTCTGTTAGTATAGTCATTGAAACAGAACCGTTCGAAGAAATTTTAATGTATATGACCCAAGTCTAGTAAAAAGCTGATTTTGATGATTCATATTTTTGATGTTTTATCTTTCTTTACACCATAAGAAAGTTGGGTCATATTGTTTGTGAAGATCTAGACTTCTGTTGATAACAATGCCCTACATCTTTGTTACATTGTTGCCACCATGGCAGTAGATTGAGGGCGCAGCAACTTAGGTGGTGCCAGAACTCTGAAGACAGTGTTTGCTCAGTCAGGCCGGTGGGCAAACAGCAACTGAAAATGTCTTTGTCTGTCAACTACAGCACCAACTTCAGAAAGCTGAATTGTATTACTCTTTCCTTTCATATTTGAAAAGCAGCTAGAGTTTAGGAGGGAGAGATGTGTTTATCTGTTTCTTTTTCCATCATTGTCTTTGTATACCAAAACTTGCCAAGCCCAAATAGTTCAAACATCAAGTATTTATATCACAAGTCTAGGCCAGTAGACAATCTGGTCTGCTGTGGGCTCATACTTTGTAATCAGAAGTGTGTTAGTCAAACTACTGGGCTCCTATGTATATGTCAACTAACTTTAGGTTGGTCAAGGACAGTCTTGCTTTGTACATCTGAATTTTCTTCTATCAGGCTTGTGACTGTTCATCTGGTATTAGGATTCTGTGAAGTACCAGCCCGCAATGTGTGCTTTTAAAGCTTAGGGCCAGAACTGGTATTCTATCACTGTGTCTATGACTTTTTCACTAAAGGAACTCATGGGCCTGCCCTAAATTCAAGAGGTGAAAGACAGAGGCTCATTCTTGAGTAGTTAATCTGACAAGTACCATTTTTAAATAACATTTTGTTGGTTTATGTAGCTTGGTTTGTGTCAGTGGCCAGATTTTTTTTTTAACTTGAGTATTTCTTATTTACATTTCGAGTGTTATTCCCTTTCCCGGTTTACAGGCCAACATCCCCCTAATTCCTCCCCCTCCCCTTCTTTATGGATGTTCCCCTCCCCATACTCCCCCCATTGCCGCCATCCCCACAACAATCATGTTCAGTCTTAGCAGGACCCAGGCTTCCCCTTACACTGATGATCTTACTAGGATATTCAATGCTACCTATGAGGTCAGAGTCCAGGGTCAGTCCATGTATAGTCTTTAGGTAGTGGCTTAGTCCCTGGAAGCTCTGGTTGCTTGGCATTGTTGTTCATATGGGGTCTCGAGCCCCTTCAAGCTCTTCCAGTTCTTTCTCTGATTTCTTCAACGGGGGTCCTGTTCTCAGTTCAGTGGTTTGCTGCTGGCATTCGCCTCTGTATTTGTTGTATTCTTGCTGTGTCTCTCAGGAGAGATCTACACCCGGCTCCTGTCTGCCTGCACTACTTTGCTTCATCCATCTTGTCTAATTGGGTGGCTGTATATGTATGGGCCACATGTGGGGCAGGCTCTGAATGGGTGTTCCTTCTGTCTCTGTTTTAATCTTTGCCTCTCTATTCCCTGCCAAGGGTATTCTTGTTCCCCTTTTAAAGAAGGAGTGAAGCATTCACATTTTGATCATCCGTCTTGAGTTTCATGTGTTCTAGGCATCTAGGGTAATTCAAGCATTTGGGCTAATAGCCACTTATCAATGAGTGCATACCATCTGTGTTTCTCTGTGATTGGGTTACCTCACTCAGGATGATATTTTCCAGTTCCAACCATTTGCCCACGAATTTCATAAAGTCATTGTTTCTGATAGCTGAGTAATATTCCATTGTGTAGATGTACCACATTTTCTGTATCCATTCCTCTGTTGAAGGGCATCTGGGTTCTTTCCAGCTTCTGGCTATTATAAATAAGGCTACTATGAACATAGTGGATCATGTGTCTTTTTTATATGTTGGGGCATCTTTTGGGTATATGCCCAAGAGAGGTATAGCTGGATCCTCTGGCAGTTCAATGTCCAATTTTCTGAGGAACCTCCAGACTGATTTCCAGAATGGTTGTACCAGTCTGCAATCCCACCAACAATGGAGGAGTGTTCCTCTTTCTCCACATCCTCGCCAGCATCTGCTGTCACCTGAGTTTTTGATCTTAGCCATTCTCACTGGTGTGAGGTGAAATCTCAGGGTTGTTTTGATTTGCATTTCCCTTATGACTAAAGATGTTGAACATTTCTTTAGGTGTTTCTCAGCCATTCGGCATTCCCCAGCTGTGAATTCTTTGTTTAGCTCTGAACCCCATTTTTAATAGGGTTATTTGTCTCCCTGCGGTCTAACTTCTTGAGTACTTTGTATATTTTGGATATAAGGCCTCTATCTGTTGTAGGATTGGTAAAGATCTTTTCCCAATCTGTTGGTTGCCGTTTTGTCCTAACCACAGTGTCCTTTGCCTTACAGAAGCTTTGCAGTTTTATGAGATCCCATTTGTCGATTCTTGATCTTAGAGCATAAGCCATTGGTGTTTTGTTCAGGAAATTTTTTCCAGTGTGGCCAGATGTTTTAAACAGACAAACATCCCTGCTCTGTGGGAGATTCCATGTCCTCTACTGTTTGTTGAGGACCACTATTGCAGGCCACTGGGTTTTCCTTATTTTGTTTTACAATAACCTGATTCCTAAATTTGAGGTAAAAAGTTTTTTTTTTAAGAGAGAGCATTCTGGTTTTAGTAGAACTTCAGCAGGAAAGGAAAGTCTGCACATTAGATGTGTAGTTAAACCCCTTGCCTGTTTGCTCACAGAGCAGTAGCCATTAGACATGAACTGAATTTGAAAAGATTGCTCAAAATTGCAGGAAAAACATGTTCAGGGACTCTTGCATCCCATGGTATAGTGCTGCTTCCTGTCTTCCTTAGAATTGGCAGAGGCAGTGGCAGTGGCAGTGGCAGTAGTAATGTGGTTTTGAAAGGTGTGTGTGTGTGTGTGTGTGTGTGTGTGTGTATGTTTGTGCATGTGTAAACAAACATGGTCTGCAGGAGTTTTGGATAGAGTAGTACCTCACCTCATGGGGTAAAAGTAAGAGTTCTACAATCTTACTGTTACTGCTGGTAGTACAGCCGCTAGTTTGGTCCATGATGGGAAGTCATTTATCAACTATAAGGTTTAGAAATAAAGAACAAGAGTCTCAAATTCCAGTGTCACTAACAACACAACAAATGGAAGCAGAAGTTACCCTACAACTAATTGTCCTGCATGGTTGCTATCTTCAGTTTTAATCTCTTCTCTTTCTTTCATTTTCTATTTGGAGAATTATTTGGATTTTTCTTTTTTTTTTTTTAACTTGAGTATTTCTTATATACATTTCGAGTGTTATTCCCTTTCCCAGTTTCCGGGCAAACATCCCCCTCCCCCCTCCCCTTCCTTATGGGTGTTCCCCTCCCAACCCTCCCCCCATTGCCGCCCTCCCCCCATAGACTAGTTCACTGGGGGTTCAGTCTTAGCAGGACCCAGGGCTTCCCCTTCCACTGGTGCTCTTACTAGGATATTCATTGCTACCTATGGGGTCAGAGTCCAGGGTCAGTCCATGTATAGTCTTTAGGTAGTGGCTTAGTCCCTGGAAGCTCTGGTTGCTTGGCATTTGTTGTACTTTTGGGGTCTCGAGCCCCTTCAAGCTCTTCCAGTTCTTTCTCTGATTCCTTCAATAGGGGACCTATTCTCAGTTCAGTGGTTTGCTGCTGGCATTCGCCTCTATATTTGCTGTATTCTGGCTGTGTCTCTCAGGAGCGATCTACACCCGGCTCCTGTCGGTCTGCACTTCTTTGCTTCATCCATCTTGTCTAATTGGGTGGCTGTATATGTATGGGCCACATGTGGGGCAGGCTCTGAATGGGTGTTCCTTCAGTCTCTGTTTTAATCTTTGCCTCTCCCTTCCCTGCCAAGGGTATTCTTTCTCCTCATTTAAAGAAGGAGTGAAGCATTCACATTTTGATCATCCGTCTTGAGTTTCGTTTGTTCTAGGGATCTAGGGTAATTCAAGCATTTGGGCTAATAGCCACTTATCAATGAGTGCATACCATGTATGTCTTTCTGTGATTGGGTTAGCTCACTCAGGATGATATTTTCCAGTTCCAACCATTTGCCTACGAATTTCATAAACTCGTTGTTTTTGATAGCTGAGTAATATTCCATTGTGTAGATGTACCACATTTTCTGTATCCATTCCTCTGTTGAAGGGCATCTGGGTTCTTTCCATTTTCTGGCTATTATAAATAAGGCTGCGATGAACATAGTGGAGCACGTGTCTCTTTTATATGTTGAGGCATCTTTTGGGTATATGCCCAAGAGAGGTATAGCTGGATCCTCAGGCAGTTCAATGTCCAATTTTCTGAGGAACCTCCAGACTGATTTCCAGAATGGTTTTACCAGTCTGCAATCCCACCAACAATGGAGGAGTGTTCCTCTTTCTCCACATCCTCGCCAGCATCTGCTGTCACCTGAGTTTTTGATCTTAGCCAATTGCACTGGTGTGAGGTGAAATCTCAGGGTTGTTTTGATTTGCATTTCCCTTATGACTAAAGATGTTGAACATTTCTTTAGGTGTTTCTCAGCCATTCGGCATTCCTCAGCTGTGAATTCTTTGTTTAGCTCTGAACCCCATTTTTTAATAGGGTTATTTGTTTCCCTGCGGTCTAACTTCTTGAGTTCTTTGTATATTTTGGATATAAGGCCTCTATCTGTTGTAGGATTGGTAAAGATCTTTTCCCAATCTGTTGGTTGCCGTTTTGTCCTAACCACAGTGTCCTTTGCCTTACAGAAGCTTTGCAGTTTTATGAGATCCCATTTGTCGATTCTTGATCTTAGAGCATAAGCCATTGGTGTTTTGTTCAGGAAATTTTTTCCAGTGCCCATGTGTTCCAGATGCTTCCCTAGTTTTTCTTCTATTAGTTTGAGTGTGTCTGGTTTGATGTGGAGGTCCTTGATCCACTTGGACTTAAGCTTTGTACAGGGTGATAAGCATGGATCGATCTGCATTCTTCTACATGTTGCCCTCCAGTTGAACCAGCACCATTTGCTGAAAATGCTATCTTTTTTCCATTGGATGGTTTTGGCTCCTTTGTCAAAAATCAAGTGACCATAGGTGTGTGGGTTCATTTCTGGGTCTTCAATTCTATTCCATTGGTCTATCTGTCTGTCTCTGTACCAATACCATGCAGTTTTTATCACTATTGCTCTGTAATACTGCTTGAGTTCAGGGATAGTGATTCCCCCTGAAGTCCTTTTATTGTTGAGGAGAGCTTTAGCTATCCTGGGTTTTTTGTTATTCCAGATGAATTTGCAAATTGTTCTGTCTAACTCTTTGAAGAATTGGATTGGTATTTTGATGGGGATTGCATTGAATCTGTAGATTGCTTTTGGTAAAATGGCCATTTTTACTATATTAATCCTGCCAATCCATGAGCATGGGAGATCTTTCCATCTTCTGAGGTCTTCTTCAATTATTTCCTCAGTGTCTTGAAGTTCTTATTGTACAGATCTTTTACTTGCTTGGTTAAAGTCACACCGAGGTACTTTATATTATTTGGGTCTATTATGAAGGGTGTCGTTTCCCTAATTTCTTTCTCGGCTTGTTTTTCTTTTGTATAGAGGAAGGCAACTGATTTATTTGAGTTAATTTTATACCCAGCCACTTTGCTGAAGTTGTTTATCAGCTTTAGTAGTTCTCTGGTGGAACTTTTGGGATCACTTAAATATACTATCATGTCATCTGCAAATAGTGATATTTTGACCTCTTCTTTTCCGATCTGTATCCCCTTGATCTCCTTTTGTTGTCTGATTGCTCTGGCTAGAACTTCAAGAACTATATTGAATAAGTAGGGAGAGAGTGGGCAGCCTTGTCTAGTACCTGATTTTAGTGGGATTGCTTCAAGTTTCTCTCCATTTAGTTTAATGTTAGCAACTGGTTTGCTGTATATGGCTTTTACTATGTTTAGGTATGGGCCTTGAATTCCTATTCTTTCCAGGACTTCTATCATGAAGGGGTGTTGAATTTTGTCAAATGCTTTCTCAGCATCTAATGAAATGATCATGTGGTTCTGTTCTTTCAGTTTGTTTATATGATGGATCACGTTGATGGTTTTCCGTATATTAAACCATCCCTGCATGCCTGGGATGAAGCCTACTTGATCATGGTGGATGATTGTTTTGATGTGCTCTTGAATTCGGTTTGCCAGAATTTTATTGAGTATTTTTGCGTCGATATTCATAAGGGAAATTGGTCTGAAGTTCTCTTTCTTTGTTGTGTCTTTGTGTGGTTTAGGTATAAGAGTAATTGTGGCTTCGTAGAAGGAATTCGGTAGTGCTCCATCTGTTTCAATTTTGTGGAATAGTTTGGATAATATTGGTATGAGGTCTTCTATGAAGGTTTGATAGAATTCTGCACTAAACCCGTCTGGACCTGGGCTCTTTTTGGTTGGGAGACCTTTAATGACTGCTTCTATTTCCTTAGGAGTTATGGGGTTGTTTAACTGGTTTATCTGTTCCTGATTTAACCTCGATACCTGGTATCTGTCTAGGAAATTGTCCATTTCCTGAAGATTTTCAAATTTTGTTGAATATAGGTTTTTATAGTAAGATCTGATGATTTTTTGAATTTCCTCCGAATCTGTAGTTATGTCTCCCTTTTCATTTCTGATTTTGTTAATTTGGACACACTCTCTGTGTCCTCTCGTTAGTCTTGCTAGGGGTTTATCTATCTTGTTGATTTTCTCAAAGAACCAACTTTTGGTTCTGTTGATTCTTTCTATGGTCCTTTTTGTTTCTACTTGGTTGATTTCAGCTCTGAGTTTGATTATTTCCTGCCTTCTACTCCTCCTGGGTGTATTTGCTTCTTTTTGTTCTAGAGCTTTTAGGTGTGCTGTCAAGCTGCTGACATATGCTCTTTCCTGTTTCTTTCTGCAGGCACTCAGCGCTATGAGTTTTCCTCTTAGCACAGCTTTCATTGTGTCCCATAAGTTTGAGTATGTTGTATCTTCATTTTCATTAAATTCTAAAAAGTTTTTAATTTCTTTCTTTATTTCTTCCTTGACCAGGTTATCATTGAGTAGAGCATTGTTCAATTTCCACGTATATGTGGGCATTTTTCCCTTATTGTTATTGAAGACCAGTTTTAGGCCGTGGTGGTCCGATAGCACGCATGGGATTACTTCTATCTTTCTGTACCTGTTGAGGCCCGTTTTTTGACCAATTATATGGTCAATTTTGGAGAAAGTACCATGAGGAGCTGAGAAGAAGGTATATCCTTTTGCTTTAGGATAGAATGTTCTATAAATATCCGTTAAGTCCATTTGGCTCATGACTTCTCTTAGTCTGTCGACATCACTGTTTAATTTCTGTTTCCATGATCTGTCCATTGATGAGAGTGGGGTGTTGAAATCTCCCACTATTATTGTGTGAGGTGCAATGTGTGTTTTGAGCTTTAGTAAGGTTTCTTTTACGTATGTAGGTGCCCTTGTATTTGGGGCATAGATATTTAGGATTGAGAGTTCATCTTGGTTGATTTTTCCTTTGATGAATATGAAGTGTCCTTCCTTATCTTTTTTGATGACTTTTAGTTGGAAATTGATTTTATTTGATATTAGAATGGCTACTCCAGCTTGCTTCTTCTGACCATTTGCTTGGAAAGTTGTTTTCCAGCCTTTCACTCTGAGGTAGTGTCTGTCTTTGTCTCTGAGGTGTGTTTCCTGTAGGGAGCAGAATGCAGGGTCCTCGTTGCGTATCCAGTTTGTTAATCTATGTCTTTTTATTGGGGAGTTGAGGCCATTGATATTGAGAGATATTAAGGAATAGTGATTATTGCTTCCCGTTATATTCATATTTGGATGTGAGGTTATGTTTGTGTGCTTTCATTCTCTTTGTTTTGTTGCCAAGACGATTAGTTTCTTGCTTCTTCTAGGGTATAGCTTGCCTCCTTATGTTGGGCTTTACCATTTATTATCCTTTGTAGTGCTGGATTTGTAGAAAGATATTGTGTAAATTTGGTTTTGTCATGGAATGTCTTGGTTTCTCCATCAATGTTAATTGAGAGTTTTGCTGGATACAGTAACCTGGGCTGGCATTTGTGTTCTCTTAGGGTCTGTATGACATCAGTCCAGGATCTTCTGGCCTTCATAGTTTCTGGCGAGAAGTCTGGTGTGATTCTGATAGGTCTCCCTTTATATGTTACTTGACCTTTTTCCCTTACTGCTTTTAATATTCTTTCTTTATTTTGTGTGTTTGGTGTTTTGACAATTATGTGACGGGAGGTGTTTCTTTTCTGGTCCAATCTGTTTGGAGTTCTGTAGGCTTCTTGTATGTCTATGGGTATCTCTTTTTTTAGGTTAGGGAAGTTTTCTTCTATGATTTTGTTGAAGATATTTACTGGTCCTTTGAGCTGGGAGTCTTCACTCTCTTCTATACCTATTATCCTTAGGTTTGATCTTCTCATTGATTCCTGGATTTCCTGTATGTTTTGGACCAGTAGCTTTTTCCGCTTTACATTATCTTTGACAGTTGAGTCAATGATTTCTATGGAATCTTCTGCTCCTGAGATTCTCTCTTCCATCTCTTGTATTCTGTTGGTGAAGCTTGTATCTACAGCTTCTTGTCTCTTCTTTTGGTTTTCTATATCCAGGGTTGTTTCCATGTGTTCTTTCTTGATTGCTTCTATTTCCATTTTTAATTCCTTCAACTGTTTGATTGTGTTTTCCTGGAATTCTTTCAGGGATTTTTGCGATTCCTCTCTGTAGGCTTTTACTTGTTTATTAATGTTTTCCTGTGCTTCCCTAAGTGTGTTCATGTCTTTCTTGAAGTCCTCCAGCATCATGATCAAATATGATTTTGAAACTAGATCTTGCTTTTCTGGTGTGTTTGGATATTCCATGTTTGTTTCGGTGGGAGAATTGGGCTCCGATGATGGCATGTAGTCTTGGTTTCTGTTGCTTGGGTTCCTGCGCTTTCCTCTCGCCATCAGATTATCTCTAGTGTTACTTTGTTCTGCTATTTCTGACAGTGGCTAGACTGTCCTATAAGCCTGTGTGTCAGGAGTGCTGTAGACCTGTTTTCCTCTCTTTCAGTCAGTTATGGGGACAGAGTGTTCTGCTTTCGGGCGTGTAGTTTTTCCTCTCTACAGGTCTTCAGCTGTTCCTGTGGGCCTGTGTCTTGAGTTCACCAGGCAGCTTTCTTGCAGCAGAAAATTTGGTCTTACCTGTGGTCCTGAGGCTCAGGTTCGCCCGTGGGGTGCTGCCCAGGGGCTCTCTGCAGAGGCAGCAACCAGGAAGACCTGTGCCGCCCCTTCCGGGAGCTTCAGTGCACCAGGGTTCCAGATGGTCTTTGGCTTTTTCCTCTGGCATCCGAGATGTGTGTGCAGGGAGCAGTCTCTTCTGGTTTCCCAGGCTTGTCTGCCTCTCTGAAGGTTTAGCTCTCCCTCCCACGGGATTTGGGTGCAGAGAACTGTTTATCCGGTCTGTTTCCTTCAGGGTCCGGAGGTGTCTCTGGCAGGTGTCCTGCTGCTCCTGGGCCCTCCCCCACGGGAGCCCAGAGGCCTTATACAGTTTCCTCGTGGGCCAGGGATGTGGGCAGGGATGAGCAGTGTTGGTGGTCTCTTCTGCTCTGCAGCCTCAGGAGTGCCCACCTGACCAGGCGGTTGGGTCTCTCTCTCACCGGGTCTGGGAGCAGAGAGCTGCTCTGGATTTTTCTTAATGTTTACTTTTACTTCCTCTATTGGTGGTTGTTTGTGCCTGTTTATTTTTCCTCCTCCTCTTCTTCCTCATCTTTCTTTCTTGAGTTGACACCGCACCACATCATGTACACTGTTATTTCCTTCCATTCCTCTGACTCCGCCTACCCCTGCCTCTGTGGCCCCGGACATAGTTTCAATTATCTCTGTGAGATATTGCTATAGCTTGTACTTTCAAAGGTGATGTTTATTTTAAGGGATTTAAGAAGAAAAGTAGGTAGGAGCATTTTGTGTATCTATTTACCATCTTCTGCCTCATCATTTTCAAAACTATAAGTCATCTTGATATTGTAAGCTAAATAGGGCCCACGCCTTTCCATATTTCACTTCTGTTAGCTTGTGAAGTGGAAACTTCTAGTTTCTTAGGAAAGTAAATTATGTCAAATGATATTTTGCTGGGGTACACAGGTGAAAGGATGTCTTGCTAAAGCAGACAAAGGAAAGAATGTTTTTCTGATGTAGACACAGGTGTAAGAATGTTTTGATATAGCAGACACACGAAAGGATGCTTGATGAAGGAGTAGAAATACAACCCCACAGACAGTGGTAGATGAGCACTGAGCATTGGTTTAGTTTGCTCTGGCCTTGCTATTCTTCGTTAATGACACGCATGTATTGGTTTGCCTTACATAGCGTTGTTGCGCTCAACTCGTGGCAATGCTCCCATTTGCTGGTGAGGTTCCTGCAGCAGTTTGCTGTTTCCATGGCCTCGCCTCAGGCTGATTGGTGAACCTTGCAGTTTCTTCAGGACAGCTGCTGGTTCAAGCCTGGTGTCTGCCTGCTGAAATGACTGGACTGTAGCTGCCAGTTTATGTGTGGTGTCTGCCTACCTAGAGGACTGGTCTTCAGCTGCTGAGTTGTATTTGGTGTTTGCTATGAGATTGAACTGCTGAAAAAGAAGATTGAGCATGTCACAGAAGAGCTATTGCTGAGCAGGTCCACTTCCCTCAAATCCTAATATCTTTTCTCTTCCACTACCTATGCTGGGTGATAGGCAAGAGAAAATGTTGAACCCTTATTAAAAGTAGGTTGCAACAAATTTATGCCTACAAGCTTATATGTCAAATTAGACTTTTCAGATGAGATTAAAATCTTATGCTTGCAGAGTTGTACTTTAAGGACTCAGTGACAGTTAAATAATAATAAGGATTACATCAGGAAAGCAAGAGATCAAATTAGCAATGTGCCAAAAGAAGCAAAAATTGGCGTAATGTGTACACAAGCAAAGGAGTCCTGGAAGCTAACAGAATCTGAAAAGAGCAAAAAAAATTATTTCCTATGGTACCTCCATAAAAAATATGCCTGTTGCTGACACATCAATTTTATTAACATCTCTTACATCTTAATCCAGAAATATAAATCAATAAGTTCTTATTTGAGCTACTTAATTTATGCAATTTGTTGCAATGATGGTAGAAAACTATATATGAGAGATAAAAAGTCATAGGTGCAAAATGTAAATTTTTCCCAAAAGAAACTTATTTTCCAAACAATAACAAGGATGAAAGGTTAAAGGCTCCTGGGTAAAACATGTGAGTGAATTGCTTTCGTGTGACTTTACAAAGTTCTTTTAAATTCCAGATTGCCTGACCTAGCCATTGATAATGGTTACCATCTTCCTTTAATTATGTATTTTATTCATATCAGTCTGATATAATTTGTCTTTGGTGAGACAATTCTGTCTTTGTAGTTTTGATTTTTGTATCATTTTTGCCTTGGTGTATCTCTTTGTTGGTTTATAATTTGTCCTTAGAAGTCAAAACCATTCACATTCTTTCTGGATGATTTGGTAGGGACTCATTCGCATTCCATGTACTAAGGCTACTCATGAAGAAAAAATATTTAACAAAGAAATCATCCAATGAACTGAACCGTCTCTTGTTCAGCATATGAAACAGGAAAACCAGCCCGTGCTAGCATCTGGGTCATGTTCACAGGAAAGTACCAGTGCACCTCCATCCGGATGAAACTACTTTTCTCCTACTACTCATATTATTTTTCAATTCTAGAAGGAAATCAGTTTTACCATAAAAGGTACTAGGTGATGCTCTGTACTTTGACTCTTTAATCAACTGCATACTTATGTTTCAGTTTTTGTTTTGCAACCACATAATTTTGACACACAAATTCTACATACATGTAAGGTATATTATTCATGTTTTGATACACATTGTGAAGTTATTTCTATAGTCTTGTTACTTAAAATGTCGATCATCTATGCATTGTTGGCATTTTGTACACTGAAGTAAGGAAGATGGTAGCAAAAATCTTCAGCATATGCTGTCAAACATTACAGATTTCTACTAACACGCAGTTGTGTCTGTGTGGTTGAACAGAGCACAATTCCTCAAGACACTTATAGGAAAAGCTGATAAAGCGAAACAATCATATAACTCCCAAAGTCTGCAGTGTGTATCTGTGCATGCTGTCATTAGCAACCCAAAGATAACTATTTCTTCATTATAATGCTAGCATGTTTATATTTCCTTGTATATTCTCTGAGTTAAAATTGTACTCTATTAAAAATATATTGGCATTGAAATGTTATAGTATTAATGTGTGTGTGTGTGTGTGTGTGTGTGTGTGTGTGTGTGTATAGAAGCCCTTAGAAGCTAAAGGGTTTGGATATTAGTTGAGTTAAAGTTACAGTCAGTTAAAAGCCTAGAAAATGGGCACAGGAATAGAGGGTGGGTCCTCTACAAGAACAGTGCATAGTCTTAACCACTGAGCTACTCTTCAGTCCTGGCATTTACAAGATTCTAAAGCATAGAAATGAAAGTAATTTTCAGCAGGGAGCTTCTACAATTGCTGAAGTTTCAAGGAATATGGTCAAGCAAATTTTTGCATATGTTAAAAAATGTTCATGGAACATGCAGAAAAGCATCATGTTATTGACCGAAGTTTCTAGTAAGTTAATACCTGGGTCTAAAGTTGAAAGACTGGCAAAAGAGCATGGAAATCAGAAGCTTGGTCTCAGAAGGAAAAATTGCAATTGAGAGCATGTTTCTGTTGTTTGTTTTGTTTTCCTGAGATGTGAACTTCAGGAAGTCTAATCTGTCAAGACTCACTCTCCCTATGCAGTACTAAATAAGGCCCCAGCCCAAGGTTTTCTTAAGGTATTTGTAACAAACCCAGAGGCCTGTCCCCTCCCATGGACCATCAACCTCAGGAGCTAAAAATGTGGAGAGATGAGAGAGAAGGAAAAGTAGAACTATTTGAGCACTACAAAGAGAGGCTAAACCAGAGAAATGAGGCGGTGGGGAACAGCCTGATGTGAGAAGCCTAAGCTGCCACCTGAGGTCTGAAGTCCCAACCCATGCTGTCACCTCAACATCCACCCCATCTATGAACTCAACCGAATACAAGCTTCCATATCTCAATCTTTTGCCATACAGCACCAGGGGTCTGTGTTGATGTCTGTGGTCTATGTTACAACCAAAAGCTATTTAGACATCCTTGGTCTGGCCTTCTGCCCGGGACCATGTTGGTCTTCAAGGGCTTTGCAGGGCTGACTCATCCTCTCAATGATTGTGGGAGGCAGGAGGGCTGGGCTCACTACTTGACAGAAGCAGCAATTGGTACACCTGGCCCTGTACCTCTCCTGGGCAGCACAGCAGACCTGACCATGGCAGCATGAGTGTGGGTGAGCAGGCTTGAGATAAGAGCAGGAGAGCTGGCCCTGCCCCTTGGTAGTTATAGCATTTGCTAGAGCTAACAGGAGCAGTTGTGGAGAACTGGCCCCAGTGGTGTTGGTGAAGGAGGGGCTGCCACCCAGGTTTAGATCCAGGGCTTTGAGTTGGCCCACCTCAACATCCACCCCATATATGAACTGCTGAAGCCCATAATAGGGATGGTTCTGTGAATTTAGGACTAAAGAATCTCCATGACACAGAGCAACAACAGGATATCTGAGAGGGGCCCTGGTGAGGATTCAGTATTGATGGTGTGGCATAAGCTGGAGCCTGGAACCAGACTAGTGGCTCGTTGTAATGAACACTTGTAAGTAAGGATGTTTGGACAGAAGGGTATACTGTGTGCCACACTGTGCCACACTGCAGTTTCCATGGTGAGATTTTTTTTTGCTTGTATTTATTTATTTTTATTTTCTTTTGGGAAATAGGATGAAAATGGAAAGGGTGTATATGAAGGGATGAGGAGATGAGTAGTATTGGAGTGCATGATGTGACATTTAGAAAGAACCAATAGAAAGTTAAAAAGAACAAAGAACAAAGAGAAAGAACGAGTCTCGGGTCAGCACCATGGAGAGCTCCCACAAATGCTGAGGAGTTGGCTGTGGAGATAGCGCTGCAGGTGACTCAGAGGGAGAATTGAGAACTTCAGTGGTTGAATAATGAATTCACTGAAACATGGCTTCCCCGGGAGTTATAACTGGACCACCGGTGGACTAACATATATGAAAATTCCTGAAACGATTTACAAAATTTGTTTGGGTGATTTTGTAGAGTTCTTCACAGGTAGATAGACATTCCTTAATTTTAGTAAAACTTTCACAGGGAGCATGCTGTGCATATCAAATCTGAGAGACTGAATGAATGATGGCTGATAACATATGATGAATAGTAAAACAAAAATCAGACTTAATTACTTTTATTACTATATGTCCAGATCAGGCATTTTAGTTGCAAACAAGTCCTGAAAACTCAGTGCACTCAATCAGTATAAGTCTAGAAATATGAGAAATATGCAGAGGTGTCTGAAGTGGCTTTTAAAATTACAGATCCCTTAGAAGATCTGATGTGGGACTTCGGTATCTGTAATTTTACAACGTCCTTCACAACATATGGCTCAAAGTGGAGAATAGAGGCAATGAGACCACTCAGGAGTTTATAAGAAACACAGACTTTGTGAGAAAACCCAATCTCTAGTCCTCATGCCTTGGAACCTTCATTTTAAAACGGATTCTTAGGCATTTTATGCATGAACCAGTGTTGGTGCATGTTTCCAAGAGTGAGAAGTGATCCGGTAGGTTTTAGGAACTGGTAGATCATAGCCTCCATCTGCCTCACTCACTATCAATTTCCCCTAATATAAATAAATTCTAATTAGGACAATAATATTTTGCTCAGTATTGGTAGTTGTTTCAAAGCATATTTCATATGTAAATATGTACTATTTTGAGAATTAACTAAAGCTTTAAAATAACACAATATATATTATTTTAAATAAATAAATAATTATTATATATACATACATACATACATATATATATATATATATATATAATCTTCTTAGAAGCAAGCTGAGAAAGGGACACATCTAGATAAACAAGGCTATAAATTGTGAACCTCTTTGCAAAGACACTTGGACTTTTACATGATTCTCTCAGGAGCAACTTGAACCTTCAGAGTAGACAGTCTTGTCTGTGCCTTGAAGATTTGTCTGTCTTATCCTCATCAGGGCATTCCTCCCCAGGATGTAAGTGATATGCTGCCGACTCACCAACTCCAAGGGAAACTGAAAGAAATGCAAGCAGAGCTCTGGTTAGGCTCGATTCAACATACTTTTCCCGAGGGTTTTTTTTTTTTTTTCGTTTCTGGTTTCCCCTGTCATTCAGAAGGCATATTACACTTCAGTTTTCCTTTTTTCCACATGGTTAGAACTGAAAAGCTCCAGCAAGCAAAACCACGGGTTTTCCTGCCATGTTCTTTTCTAATCAGGATTTGAAATAGCTCAATTATCAATCAATGGTTTCCCTCTTTCTCCTCTAACCCTCTTGACTTTCTTTACCGTTATCTAAAATGAAAGGCGTGAACTTAGCCACTCTCTGAATTTTATAATCCCCACTCTCCTTTTGCAACAGATTCAAGGCTGCTTCTTACAAAGGGAATAATCCTTTCCAGAATATTTAAAGAAAAAAATTTTCAAATATAACTTGCCACAGTGGTTCCTGTGTAGATGCTCATGCAAAATGCTTTGTGACCCAGTCACTACATCTGCATAAAGAAAAATAAAATTTTAATGGCATGAAAGCAAGCCCTCCAAACCCCAAATTGATTGGAGACTGGATATAGTGCTGTTCTGGAGCAATTTTCTCAGAAACAAATCTTCTCTTCTAGAGGAAGAAAGCTAAGAAAGTATCAGGATGAGGAGGCCCCATCCTGAATTTACACTAGTAATGAGCAGGTGCTACAAGAGACTTGAGGACTCAAGGGGAAACTTGAACAGAACTGCCAACAAATTGAGCAGGATGCCTCAGAGAAGCATTTCATGAGTTGCTGCCAAGTAGGTCCATTTTGTTCTTTGAAGTAACCCCACAGACTCACTGATTCACCAAGCTGTATTTCAATGTAATCATTTCTTTGTTCTCTTGTTAGTTTTCTATATGGGGTGAACAGACGTTAGCTGACATTTCCCCAGGAAAACTCATGCAACAATGACTTGAAACAATTCATTAAATTTTTCATGATTTTTTCTTTTAAAATGTAATTGTTGGTAATTGTGATAGAATAATGTCACCCACAAAGGTGTCCTAACTTCAAGCACCTAACCCTATGCTAACTTTAATGTCAAAATAGACTCTCCTGATATGACTTAGTTACAAACTTTGAAATGAGAGTGAGCTTAGGTTCTCTTGGTGAGAAACTCAAGGAGTCTTGACATAAATGGCACCAAAGGACCCAAATGAGAGGCAGTCATAAGGTTGAAAGCCAAAGTTTGGAGCCATGGAGGATGGAAGCCTTTGCCAAGAGACGAAGGAATAGTTCATCATCTGAGAATTACCCAGAATGAATTAGCTTTCCTGAAACCTTAACATTATGTAGTCCTGGTTGACCTGGAACTCATACTATGTAGGTAGATCAGTCTGGCCCAAAGGTCATGAAATCTCCCTGCCTCTGCCTCTAGAGGGCTGGGATTAAAGTGCTGGGTGAACCACCAGAGTTGGTGAATTTGTTTTCAGCCACTAAACTTGTGATACTCTTTCTATAGCAACTATGAGAAGCTAGCGTCATTCTATGGCCACCTTATTGCTCATTCTCGAATGGATGTTATGCAAATGTTGTAGCCATTACTGCCAGAGCAATAAGTTGTCATTGCCTAATTTTTATGTATGTTTTGTCTTTGCACATTAAGTACCACCATTATCAATGTAGTGGATGCTTAGTGAAGACGTGCAGGAAAGGGTTTCCAGATTTTCATTTGGAAGGTCATGTCTCTCCTTTGGCATCTGGAGCAGAACCCTTCAGTTAAACAGTATTTTCTATTATCATTTGTTGCTATCATTTCATTCTGGGAGTTGGATGTGTATAAAATCCTGTTTCCCCTCTTTGAACTCTCAACTCTAGATATGTTTTTCTAGTCTGTAGATTTCCCACCCTATGGACTGTATACTTACAGAATGCTTTTCAGATGATTACAAAGGTTGCCTGACATGAAAATAAATATAAAATGCTTATCAGGGTTCTCTACATGATGACTGCTGTGACTCAATGAATGCTACTCACTGGGGTTAAGATTGCACTAGATATGGACATGACCCACATGTTCATTTATGATTGGATGTGAAATATGATGGACCGACTTAGGTCATAATCATCCTGTATGCATTCAAAAAATCAGGTGAAAAGCATGCTCTGAAGGTGAGAGATGGCGTCTTAGAGGTATCTACTCTTACTCAAAAACTGCTTCTCTTAGGAGTGAGCTGCGATCACAGCTCTGGGCTACATGGGACAAAGAACTCCTACTGCACAACATGCTGATGTGTGCTTAGTGTGTGGGATGTGATTCCTAAGCCGATCTTTTTTTTTTTTAATTTTTTTTTTTATTAACTTGAGTATTTCTTATATACATTTCAAGTGTTATTCCCTTTCCCGGTTTCCGGGCAAACATCCCCCTCCCCCCTCCCCTTCCTTATGGGTGTCCCCCTCCCAACCCTCCCCCCATTGCCGCCCTCCCCCCATAGTCTAGTTCACTGGGGGTTCAGTCTTAGCAGGACCCAGGGCTTCCCCTTCCACTGGTGCTCTTACTAGGATATTCATTGCTACCTATGGGGTCAGAGTCCAGGGTCAGTCCATGTATAGTATTTAGGTAGTGGCTTAGTCCCTGGAAGCTCTGGTTGCTTGACATTGTTGTACTTTTGGGGTCTCGAGCCCCTTCAAGCTCTTCCAGTTCTTTCTCTGATTCCTTCAACGGGGGACTTATTCACAGTTCAGTGGTTTGCTGCTGGCATTCGCCTCTGTATTTGCTGTATTCTGGCTGTGTCTCTCAGGAGCGATCTACATCCGGCTCCTGTCGGTCTGCACTTCTTTGCCTCATCCATCTTGTCCAATTGGGTGGCTGTATATGTATGGGCCACCTGTGGGGCAGGCTCTGAATAGGTGTTCCTTCAGTCTCTGTTTTAATCTTTGCCTCTCCCTTCCCAGCCAAGGGTATTCTTTTTCCTCATTTAAAGAAGGAGTGAAGCATTCACATTTTGATCATCCATCTTGAGTTTCGTTTGTTCTAGGGATCTAGGGTAATTCAAGCATTTGGGCTAATAGCCACGTATCAATGAGTGCATACCATGTATGTCTTTCTGTGATTGGGTTAGCTCACTCAGGATGATGTTTTCCAGTTCCAACCATTTGCCTACGAATTTCATAAACTCGTTGTTTTTGATAGCTGAGTAATATTCCATTGTGTAGATGTACCACATTTTCTGTATCCATTCCTCTGTTGAAGGGCATCTGGGTTCTTTCCATTTTCTGGCTATTATAAATAAGGCTGCGATGAACATAGTGGAGCACGTGTCTCTTTTATATGTTGAGGCATCTTTTGGGTATATGCCCAAGAGAGGTATAGCTGGATCCTCAGGCAGTTCAATGTCCAATTTTCTGAGGAACCTCCAGACTGATTTCCAGAATGGTTTTACCAGTCTGCAATCCCACCAACAATGGAGGAGTGTTCCTCTTTCTCCACATCCTCGCCAGCATCTGCTGTCACCTGAGTTTTTGATCTTAGCCATTCTCACTGGTGTGAGGTGAAATCTCAGGGTTGTTTTGATTTGCATTTCCCTTATGACTAAAGATGTTGAACATTTCTTTAGGTGTTTCTCAGCCATTCGGCATTCCTCAGCTGTGAATTCTTTGTTTAGCTCTGAACCCCATTTTTTAATAGGGTTATTTGTTTCCCTGCGGTCTAACTTCTTGAGTTCTTTGTATATTTTGGATATAAGGCCTCTATCAGTTGTAGGATTGGTAAAGATCTTTTCCCAATCTGTTGGTTGCCGTTTTGTCCTAACCACAGTGTCCTTTGCCTTACAGAAGCTTTGCAGTTTTATGAGATCCCATTTGTCGATTCTTGATCTTAGAGCATAAGACATTGGTGTTTTGTTCAGGAAATTTTTTCCAGTGCCCATGTGTTCCAGATGCTTCCCTAGTTTTTCTTCTATTAGTTTGAGTGTGTCTGGTTTGATGTGGAGGTCCTTGATCCACTTGGACTTAAGCTTTGTACAGGGTGATAAGCATGGATCGATCTGCATTCTTCTACATGTTCCCTTCCAGTTGAACCAGCACCATTTGCTGAAAATGCTATCTTTTTTCCATTGGATGGTTTTGGCTCCTTTGTCAAAAATCAAGTGACCATAGGTGTGTGGGTTCATTTCTGAGTCTTCAATTCTATTCCATTGGTCTATCTGTCTGTCTCTGTACCAATACCATGCAGTTTTTATCACTATTGCTCTGTAATACTGCTTGAGTTCAGGGATAGTGATTCCCCCTGAAGTCCTTTTATTGTTGAGGATAGCTTTAGCTATCCTGGGTTTTTTGTTATTCCAGATGAATTTGCAAATTGTTCTGTCTAACTCTTTGAAGAATTGGATTGGTATTTTGATGGGGATTGCATTGAATCTGTAGATTGCTTTTGGTAAAATGGCCATTTTTACTAAATTAATCCTGCCAATCCATGAGCATGGGAGATCTTTCCATCTTCTGAGGTCTTCTTCAATTTCTTTCCTCAGTGTCTTGAAGTTCTTATTGTACAGATCTTTTACTTGCTTGGTTAAAGTCACACCGAGGTACTTTATATTATTTGGGTGTATTATGAAGGGTGTCGTTTCCCTAATTTCTTTCTCGGCTTGTTTCTCTTTTGTGTAGAGGAAGGCAACTGATTTATTTGAGTTAATTTTATACACAGCCACTTTGCTGAAGTTGTTTATCAGCTTTAGTAGTTCTCTGGTGGAACTTTTGGGATCACTTAAATATACTATCATGTCATCTGCAAATAGTGATATTTTGACCTCTTCTTTTCCGATCTGTATCCCCTTGATCTCCTTTTGTTGTCTGATTGCTCTGGCTAGAACTTCAAGAACTATATTGAATAAGTAGGGAGAGAGTGGGCAGCCTTGTCTAGTCCCTGATTTTAGTGGGATTGCTTCAAGTTTCTCTCCATTTAGTTTAATGTTAGCAACTGGTTTGCTGTATATGGCTTTTACTATGTTTAGGTATGGGCCTTGAATTCCTATTCTTTCCAGGACTTTTATCATGAAGGGGTGTTGAATTTTGTCAAATGCTTTCTCAGCATCTAATGAAATGATCATGTGGTTCTGTTCTTTCAGTTTGTTTATATAATGGATCACGTTGATGGTTTTCCGTATATTAAACCATCCCTGCATGCCTGGGATGAAGCCTACTTGATCATGGTGGATGATTGTTTTGATGTGCTCTTGAATTCGGTTTGCCAGAATTTTATTGAGTATTTTTGCATCGATATTCATAAGGGAAATTGGTCTGAAGTTCTCTTTCTTTGTTGTGTCTTTGTGTGGTTTAGGTATAAGAGTGATTGTGGCTTCATAGAAGGAATTCGGTAGTGCTCCATCTGTTTCAATTTTGTGGAATAGTTTGGATAATATTGGTATGAGGTCTTCTATGAAGGTTTGATAGAATTCTGCCCTAAACCCGTCTGGACCTGGGCTCTTTTTGGTTGGGAGACCTTTAATGACTGCTTCTATTTCCTTAGGAGTTATGGGGTTGTTTAACTGGTTTATCTGTTCCTGATTTAACTTCGGTACCTGGTATCTGTCTAGGAAATTGTCCATTTCCTGAAGATTTTCAAGTTTTGTTGAATATAGGTTTTTATAGTAAGATCTGATGATTTTTTGAATTTCCTCTGAATCTGTAGTTATGCCCCCCCTTTCATATCTGATTTTGTTAATTTGGACGCACTCTCTGTGTCCTCTCGTTAGTCTGGCTAAGGGTTTATCTATCTTGTTGATTTTCTCAAAGAACCAACTTTTGGTTCTGTTGATTCTTTCTATGGTCCTTTTTGTTTCTACTTGGTTGATTTCCGCTCTGAGTTTGATTATTTCCTGCCTTCTACTCCTTCTGGGTGTATTTGCTTCTTTTTGTTCTAGAGCTTTTAGGTGTGCTGTCAAGCTGCTGACATATGCTCTTTCCTGTTTCTTTCTGCAGGCACTCAGCGCTATGAGTTTTCCTCTTAGCACAGCTTTCATTGTGTCCCATAAGTTTGGGTATGTTGTATCTTCATTTTCATTAAATTCTAAAAAGTTTTTAATTTCTTTCTTTATTTCTTCCTTGACCAGGTTATCATTGAGTAGAGCATTGTTCAATTTCCACGTATAGGTGGGCATTCTTCCCTTATTGTTATTGAAGACCAGTTTTAGGCTGTGGTGGTCCGATAGCACGCTTGGGATTATTTCTATCTTTCTGTACCTGTTGAGGCCCGTTTTTTGACCAATTATATGGTCAATTTTGGAGAAAGTACCATGAGGAGCTGAGAAGAAGGTATATCCTTTTGCTTTAGGATAGAATGTTCTATAAATATCCGTTAAGTCCATTTGGCTCATGACTTCTCTTAGTCTGTCGACATCACTGTTTACTTTCTGTTTCCATGATCTGTCCATTGATGAGAATGGTGTGTTGAAATCTCCCACTATTATTGTGTGAGGTGCAATGTGTGCTTTGAGCTTTAGTAAGGTTTCTTTTACGTATGTAGGTGCCCTTGTATTTGGGGCATAGATATTTAGGATTGAGAGTTCATCTTGGTGGATTTTTCCTTTGATGAATATGAAGTGTCCTTCCTTATCTTTTTTGATGACTTTTAGTTGGAAATTGATTTTATTTGATATTAGAATGGCTACTCCAGCTTGCTTCTTCTGACCATTTGCTTGGAAAGTTGTTTTCCAGCCTTTCACTCTGAGGTAGTGTCTGTCTTTGTCTCTGAGGTGTGTTTCCTGTAGGCAGCAGAATGCAGGGTCCTCGTTGCGTATCCAGTTTGTTAATCTATGTCTTTTTTTATTGGGGAGTTGAGGCCATTGATATTGAGAGATATTAAGGAATAGTGATTATTGCTTCCCGTTATATTCATATTTGGATGTGAGGTTATGTTTGTGTGCTTTCATTCTCTTTGTTTTGTTGCCAAGACGATTAGTTTCTTGCTTCTAGGGTATAGCTTGCCTCCTTATGGAGGGCTTTACCATTTATTATCCTTTGTAGTGCTGGATTTGTGGAAAGATATTGTGTAAATTTGGTTTTGTCATGGAATGTCTTGGTTTCTCCATCAATGTTAATTGAGAGTTTTGCTGGATACAGTAACCTGGGCTGGCATTTGTGTTCTCTTAGGGTCTGTATAACATCAGTCCAGGATCTTCTGGCCTTCATAGTTTCTGGCGAGAAGTCTGGTGTGATTCTGATAGGTCTCCCTTTATATGTTACTTGACCTTTTTCCCTTACTGCTTTTAATATTCTTTCTTTATTTTGTGCGTTTGGTGTTTTGACAATTATGTGACGGGAGGTGTTTCTTTTCTGGTCCAATCTATTTGGAATTCTGTAGGCTTCTTGTATGTCTATGGGTATCTCTTTTTTTAGGTTAGGGAAGTTTTCTTCTATGATTTTGTTGAAGATATTTACTGGTCCTTTGAGCTGGGAGTCTTCACTCTCTTCTATACCTATTATTATCCTTAGGTTTGATCTTCTCATTGAGTCCTGGATTTCCTGTATGTTTTGGACCAGTAGCTTTTTCCGCTTTACATTATCTTTGACAGTTGAGTCAATGATATCTATGGAATCTTCTGCTCCTGAGATTCTCTCTTCCATCTCTTGTATTCTGTTGGTGAAGCTTGTATCTACAGCTCCTTGTCTCTTCTTTTGGTTTTCTATATCCAGGGTTGTTTCCATGTGTTCTTTCTTTATTGCTTCTATTTCCATTTTTAATTCCTTCAACTGTTTGATTGTGTTTTCCTGGAATTCTTTCAGGGATTTTTGTGTCTCCTCTCTATGGGCTTCTACTTGTTTATTTATGTTTTCCTGGAATTCTTTCAGGGATTTTTGTGTCTCCTCTATATGGGCTTCTACTTGTTTATTTATGTTTTCCTGGAATTCTTTCAGGGATTTTTGCGATTCTTTCAGGCATTTTTGCGATTCCTCTCTGTAGGCTTCTACTTGTTCTCTAAGGGAGTTCTTCACATCTTTCTTGAAGTCCTCCAGCATCATGATCAAAAATGATTTTGGAACTAGATCTTGCTTTTCTGGTGTGTTTGGATATTCCATGTTTGTTTTGATGGGAGAATTGGGCTCCGATGATGCCATGTAGTCTTGGTTTCTGTTGCTTGGGTTCCTGCGCTTGCCTCTCGCCATTAGATTATCTCTAGTGTTACTTTGTTCTGCTATTTCTGACAGTGGCTAGACTGTCCTATAAGCCTGTGTGTCAGGAGTGCTGTAGACCTATTTTCCTCTCTTTCATTCAGTTATGGGGACAGAGTGTTCTGCTTCCCGGCGTGTGGTTTTTCCTCTCTACAGGTCTTCAGCTGTTCCTGTGGGCCTGTGTCTTGAGTTCACCAGGCAGCTTTCTTGCAGCAGAAAAGTTGGTCTTACCTGTGGTCCCGAGGCTCAAGTTCGCTCGTGGGGTGCTGCCCACGGGCTCTCTGCAATGGCAGCAACCAGGAAGACCTGTGCCTCCGTTTCCGGGAGCTTCAGTGCACCAGGGTTCCAGATGGTCTTTGGCTTTTTCCTCTGGCGTCCGAGATGTGTGTGCAGAGAGCAGTCTCTTCTGGTTTCCCAGGCTTGTCTGCCTCTCTGAAGGTTCAGCTCTCCCTCCCACGGGATTTGGGTGCAGAGAACTGTTTATCCGGTCTGTTTCCTTCTGGTTCTGGTGGTGTCTCAGGCACAGGGGTCCTGCCGCTCCTGGGCCCTCCCCCACGGGAGTCCAGAGGCCTTATACAGTTTCCTCTTGGGTCAGGGATGTGGGCAGGGGTGAGCAGTGTTGGTGGTCTCTTCCGCTCTGCAGCCTCAGGGGTGCCCACCTGACCAGGCGGTTGGGTCTCTCTCTCACAGGGTCTGGGGGCAGAGAGCTGCTGCCGGCCGGGCCCTAAGCCGATCTTAATCTCCAGGTAAAAATAGCCTTCTCGTGTTCATCACAGAAAATAGAAGCTTTAGGTGGAAAATAGTTTTGACATCAGATATAATTATGGTATTTGCCAACTGAGGACTGCTGGCTAGTTTCAAGAGCATTTTTATATTTTGCCTCATATCTGAGACAAAGGCAACATTTCATTAGCCCACAATGAATTAGCCCACGATTCATTAGCCCATTGCCTTCCTTGTTTGTGAGCATAGACATGGAGACCCATACACAATGTGACCAAGATGAAAGGATGGCCCTGTAAAATGTTCAGTCTGAGTCTCCCTCTGAAGCAAGTAACTGTATTTCTAACTGGATGTCCCAGTGTTATTCTTTTATGATGCCATAATCAGAAATCAGTGGAATCAGAATGGGCCTGGATTGGGATTAACAAGCCCATGTCCTTCTTTCACTTTCAACATTACACATTTAGTATCATATCACAGTAGCTTTATCAAAAAAAGCAGAACATTATCTTCTTTGTTGTGGAGAAAATAAATCGCAAATATTCTAAACAATTTGTCCTAAGTCACACAGAGTAAACAGTGACAAACCAGAATTCCTTAGGAGACCTATGCCTTGAAAACACCCACAGATGATCTAATTTAATTGTTCCCTGAATATAAGTAGTTTTGCAAGTTCTTCATGTGGGTCCAATTTGAGCACATAGGTATGAGTCATTCTGATGAACCTCCCCAACTCTTTTTATTTTTGGTTTCTTTGAGAGCAGAGGGTCTTCCCTGAACAGCACTATCTGGAAACAAAAAGCAGCAGTTCCTTCAGGGAGGTTGAGCTTGGGTCCTTCCATCCTGCTGTGTCTACATCATATCTATGCAGCTCCAGTACACTGGGCTTTTCTATAACACAGAAGCCACCAAATTGGAGAGGAGTAAGTAAGCATGACTTCCTGGCACAAAATATCTTTTATTATATGTTTGTAGAATGAGTGCAAGGGGAGAAAGGAGATTCTGTTCTCTTTAGATTTTCATGTACTTTATTTTCCTCCATAGAAACGAACCAGATATGCCATGCCATTCTTTTTGAATCAATACTAACTTCTGAGTGGCTTGTGGATACCACATTATCCCAGACCTTGTAGTAGAATGCATCTTATTATCAAGTGAACTAATATTATTGAGGGCATTCTCTGTGACACAAATCAATGCTTTCAATGGTACCAAAGTAACAAAATTGTGTGTTCTCTCCTCAAAGGTCCATTGTGTTATAATTAGAGATAAATAATATCAAAAGAAAGCACAGAAAGTTATGATGTTTTAACAGAGGTGGCCATGTGCTCACATGGGATAAAACAGTTTTTGTACCCAAGAGCCCCAAGGTAGCTTTTTTTTTTTTCCGGAGCTGGGGACCGAACCCAGGGCCTTGCGCTTCCTAGGCAAGCGCTCTACCACTGAGCTAAATCCCCAACCCTCCCAAGGTAGCTTTTAATGTCCAGCGTGAAACTTCAGTGCCAATTTTATTTTCCTCATGTTCCCTTGTATTACTCAAGGACTGGCCCCAGCAAAAGCTGTTACTCTTATTGAGAACACCTTCTAAGGTGTTAGCAAAGAGGCTCATATTAAATGCCATTTCATTTTTCCAGGATGTGTTTGCCTATATACCCAGGCACACATCCTTGGGCTCCCAGGTCCTCTACACTCTTTACTGGTCTCTATCACCATGACCTTTATCTTGATCACTACCACTAGCATCATTTTTATAACTGTAACGGTCAGCATTCATAACAAAGGACAGATACCTGCTAAACACTCTATTTACAAATTTATTTACTCAGCCACTAAGAGGTTGCTATTTTTTATCTAAGAGAGAATGGTCTTAATGGCATAAAGGTTTGGTGGCATAGTAAGTTAAGGCCATTAAGCTATTAGGTAGCCAAATATGAGTTTTAAACAAGACAATTTTGCTTGAAAATCCGTGTGCTTAAACTTTCCCCTATTTTGACTTTATCACATTGGAAGTGGTATGACAAAACTGGTCTTACTGGGGTGTGGTATTGACATTCCTTTCCTTGGCCAGGATTGCAGTGATTATAACAGAAACATGAGCAAAGCCCGATGCATGTATGATGGTGGATCCTAAGGTGGAGGTTTAACTCTCACATACACATCCCTTCTGTTTTCTTTGAGAGAAACCACTTAGCTAATGTCTCATTTTTGAACATAGGCGTTGAGCTCATGCTCTGTGTAAAACAAGCTCTGATCATTGAAATCATTTTGTTCTCAGAACAAAGTGGTCATAATTTCATGTAGGAGCCGTCTTCTCTCATTGTCACAAGCAAGCAGTTGCCTTGGTAACAGCATTTGAAAAGGGCAAAGACCCTGGGAACTTCTGTCAAAACCCACTAAAATGCTTGCATCTGCTTTACCTCAGCTAGGCCTGTGCTTACCACCTTTCCAGCCTCCACTGAACCCCCTGTGGCCATGTTAGAAGGTGAGCAGGAGAGAATGTAGAAAATTGAAGCTTTGTCTGAGTCAACCAATTATTAGAGAATGTGGAAGTTGGATAGATTCCAGAGGATAAAGGGTTTAAAGAATCTTTTCTGAGAGATCACAGTATTATGGAAGCTCCTTCCTTTAGCAGAAGTTTCTTATACATTGATCTGATGGTTACAATTCTTTCATTAACTCAGAAAAAAATCTTACTTTAAAATTTTCCCTTTATTGAAAATAGATTCTTTTCTCATACAGTATGTTCTGATTATAGTTTCCCATCCTTATATTCCCCAGAGTCTTTCTCCAGTTCATCTTCCTTCTGGATCCATCCTCTTTCAGTCCCTTATTAAGAAAGAACAGGCTCGGGGTTGGGGATTTAGCTCAGTGGTAGAGCGCTTGCCTAGCAAACACAAGGCCCTGGGTTTGGTCCCCAGTTCCGAAAAAGAGAAAAAAAAAAGAAAGAAAGAACAGGCTTCTAATAGATAACAACCAAACATGACAAAATATAGTAAAATGAAGCAAAAGCTAACATATTAAAGTTGGACCTGGTAACCCAACTGGAAGAAAGGAATCGCAAGAGCTGGTAAAGTTCTCTGTCTAGAATCCAGAAAATTACTAAGCTAAAAACTATAACATATACACAAAGGACCTGCATAGACCTGTGTAGGGTCTGTTCTTGCTTTTTCAATTTCAGTGAGTGTATATTCCTCTGCAGATCTGGCTGTGGGTTTCTGCATCCATTCCTATCTACTGACAGAGGAAGCCTCTCTGATGGTGATTGGATAAGGCACTGATTACAGATTAGCATAATATCATTAAACTCATTTTATTGATACTTTGTCTTTTAGACTAGTAGCAGTTGGTTTTACTCTGGATCTTTGGGTTATCTAGTCTCTTGCATTTTTAAGCAGTGACAGGCATGGGTTCCCCCTCATGAACAGGCCTTAAGTCAAATCAGATTTCAGTTGGTTATTCCCACAAGTTCTATGCCACCACTGTCCAAGCACGTTTTGTAAGCAGAATGGATTGTAGGTTAAAGGTCTGTGGCTAGGTCGGTGTCTATATTTGTTTTTCAGTCACTTGCAGAGTTCCTTCCCACACCAAAGAGCCTAGAATGTGGGGGTGAAGAAGGTTTCACGTAGGCTCTAGCTTGACTCTTCTGTGTTCCATGTGTTGGACGGGTTTTGTCCTTGGCAATGGAGCTCCATTGTCAGTTTGTGGAGAGAAACCCTTTGTTTCAGCAAGTCCCCATCAAAATTCTAACACAGTTATTTACAGACCTTGAAGGGACAATTTCACATGGAAAAACAAAAACAAAAAATCCCAGGATACTTTAAACAACACTGAACAATGAAAGAACTGCTGGAGGTCTCAGGATTCCAGAATCCAAGTTGTGTGGTAGAGCTACAGTAATAAAAACAGCAGGATATTGGCATAAAAATAGATACATTGATCAATGGATTCAAGTAAGACCCAGGCATAAATTCACACTCATATGGACACCCGAATTTGGATAAAGAATCTAGAAATACACACTGGAAAAAAGACAGCATCTTCAACAAATGGTGCTGGTCTAGCTGGATGGCTGCATGCAGAAGAATTTGAATAGATCTATATTTATCACCCTGCACAAAACTCAAGTCCAAGTGGATCAAAGACTTCAACATAAAACCAGATGCAGTGAACATGATAGAAGAGAAAGTGGGGAATAGCTTTTTTCCCATTGACACAGGGGGTAACAGGGATAGCGCAGGCACTAAGAATAACAATTAATGAATGGGACCTCATGCAACTGAAAAGCTTCCGTAAGGCAAAAGGTCCCAACAATTAGACAAAACAGCCACATCCAGAGTGGCAAAGGTATTTGCCAACTCCAGATGTGAAAGAGAACTAACATCCAAAATATATAAAGATATCAGGAAGCTAGATATAAAAAGACAAATAGTTCATTTAAAAATGGGGCATAAATGTAAACAGAAACTTCTCAGGAAACTAAAATTGCTGAGAAACACTTAAAAGAAATGTTAAACATCCTCAGCCATCAGGGATATGCCAATCAAAATTACTTTGAGATTCTCTCATACGCCTGTCAGAATGGCTAAGATCAATAACACGGTGACAGCCCATGTTGGTGGGGATGTGGAGCAAGTCAAAACTTTCCTCCACTGCTGGTAGGAGTAACTTGTACAGTTACTTTGAAAATCAATATGGTTGTTCCTCAGAAAAATGGAAGCTGATCTACCTGAAGATCCACTACAGCACTCAGGCATCTCCCCAAGCAGTGCTGGATTCTATCACAAGGACACTTGCTCAACCATGTTCCTTGCAGCTTTATTCATAGCCAGAAACTAGAAACAACTTAGATGTCCCTCAACAGAAAAATGGATAAAGAAAATGTGGCTCATTATACAATCGAGTGTTACTTAGTTGTTTAAAAAAATGGCATCATGAAATTTGTAGGAATTCTTACTTTTAGCTGATGTCTATTAGATCTGCTTCCCTTGAGAGTTTTATTCTTTGTATGAGTTCTGCTATATAGAGTAGCATGCTACATGCCTGGACTACCCTCCGTTGTGATCGATCAGGCATTTGGGGACAGGAGAAACACTTTTCCTGGAGTTTCTCTTTGTTTTCTCTAGTTTCTCCTTGATTGATTCACTGTCAGTTGTATTTTTAAATTGTCAATGCTCTTTTCTAGAACTTTTGGTTTTGTGTTTAAATTCATTGTGAAATATGATTCTCATTACATATAGTTTATACTAGTCAGGGTATGATACAATTATCATTCCCTCAAATTTGGACAATATTATTCTACATAATCTAAGAATTAATTATATTTTTATGGACATATTGCATGGCTTGTCCCAGAAGAACTAAGGAATAGATTGATCTATTTCACTCATTTATGACCAGAAAGTCATATTTTCTGTAACATTGCAAAGAAGCGTGAAGATTATTTTGTACAAAACATGAATTAAAGTGACATTTATGCTCCCATCTGTCGGTGTGTTTTACATGAACTATACTGACATACATACTAAACAGCATGCTTGGTGGTTCAAGGGCTTGTTCCTCTGGTTAAACAGGCAGTCTGTCACTAGCTGCAGGAGCAAGCCCGGCTCAAGTTTCATTGACTGAGCAATGTCAAGAAAGAAAAGAGGAACAACAAGGATGGCATTTGACCTGGGGTTTCAGGCTCAGTGGGGTGACTTTCTCTTTGCATCACAGGAGGGAACCTAAGAAGAGAAGGGAGGGCAGAGGTCATGTGGAGACTCTTCTCTACCAGAGTCAGAGATTGGGATGGGGAAATGAAGCGCCCTTCTTTATTCCTTAAGGGAAGAGATATGGGAGAGAAAAAAAAAAAGAAAATTCAGTTTCTTAACTGAGTCTGAACTCTGGTTTTAGCATGCGCTAGCTAAGAGCTCTCTTGAGAAAAATATATGAACCGCACTATCTATCCTCACATGTTGTATGGTGAAGACAAACACCTTAAAATATGGTATTTGTCCAGATAGGAGAAGCACATGTAAAATACTTAATTTCACAGACCTAAGTAGCCACATAATAGAAAACAACTTCCGGTCCTTCAAGAACTCTTGTCTGACTGTTGGAGAGATTGTTCAGCAGTTAAGAGCCCGTGCTACTGCTATGCAGTCATGAGGACTAGAGCCCAGAACCAATGTAAAAAGATGCTGTTCCAGAAACACCTGTAACTCTAGCATCCAGGGATCTGATGGCCTTCCCTGACCTCTGGATGTACACAAGTATGGTTACCTGAAACAATACATGCACAGACGTAAATAAATCTTTAAAATAGTTTTAATAAAAGTTATTTCTGAATCAAGCCAAATACCAATCTGAAGATTAAGGCTACTCTTGGATAGTCAAGTATTATTCCATGAATCAGAGTTAACTAGAACATCTTTGGGGCATAAATTAGAAAGAAATATTTTTCCTCTTTTTATCCCTGGTATGCTTCTATCAAGGGGAGAGGACAAAGGTTTTTTCTTTTTCTTTTCTTTGTTCTCTTGGATATTTTATTTATTTACATTTCAAATGTTATCCCCCTCCCTGGTTTTCCCGCCACAAACCCCCTATTCCACACACTCTTCCCCTGCATCTATGAGGGTGCTCACCAACCCACCCACCCACTCATTCCCACCTCACTGCTTTAGCATTCCCCTACACAGCCTTCACAGGACCAAGGGCCTCTCCTCACATTGACGCCAGAAAAGGCCATTCTCTGCTATATATGCAGCTGGAGCCATGGGTCCCTCCATGTGTACTCTTTGGTTAGTGGTTTAGTTCCTGGGACCTCTAGGGTTCTGTTTGATTGATATTGTTGTTCTTCCTATGGGGTTTCAAACCCCTTCAGTTCCTTCAGCCCTTCCCCTAACTCCTCCATTGCTATCCCTGTACTCAGTCTGATGGTTGGCTGCAAGCATCCACATCTGTATTAGTCAGACTCCTGACGAACCTCTCAGGAGACAGCTATATTAGACTCCTGTCAGCATGCACTTTTTGGCATCAGCAATAGTGTCTGTGTTTGGTGGCTGCATGTGGGACGGATCCCCACGTGGGGCAGTCTCTGGATGGCCTTTCCCTTCAGTCTCTGCTCCACTCTTTGTCCCTGTATTTCCCTTAGTAGCAATTCTGGGTTCAATTTTTTTAGATAGGTAGGTGGCCCCATCCCTCAACCAGGGGCCATGCCTGCAGAACAACAGAAAATTGAACAAAGGTGTGCAGCAATGGATGATGGGGAACTGGGAGTAGTCACCAGAAAGTCCCAAATACTAGGACTAAAGCAAGAGGCCCCCAGGGCCTCTTATGGGGATGACATTAGCTGAAATACCCAATGAAGGGGAGAGACAACCTGTAGAGACCTTATCCAGAGGTTAGGAGGACAAAGTTTTTTTTAAGAGAAAATATATTCGGGCAGCACAAAAGAGGAAAATATTTTGGGTAGTTTGAGACTGTCTTATAGAAAGATGCCTGGTTTAAGCTAACTCTTTAAATCAGTAGGAATCACAGGCCTTGGAATGCCATGTAGGGAAAGCAGAGGGGACAGAGATGGAGGGGTAAAAAGGGAGAGGAGGGTACTGCACACCCGACCAGGCATTCACACTTGCTGTGTTCGTGCATCTTTCTGGTTAGTCATTTTACTGAGGAGTACTTTATACTCCAGACACACAGGAATAGTTCGATGATATTCTGAGAGCCTTCACTTTTTCCCCTCTCATTTTTTTTTTCTTGCTTTTGATTAAACCAGTCTTGGTGAACTGAAGTCAAGGGCTCTTTATTTGCAATTATTGTATGAATTCTCTTCCTTTTCTCTGGCCCTGTCAAATAGATTGAGAACATTCACGGCTGTGAAAGTTGGAAATCTCATTTTAGGAGAATGAAAAAAAAAAAAAAAAAAACCAAACCCTACAGCATGAATTTATCCAATACTGCATAGGCCACATCTTTCAATTCTATATAATTATGCATGATTCTGCTTCTCAGAAAGCAGAGAACCCTCAACAAACAAGCTTCTTTAGCCTTTTACATGGAGGGCCCTTACAGACAGGGTCCTTAGAGACAGGACTCAGCCGGATGCTCTCTTAAGATTTCATGTAGCTATAAATGCAAATATAGGGACACCTCCATTCATAAGCAGCTGCAATTATGTTAGAAAATGGCAGAAAGGGAAATCTTTTTTTCTCAGATGGCAAATTCAGTGACAAGTTCTTAGTCTAATACACACCGCTGGAATTGTTATTGCCTAAGGTCACCTCTATTACCTTATCTATTGCACATCTGATGTTTCACTGAAGAAGTTGTGACCTTATGAGATGATGTTGTCTTAGAACAGAATGCAAACACCAATCTTGTGAGTAGATGATTGAGGTGGTACTTTCTATTAGAGGCAGATGAGTTCAAGCACTAGAAAAAGCCATGGCAGGGAGCTGGAGAGGAAGGGAGTGTACACAGCTCTGCTGTAATTGCCTGTGCTTGTTGATTGGCTTATTGTCACCCCAGCAAAGTAGAATCGTTTTATGTTTTAATCATCTTTAGTTTACGTATATGGGTATTGTCCTTGTGTGTACATCTGTGCACCTCCTGGGGCCTAGTGTCCATGGAGGCCTAAAGAGGGTATTGAATCCATTGGAGTGACACCACATGAATGCTGGGGGTTGAACCCAGATCCTCTGAAGGAACAACCAGTGTTCTTAACAGCTGAGCCATCTCCCAACCTGCCAGGTCATTTCTTCAACTTCAGGGGGCAGTTTACCAAGGGTAGGAAGCATGGTTAGCAACAGGAAGACATCTCTGCATGTTTTGAATAACAATTGGGTTGCAGTGAGTTTGAGACATGAGCTGTTTTGAGAACCTAGCTGGCTAGATGACTAGGGCACTCCCTGTTTTGTAATATCTAAGGCTTGTATCCACCAACCTTCTGATTTTATTTTTAAATGTTTTACTGTGTGTGTGTAGGTGCACACACACGTATGAGTGTGTAGTGATGAAGGTCTGAGGTTGATGATAGGCATCCTCACCTCTGTCTTCCTGCCTTATGGTTTTGAGTCAGGGTCTCTCACAGAATCCTGAGCTTATTGGCTCAGCTAGATGGGCTGGCTAGCAAGCCCTATGGAATCTATCTGCCTTCCTCTCCCCAGAACACCCACCACTGCTATTGGTGCTACATATGCATGTCTCTGAGCCTGACTCAGTGTACCACTAAAGTGCCATTGAGCCTTCTCCCTTGCCCTTTGAATCTAGGTTATATTGCTGGATGTTTCTGTACTACAATTTGATGCTGCCTGAAAATGGTCATCTCTTCTCATGTCTGTGTTAATGTCTTTTTTACTTATCTTGTTGCTTGCTTATACACTGTTTTTTTTAATCAGGAAGACACTCATTTAAGAAATAGCACACATTTAAGTATCTACCATTAAAACGTGATGACAAACACAATAGTCATGTCCCCAGGGAACTTACTGCAGAAGGCGTTGTTAAAGGAAATTCATATGTTTATAATCCAGAGAGTTTTAGGCTGCTTAGTGAAACATCTGAGATGTGTGCAGTTTGGACCAGGGAGTGAAATTATAAAATGTGCACACATCTAAATAAATGATGCAATAAATGTCAGCCTTCTTCTCTTTCCCTTCCTTATTAAAAATAATTCCTGTGGTCATTAGTCACCACTGAATTAAAAGATAAGCACTGAGTTATCCTGAAAATGATCTTCTGGAGGAGAAATGACTATGGTTCTATTCCTTAAGACATGATCAAATTCTTTAAGAATATTTCAATGCTTTCTATATACATGGAAAGCATTTTATTTCCCAGAGGCTCAGTGACTTAGAAGATAACAGAGATGGCATAGCAAGAAATGACGTTTGTCTTGTATGCAGGAAAGAGGACGCATCTGAAACTGGGAGGAGCTAAGCATGGAAATTTTATTATATGTTATCTTTGTAATCACTCCTCTGAAGTTCACATTACATTTCTAATAATCCATAAAGTGACTTTTGCATTGATCATCATTACTGATGGTGAAGTCTTAGAAATTAATATCTGAACAAAATTAAGGGGTAGATTTACTTTTTCCAGGATTGTGACCCACTTTTACTTCAGAGCAAGTAAGGGTAGAGTGAAAACCAGGAAGGAACCTGGGGCTGGATACTAGACAGCTGCAGAATTGTCTGGGAAGTGTGAGGCAAGTCCATGGTGCAGGAGAAGAGGTGAAAATCATGAGCAGTCTAAAGCTAATCCAAGAGAAGAGCTGATACTGACAGGGGACATGGCCATTAGCAAATTCATAGAGTGTGCTTTGGAAGAGCATCATCCTGTAGTTCAATGCTACATTCCCCGGTGCAGTGCCTGGGAATGAAGACAGCCATGAGACTTGGAAACAGAAGGATACTTTTATTTTTGAAGATACATTTAACAGGACAATTATGAATGAATTATTTTGTTTCAGACAAATGCCCTGGTTGTGGTATAGAAAATAGATTTAACTGAACAAGACCAGAAATTTCTAAAGAAGCAGACCTTCTTTTACTTTTCCTTATAGGGAAGAAAGTACAATTACTCTTGATCAATCCTGAAGAATTGTAGGCCACAAGATCTTTCCTTTTAGAGCATGCACGTCCTTTATCATTAAGTGTTGACAGTGCTTGTATTGGGGAATTTCTGCTAGAAGAATGTGCTTGATTTTGAAGATTTCCAAGATACGGCGAAGGACATGCCCAAGCATTGTTATATTAATTTCTAAAACGATTATTTTGTAATGCACATATATTTTGGGTCAAATATATCATGCCATTATGACAGATGTAGTGGTAAGGGCACACGGCGTTGTATTACCCCCCTTTCCCACAGATGACCTCTCATGGCCCTATGTCTGATTTCATTAAAAGCATCTGTATGTAAGGATAAAGTGTTGTATGTAAATCATTTCTCCTAACTCTTGACACACACACCACACATCAGTGGATATTAGTGGTTATAATAACTTGCATCAGCATCATCATTCTGGCTTCAAGTCTAGAATGAAATGTCACAGAAGGTGAAAACAATGTCACATACAGATCAGGGACTATATGGAGGAGGGGATGCCTAGACTGCCCAGTTGTGGGACTTCTTATACCAGCATGCTGAAGACCTCTGATTCCTCTGCCTTTGACCACAGTCTCATGATTGTTAATGTGAGATAGCGTATCACCCATTCCAGAGGCCAGAGCAGAGTGGATCGACTTTGGATAGTGGTCGGGTCACAGATTGCACTTCTTGTCTCATGAAAACCCACACACTCCTGCTTCAGCCACACTAGGCTTCTTTACCACAAACATTTTTCTCAGTGGTGTTGCCAGTGTCATGACCTTGGTCTGAAACACTCTTCACATGTCAGAATGACATTTTAACAAAAAAATTTGCACTCTTTGCTTGTTTTTTGCCCATGTCTTTCTTGAAAATATCAGTGAAGTTCCCAGTACTTTTCTCAGTTTATGAATAGATATTTGTCATGTATGAGTTGGCCATTCAGTTACTGTTGCCAAGGTGTGTATTTTCTGAGTTGTCATGTGATGAGTTTCAATGTTTTGGGAGGAATGTTTCAATGTTTTGTTCAGAGAGTTACATGGCATGAACCAAAGATCAAGGGCTAAGCTTTAATGGAGATAGGGAAAACTTCAAGGCCAGGATACAGCAAGAAAAATAAAGGTACGACTTTCCTATTATCCTCTAGATAGATGTAGGGCCAGAAGCTCTTCTGGCCATGCAGGCCTATGCTCCTATGGAGGCACATTTTCTGCTATTGATTTCTCCTTTTAGAGGTCAAAAGCTGGATGTGTTTACTACTGAAGGGTAAGGTTCCTTTCCTGAACTGGACTCTGTCTCATAGAAACTAGAGCATCTTTGCTGAGAATGGAGGCCTTTGGTTCTATAAGGAGGTCAGTTGGGGTATAATCTCTAATTCTGGGGAAGAAGTCAGTAGTTCATTTTGATTGGTTTCACTTTTGGAAAAACTCTCATTTGATCAATATAAATATGTAATGCTGACTAGGCAATGATAGATATTCCATAAGTATTCTAACACATAAAGGGATTGGTATCTGAAAAAGGTAATAAAGGGGCTTGGAGACCATGTGCAAATTAAAGTTTACCATTATTCTCATACCAAGAATATATTATTTTGGGATACCTGGTAAAGTTATTATGTCTTTGGAGTGATTTGATTATGATATGTAATCTGAAGATCTATGCATGTTCTAGTTTCTCAGGAACTCATGGCTAACAGTTCCTGTTGAATTATCAGCCATGTTTGGGACATTTTAGACCTCTGGGCTATATAATCTGTATTTACCCTAAAGAAACTCACACTTCCCAGAACACACACAATAACAAGGATGTATGGAATCACTATTTAGTCTCTGTATATTGTCTGTTTGGGTCTGGTAATCTCTTTGGCTCCCAGATCCTCCTAGAGATAGTGGAATTAGTAGGTAGGAAATAATTTGCCTAAGGAAACCTCTAACACTCTTCTCGTTCTATGCCTCATCTTATCAATAACTAACATATCTCAGGGATCAATAAAAACCAGGGATGAATATATTGCTCCCACCCTCAACAGAGTCTCTTAATGAGAATAAAATATTAGAGCTTTCCAGAGCTACTAATAGGACAGTGCCAAACCAGCAGTGTGAAAAAATAGAGAATGGGATGATAATGATTGAAAGGATCTAAAGATTAAAATAAAGTTCTGTGATGAGGGAGAAAGGTAGAGGAGTTGTGATTGGGACTGTATGTGATGAGGGAGAGTGACCTTCCAGGAGAATGCAATAATTATGGTGATTACTCAAGAGAAGGCCTGCAGATGTTTCATGGACATCTAGAAACACAAAGTAGTTGATGGCTAAATGCTTTTAAAACTATTCATTTATTTATTATAATAAAAAGTCTTTTAAAAAATAATTACATTTTTCCCTTTCCCCTTTCCCATCCAAACCATCTCATATACCCTCTATACTTTCTAACCAATGCAAATCACCAATAGTTAAATTTTATAACTATATATTTATTATTAATTATATATTATTATTAACATATATTATTAATTATTATTATTTGCATGTGTATTCAGAGGGCAACTGTCAGGAGATTTTTCCCTTCCAGTGTGGGTTCTGGAAAACAGCCTCAGGTGGAGGGTCTTGTAAGATCATTATTTCCCTCTAGTCATCTTGTAAGATCATTATTTCCCTCTAGTCATCTTGCCAGATCTGTTTCCTTGCTTTTTCATTCCTCTCACTGTCCTATTCCTCTCTTCACATTTAATTCCTCTTAAACAAAGAGGATTCTGCATTCAGCATCTTAAAATTTTATTTAGTGGTCCAAAACCATGGTGGAGGCCGCCCGTTTTTTTTTTTTTTTTTTTTTTTTACTTGTAATTCCAAATTGCTTTTGGTTGACACATAATTTGTGCAGAATAGGTCAGAAATTTAGCTTCAAAACAATCACATATGGCTAGGGTTCTGGTTCCTGTAGTTCTAGAGGCCATCCCTGTGGGTGGTAGATAAGAGAGGAAATGTTGTCTCAATGCTCCGGCATGAATTTCTATAGAGGTATCCCGGTGAGGAGAGACTCCAGGAGGGAAGGGCAGAGGCCGGGGTGGGAAGGAAGGTGACACCTTTATTATCTCCCTTGTGGTTTTATAGAAGCCTCTTGAACGGGCACTCTGGAGATGTCCAGGAAGAAGGCAACTGGAAACAAGTGCCTCTGGTGAAAACCGTGAATGGAGACCCAAGAGGAGTTTCTGACATGACTTCACTTCCTAGTTAGGAAAACAGGTATCATCCTGCTTTGTGTGCTTTCTTTTATTCTTCTCTTTATTCTGTAACAGAAGGAATATGCTTTTGAAACAGGTTGGGGGAATTAAATGTACCAGAAGAGTACTAATTCTTCCTAAGGGGGCTCAAAGGTGATCTTTCTTCTTACCCTTGTTACAGTCTGTTACCATGATAGGCAAACTCTGGAGTTACCCGAGACTCTTTTTAATCTCCTGGCCCTAGGACTTTCCTACATAAAATTTTTTATCTGTTCCCCTTTATCCAGCGACATTTGTTTTTGCTATTATACTGAAAAGTTAAACCATGTCAAAGGCTCTCTCTCTCTCTCTCTCTCTCTCTCTCTCTCTCTCTCTTAAAAAAGGAGCGCCTTGCTCATTGTCATGTGAATAAAAACTATCCTCAAAGGCTGCTGTGATAGGAAGAACAATGTTTCTTTGCTGAATCCCCAGCTGAGGAATCTTAATCAAAATGTTCTTTCCCACAGCCTCTGTGCTTCTGAAATATCATTCAAACAGTTTATTTTAGAGTCCCTGCTTCATTTAAGTCCCTCTGCATATCAAATATTAAGTTTAGAGACATTTGTGCCCTCCCTGGGGTGTTCTCCATTACTCACTTCATACTCAAATTTCTCCAAAATAGTTTCTTTCTTTCCTTTCTGCTATTTAATGTTGTTTTCTTTTTCTTAGATGCAAGGAGATTGACAACTATGAGAAGTGTTTGCTGCTTACAGGGCACAGGGATTTGTAGTAGGTGGTCTTTTCTCAGGAAAAGAATATGCAAATGAGTTGTACAATTTATTATCCTATTAAACCACTGGGGTTTGGCTTTCCTACCTACCATTATGAGAGGAAAAAAGGATTTATGATAAAGTATATCATATGGCTCACGTGTGTTCCTTGGTGAAGATTTGATCTCCATGTTCATATTCTAATGGCTTTTGTGTATGTGTAGGGAGCAGTACTTAGGAAGCAATCAGGATATCATAAGGGCGACAGTCAAATGAACTCGTGAAGGTGCAGCGCTCGTGATGGAAGTGGAAAAGGAAGAGAGTTTGGAGCATCTTTGTTGCACGGCTTTGTGATACCCTTTGCCCTGATGCATGCAGCAAATAGGCTGTCAACAGAACAGATAAGGGAGAGATACTGGTGTTATCCTTTTAGACTTCTCAGCCAATGGAATGTATCCTTTACAAATTATCCAGTCTATGATACTCAGTCACAGTATGTGAAAATGGACTAGGACATATAGTTTACAGACTTCAAACAGTGCATTAAAGTAAAGAGGAAGAACACACATTTTTTATTGCTCTATTGTATCTGCCAAGTGTATTAGTTTTTTTCACTGAGACAAAATTCCTAAGCAAAATGGGAATCATTTTAGGTGATGGTTTTAAATGTTTTGGTATCTGTATGCTTTTAGTTCTGGACCATGTTGAGACAGAATGTCATAGTGTAGAGTGAAGCTTTTCACCTTATGGCAACCAGGAATCAGAGAGTAAGGCTGAAGACAAGAAATATTCATCAGGGAATACAGTCAGTGACCTGCTTTTCCAAATAGACCTAACATTCTACTTTTCACTGCTTCTTAACAATGCCATCCAATTACAAATCCATCAATGAAGATATCCAAAGATCTCTTCAAATTGAGATTTTAAAATTTTAAACCCATGGAACTTTCCCTAGTTTATGAAAAAGTGATACAATAATATTTGGATTGTTCTAGTCTTGTTTATGGAGCAGTTGCTAGACAGACTGTTTCACATCAGACTTCCTGCTATCCCAGCTCTGAAAATCATTATAGCTCTTCTCTTATGCGATGTTCCTTGAGCCACAGATGCAGAAGACATTGTATAGATGTATCATTGGTGATAGTTTTCCCATGATCTATTGGTGCCTGCATTGGGTCTAGTTGTGGTTTTCTGTGATGATCTTCCCAATGCAGAGTTGTCAACCTTGAAACCAATACATACAAACAACAGAAATGGACCTAGCAGTTGTATCGTCTGTCTGTCTTATCTATCTATCTATCTATCTATCTATCTATCTATCTATCTCTCTCTCTCTCTCTCTCTCTCTCTCTCTCTCTCTATCTATCTATCTATCTACCATCTGTCCATCATCTATTTGTTTAACTCATATATACATACATATATATATATATATGATCAGATAGAATAAAATAAAAAGAAGTTATCAGCTTGAGAATCATGGTTCAGATTAAGGGAGGGTGCCTGGGAGGAGCTAGAAGGGGAAAGGGGAATGAGGAAGAGATGCAATGCTATTTCAATTAAAAATATTAAAAATAAAAGAGAGTTCTAATTCCCTAGCTGGACTCATTAAAGTCAAATCTTCTCTAGCTCCTCAAGTTCACCACATTTTGAGTTATAAATACTAACCACATTGGTTTGTTCTCTTTTTGTGGCGTTCCAGTTCCTCCCACTACTGAGTGTTCCAGTGATTTCTCATATTTCACCTCTTCATTCCAGTGTCAATTCTGTGGATTGGTTCTCTTTCCTGCCCCTCCAAAGTGAGAGCAAATGATCCAGAGCTAGTGCCCTGCATGCAGTGTACCCTTGCTAGCACAGGTGTGCAACAGGAAATTTTCAGCCCATTGGAGTATTCTCATTGTAACTCAAGTGCTTGGACCATATTGACATCTATAAATAAAGAAGTAAAAATAGAATAAATGATAGATACTAACACCCTCCCATTTGTATAGAAATATGCACATATCCTTTAGCTGAAAACAAGAGCTGATTTAAGCTTGAGGTTCCCTGAGATGGTCAGGTGCTCAGCTCACATTTTAATATACTTTGCTAGAATGTGAAAAAGTATGATCAGTGAGTAGTGAGTTACTGTTTTCAAAGCAGTTTAGTATTTTATCCTGTTTGATCCTTTCAAGGACTTTGTCAAATAAAGAGGCCATTGGTACTGTCTTTGTTTACTAAAACTCTGTAAAGTTAAGCAATTTATTCAAGGTCAGGCAAAGATGAGGCAGAAAAGAGAAAAGAACCCTCACCGTTTGAATCTTATTGAGTAGATGTCATCATGATAGTGATAATAATAGCCTGCAATATTCCAGATGATAGGCTTAGAATTTTATGTGACATATCTATGTCTGTATCTACATCTACATCTATATTATATCTAACTCTATGTTTGTGTGTGTATATTTCTATGCATGATAAAATGCTGTGTATTGTCATTGATTGCTATTTTATCTTTTCTTAATGAAGGGGAAAGCTGAACCTTGGAGAAGTTACAGAACACCCTGTAAATGCTAGATCCAGAGGCAAAACTGGGAACTTTTCCATCAATTCTTTTTTCCTGAAGGCAAAATCTTTGACCTTGTGTTTATTTATAAACATTTCTAGCTGCTCAGATACCATTTCTGACAAGTGAACAGTAAATCATCAATGCAGATAGTATATACAACACACATGTTCACACACACACACACACACACACACACACACACACACACACACACACACACGCGCGTGCGCGTGCGCACAGTAAATGCATTCACTTATTCTCCCTCCATTACAGCTTACCACTGTCTTTCATGTGTTTCTTGGGCTCTTCACCACATGATGCAATACCTGGTTTGCAGCAGTGACAAAACTAAGCTCAAACTCCGTTGAATAGCATGTCTGATGCCTATAGTCATGTATTCCCTTCTTTATTAAGACTTTGATAGAATGCTCAATCTCTCTTCCAGTCTTCAGTGAGCTCAACTGCCCTCTAATATCTTCATGGAAGACATCTGCACTGCTCAGGTCAGCTCCAGTGGGCAAGTGAAAATGTTCTGAACTAATTCAGAAGAGTAGGCTTTTACTATATGCCAAGCAAATACTGCACGTTTTCTCAAATGTGGAATCTAGATTGAAATGCGTGCGTGCGTGCGTGCGTGCGTGCGTGTGTGTGTGTGTGTGTGTGTGTGTGTGTGTGTAGGAAATAGAAGTGAAAAAGGGACTATGTGAGAGAAGAAGAGGTATAAAGGTGTGGTGGGAACAGGAGAGGACAAAGGATTATTTATTACATGAAGCAGAAAAGGGGGCTAACATAATGAAGAAAACCAAAGAGAAGGGGAGACAGGGATTGGGGAGGTTGGGGTGGTGAATAAGTACAAAGTGTAATGATGTATATATGTGAAAATATCTCAACGAAATCAATTCTTTTAAAGTTGATTTTAAAAATTAATAATGAAACTATTAAGCCCAGCTTGGTTGTTTTACTGTTTAACATATACAATTCACTTAAGAGCTCTGAAACCAAATCTGTTCATCTATAAAATGAGATAATAGCTTTGCCTCCTGAACAGTCATCTTAAATTATGAAACATCTTTGTTTTATAAGGGAATTGTTAAGTTGTACATTTTTAAGGAAAAGGAGGAATACCAAATACATAATTTTTATTAACACTTTCTCAAGGAGACTACTAAAGAAACAGATTCTTCTATTTAATTAGCCAGCTGGTGCCGCTGGATACAATAAGTTTCCAAATGGGCAGTGCTGGGAAAGGTCAGCATTGGTGGGGGCTAGGACAGGCCTTCTCTTGAAACTGACAGACAGGCTGACAAGGGAGGGGCTCAATGAGGAGGTGATCATTGAAGTGGGTGTGAGGTCTCACCAGCAGCTCTTCTTGCTTCCTTCTCAGAGTTCTGTGGGTTTGGAAATTGATTTCCTTTTTCTTATGTTTCGACTCTGATTCATTGACAGTGCTTACTGGATGATTTTATGGATTTCATACCAGGGTTCCCAGAGACAGTCTATATGAATTGTTAAGTCTCTTTTGGGCTAGGAGGGTGATGTGGTTCCACTTGTCATGCATCTTCAAACTCATCCTAGTCATACGTACAGTGATGATCAGAGTACAAGGTTTAGAAAACCACCTTGTGACTCCATTACCTTCTGGTGTTTCCTGATGTAAAGCATCAGACCTTAGATGCTGGCTTTCTTAGTTTCAATTAGTTGGTTCAAACAGTGTGTCTCCCAGCTTGTGAGGTAAAGCAAGGCTCCAAGCATGCAATTTTCTATACTTGATTTTCAGGGTCCTATTGACTTTGACACTAGAGATTGCCAAGAGTTTCTGGGGACACATTTAGAATTAGCAGTGAACAGTATACAACTTACTTCCTTGGTGACACCTCGTCAGCTAGGAGACTCTTCTGCCTGGTGACCGGCTGGATTTCTGGCCTTCAGAATAGAGAATATCTTGTTAGTAAACCCTTCAGTAGAGTAAGTATCAGAAATTTGCTTTTACTCACCACAGCACAGAGATGAGTGAGACAATGAACCTCGATGATGATTGATGTTTTTCTGGATGTTTCTACTCATTATCTAGCAGTGTGACTCTTTTTTTTGATGTAGGCGTAGAATGAAGCCTGGTTATTTGTACTTCCAGAGACAGTATTGCTATCAATCAAACATTTATTTAGCCTTTAACAATGCTCCTAATGCATTTTTATCACATTTCTTCATGATACATTTTTATCATGTTGCTTCATTAATATTGTTTCATGTAATTCTGAAAACTATTGCATGCCACTGCCCAATACTTTCAGGTGATGAAACTGAGACCTAGAAGACGTATCTATTATGCATCAGTGACATCACGGGCTAGTGCCTATCAGGGCTTATTCTTATCAGGATCCTTGGGTCCATTCCTGAGCTCTGTTTTTAACAGCGTCTGAAGCACAATGGTCCATAGGATGGTGATGCTCAAGTTGGCGAGGATACCATATGCAATTCAAGTTTGTGGAGCAGAGGAGACCCTTGAGTGTTTGTCTCAGTTCCATTTTCAGAGATTTTGGTTCCAAGACTTTTCTTATGGCGAGGTCCTGTAGATATTTGTTTGTAGCTTGAGCCTTCGTAATGCAATACATTTAACAGATTCTTCCCCCAGTCTATCAGTGAGCAGAAAATTTACAGCATTCCTTCTTAGGACCAAGCCTGGGCATTGAGACTAGATCTGTGACCAAAACTCAGCACCTCTGCTGGTACTAAGCTTAGTCTAGAAGGCAAGGACTGTTGAAGGAATAAACAACTTCGTATAGAGGGTGATAAGCCCTCTGGGATAAATAAAGCAGGGTGTGAGGTTGGAAGACTGACAGGGTGATCACTCAGATGATGAGTGCAGGGGAAGTCTCTCATAAGAAGTGATGTTTGACCCCCAAACTTGGATGTGAGTCATGTTTCATTTTCACACAGTTCCTCATTGTAGCATTGCAATGCTGTATGTGACACGGCATGGGGTAGTTTTGTTTCACAGTGGAGCATTGTGATGTCACAAGACAGTGTTGGGTTACCCCATTGTGACAATGCAATCTTTCATAAAACATATGAAACATGATCAAGGATTCTAGGAAAGCCACTCTGGTTGATTGAGGTGAATAAGGAGGAGAGAAGAAATAATGATGGAGTGGAGTCTGGGGGAATTTGGTATAACTGTATAACAATAAGTACTCTTTTATGATATGATAATACTTTATTATGAGATCACTGTGACATGTACTACTCCACTGTGCTAACACAATGTACCTTGTGACATCACAGCAACTCGTGACATCACAAATCAATTTTGACATCACAGTATTTCATTGGAATGTCACTATGCTGTCTTTTGCTGTCACGGGTTGCCTATGGCATCACAGTGCTTCATTGTGATATCATAACATTCTATTATGAGATCATAATATTCTACTATGATATCACAGCATTCCATTATGCAGCCACAGTGCTCTGCTATGACATGACAGTGCTCTGTCGTGATCACACAATTCTGTCTTGTGATATCATACTCTTCCATTGTGGCACAGCACTACTGTCTCATGCTAACATAATGTTGAATTGTGTTGTCATGATGATGCATACACACTATAGTGTTCCATTGTGACATTACAATGCTTCACAATGAGATGACAATGCTCCACTGGGGCATGTCAAAGCCCCATTGTTATTGCAATACTCCATCATGAGATCACAGTGCAGCATTGTGCCTTTACAAACCTCCACTGTGACATCACCATTATGTCTTGTTACACCACAGCTAATTATGACACCTCAATACTCCACTTTGTCCTCATAGGGCTCCATTGTGGCATCACATTGCTCCACAATATATAGGAGGCATGTTTAAGGGTAGCAGGAAGGCCATTCCTCTTGTTTAAGGTGAACAAGGGACAGAGAGAAGAAAGAAATGATGGAATGGTTTCTGAAAGAATTTGGTATGACCATATAAGATGCTTTAGAGTGTGCTTGGGATTCTGTATTAAACATGTGTCCCCATAATAAAGATTCGAATCCAGATGTTATGTACTTTTTGCAAGGCTCTCTCTGAGACTTGAAGGATGCAATTTTGGGGCTGAGAGTAATAAAAGCTAACAATTCAATTAGTTGGTTAATACAAAAAATTGGGTGCTATGGAAATCATATGATCGCAGACTTGGATAAGAAGAATTAGCTAGATTTTAAAAACAATTTTTAAACCAGATGTGTGACATTACCAAGTTAACTTTCTCTTGCTTATGCACTTTCCACTGGAGGTGGGACTCTGGTAACTGATAATGATGTGAATTTGAGTTACCCCCTTTCTCACTTTCAAACTGCCTTTACCTTGGGCAAACAGATCATTTTGCTGTTGAGGAATTTCCTTCCAGGTGGGTACAGACCTACTGCCAGGTCTTTGGTTACTCATCACCCTCAGTGTGTGAATTTGTGCCAATATTAAAATAAGCATCATAAATTCACTATCCTTGTGGGAATCTTAACCAAAATGAGAGCCTGTTATTACATGAAGGAGTAAACAAAAGGCTACATTAGTGGTAAAGAATGCCTCAAGGGAACAAAGATATGAGTAATAGAATCTAAATTGGGTCAGTAGAGTAAAACCATAGTTTGCAAGGAAATGACAGGAGACATAAGCTATAAATAAGACCCTCATGTTCAAGTCTGTTCATGGCAGTTTCTTATTTTTTGGGCTCGGCCTTTCTTCTTCTGTGATTATCAGATGCTTTATTTATTGTTTCATAATGAGTAATCCTTCTTTTGCATACTAGAAGCAGGGGGTGGGAAGAAGGGAAGAAGTACACATTTATCTTTGTGACTCATACTGTATACCAAATTAACTAGAAGCTCATGTCTGTTCTTTTATTCCTAGGGTCATTAATCACCACATCTCAGAGTGAACCTTCACTGCCTACTGACCCAGCACAGTCAAGAACATTACAATCTGATCCTTGCAAAGTACTTTATTTTTTTATTTTTTATTTTTTTTGGTTCTTTTTTTCGGAGCTGGGGATTGAACCCAGGGCCTTGCGCTTCCTAGGCAAGCGCTCTACCACTGAGCTAAATCCCCAACCCCATGTACTTTATTTTTTATTATGCAACTATTAAATATATTATTCGTCAAGCATGAGTTCTGTAATTATGGCATTAAATAGAAATCACGTCACAAAATAATGCCTACAATATAGTCGCCAGTATGTCAAAATCAGGAGAAAAAGGAGGCTGCTCATTTGTAGTCAATGGCACTCAGTGGGGATTTCCTTTTATGCTTTAGGTACTTCTTTGCCTTTGTTCATTTTAAAAATTTATTTTTGTTTTTACATCGCAGACTCTACCCTCACTGCCCCACAGAATCCCTCTGCTTATCCCCCTTCCCTTCTCCTCTGAGAGGGTGGGGGCCCCCTACCTCTTTTCTGACATCAGGGCTCTGCAGGATTGAGTGCATCCTCTCCCACCGAGGCCAGACAGAGAAGCTCTGTTGGGGAAGGGATAGCACAGACAGGCAACAGCTTCAGAGACAGCCCCTGCTCCAGATGTCAGGGGACCCACACAGAGACTGAACTGCACATTTGCTACATATTTGTCAGCAGAAGGCTTTGGTCCAGCCTGTGCATGCTCTCTGATTGGTGACTCAGTGTCTGGGAGCTCCCAAAGATCCAGTTTAGTTGATTCTGTTGGTCCTTCTGTGGAGCTCCTGTCCCCTTTGGGGCCTTCAATGCTTCCCCCAACTCTTCCATAAGAGTTCCCTACCTCTGAACCTTAGGCCTTCAGATAGTTTTGTTAGCCTTGCTTTATAGGATGCTCTGTAGACTTCTATTCTCTTAAGGAAATTTTGTGAGTGCTTCCTTTGGACTGTAAAGGTTCTCCTTGCATGGTGCTTTTATTTCTTAGAGCCTACCCACAACATCCCTTTGTAGCAGAGTCAAAATGATCACAACCAAAGTTCTGAGGCCACGATGCTGTCAAAGCGCAGACAATTCTCATGTGTGATCATTGTATTTATGTTTACATTATCCATGCTCCAGCTACAACATGCTTGTGTTACTGCACTACAGTTGCTTCTGACATACCATGAGGGACTTTTGAAAGGGAGCAGTTGGTGTGTATCAGTTTGAAGCAATTGTCAATAAATCTTGACTTATGCTTTTGCATGTCTCCTTCTAAATTAAGTTTCTTCATGTCTAAGACTGTGTCTTATTTATTTTGTATTTTCTTCTAGCATTAAAGTAGTGGTGAGCATGGTGAAGTTAGGGAATGCTTCAGCTAGATCTCAGCTAAAGTTGACGAACAACTTCATAGCTTCGTCCCTTTGAGGGGACATGGAAAACAGCCAGGCAATGTTGCTGGGAATCTTGAACAGTGTAAGCACTTAGCATTGCACTTGGCTCCACAGCAAATCTCAACAAATGGGACCTTTTATTATAGTCTGACAGGTGATCAGTGACTCCATATTGCCTGGATTCCACATTAATGACTCCAGTAATTGCATGGCATATGTATGATGTTATGTGGTTGCCTCTTCAAACATAATTCAAGTTTGTGTATCTGCTTTTCACAATGATGTCATAAAGTGAGATTCGCAGACTGCTTCTCCTATCAGCTTTACATAGTGGTTTGCCATGTTAATTAGATACATTAAATATGACAACTGTTTATAGAGTATCTAGTTCTTACCTTAGCCTGTTAAAATGTCACTGTCAGACTCACAGTACTAGTGCCTACAGAGATCTGCTGCAGCAACTTGGTTTGTGCATTGGTACCAGGACACAAGATACATATGAACTGCCTTATCAGACACCTGTTTGTTTATTTATTAAGTGGAGGGGGGTAAGGCTGTCATTGGACAGGATCCAGGTTAGGTTTTGGAGAGGGGCATTTCTCAAAGTTTGAAGAACTCTTCTTGTTTCACAGTGTAATGAATATCGAGGCCCACAAGGTACTAATCTTTAAGCTTTCTTTCCGAGAACTTATGTCAGGTCAGTACAAGAGACAATGTGGGGTGGAGTAGTTTGACAAGCCCTTCCCACTCCACTTACTGAAACCCTTTGGTGGCAGAGCGTATCTGATGACAGGATGTGAATTGTGACTGTGATGGACAGAACACAGCTCTTCCACCTGGAGCTCAGCACATTCTTTAGAGAAGAACTCCAGTAATTGCATGGCATATGTATGATGTTATGTGGTTGCCTCTTCAAACATAATTCAAGTTTGTGTATCTGCTTTTCACAATGATGTCATAAAGTGAGATTCGCAGACTGCTTCTCCTATCAGCTTTATATAGTGGTTTGCCATGTTAATTAGATACATTAAATATGACAACTGTTTATAGAGTATCTAGTTCTTACCTTGGCCTGTTAAAATGTCACTGTCAGACTCACAGTACTAGTGCCTGCATTTTCTACAATAAAAATTGGGGCTCAGATGACTTTTCCAAAGCAATAATGTAAGTATGATTTAAACAGAATTCTTTGAGGATCGATTATACTGCTTGCCTCACTGGAGGCCTCACATTCATTAGAATAAAAGCTTGTGGTATTACTAAAAATATTAATTCATTAGTAGATTATTGAATGTTTGACTCCTTTAAGCATTATCTAGTCAAGAATTTAAGAGCTATTTTTAATTAAGGAAATAAAATAATTAAAAATATTCAAAGGCAAAATTATTTAGATGAGATTGGTTTCATTCTAGATAGTATGGCCATAAACAATACAATAAGTTTAGAAAGCAATTTTACTGGGACTGGCTGGTGAAACTAGTATTTTTTCCTTTATATCATAAAATACTGAAACATATTCTAGTTAACAGAAGAGCTTGTAGACTTGTTTTCTTAGTGTTCTTTTTTTAAGTGAAAATAGAATTTTTTCAAACAATACATTCTGATTACAGTTTACCTTCCCACTACTCCCTCCAGCTCCTTACCACCTACCCTTGCATGCAGATAAAACTTTCAGTGTCTGTTAGAAACAAACAAATTAGAATATGTGAAAACAACCTAACAAGAAACAATAGTGCAGAAAAATCACAAGAAATGCATACAGATGAAGACTCACATGTTGTCCCACTCACAACTCAATGTCATTCACTCCTGTAAGCTCTCCCTTTCTCTCTCTCTCTCTTTCTCCCCCCCCCTCTCTCTCTCTCACACACACACACACACACACACACACACACACACACACACACACACACTTCTTCAAAATAATCACTGGGGAAGTTGAGTATTTATTTGCATCTTTGTTAATCTTCTACCTTGGTAATTATTTTCAGATGAATTTAACAACTTAAAAAAAGTCTATTTCATTTTGAAGATAATTACTTTTACTAGAAAGATTTCAAATGCAAGTGTAACATTTATTAAGTTAAAGATCCATTGACCAGATGATTTGATTCCAAAATCACATACTTTCAGTTAATGTGAATCTTTCAGAAACTGGAAACTTTGTATTAAGCTTTTTCTATTCATTATGGATGGAATGTCTAATTAAAAATTGGAAAGATTTTGTCCATGAAGCCTCACTTACCTTCTTCTGTTTTGCATGACATTGTTGACACAGATTCACCCAGAGACATGTAAGTGGTATTTAATTGGACCCAGTGTGGAAATCTACAACATGTGTGACATTAGGAGCTGCACTCCAATTGCTTTGGATTTTTTTTGGTGATCCTTAGTATTACTGAGACCAATTTCAGCTTTATTAGCAGACACACGTATGGCTTTTCTTATGATTTCAGTTCTTGAATTGTTGAGAGAGAGAGAGAGAGAGAGAGAGAGAGAGAGAGAGAGAGAGAGGATGTGGAGTTGAGTGAATGGCAAGTGGGAAGGATCTGGGAGGAGTATAAGGAGGATATAAGGAGCAGAGTATATTGTATGAAAAATTTTCCAATAAAATGAATGGAAAGAAAATAACTACTCTCTCTCTCTCTCTCTCTCTCTCTTTCTCTCTCTCTCTCTCAAGCAAACAGGCAAGTAAGCAAACAAACAAAAAATACTAATCAATCAAAATTAATGAAAAGAGAAACACAAGAAATACACACGAGCACAATCTATAAAATCACAAAACTGACTTTCTGAGATAATAGCACTCTTGCAAACAATGGTGAACGTTCCTAAGACCCTCCGCACATTCTGTAAGAAATAGAAGAAGCACCAACCCTATAAGGTGACACAGTACAAGAAGGACAAGGATTCTTTGTATGTCCTGGGAAAGCATTGCTATAACAGGAAACAGAGGGGCTATGGTGGGTAGACTAAACAAGCTTTCTGCAAAAACAGTTAAAACTACAAAGAAGATTATGCAGAGACTGGAGTGCATAGAGCCCAATGGCAGATCTAAGAGGATGCTGGCTGTTAAGAGATGGAAGCATTTTGACCTGGGAGGCGACAAGAAGAGAAAGGGCCAAGAGATCCAGTTCTGAGCTGATTTTCTTATGAAGACAATAAAATCTTGACTTTCGAAAAAAGAATACCACAAAATTGAAATCCACGTTATGTGAGCAGAAGACCAGTAGGACAAAAATTGCACAAATAAACCAATATGAGGCAAATGGATCTTTTTCATCACCAATTAAAGCTTCCAGGTCAGGAATGGGTTGCTTCTCATTGAGTTGTTGGCCAAGCTGTCCTCTGGCACCCCCTAAGCAACTCAAGCTGTTGCCAAGGCTATTGTCTGCTTGCCACAAACTGATGACAATGCCCAACTTCTGAAGACACCTAGGTAGCTTATTGAACATGGGAAGCTTGAGTTAGTGCCTACCCAGAGCCTTCAACCCTTCAGATTAGTGTTCAATGTACTGGAAGGTGCTGTGCATGCTACCAAAGGAGAAAGGTAAGTATCAAACCAGCTTCCAAACTCTTTGATCTACAATGACACCATGCTGCAAGATTTACTAGTGGATCAGCAGAGGGTCTATGGTTAAACCAAATGCTATTGTTCTACTAAAGGGGCACACCCATAAAATAACTCCTAAAACAGATGTTTGCTATTGATATTAGTAATTACCATGTTAATAGAACAATTTGCACAAAGCTGAATGAATCTCAGGCTGCTGTTGAAGAGAAGTTTTTTGAGGGTATCTTTTGTTTATTTCTACACAATTTCTTTGATATTTGACAAAGGCTTAATTAACAAGGGAATGCAAAGTTCTTGGATTTTTTTTTTTTTTGGATACAGACTTCTCTGTCATATTCTCTAAATTTTGGCAACAAAGTGAAATCCAATACAGAACCAGGCTGATGAACAAGCAGAAGCCACAAACATCAGCATATACTTAAATGACGATGCCTGGAATTTACTATAACAGATGTTGCCGGCCAACAATGCTAAGCACATGGTCATAGTTTTCTTTTGTTACAGCAGTATAAAAACAATCACTGAAGTATATAAGACACCTGGAAACTGTGATTAAAATATATATCTAGCCCAGACCCGGTGAGAGAGAGACCCAACCGCCTGGTCAGGTGGGCACTCCTGAGGCTGCAGAGCGGAAGAGACCACCAACACTGCTCACCCCTGCCCACATCCCTGGCCCAAGAGGAAACTGTATAAGGCCTCTGGGCTCCCATGGGGGAGGGCCCAGGAGCGGCAGGACCCCTGCCAGAGACACCGCCGGACCCTGAAGGAAACAGACCGGATAAACAGTTCTCTGCACCCAAATCCCTTGGGAGGGAGAGCTAAACCTTCAGAGAGGCAGACAAGCCTGGGAAACCAGAAGAGACTGCTCCCTGCACACACATCTTGGACGCCAGAGGAAAAAGCCAAAGACCATCTGGAACCCTGGTGCACTGAAGCTCCCAGAAGGGGCGGCACAGGTCTTCCTGGTTGCTGCCGCTGCAGAGAGCCCGTGGGCAGCACCCCACGAGCGAACCTGAGCCTCAGGACCACAGGTAAGACCAAATTTTCTGCTGCAAGAAAGCTGCCTGGTGAACTCAAGACACAGGCCCACAGGAACAGCTGAAGACCTGTAGAGAGGAAAAACTACACTCCCGAAAGCAGAACACTCTGTCCCCATAACTGACTGAAAGAGAGGAAAACAGGTCTACAGCACTCCTGACACACAGGCTTATAGGACAGTCTAGCCACTGTCAGAAATAGCAGAACAAAGTAACACTAGAGATAATCTGATGGCGAGAGGCAAGCGCAGGAACCCAAGCAACAGAAACCAAGACTACATGGCATCATCGGAGCCCAATTCTCCCACCAAAACAAACATGGAATATCCAAACACACCAGAAAAGCAAGATCTAGTTTCAAAATCATATTTGATCATGATGCTGGAGGACTTCAAGAAAGACATGAACACACTTAGGGAAACACAGGAAAACATTAATAAACAAGTAGAAGCCTACAGAGAGGAATCGCAAAAAACCCTGAAAGAATTCCAGGAAAACACAATCAAACAGTTGAAGGAACTAAAAATGGAAATAGAAGCAATCAAGAAAGAACACATGGAAACAACCCTGGATATAGAAAACCAAAAGAAGAGACAAGGAGCTGTAGATACAAGCTTCACCAACAGAATACAAGAGATGGAAGAGAGAATCTCAGGAGCAGAAGATTCCATAGAAATCATTGAATCAACTGTCAAAGATAATGTAAAGCAGAAAAAGCTACTGGTCCAAAACATACAGGAAATCCAGGACTCAATGAGAAGATCAAACCTAAGGATAATAGGTATAGAAGAGAGTGAAGACTCCCAGCTCAAAGGACCAGTAAATATCTTCAACAAAATCATAGAAGAAAACTTCCCTAACCTAAAAAAAGAGATACCCATAGACATACAAGAAGCCTACAGAACTCCAAATAGATTGGACCAGAAAAGAAACACCTCCCATCACATAATTGTCAAAACATCAAACGCACAAAATAAAGAAAGAATATTAAAAGCAGTAAGGGAAAAAGGTCAAGTAACATATAAAGGGAGACCTATCAGAATCACACCAGACTTCTCGCCAGAAACTATGAAGGCCAGAAGATCCTGGACTGATGTCATACAGACCCTAAGAGAACACAAATGCCAGCCCAGGTTACTGTATCCAGCAAAACTCTCAATTAACATTGATGGAGAAACCAAGATATTCCATGACAAAACCAAATTTACACAATATCTTTCTACAAATCCAGCACTACAAAGGATAATAAATGGTAAAGCCCAACATAAGGAGGCAAGCTATACCCTAGAAGAAGCAAGAAACTAATCGTCTTGGCAACAAAACAAAGAGAATCAAAGCACACAAACATAACCTCACATCCAAATATGAATATAACGGGAAGCAATAATCACTATTCCTTAATATCTCTCAATATCAATGGCCTCAACTCCCCAATAAAAAGACATAGATTAACAAACTGGATACGCAACGAGGACCCTGCATTCTGCTGCCTACAGGAAACACACCTCAGAGACAAAGACAGACACTACCTCAGAGTGAAAGGCTGGAAAACAACTTTCCAAGCAAATGGTCAGAAGAAGCAAGCTGGAGTAGCCATTCTAATATCAAATAAAATCAATTTTCAATTAAAAGTCATTAAAAAGATAAGGAAGGACACTTCATATTCATCAAAGGAAAAATCAACCAAGATGAACTCTCAATCCTAAATATCTATGCCCCAAATACAAGGGCACCTACATACGTAAAAGAAACCTTACTAAAGCTCAAAACACACATTGCACCTCACACAATAATAGTGGGAGATTTCAACACCCCACTCTCATCAATGGACAGATCATGGAAACAGAAATTAAACAGTGATGTCGACAGACTAAGAGAAGTCATGAGCCAAATGAACTTAACGGATATTTATAGAACATTCTATCCTAAAGCAAAAGGATATACCTTCTTCTCAGCTCCTCATGGTACTTTCTCCAAAATTGACCATATAATTGGTCAAGAAACGGGCCTCAACAGGTACAGAAAGATAGAAATAATCCCATGCGTGCTATCGGACCACCACGGCCTAAAACTGGTCTTCAATAACAATAAGGGAAGAATGCCCACATATACGTGGAAATTGAACAATGCTCTACTCAATGGTAACCTGGTCAAGGAAGAAATAAAGAAAGAAATTAAAAACTTTTTAGAATTTAATGAAAATGAAGATACAACATACTCAAACTTATGGGACACAATGAAAGCTGTGCTAAGAGGAAAACTCATAGCGCTGAGTGCCTGCAGAAAGAAACAGGAAAGAGCATATGTCAGCAGCTTGACAGCACACCTAAAAGCTCTAGAACAAAAAGAAGCAAATACACCCAGGAGGAGTAGAAGGCAGGAAATAATCAAACTCAGAGCTGAAATCAACCAAGTAGAAACAAAAAGGACCATAGAAAGAATCAACAGAACCAAGAGTTGGTTCTTTGAGAAAATCAACAAGATAGATAAACCCTTAGCAAGACTAACGAGAGGACACAGAGAGTGCGTCCAAATTAACAAAATCAGAACTGAAAAGGGAGACATAACTACAGATTCCGAGGAAATTCAAAAAATCATCAGATCTTACTATAAAAACCTATATTCAACAAAATTTGAAAATCTTCAGGAAATGGACAATTTCCTAGACAGATACCAGGTATCGAAGTTAACTCAGGAACAGATAAACCAGTTAAACAACCCCATAACTCCTAAGGAAATAGAAGCAGTCATTAAAGGTCTCCCAACCAAAAAGAGCCCAGGTCCAGACGGGTTTAGTGCAGAATTCTATCAAACCTTCATAGAAGACCTCATACCAATATTATCCAAACTATTCCACAAAATTGAAACAGATGGAGCCCTACCGAATTCCTTCTACGAAGCCACAATTACTCTTATACCTAAACCACACAAAGACACAACAAAGAAAGAGAACTTCAGACCAATTTCCCTTATGAATATCGACGCAGAATACTCAATAAAATTCTGGCAAACCGAATTCAAGAGCACATCAAAACAATCATCCACCATGATCAAGTAGGCTTCATCCCAGGCATGCAGGGATGGTTTAATATACGGAAAACCATCAACGTGATCCATTATATAAACAAACTGAAAGAACAGAACCACATGATCATTTCATTAGATGCTGAGAAAGCATTTGACAAAATTCAACACTCCTTCATGATAAAAGTCCTGGAAAGAATAGGAATTCAAGGCCCATACCTAAACATAGTAAAAGCCATATACAGCAAACCAGTTGCTAACAATTAACTAAATGGAGAGAAACTTGAAGCAATCCCACTAAAATCAGGGACTAGACTAGGCTGCCCACTCTCTCCCTACTTATTCAATATAGTTCTTGAAGTTCTAGCCAGAGCAATCAGACAACAAAAGGAGATCAAGGGGATACAGATCGGAAAAGAAGAGGTCAAAATATCACTATTTGCAGATGACATGATAGTATATTTAAGTGATCCCAAAAGTTCCACCAGAGAACTACTAAAGCTGATAAACAACTTCAGCAAAGTGGCTGGGTATAAAATTAACTCAAATAAATCAGTTGCCTTCCTCTATACAAAAGAAAAACAAGCCGAGAAAGAAATTAGGGAAACGACACCCTTCATAATAGACCCAAATAATATAAAGTACCTCGGTGTGACTTTAACCAAGCAAGTAAAAGATCTGTACAATAAGAACTTCAAGACACTGAGGAAATAATTGAAGAAGACCTCAGAAGATGGAAAGATCTCCCATGCTCATGGATTGGCAGGATTAATATAGTAAAAATGGCCATTTTACCAAAAGCAATCTACAGATTCAATGCAATCCCCATCAAAATACCAATCCAATTCTTCAAAGAGTTAGACAGAACAATTTGCAAATTCATCTGGAATAACAAAAAACCCAGGATAGCTAAAGCTATCCTCAACAATAAAAGGACTTCAGGGGGAATCACTATCCCTGAACTCAAGCAGTATTACAGAGCAATAGTGATAAAAACTGCATGGTATTGGTACAGAGACAGACAGATAGACCAATGGAATAGAATTGAAGACCCAGAAATGAACCCACACACCTATGGTCACTTGATTTTTGACAAAGGAGCCAAAACCATCCAATGGAAAAAAGATAGCATTTTCAGCAAATGGTGCTGTTTCAACTGGAGGGCAACATGTAGAAGAATGCAGATCGATCCATGCTTATCACCCTGTACAAAGCTTAAGTCCAAGTGGATCAAGGACCTCCACATCAAACCAGACACACTCAAACTAATAGAAGAAAAACTAGGGAAGCATCTGGAACACATGGGCACTGGAAAAAATTTCCTGAACAAAACACCAATGGCTTATGCTCTAAGATCAAGAATCGACAAATGGGATCTCATAAAACTGCAAAGCTTCTGTAAGGCAAAGGACACTGTGGTTAGGACAAAACGGCAACCAACAGATTGGGAAAAGATCTTTACCAATCCTACAACAGATAGAGGCCTTATATCCAAAATATACAAAGAACTCAAGAAGTTAGACCGCAGGGAAACAAATAACCCTATTAAAAAATGGGGTTCAGAGCTAAACAAAGAATTCACAGCTGAGGAATGCCGAATGGCTGAGAAACACCTAAAGAAATGTTCAACATCTTTAGTCATAAGGGAAATGCAAATCAAAACAACCCTGAGATTTCACCTCACACCAGTGCGATTGGCTAAGATCAAAAACTCAGGTGACAGCAGATGCTGGCGAGGATGTGGAGAAAGAGGAACACTCCTCCATTGTTGGTGGGATTGCAGACTGGTACAACCATTCTGGAAATCAGTCTGGAGGTTCCTCAGAAAATTGGACATTGAACTGCCTGATGATCCAGCTATACCTCTCTTGGGCATATACCCAAAAGATGCCTCAACATATAAAAGAGACACGTGCTCCACTATGTTCATCGCAGCCTTATTTATAATAGCCAGAAAATGGAAAGAACCCAGATGCCCTTCAACAGAGGAATGGATACAGAAAATGTGGTACATCTACACAATGGAATATTACTCAGCTATCAAAAACAACGAGTTTATGAAATTCGTAGGCAAATGGTTGGAACTGGAAAATATCATCCTGAGTGAGCTAACCCAATCACAGAAAGACATACATGGTATGCACTCATTGATAAGTGGCTATTTGCCCAAATGCTTGAATTACCCTAGATCCCTAGAACAAACGAAACTCAAGACGGATGATCAAAATGTGAATGCTTCACTCCTTCTTTAAATGAGGAAAAAGAATACCCTTGGCAGGGAAGGGAGAGGCAAAGATTAAAACAGAGACTGAAGGAACACCCATTCAGAGCCTGCCCCACATGTGGCCCATACATATACAGCCACCCAATTAGACAAGATGGATGAAGCAAAGAAGTGCAGACCGACAGGAGCCGGATGTAGGTCGCTCCTGAGAGACACAGCCAGAATACAGCAAATACAGAGGCGAATGCCAGCAGCAAACCACTGAACTGAGAATAGGTCCCCCGTTGAAGGAATCAGAGAAAGAACTGGAAGAGCTTGAAGGGGCTCAAGACCCCAAAAGTACAACAATGCCAAGCAACCAGAGCTTCCAGGGACTAAGCCACTACCTAAAGGCTATACATGGACTGACCCTGGACTCTGACCCCATAGGTAGCAATGAATATCCTAGTAAGAGCACCAGTGGAAGGGGAAGCCCTGGGTCCTGCTAAGCCTGAACCCCCAGTGAACTAGTCTATGGGGGGAGGGCAGCAATGGGGGGAGGGTTGGGAGGAGAACACCCATAAGGAAGGGGAGGGGGGAGAGGTATGTTTGCCCGGAAACCGGGAAAGGGAATAACACTCGAAATGTATATAAGAAATACTCAAGTTAATAAAAAAATATATATATATCTAGGTTATTTAGCTTTTATAAAAATTTCAAGCTTCATATATACGGTCATTAAAAAAAGAAAATGTGCTTTTTAAAGAAACAATAAACTAATAATTACAAAAAATAGACATTACTGAAAAGCAAAATAGGAACACTTAAATGTGCTTAGTCTGTTAAGCCTGAGAATATTTCATTATAATTAAAATAATAGTCATGCAAACAAGAATAATAGCACAATAGTACCAGACTATATTACGAGAAAAAGATCGGTTATAAACAATTTTATTGTTAACAATAAAGAATAAAATTAAACTACATCTTGTTTAACAATCTAGAAAAAATAAAAATTGAGCTAAAAAAAAGAATTTAGATCAAGCAAAAATAATCCATCAATAGGATTAGTGTGAAGAGGAATAAAGGGCCCCATTCTAGCAATATAATAATATACACATAATATGAATAAGAAATAGAAAATAAGTAGAAACAGTAAATCTATAATAGCTAAGTGGGAAAGCCTTTGTAGAACAGTTTGTGTTGAAAACATCTTGAATTATAAAATTCTTCATAAACATAAATGTATAAAAGCAAATGAACATGTTGAGTTTATATATTATCAAGTACTCTTCATTGATTAAAGTCCATTTTGGACCATTTTACTGGCTAGGTCTTTATGCTATTCTTAAACTATAAAATCATTCTGGATATTTGCACAAGAATATTCAATTTATAGCATATTTACTTTCCAATTAGAAAACACTAGGGAGAAATGTAACCCTTTGTCTGTCATAATCTAAAAAAATGATATATAAAACAGTCTCTGACTCTGGCCAAATATGTCATATCTCTACTGAGAAAAGAGGTTACTTCTCTCAGCCAAGAGATGCAGATTTCTCCTAAAGTAAGCCCGAGAGTCTTAAAGGAGAAGCTGCTGCCTCGCTGTCTTCAGGGAGAGGAGCAGGGCAGTTATGGAAGATGCTGCTGTCCCTGCAGAGGTTTCACTAACAAACTCAGAAAATCAAAGAATCGCAGCTGAAAGATGGCAGTGTGCCTTTGTCAGAGTCTCGAAGATCCTCCATAGAGATGTGGATGCCCAGGGTGAGGCATGATGACCTGATGAAAGGAAAGAACTCGTTGCACGCTGTCACAGAAAGCTCACAAAACAACAAATGTGGTAAGCATGCCATCTTTTTATAAATTAGAGTGGTTTTCTAAGTTCAATATTAACTCATTTAATTTCCATAATAGCCCACAACACAGTTATTTCTGCAAGTGAGAACAGACAGGCAGACAGATGAGTGTGAACACACACACACACACACACACACACCCCGTACACATGACATAAAAGTAAGAAAGACTCGTCAGGAAGGGAGGAGAAGAGAGAATTGTAAGTTGAATGTAAAGAAAATACATCACCTACATACATGAAAATTAAAAGAATAATTTAAAAATATATTGAAAAATCAGACACAGAATTAAAATTGCCAGGACAAAGTCAATGATCTTGTAGTTGGCACTGTTGGGATTGAAACCCAAGGAGTAAATTCAGAAGCTGAATTTTTTAACTATCAACTTCTGGCTCCCCTTCCACAAAACCACACAACTTTCCCTTAAAACACAGAAAGATTTAGAGAGAAGGTATAGGAAATTACAGGCAAGGGGGAGGCTGAGACAGCCAGCACACACTCATTTCCTGCATAGACCATACTTGTATTTGTCCTTAATTTAGTCTTTTGGTCCCATTGGAAGGGGACTCTAAACTCCAGCGCTGCCCTAATAAGGACTCAGGGGACATGACTGTGGTTGTTTACTACATGATTTTCACAGGATGCTGTATCCTAATAGGTGGCTTAGAGTCCATGTGCCTGAGCTGCGGTTGGTTTCTCTCTCAGGAAACTCGTTCACCTTGGCAGTAGGGTTGGAAAGCTAGCTCTTGCCTGAACCCAGTCTAGTTCATTTATGCCAGCGTGCTCCCTTTATTAGGGGAGCCGCAGATGAGGGGAACGTTAAATCTGGGTGTGTTGGTCAGAGGAGGTAACACAACCAAAAGCACAGGGAATATCAGAAACACACTTGTGTGCACAGCTTCATGAGAGAGCAAGAGGTATTGATGGGAGCTACTGGAAGCCGAGGGTGAGCCCAGTACTCAGCCAGTGGGTTCAGGAGCCTGTGAGATCTGAGACCTTTTCTAATGAACCCAGGACACTACCTAAGCAGAGTATTCAAGGTAGTGCTGTCGGATGGGTTAAGAGAAAACAGGCATTAATTTTCACAAAGCTACACCCTAACTGTGTAGAAGTTGTGAACATTTTAGTCTTCTAGAAATGAGGAAGGCACAGAGAGGAGCTTATAAAAGGGGAGAATCTACAAAGTCAATTGGAAAGACTGGGAACAGGAAGGGAAGTCAAACAAAGAGGTACAGAATGAAAGGGAAAATTAAAAATAAGTAGAAAACTCTGTAAGATGCTGGGAGAGAGAGCAGATGTCTCGGAAAAGTCTGTTAAAATCATCAAACTAAAAGTAATGAATGTGAGAAAGGTAAGAGCGCTCTAGTTGATTTTTAAAATGAGAATATATTTTAGGATTATAATATATCCTGTTGTTGGGTTTTTACTTTAATAAGTATAAGGAGTCCCTCCTTATCAATTTTGTTGAGTTTTGGTTTGAATCTGTTCTTTTCAGTTATTAATGGAAGCTGTCTATTTCCCATCTAACATTGTGCCATGTGGACGGTAGGATGGTAGGACAGTAGGACAGTAGGATGGTAGGACGGTAGGACGGTAGGACAGTAAGACAGTAGGACGGTAGGACAGTAGGACAGTAGGATGGTAGGACGGTAGGACGGTAGGGCAGTAAGACAGTAGGATGGTAGGACAGTAGGACAGTAGGACAGTAGGACGGTAGGACAGTAGGACGGTAGGACAGTAGGACAGTAGTATGGTAGGACAGTAGGACGGTAGGACGGTAGGACGGTAGGATGCTCTTCCTCTGGAAGAGCAGCCAGTGCTCTTCATCACTGATCCAGATTTCCAACTCCTTTCCTTTCTTTTTACATTTTAACATTTTAATTTTTTTTAGTTTGAATTCATTTTTGTTTATGCTGAGAGATATGCATCTAAGGTCTTAAGCACGTAGTTGTGTGTTTGTGGAGATGATATAATGAATGCTGTTTCAAATTTCTTCTCTTTCTTTGTCGAAGTTTGTTGCTCTCTTGGGATGAAGGTATCTTCAAATCTTCATTCCCCTCTGTCCCCATTCTTTTTGTTCACCTTATTTTATGCGAGGCCTCCTGGTGAGGTCATTTTACTAGTATTTATGTCTCCAGGTGGCTCTCAGTGACAGAGACGATGGCTGTAAGAGACACAGTGACTTGGTAGCAGTCCTGGTTACCTGTGTGGCTGGCATGCAGCGGGGGACACTGTACAGTTCATTATAGTTCTAATCCAGTTCAGGGACAATGGCACTAGGATCCTGTCTGGGGGAAATGTACTTTTTAGGCTCTCTCTCTCTCTCTCTCTCTCCCTCTCCCTTTCTCACTCTCTCTTTTGTTTAGAGCTGAGTGTTCCAATATTTAAGTAATGAAGAGAGAAGAGACCATTTCAGTAATGCAGAAATGAAGAGAGAACGAGAAAGGAAACATACAAGTTAGAGATCTGAAACGTGGTAGGAAAATACTGCCTCGTAATGCACAGACAGACGAGGAGACACAGCACAGCTCATGCTAGCATAACCTGGCACAGATATGGACAGCCTGGATGAGTCGGCTAACACTAGGCTGAGGTTGGGCATTCCAGTAGGTACTGAGTCAGCACAGAATGGGTGCCTTGGGATCTCCCAGCAATCCCAAGCCAAGGAGTGATGGAATTTATTAAATAATTATTCTCGGGAGAGTGTCACTTGTGTGTGAATCTGTATAAATAAGGCCTAGAGGTCAAAGGCCTTTGTTCAGTTGTCAGCTTGCTAATGTGTGTCTTCCTATAGTTCCCTGTGCTTGCTTCCAAATGGCCCACGTGTGCTGGTGTATGCCCGATGCCTGGTGGCAGATGTGCTCATGACTGTTTGTTTAGTGGTCCTCACGTAGAATAAAAACGGCCTGTCTTATCTGAGTATCTATGGCTCCCCCATTCTTTTCAATCTCCCATTCTCCCATGACCTTCTTCCGTTCTTAGTATCAGAAAATGAACCCCATGGTCTCTCATAACCTTTATTCAGAGAGATTCAAGCTAAAACGCAGCCTTTAAGTAAAGAACAAAAGTATAAATACTAAAAAAAGTGTAAGTAAAGTATAAATAATAAAAGAGAAATAAGCAATAAATGGAAGCCCAAGATATTGTGACTTATATTGCTTCCCGCTTGGTATGATGTGGCTTCTCTTGCTCCTTTAAGTGTCTGAGTCTTCTCAGGTGGTGGTGAGAGCTGTAATTCAAACAAATTAAATCTGCGTGTCCTCCGGGGGAGAGGATTTCTGTGGAGGCTTATTCTCTGCCAGAATTCCCAGGCTGAGTTATTATCGCTTACAAAAACATTGCAGTTTCGTCCCTGGTGTTTTGTGGATTACTCTCTCCTTTTCGGGATCTTTGACGATTGAGGCTCTGAGGGGAGCAGACATGGAAGGCTTGTTGGTATGTGCGTTGTTCTCTTTTCTTGCCTGTCAGAATGCTGTAGTAGGTTCCTCCACTGGCTTTCTGCAATCCCGGGTAGCTCATCCAGACAGTGGAATGCCGGCTACTCCGAAGCTTTAGCATCACCTTCCAAACTCTCATACTGTGTGTTCGCTGCTGCATCTACGGCTTGCCACTTTCAGGCTTCCTCACGCCTGTATGGCCATTGGACAGTGTCACTTCACATACCTCTGCCATCCCATGTAGCTAGTCCAGACAATGGCGTTTGTGTGTGCGTGTGTGTGTGTGTGTGTGTGTGTGTGTGTGTGTGTGTGTGTGTGTCTAAGAGTCATTACAAATACCTCGGATTGAGGCTGAGGCCATAATTCTGCTTTAAACCTGCTCTGCCCCTGTTATATCTTCACACACACTTGGTTTTTTGTTGCAGCCTAGACCATTTCTCTATGGCTTCTGAGTTACCTAGCACCCGTGAAGAGCTACGGTAGAGTCTAGTCTGTCACGAGTGGCTGTGGAAGCCATTTTGGCTTCTTTATGGAAAAAAATTCCACTCAGGCTTATTTCTGTTTTCTTAAACACCTTCTCTTAACAGAGCCTATTTTAAAATCTAATCTTCTCATCCCCATTTGATTATCATAGATGCAGCTTTTTACATGGACATGTGATGAGCTATTTTAAAATAATACAGATTAATAACGAGGGGACAATTCTGTCATCTGAAAAACAACTAAAAGTGAGAAATGGAAGAGAAGCAATAGTAAATCTGTGGAAAGTTCTTTAACCTTGAAAATAATCAAAGGTATAAAAATGTAGGCGATAGGCATGGTTTGTCTTCAAGTGCAGTAAAACGATAACACTAGTAGTGTTATTCAGAACTAGTAAAGCTTTGTGAGGTGGTCATTCTTTATTATCAGTAAAATTACTTATGTGCTGAGACTTCCAGAAATTTTGGAACTAGATAAACTGCCTTTAAGCTATAGTTACAGGGTGACTTAGCAATCCTTCTCTGGGGGATATTTTCCGAGGAAATTATTGACTAATAAATGTTCAGCAAGGACATAACTTAAAACTTTTATTTTGGTCATTTAATTGCAAAAGAGAAGAGTACGTAAGATATTTACGATTTCTCATAAAAATAGGAAAACCGTGTGGAGGGTTGAGTCTATCACCCCTTAAAAGACTGGGTTTTGTATCTAGGTCACAAGATTCCATTAATTTTCCAATTTGATGTTTTCTAATCTCTTCTGTGATCATGTGCTTTATGGACCGTGAGTTATGCTCATATGGGGCATAAATACATCATGCAGAGAGCGTCCCACAAACATTCCTCATTCTCTTTGATCTCAAGTGCCAATCAAAATGCTTAGGACAAAACTCCTGACTTCCGACCACAATGGAATGGAAGTTGTATTTGAGAGACAATTAGATTGTCTTTATTCTTCCTTGTATGTGTTTTTCCATAATTTTTTATTATTTTTGAAACAATTATTTTCTTTTGTATTAAACAAACAAGCAAACATAGAGGGCCAAAATTAGGGGAAGAAAACAAAGAAACGTTTGTCTTCTGAACCGAGTTAGATTTGCTGTCCCTCTTGCTAGTTCATTAGTCAGCAGCTTTGTGAGTGACCCTTGTCGGCGCTTCAATGAGGTCATATCATTTTCCTGTCCATGCTTTCTATCCCTGGAGAAAATACGTAAATTAAGACCAAAAACCTAAGACGTAGAGTTTAAAACAGGCCTGTCTCACAGTATAATGCTCCCAACCTTTTCTGGCTTCAGACCGTCTCCCACAGCAGAGGTTATGCGCCTCGTTGTGGTTTCCACTTCCACACCTTGATGTTGAAGTGATTAAATGAGCAAAAACCATGGACTGTTTGCAAGAGAATAAGGTTTGAAATGAACTCCACATTTTTCATCCACCGCATTGCTCTGAAGTTTTAATGCTGCCCATTTATCTTACTGTTTTCTTAAAAGTGATGTATGCTTATTATTTTAAAAGCTGCAAAAATAGAGAAAAATGAGGGAAGTGAAAATTATATTAAATTATAAAACAGGAGTATATCCATTGTTAACAACTGGAGAGCATCACTCTGCGGATTCGTATAAAGACAAAGTGGGAAAGAACAAAAGCAGACGGTATAAGAAGCACCACATTCGTCCATATTCAGTAGTTTTTGCAGTATCATGTTTTTCTTTAAACCAAAGGAAAAAAATGAAACAGTTATAACTTTCAGGTTCAAATTAATACTTGCATCAGCAAAACATTCCACAGGTCCTTAAAAGTTAAGAACAAAAAAGGCAAAACTTAAAAGGTTAAATCCATGCATATTTTAATATTTAACTTTTGCTTAAAAACTCATAGTCTTCTCTAAGAGTTCTGCATTGAATCGAGGAAAACTGATGTAGCATTAGCCATGGGGATTGACATAATGATTGATGTTTAGAATAAAATAAAACTGCTGTGGCTGAGAGACGTGTTCATTAGCACGCATCGTCAGTTCTGGATTCTAATCCTTCTGTTCCTGTAATTTACAAGGGTCATCAGTTAGCAACTCACTGGTTCCAGATCATGTGTGACAATTATCAAGACTGACCTTAGAATGTCAGAGATGGCTTATACTAATTTTCTAAAGCAAAGCAACAGACAAAACAAGAACCCTAAACAATAAGAAACAAAGAAACCTACCCTCAGCCCTTATTCTACTTCAGTCCGTCAAGATTTACGAGCAATCTAGATATGTGCTGGTATCTCCCAGCATAGTTCTGTCACATTCTAGATAGATCTGGATTCTCAAGTAATTTATGCCCAGGCCTAAAATCTGACAGCAGGTAGGTTGCTAGAGAGATAGTACTAGCCTACATTAATTGATGGTTTCCATGTGAGAGAACTGAAGAACTGTCTGCTAGTTTTTTCTTTATTAATTTATTCATTCACTTTACATCCCCTCTCCCCTCTTCTCCCAGTCCCACCTTCACAAACATCTTTCCCATTACCCACTCCTCTTCCCTGAGGAGAAGGGGAAGTCCCCCACCAGAACCAATCTGCCTTGAATTATCAAGTTGCAGCAGGACTAAGTGAATCCTCTCTCACTAAGTTCCAACAAGGCAGCCCAACTAGGGGAAAGGGATCCTAAGGTAGGCAACAGAGTCAGAAACAGCCCCTGCTCCAATTGTTAGGAGCCCCACACGAAGACCAAGCTGCACATCTGCTACAAATGAAGGTGTAGGGGTCTATGTTCAGGCTCTGCATGACGTTTGGTTGGTGGTTCAATCTCTGTGAGTTGCCATGGGCCCAGGTGAGTTGACTTTGTAGGTCTTCTTGTGCTGTCCTTGACTTCTCTGACTCCTTCAATCCTATCCCCTCTCTTCCTCAGGACTCCTCATGCTCTGCCCAAGGCATGGTTGTAAGTCTCTGCATCTGTTTCCATCAGCTGCTGAATGAAACCTCTCAGGAGACAATTATTCTAGGCTCTTACTCTCAAACTATTCCATGAAGTAGAAACAGAAGAAACATTGCCAAACTCATTCTATGAGGTCACAGTCACTGTGACACCTAAACCACATAAAGACTCAACAAAGAAATTTTCAAAACAATTTCCCTCATGAACATTGATGCAATGTAATCCACCATATAAGAAACAAAAACCTGCATGATCATTTCATTAGATTCTGAAAAAGTCTTTGACAAAATTCAACACCCCTTCATCTTAAAAGTCTTGGAGAGATCAGATACAAGATGCACACCTAAACATAATAAAGGCAATATACAGCAAGTCAATAACAAACATCAAATTAAATGGAGAGAAACTTAAAGCAATTCTACTAAAATCAGGAACAAGACAAGGCTGCCCACTCTCTCCATATCTATTCAACATAGTACCTGAAGTTCTAGCCAGAGCAATAAGACAACTAACAGAGATCAAAGGGATACAAATTGGAAAGGAAGAAGTAAAAGAATCACTATTTGCAAATAATATGATCATTTACACAAGTGACCCCAGACATTCTACCAGAGAATTCCTGCAACTGATAAATACATTCATCGAAGTGGCTGGATACAAAATTAACTAAAAGACAATCACTAGTACTTCTTTATATAAATGATGAACAGGCTGAGAATTAATTTAGGGAAACAACACCCTTTATGATATCCGCAAATAATATAAAATACTTTGGTGTAACTCTAACCAACCAAGGGAAAGACCTGTATGACAAAAACTTCAAGTCACTGAAGAAATACATTCAGGAAAATAGGAGACAATGGAAAGATTGCCCGTGCTCATGAATTGGTGGTGGTTTCTAAGGTTAATACTTTTACATAGACATACCATTCATTGCTTGTGGCAATGTTAAGGCTTTACTGGTTCATCTCAAAAGGGTGGATACGCTTGTCTTCTATGTTCCAATAATGAAAACACTGGTATCCAGTTGTTTGTAACTGTCCTTCACCAAAATGCTCTTAACTATCTCCCTTTGATGTTGCAGTCGTTCCCAGAAATGGAACGTCATCATTATTGATTGAAGCAGGACTCAAAAGCCCTATGTCATGCCTGATTTTGGGCAGTTTGGAGTCACTACAGGTATGGAGGTTTCTGGAAAGCTGAGTGAGTTTCAGTCAGTGGAAGACGGAAGGGCAGCTTCACCTTTAGCCCAGGGTTCTCATGATCAGTTTACCACGGGCCAAGCTCTTGGATTCAGTCCTCACATTTCTTCTGCATAAAATATAGGATGACCTTCATAAAGACAGTCAGAAGGACAGGACACATGCTAGGTAAATTGTGTGTGTGTGTGTGTGTGTGTGTGTGTGTGTGTGTGTGTGTGAAGCTACTCTTTATTTGATTTAAGGATTGTCATTGATTTCTTCTATTTGGTGCATTTCAAGTGCCAGCTTAAAAAAAGTTAGTGCTGATGATAGATAGGAATTATAATTTATGACCTCTGCTCTGGATTTCTTCCCAAGCCAACCACAGATAAGGACTTAGCATGAATTCACAATTACATACCCATGTGTCTTGGTGGCCGCTGAACCACAGGAAGTAGTGACAGGCAACTGTAAGTTCTGAATTCTCTTAATAATGTTCCACGAGGCTTTCCCTTCAGTGATTAGCTAATATATTCTTCTAAGATTTCATTCTCCTTCCTTAGTTTAGATGCTCTTTCTCTAAAAGCCATTAGGTTATCATCTAGAGGACATAGTGGTACCCTGTGCTGGGGGGTACCCACTAGGGGAGTGCCATGGGTCTCTGTTTCACATGGCCAAATTCCAAGCAAGTTGTTTGTTCAGGTGGGTTCCTTTTGGCTACACATGAGCATAGCCTTTAGCTTTATGTTTTCTGGGTTGTTATACATCATGGCAACTCCGCACCCTTTCCTAAAGCATAGTGTACATTGTAGTTTAACAAAGCACGCAACAGGTTTCTGAGCATACACCACAACACAAAGGAAGAATGGATAACTTTTTTATTGGATATTTTTATTTACATTTCAAATGTTAACCTCTTTCCCAGTTTCCTGTCCATAAACTCCCATCCCATCCTCCCTCCCCCACTTCTATAGGGTTATTCCCCCACCCAATTACTCACTCCTCCCACCTCCCCGCTCTGACTTTCCCCTACACTGGGGCATTGATCTTTGGCAGGACCAAGGGCTTCTCCTCCCATTAATGCCCAACAAGGCCATCCTCTGCTACATATGCAGCTGGAGCCATGGGTCTGTCCATGTGTACTCTTTGGATGGTTGTTTAGTCCTTTGGGAGCTCTGGTTGGTTGGTATTGTATTCTTATGGGGTTTCAAGCCCCTTCAGCTCCTTCAGTCCCTTAACTCCTCCACTGGGGACCCCATTCTCAGTTCACTGCTTGGCTGAGAGCATCCGCCTCTGTATCTGTCATGCTCTGGAGGAGCCTCTCAGAAGACAGCTATATCAGGCTCCTGTCACCATGCACTTCTTGGTTTCATCAATATTGTTTGGGTTTGGCGGCTTTATGTTTATGGGCTGGATCCCCAGGTGAGGCAGTCTCTGGATGGCCTTTCCTTCAGTCTTTGCTCCAAACTTTGTCTCTGTATTTCCTCCTGTGAATATTTTTGTTCCCCAGTCTAAGAAGGACTGAAGCATCTGCACTTTGGTCGTCCTTCTTCTTGAGCTTCATGTGGTCTGTGGATTGTATCTTGGGTAATCTGAGTTTTGGGGCTACTATCCACTTAACAGTGAGTACACACCATGTGCTCTTTACCGCTGAGCCATCTCTCCAGCCTTTTACTATTTTTTTTTTAATCATCAGAGGCTGCTTAAAATCATGCAGTCACTTATGGAATGTGGATATCACTCTGTAAATTGTCAAAGCCATGATCTCAGTTATCTTCCTGTTACACCCAAACACACCTCAAAAATTTCATTGTGGTTCCTAATTTTGTTCATTGTTGATATGATGGATTACACCTATTCCCTACCACCTTGAGCTTTTTGTTAAACAGGTCCAGTCAGGATGCATGAACACAGATTAAAGGATTGCTTCATGGTATTTCTCTACAGTAGTTTATAATGGAAATTTACAAAACTCATAGGCTTCACTGAATATATTTGAAACCACTATTCTCCTTAACAGTACATAGGGGGTTTCAAAAGCCTTTAACAAACATGCAAATGAGGCTTTGTGTGTAGCTGTAGGAAGCTACACTTTAACCAAGCTGTTTTCTAGTTCTAATTAAATCCTAATTAGAAGTCATAATTCTGCTGATCTATGAAAAGCTTACTATGGTTGTTTAAAACCCAGGGGTGTTGGGACAATAACAAAGCTGTTCCACCTGCGTGTGAAAAGACGTCTATAGAAAGATTCCCTATGTGTTGTGGTAATCACAAGCCTTGTTTCATAAAAGTCTTTCTATATGCTATTAAGGCTGTCCCTCTTGCAATAGCTTAAATGCCTTCATTAAAAACTCAAGTAAAATTGAATCCTTGTTGCGCAAGCTCAAGAAACAGCAATAGGTGGGACCTTTGAGAGGCGCCTGGGTTAGTGGATTAATCAGTTACTGGGGAAAGGCTTTGTTAAAAACATGTGCTCTCATTGGGTAGCATCCTCTATCTACCCATGTACTGTCCTATGCTATTGGTACACGACAGAGTCTCCCTACTAAGAAGGCTGTCACTTACTGTTGGCACCTTGGACTTCTTGGCCTCTCTGCAGTTACCATTTCAATATATAACCTTGACTTTTCTCATATCCTTGCCTCTTTCCATGGCTTAAAATGGCTGCCATCAGAAGTTATCACCGATCAGAAGTGACTCAACCCATTTGCTGAGAGTATTCATTTCTCTTGCATACATCACCACTCTTACACGTGGGCTACAAACACCACCCATCCAGTGAACTTGTTTCTCTGCTGACTTTCTACTCATGCCATTTTCCAGTTGCACTTTCTTTCCCAAACTGCAGTCACTTGTCATAGTTAAGGTAGTGTCATTGGCTCAGGGTGAGCTCTGCATAGAGATGGTGCTGTGTTTGAGGCTCACTTGCCCTGCTATTTCCATGGTTCATTGAACCTCACTAAATGCTTATTCTTAGAGTCTGCAGATTCAAAAAATAAATAAAGGAAATGGAAGAAGTCATATGTTTATGGCCATCCATAAGAAAAATTGAATAAAATGAAAATTCTCTTATGGATATAGCTCTCAATATTTTAAGCTTCTATAGACTTTCCCAGAGTATAAAGCAGTAGTCATAGAACTTGAGAAATGTGGTTTCCCTCTAAAGGGTCAGCTGCAATGGGTTATCTTGCCTATATCCCCCATCCAAATACATCCAGGAATGTGCCTTAGTTCAGCCCATGTTTTTCTTATTCATTTCAGAAGAGAATGTGCATAAGAAATGGAGAAAACCTTAGAAAGAATCTGTAAAATGCTATGGGTTTGGGTTGAAATTTTGTCTGAGGGACTAGGTGTAGGCTCAATTTTACATTGTTATCAAAGCTCAGAGATCTTATGATTGAGTACATCAATCTTGCTTACAGGAAGGATAGATGCCACCAGAGAAAGGGTTGTAACAGCACCAACCCTGTGTATTTTCTAGGACATAGGTGTGTTGGGTGTTTTATGAAAAGCAGTGTTTCTAGTTTGTCTTTAAATACTAGTATGAAAAAAATTTCTGTTAATCACGTACTCTGGATCCATTTGCTTGGCACTGGAATTCAATGAAATTATTTTCATAAGGAGAGTCATGTGACCAGCTATGAGGCACGGGTCAGCTTCAAACATCTCTGGTGTCTGATTGCAAGTGATGGACTAGTTTCTAGCTGTCAGGGCCTGATTCTTTATTCTATTCTTTCTTTTCCTTAAAATGGAAGAGTAGCACAGCACATACAAAGTCTTTCTGTGGTTTGTGTGCCCCCCTCCCCCATGTTGAACCCTATTCATAGAGATCACATAGAAACAGGGATACATCACTGGAATCTGGGTAGCTGTCCTCTCCTGCTTTTCTTATGGACATTCAGCCTCCCCTAATCTGAGTATTACTTGGCCAGTATCAGAGAATGGTCACTGTAGATGTCCTTAAGACTCTTGGCACCAGGGCTTCTTGTTTTGGGATATTACCCTGGGTGCTAAATTTTCTTCTTCCTGCTTATATTCCAAACTACCAAACTTCATATAAATTTTAAGACACAAGAGTCTTAAAAAACCCCACAAATGTCAACAAACCTACTATTTAACATAAAAGATTGACAACCCAAATTGCCCACCCACAAGAAACCCTCATCAGGTTGCCTATGATACTCAGAAAAAACATTTGAATTTGATATTTCTTTCTTATACATTTATTTATGGTCTATACATGTGTATGTATATCAGGAAGTGGTGTGTCTTGCTGCTTTGAATGACTTTAAATTTCATATGAAGAACTTCATATATATTCCTCAATTTCCATCTTTTGTTCAAAGTTACTGTGAAGTTCACTGGTGACAATGCATACAGGTCTTGTTCATCTGTTTTCTTCTTGTGTACAAATTCCTTTTTGCGAATATATTGTAACTTGACACATTTTCTTCCATTGGGCATTAGGATTGTTAGAAGTTTATTTTGTTGTTACAAAAATATTGCTATGAATATTTTTATGTATATTCCATTGTACAGGTGGGTGAGATTCTCTAGGATTTTTATGTAGGAGGGCAAATTCTGAGTCATACTCTATGTGTGTCTGCAACTTTAATTTAATCATAGTATTTCTCTCACCCACTAGCAGCATGAGAAAGTTCCCAGTCTCCATATTCTTTCAGTGTTCAAAAATTTGGTGATATGACAGGTGAAATGATGTCAATTTAAATTTTCATTATATTTTCCTGTTTACTCTGCTTCATTTGTATTTTCTATTGGCTATGAAGTCATGAACCATTTCATGTGAATTTGCCATTCCCCTGATGTGGGTTATATGAGTGGGCTGCTCTACAATTTGCTTTGTTTCTCTGTTTTCTCGAGGCCCTGTTATTGGATGGTATCATTGCTTACATGTGTTGCACACACATGTTGTGGTATGAGTGGCTGTGTCTTCTTGTAAGCTGTGGGTTATCTCTCTATGCTTTATGGCATACTTGATGGAAGGAAGCTCTAGTAGAACCATATTGTTTTTTGGGTGCTGGATAAGGAGCACCCCCATAACAGAGTGGCTTAAAGCAATAACATAGTTCTTAATGCTACCCGAGGTTCTAGGTAAGCGCTCTACCACTGAGCTAAATCCCCAGCCCGCTACCCGAGGTTCTAGAGGGTAGCAATTTTAGGAAAGCCAGGTTGTCTGTTTCCAGCTCAGACTTTCTCAAGGAACTGCAATGGTGTAGTGAAGAATGGAACAGAACAAAGGCAGTTGGGCGTACTTTCACCACTTACACTCAGGAGTTCTACCCGAAAGACCTCTGTAGGGACTTGTTTCAGTTTTATCAGAACATGACTGTGAAGACAACTAGCTCTCTTGCCTGGCACTCAAGTCTCTGACAGTAAGACAGGAGTTGTGCTGTCTTGAATGTCCTAGTTTTGGGATTTCAGGTTTTCAATTTGAAAGTGTTACCAGATGACCCATTTTAAAAGATAGGTCACATATATCTTATCTCTTAATAAAACAGACATTGGGGTCATGCTGCAAGAAGAGTGTGTAGAGTGCATTATGTCATATTGGGAAAATAAAATGTATAAAATAAATTTATCACTATTTTACATGAATAACCTCTTGATTTTCAAAATTTCTGATCTAAACTCAAATTCAAGGATAGTTCCTCAGATGTCTCTATAAATTTTTCTTTGTTTTACACATCTATACCTTTAGTCTGCCTGGGATTGATTTCTGTGTTTAGATAAAGAAGTGATCTAATTTAATTTTAGTGATTCTAACACACATTGTTACCTATTGGTGATATGAAATGCTAGATATTCTGAAATGTTTTCATGCCAACATTTTAATTTTGGAGCTTCCTTTTCTGTTACACCAGTCAGAATACCCAAGGTCAAAAACTCAGGTGACAGCAGATGCTGGTGAGGATGTGGAGAACTAGAAATACTCCTCCGTTGTTGGTGGGATTGAAAGCTGGTACAACCACTCTGGAAATCAGTCTGACGGTTCCTCAGAAAATTGGACATAGATGAGGACCCAGCTATACTACTCCTGGGCATATATACCCAAAAGATGCTCAAACATACAACAAAGACCCATGCTCCACTATGTTCATAGCAGCCTTATTTATAATAGCCAGAAGCTGGAAAGAACCCAGAAGCCCTTCAACAGAGTAATGGGTACAGAAAATGTGGTTCATCTACACAATGGAATATTACTCAGCTATCAAAAACAATGACTTCATGAAATTCGTAGGCAAATGGATGGAAGTAGAAAATATCATCATGAGTGAGGTAATCCAATCACAGAAAAACACACATGGTATGCACTCATTGATAAGTGGATATTAGCCCAAAAGCTCGGATTACCCAAAATACAATCCACGAACCACATGAAGCTCAAGAAGAAGAATGACCAAAGTGTAGATGCTTCGGTCCTTCTTAGAAGGGGGAACAAATTTATCCATAGGAAGAAATGTGGAGACAAAGTTTGGAGCAGCGACTGAAAGAAAGGGTATCCAGAGACTGCCCAACTGGGAATCCAGCCCATATACATATAGCCACCAAACCCAGATGACGTTGCTGCATACTGACAGGAGCCTGATATAGCTGTCTCCTGAGAGGCTCTGTCAGAGCATGACAAATACAGAGGCAGATGCTGGAAGCCAACCACTGAACTGAGAACAGGGTCCCCATCAGAAAAGTTAGAGAAAGGATTGAAGGCACTGAAGGGGTTTGCAACACTATAAGAACAGCAATACCAACTGACTAGAGCTCCCAGGGACTAAACCACCACCCAAAGAGTACACGTGAAGGGACCCACGGCTCCAGCTGCATATGTAGCAGAGAATGGCCTTGTTAGGCACCAATGGGAGGAGGAGCCCTTGGTCCTGCAAAGGCTTGACCCTCCTGTGTAGGGTAATGTCAGAGGGGAGGTGGGAAGGGGTGGGTGAATGGTTGGGGGAACACCCTCATAGAAGAAGGGGGATGAGGATGGGATAGGGGGTTTATGGACGGGAAACTGGGAAAGGGGATAACATTTGAAATGTAAATAAAAATATCCAATAAAAAAAAAGAACACTCAGCTATGGTTCCTTAATCTCATTACTTTGGTGAGTTTTGATCCTCTGATTTGATCTTTGCATTCTTCCAAAAGAGGATCTTCTGCTTAAGACTGAGTGTATCAGCATCAGACTATGTGTATAAACATAAGTATTTAGAAAAAAGTTTAACTACATGTCCCTTTATCAAAACATCAGTGTTAAACTCTCTGATAGGACCTCCCTAGACATAGACTTTTAAAGAGTTCTATAATGCCAGGCATGTGCTTTTTCTAATCAGGCCTCAGTTTCAATCAAGAATCAGCTGTTTATGCCTTGACTGCTGATGCTACGTGGAAAGTCCTTATCTGGCTTGTCAGTATGGTAGCACACAAAGTCTTTAGCTTGGTCAGACCTTTGATAGCTTTTCTCTCCCATCAGTCTGCGTAGAACTTCATGGCACTATGAACACTAGTCAGCAGGGAGAGTGCTTCTAACTAAGTTACAGCTAGAGTTTTTTATGTCCTGTATCCGAATATAATGTAATAGGGAAATGAGAGGCTATAACAAGGGTAGAAAGGCCTAGATGGGAATAGGATCGAGGGAAAATGGGAAAACTGGTGGTGGGGAGATTATCATCCAAATCTAAGGGTATATGACAAAGCTCACCAGAAACCTACTAATTTAAAAAGAGCTAAAAACTATTTTAATTAAGTTAAATTTAAAAGATTTTTGATAATTTCATACACAAGTACCATATTTACATAATTTCATTCTTTCCTATCTCCCTTGCTACTCTTTGACCTCAATCACTATCAAACTTATGATTTCTTCTTTATACAACACACACACACACAAACACACATGTATACACATACACATGTATACATACATAACCGTATATACACAATTACACAGTATACATACATATACACACCTAGATGTGCAGACACACACACAGATGTGTATATAAATATAGCCTCCTGAGTTGATTTGATGTTATTCGTGTTTGTGTGTATTTGAAACAGAAGCCTGAATGGAGCACCCCTGCATGAGTTGATAGCACGGCTCCCAGAAGTCAGCTGTCATTTCATACGTTTAAACATTTGATTTTCCTCTGGGATATTTTCCTTCTATTTTCTCTGAACAACTCTCTGTGGTGTTTATCTCAGGGCAATTTGGGTTAGGCTGAATGATTTCAGTTTTGGAATTTCAAAAATATGTGTTTGAAGGATGCTTTATTCAGCACAGAATTTTTGATTGGTAGGTGTTTTGTTTCCTGCTATCTTATAATTCTGAATCCTGTAGTTTCTGTTGAGCTTTCATTTGTTAACCTTGCAGTCGTACTTAAACTCTCATAAATTTTAAGATCCTATTCTGTGTCTTTGGTTTTTAGCAACTTTACTAAGATTCTTTCTGTGACAGTTATTCAAGTTTATATTACTCAGAGTTTTCATTGATCTCCCTTAACTGTGGGTTGATGGATTTTATTAAAGAAAACTTATGTATATTATCACTTAAATATATTTTTAACATTTTACCCACCCTTGAGATAATGCAGACATATTTAATTTGTAGAATGCTCAAATTTATCTGTACATTTATGCAATCTTCCACTTTAATTCATGTCTTTTGTTTTATTTTTTTCTTGTGCGCATGCATGCATGCGTGCATGTGTCTGTGTGATATTAGTCTATGTGTGTGACTGTGGGCATACACATGTCAGGCATGTGTACGGAGGTCAGAGGTCAGAGGACAAATGTTCTATACCTCATACCTTGTTTGAGATGGGATTTCGGTTTGCTGCTGTCTATACAAGGCTCGCTATTTACACACTTCCAAAGATAATTCTATCTTCATTTCTCATCTTGCTGTAGAAGTTCTGGGATTAAAAATGTGTGCTTCCACATCTGGCTTCTTGTGGGAGGTGGAAGCTCCTCATGCCTCTGCGGTAAGCACTTTACTCAATGAAGCATCTCTATAATGTTTAGTTTTAATATTCTCTCTTGACTGGATTTTAAGATTCACTAAAACAATCTCTGCTTTGTGTAATAATCCAATATAAATACATTGTGTTCTTTCCATACGGTAATTTCCATTCCATTTTATTTCATAAATGTCAACAATATATTAAATTTTTCATATTTCATATTTTATTTTTCTATTTGTCTATCATTAAAAATCTATTAAACTATTTAAAATTCTTATCTACTTATGTCTGCAGCACTGGGACTTGAAACAGGGTCAAGAATCCTAAGCTCTGCCCTGAGACCCACCTCCATCCTGCCTCTGACTTTTCAGGTATGGAACAGGCTCATGAGAAGCATCTAGAAGCTGGAAAAGACTAGAAATCGATACCTCTGTAGAGGATCCAGGAGTGCAGCCCTGGTCTTACCATTGTTTTGGCTTCATATCATTTTCTACTTCATTCAAAAAGCCTTTCATTGCTACCTTCTAGTCTCTGCCTCCTCTTTTCCTTAGCCCCTGACCATGGCACACTCTCCTTCAAGGACTTTTTTGTTTATTTGTTTTGTGACAGGGATTCTCTGTGCAGTAGTCCTAGCCGTCCTAGAACTAACTTTGTAAACCAGGCTGCCCTTGAACTCAGAAATCCACCTGCCTCTGCCTAGTGAGTGCAGGGATTAAAGGTGTGTCTCGTCCTCTTTATGTTTCCCATTCCCTTTATGGGCCTGGAGTTCTGTAGAAATTTTAATTGAATCCTCCATGTTGTGAAGGTTTCAGAAGTGTTTTTCTCCTGGGTTTTTTTGCCACTATGAAAATTAAATATTAGAACTTTCATTTGATATCAATAGTTGCTTCTGAGCATCACAAATTTTGTATTTACCAGTCTGGTATTTTTAGGTGTTGTTGGCAGAATTCAGACAAATTGTTTAGAACTCAGTTTCCATTAAAAATCTATACATGTAAATTACAATAGTGTCTACATGACAGGCTTGTAAATATTCAGTAAATATTATAATGATCCCAAAGATGGTGATTATGATAACCTGCTTCTTCAATCTAGCTGAATTAATCAGCTGTTTCTGCCTCCATATCGAATGCATAATGTATAAGTACATTGCTCTGTTAAGGAATGATATATGTCACCCTGGTGCAGGAATTGCACTTTTGAATAGAGAGCTTTGCAATCTGTCTGGCTTCTTTGGGGGAAACAAACATTTAATTGAAGCTGTTGTTTTACATAGTCTCACTTTGCATCTCTGCCTTCAAAAGAATCTGTTCCTACTTCTTCCTCTCTATGACGTTCTTATTCGTAATTTGAGCTTTAAAGCCACAAGAGTAAAATATTTACTTAGGATGATGGAAACCACATTTTAGTATTAAAATTTGGTGGAAATCAATTTGTGATCTTCACCTTCAGACCAAACTCCACATTAAATCAGAGTCACAACAGGGACTCAGACTAAATAGACTTTCCAGAACAGTGGAAACCTGAAGGGTCAGACATTAATCAGTGGTGTTCAGAGAAGGACTCTAATTTCTAAGTTCAGAGAAGGGCATAGCTTGATGACATTGAGTTTAAAGAACAAGGAAGTTTGTAGAGTTCCCTGAAACAAAAGTGTGTAGTTGTTTAGTGTTAGTCATTTCTGAAGATGAAGTTAACCCAGAGGATAAGGATGCTTGATTGCAAGAACTGAATTCTTTATGCTTGGCAAGACCCTAGTGGTACAGGTAGTCACCGGATATCCAGAGAGGCTAACACCGTACAAGGTTAGAAAGTCTGTGTATGTTCTGTCTAATGTGTCCGTTTAATTTGATCTTTTTCTATTAGTGTCTAGACAAATAAGAGATTTAATGCAATCATGTAGTAATCTCAGGAGAAAGGCTATAGAATACTATGTTATAGTCTATACACAATAAGATCTAACTACTATAAACAAAATATGATATGTAATTTCAAGTGTCCTCTACAAAAAAATTAGTGAGACCAGAGAAATGTGGGCAGATGAAAATTTATCTTTTCAGATATGGTTGATATTATTTTTCCTGTTGTTATTTATCTTTTCTGGCTGATTTGGGCACTAATATTTGTTCTACCCACTATATTGCTTCAGTTTCAAATAAAATAATTCAACTTAAAACATTTATTTATTTATTTATTTATTTATTTATTTATTTATTTATTTATTTATTTTAATGAAACTGTTTTAGTTTCTGCAGCTGAAGTCCATAAACAGATTGGGCATGGTGCTTCATCTTTCTTGGATTCTACTCAAACTACCCCCTTCCTCTCTATCTTTTGTTTGTTTCTTCTCTTCTCTTCTATTTTATTTCTTTCATATCCAGAATTTATTTTCCCTAGAAGGAAAGTACCAGAAATTCTAGATTTATGGAACCGATGGGTCTTGACCCCAGACCAAAACCATGCTCTTTCCAGTCATTCTCACACAATGCATGGTACGTCCAACTGTGACGTAATGCTCTAATCACTGTGAGTGGGCTTACAGAGGGCTCTTAGTCAGCCTACGATTACCGAGCACCACTGTGTGAAGGTAGGATGAAGCCAATTCCACCGGATGTCAGGGAAGTTGCTCCTTTCAGCTAGTTGGAAATATTTTATAAGCAGCAGGTGGAAAATCATACCAGACCAAATATATACAACACATCATTCTCTATGTTGCATATTCTATACATTAGAGCCTTTGCCAAATATGTAGAGTTTGTAACAGCTTAGCTCAGATTCGAAATGCAGTTGTCATCAAACTGTCCTTATTATTTCCAATAACGTTTGCTCTCTGAATACGTCTTGACTGCATAGAAGGGCATATCCCCTCTAATATGCTCGCAGGAGCATCTGCTGGTAATTAACTTTGAATGACATCTTGCGCACTTCAGTTAGGGGTATTCCATTTGGCTGTATGCTTTCTGTTTAGAGGAATCTCCACTCATTGATTTAAGGCTTATCAACTTGAGGACTAGTGGGATCTTTGCCAATAGCTGACCTGTGGTAAGTTACAATCTTTCCAGATTTTCTGAGTTTGGGCTTTCTGCATAATCTGATCCAAATTTTATGCTCTTGTCACGTCTCCATTTAGACACTTTTTAATTAGTATTAGTCACAGTAATTACTGGCAATTCGCTTTTTCAATTGGTTTCTGTTGCTTATAAAGTGCCTCATTAAGTACTACTATAGTTTAGTTTCCTAATTCTAGACTCCGTATAAACAACCTGTGTTCACAAGAAGTACATGATGAGATTGCTGCTGATTTCTGATTGGTTGTTCATCTCTGGACCACAATTGCTCCAGTGACAAACATTCACGAGTTGTATATTTTAATATTTCATTTTACAATATTTAAAACCAGACTTTATATATAGGGGTTCATTTTATTTATCAAATATTGCAAGACAGAAGAATAAAGAGAAAGTCGAAGCTGGAAAACCCTTTCCCCAGACCACTAATTTTAAGTTTTAAAGATTTAGTTATTTTGTGTATATGAATATTTTGTCTGCATTTTGTGCTCCCTGATGTCTGAGAAGGCCAGATGAGGCAGTAGATTCCTTGGGACTGAGGTGACAGATGGTTGTGAGCTCCTATGTGCTGTGAATCAGCCTTAGTCCCTGTGGAAGATCACCCAGTGCTTTTAACTGTTGTTACATCTTTCCAACGCCCCTACAAAAATACTAAAAACAAAATCTCCTTTCTAATTGTTTCAGTGCAACAGTTGTATTCTGTGACTAGCTAGTTATGCCTAGTTCCTTTTGTATTACTAATCAATGGAAATAAAAGGAAAGCTTGACTTACAAGGCCACTTCTTCAAAGGAAACTTTTTTTCTTAAAATTGAAGTAATGACTAGTTTCTTTAAAAATATATACACTGTTTTCTTTTAATACCAAACAAAATTGGGCACTAATGCACAGCAGTCTTTGTTTTAATGCAGATTATAGCTAGTATTTATGTGAGTTGCTGGTAACAGTCTTTGCTATTCTTAAGTTTAGACTTCGACAAATGGTTCACAGTGCTTTAGAAACCCATCAGTGCCACGTCTTTATGATACTCCTGCAGCTTCTAGGCTCAACTGCTCACCAGGCAGTGTGAGATATAGTCCTCCAGCTATAAAGTCCTCTGAGATGAAAACACCATTGGCAAAGCTACTCTCCCATTCATTAATCTCTTCCAAGAAGGTTACAATAGCAGTTGCAACATTAATGATATTGGTATCATTATGAACATTTATGATCACATGTGGGAGTTGATATAATTCTGTGGTGCACAGAACTTTTAAGAGAGCATACATCTCCTATGTTGTCACTAGACAACACTCACTGACATCTTTTAAAGAATATTTGTGTGTGTGTGTGTGTGTGTGTGTGTGTGTTCAAACACATTCCACATTCAGGTATCCAGGTACCCACGTGTGAGGTGTCTTCAGAAGATGCAGAAAGATCCTTGGAGCTTGTACAAGGTAGTTGTAAGCTGCCCAATGTGGGTGCAGGAAGTTGAATTTGGGTCCTCTGGAAGAGTCGTTAAGTTAACCTCTAGGTCTTCACTGCAGCCAGATTTTTAACATTTTCATAAGGTGCTCTCTTTTCTTTCCCCTTCTCTCCAACTCCATTTTGTTTTTCATTCTTTTTTTTCAATTCTTTGTATATAAGAGGGGCACTTGTGAGAATATTGGGTCCAGTATTTAACTCATTATATCATTATAGTTCCTTGTCTATAAAGGCATGCTCATTATTGAAAACCATGATTAAAGCGTGCATGTATCAGGGAGCTAATATTCTGCTCACCACATTTGACAAACCCCTTTCTTCCCCCTTTTAAACTTAATATATCAGTGAATATGGTTTGCAATTTTGTTTGAAGAAATGTAATAATTGGATAGTATATTTGGAAAGACTCTCAAAGAACAGAGGAGTAAGAAAGTCATTGTTAGGGTGTGACTTTAGCACAAAGAAAAAGTCCCCCAGTTGTTGTGCACCTACATGCTTACATGTGGTTCCAACTTTCAGTGTACAGACTCTCAGTGTTGAACACTAAACATCAACACAGGGGGGTCCTTGTTGTTGTCCTGGTGTGTATTTTACTCTCACAATATCAATCTTGGCTTTGAATGGATGTAGGATGAAAATATCAAAGTAAATTAAATTGCAAACAATTGCAATTTTAGGCCAGAATGTTTCAACATCATATCTAAACAAACAGATATGTACTTAAGACCAAAGCCAACTTTCTTATTCTGGGTCCTGCCAAATTTCTCAGTCTCTAGCACAGAGCCAAATTCAAGATTTTTTTAATCCCCCTCCAAACTGGCATTCCATTGATATAGAACAAGGACTTCTAGGTCACATAACTCTTATAGAAGGACCTGAAATCTCAGTAAAAATCTTACACTTACTATTGCTTATTGAGTCTTGAATTTGCATGTACATTTTTTGGAATAATAGCTGGAGTCACCAATTCACTTTTGTCTCAGTAATGAAGCCTGTTTGTATTTAGTGTTCCATGTGGTCCAACCTTTCAAGGACAAGAATGTATGTTTGATAAGAGTGTTGAACTTGAATTACTTGTGTAGAAGGTAAACCTAGCATGTGCTAGCTGAATTAGGTGTACAAAGAAAACAGAACTTTAAAGTAAGTTTTTGACAGCAGGACTTAGAGTTCTTGTCCCCTCCCTTTGGCCTGTAGCCCTCCAACACCCTGGAAAAAATGAATTATCCTGGGATAGCAACTTTATGAATTCTATTGTATGTCTGCCTCCAGTAGACTGTCTGATGAACTGTTTTCTATACTTCAGCATATGCAGACAGGTGCTTTGAAAAGAAGGTGATACAAAACAGTGGATTGCTGTCTATAATGCAAATTTTCCAGGATCTTTGGTCAACTAAACACGACATTGTATTAAAATGTGGATGTTGTGTGGCAGAAAAGGTATTGAGTAGAGCCAAGGGGCTTAAATAAACAAGATTGGAGATGAGTTTTAATATTGCAGTCAAATGGTTCTTTTGAAAAATATTTCTGTTTTTCAATCAACATTCAAAGTGTTAGGTATTAGTATGTCACTTTCAAGCAGAATTTGTTTTGGTTGACTCTTCTTACTCCAGCTCTTTTATCCCCTTTTCCCCTTGCACCTTACTCCAGTCTTCTTCCCTCTTCTGTGTCCCATGTACTTTTTGTTTTTGTTGATGTCATTTGTTTTTCCTCGGTTCTTTTACCATTTCTTGGTGTCTCAATTATTTCTATTACTGTGATGAGACACCATGACCAAGACAACTTCGGAACCAAGAGTTTATTGGAGGCTTACAGTTTCAGAATGTTGAAGTCCATGACCGTCATTATTGGCAAAATGTTTTTGTACACTGTGTAAAGTTTACCCTTGTATTATTTTGAATGCTGATTTCTCTATCCCACTATGTGGTTTCAATCTGGATATGGCTTTGTTATGTTTATTCTTAGAAGATCCTGTCTCAAGATTTTGAGCAATACTCCTCATTCAATTCTGCCTTGCCAGTAAAAGCCAATGAGCCAATACGGAGCTTTAGAGAGAATGAGGTGGGACTTCTGATTCTAGGAAAGGTGGAGAAAGAGTCAGGAAGGAAGTGTGGGGACATGAGGAGAGGTCAAGGAAGCATCAGGAGAAGAGATCTGGAACAAGAAAGGATGGAGAAATCCAAGTAATATGGGGCTATTGTCTGGGAGGAAGCCTGACTAGCTTGGAGGTTTAGAATGGAATAACTACTCAGTATTTGGTCCAAGGCAGTTTTAATATATCTTAGTTTCTCTGTGCAGATGCTGGGGACTAACAAAGGTAAAGAAATATAGCTTCTGGAATTCATTATTTATGTATAGATTAAAATAATTCATTCAACATACCATAGTGGTGAAGATGGCAGTCGTCATGGTGTTGGAGCAGTAGATGAGAGCTTGTGTCTCACCATGAAGCAAGAGCAAAGATGCAAACTGGGAATGGAATTGGCTTTTGTAACCTCAAAGCCCATTCCTAGTGACATACACACTCCTTCTCCAATGCAATGCCTCCCAGTCCTTTCTAAACAATTCCATCAACTTCAGATCACGTACGAGCCTACAGGGGCCATTTTCTTTAAACCACATACTTGTTATCCTTTTATTTAAGTTAAATATTATTTCTTTTTACTTATTTACTTTACATCTCATTCACTGTCCTGGTCACACCCTCCCACAATCACTCCCTCACCTGCTCCTCTTCTTCTTTGAGTGGGTGCGTGGAGTCCCTTGAGTATCCCACCATCCTGGCACTTCAAGTCTTTTTTAAGACTATGTGCTTCTTCTTCCACTGAAGTCAGATAAGACAGCCCAGCTAGAAGATTATATCCTACATACAAACAATAGCTTTGGGGGCAGCCCCTGCTCTAGTTGTTTAAGACCCACATAAAGACCAAGTTGTACATCTTCTACACATGTGCAGGGAGGCCTTGATTCAGTCCATGTATGTTCTTTGGTTGGTGGTTCCAACTCTGAGAGCTCCAAGGGTCCAAGTTAGTTGACTGTGGGTCTTCCTGCAGAGATCTTATCCTATTTGGGGTCTTTAATTCTTCCTCATATACTTCAATAAGAGTCCCCAAGGTTGGTGGTTTCTCAGTAACTGGGAATAGTTCTACCTTAAGAACCAGCTATACCACTCCTGGGCATATACCCAAAGCATGCCCCTACATCTCACAAAGATACTTTCTCAACTGTGTTCATAACAGCTTTATTCACAGAACCTGGAAATAACTAGATGTCCCTCAATTGAAGAATGGATAAAGAAAATGTGTGTGTATCTACACAAGGGAATACTCTTCAGCTATTAAAAACAAAGGCATCATGAATTTTGCAGGCAAATGGATGGAACTTGAGAATATCATCCTGAGTGAAGTAGCCCAGTCCCATGCATGGCATGTACTCATTTATATGTGGATGTTAGCCAAAACGTACCATTGTATGCTTCACAGACCCAAGGAAGTTAAACAAGAAGGAAAGTCCAAGTGAGGAAGCTTGAATTTCACTTCAAAGGGGGAATAAAACAGTCATAAGAGGCAGACGGAGGGAGAAATCTGAGAGGGAGTGGGGATAGTGAGAGGAATAGGGAGGCAACTTGGGATCAGGTGTGGATAAAGACAGGAGAGGTGACCAGATGGTCATGGAAATAAATGGAAATCTATAACTGAGGGGGTGAGGAGGTGGGAGGAATCTCTAGGATGAGACAAAGACCTGGGGTAAGGGAGGTGTCCAAGAATCAATGCGGGTGACCTTATCTGGCTCTCGTCTCCATTTTAGTTTTTAAGGGCTTACCCTCATGTGCTTTGGTTCACGTACATACATAGTACATTATATGCTATGATCTGCATATGAGAGAGGGCATAGCATATGACTCATTTGTGCTTTCAAGGAAACTCCCAAAGGATCTGCATCCCACCACAGGATGTAGTTATTGCCTCTTTGTTCCCCAATGTTTAGAGAATAGAGCCAGTCTAGAAGCACATCAAGTTGCTAATTCTGCTTACTCTCAAATTCACCTGAGGCAGTTTTTACAAATGCAGATTCATGTGACCTTCCACAGACCTAATCAGAATTCCCAGGAATGTAACAAGAGGATTGAAGTACTCAGCAGTGTGTGAGAATGAGTGGACAAGTGATAGATTGCTTGATTCTGTATTTTGCATCTTCTGTGACAGAAACTCAGTAGCTCCAGATATAGATTTTCTCAAGAGTTGGTACAATTGTATTAGTTGGTATGTATTAGTTGGTATGTTGTCTTAGTCTTTCCTTTGTATCTGTATCACACAGGCTAAAGAAAGTTACAACTCCATTTCCAAGATTTCATCACAACCAAGAACCCAGCTATGAGATAAATTCTACTAACGTAATTTCTTTTTTTTTTCTTGGATATTTTTTTATTTACATTTCAAATGTTATTCCCTTTCCTGGTTACCCATCCATAAACCTCCATCCCATCCCCCTCCCCCTTCTTCTATGAGGGTGTTTCCCCCACCCACCCACCCTTTCCTGCCTCCTTGTCCTGACATTCCCTTAAACTGGGGGGTCCAGCTTTGGCAGGACCAAGGGCTTCTCCCATTGGTGCCCAACAAGGCCATCCTCTGCTACATATGCAGCTGGAGCCATGGGTCAGTCCATGTGTATTCTTTGGGTGGTGGTTTAGTCCCTGGGAGCTCTGGTTGGTTGGTATTGTTCTTATGGGGTTACAAGCCCCTTCAGGTCATTCAGTCCTTTCTCTAATTCCTCCAGTGGGGACCCTATTCTTAGTTCAATGGTTGGCTGTGAGCATTCGCCTCTATTTGTCATGCTCTGGCAGAGGCTCTCAGGAGACAGCTGTATCAGGGTCCTGTTAGCATGCACTTCTTAGCATCAGCAGTATTGTCTGGGTTTAGTGACTGTATGTATATGGGCTGGATCCCCAGGTGGGGCAGGCTCTGAATGGCCATTCCTTCAATCTCTGCTCCAAACTTTGTCTCCATATCCCCTCCTATGAATATTTTTGTTCCCCTTTCTTTTTTTTTTTTATTAACTTGAGTATTTCTTATATACATTTCGAGTGTTATTCCCTTTCCCGGTTTCCAGGCAAACATCCCCCTCCCCTTCCTTATGGGTGTTCCCCTCCCAACCCTCCCCCACTGCCGCCCTCCCCCCCACAGTCTAGTTCACTGGGGGCTCAGTCTTAGCAGGACCCAGGGCTTCCCCTTCCACTGGTGCTCTTACTAGGATATTCATTGCTACCTATGGGGTCAGAGTCCAGGGTCAGTCCATGTATAGTCTTTAGGTAGTGGCTTAGTCCCTGGAAGCTCTGGTTGCTTGACATTGTTGTACACATGGGGTCTCGAGCCCCTTCAAGCTCTTCCAGTTCTTTCTCTGATTCCTTCAACGGGGGACCTATTCTCAGTTCAGTGGTTTGCTGCTGGCATTCGCCTCTGTATTTGCTGTATTCTGGCTGTGTCTCTCAGGAGCGATCTACATCCGGCTCCTGTCAGTCTGCACTTCTTTGCTTCATCCATCTTGTCTAATTGGGTGGCTCTATATGTATGGGCCACATATGGGGCAGGCTCTGAATGGGTGTTCCTTCAGTCTCTGTTTAATCTTTGCCTCTCCCTTCCCTGCCAAGGGTATTCTTTTTCCTCATTTAAAGAAGGAGTGAAGTATTCACATTTTGATCATCCTTCTTGAGTTTCGTTTGTTCTAGGGATCAAGGGTAATTCAAGCATTTGGGCTAATAGCCACTTATCAATGAGTGCATACCATGTATGTCTTTCTGTGATTGGGTTAGCTCACTCAGGATGATATTTTCCAGTTCCAACCATTTGCCTACGAATTTCATAAACTCGTTGTTTTTGATAGCTGAGTAATATTCCATTGTGTAGATGTACCATATTTTCTGCATCCATTCCTCTGTTGAAGGGCATCTGGGTTCTTTCCAGTTTCTGGCTATTATAAATAAGGCTGCAATGAACATAGTGGAGCACGTGTCTCTTTTATATGTTGAGGCATCTTTTGGGTATATGCCCAAGAGAGGTATAGCTGGATCCTCAGGCAGTTCAATGTCCAATTTTCTGAGGAACCTCCAGACTGATTTCCAGAATGGTTGTACCAGTCTGCAATCCCACCAACAATGGAGGAGTGTTCCTCTTTCTCCACATCCTCGCCAGCATCTGCTGTCACCTGAGTTTTTTATTTTTTTTTTTTGATTGGTTGTGGCTTTTTTTTTATTTTTTTTATTTTTTATTTTATTTTATTTTTTTATTAACTTGAGTATTTCTTATATACATTTCGAGTGTTATTCCCTTTCCCGGTTTCCGGACAAACATCCCCCTCCCCCCTCCCCTTCCTTATGGGTGTCCCCCTCCCAACCCTCCCCCCATTGCCGCCCTCCCCCCATAGACTAGTTCACTGGGGGTTCAGTCTTAGCAGGACCCAGGGCTTCCCCTTCCACTGGTGCTCTTACTAGGATATTCATTGCTGCCTATGGGGTCAGAGTCCAGGGTCAGTCCATGTATAGTCTTTAGGTAGTGGCTTAGTCCCTGGAAGCTCTGGTTGCTTGGCATTGTTGTACTTTTCGGGTCTCGAGCCCCTTCAAGCTCTTCCAGTTCTTTCTCTGATTCCTTCAATAGGGGACCTATTCTCAGTTCAGTGGTTTGCTGCTGGCATTCGCCTCTGTATTTGCTGTATTCTGGCTGTGTCTCTCAGGAGCGATCTACATCCGGCTCCTGTCGGTCTGCACTTCTTTGCTTCATCCATCTTGTCTAATTGGGTGGCTGTATATGTATGGGCCACATGTGGGGCAGGCTCTGAATGGGTGTTCCTTCAGTCTCTGTTTTAATCTTTGCCTCTCCCTTCCCTGCCAAGGGTATTCTTTTTCCTCATTTAAAGAAGGAGTGAAGCATTCACATTTTGATCATCCATCTTGAGTTTCGTTTGTTCTAGGGATCTAGGGTAATTCAAGCATTTGGGCTAATAGCCACTTATCAATGAGTGCATACCATGTATGTCTTTCTGTGATTGGGTTAGCTCACTCAGGATGATATTTTCCAGTTCCAACCATTTGCCTACGAATTTCATAAACTCGTTGTTTTTGATAGCTGAGTAATATTCCATTGTGTATATGTACCACATTTTCTGTATCCATTCCTCTGTTGAAGGGCATCTGGGTTCTTTCCAGCTTCTGGCTATTATAAATAAGGCTGCAATGAACATAGTGGAGCACGTGTCTCTTTTATATGTTGAGGCATCTTTTGGGTATATGCCCAAGAGAGGTATAGCTGGATCCTCAGGCAGTTCAATGTCCAATTTTCTGAGGAACCTCCAGACTGATTTCCAGAATGGTTTTACCAGTCTGCAATCCCACCAACAATGGAGGAGTGTTCCTCTTTCTCCACATCCTCGCCAGCATCTGCTGTCACCTGAGTTTTTGATCTTAGCCAATCGCACTGGTGTGAGGTGAAATCTCAGGGTTGTTTTGATTTGCATTTCCCTTATGACTAAAGATGTTGAACATTTCTTTAGGTGTTTCTCAGCCATTCGGCATTCCTCAACTGTGAATTCTTTGTTTAGCTCTGAACTCCATTTTTTAATAGGGTTATTTGTTTCCCTGCGGTCTAACTTCTTGAGTTCTTTGTATATTTTGGTGTAGGATTGGTAAAGATCTTTTCCCAATCTGTTGGTTGCCGTTTTGTCCTAACCACAGTGTCCTTTGCCTTACAGAAGCTTTGCAGTTTTATGAGATCCCATTTGTCGATTCTTGATCTTAGAGCATAAGCCATTGGTGTTTTGTTCAGGAAATTTTTTCCAGTGCCCATGTGTTCCAGATGCTTCCCTAGTTTTTCTTCTATTAGTTTGAGTGTGTCTGCTTTGATGTGGAGGTCCTTGATCCACTTGGACTTAAGCTTTGTACAGGGTGATAAGCATGGATCGATCTGCATTCTTCTACATGTTGCCCTCCAGTTGAACCAGCACCATTTGCTGAAAATGCTATCTTTTTTCCATTGGATGGTTTTGGCTCCTTTGTCAAAAATCAAGTGACCATAGGTGTGTGGGTTCATTTCTGGGTCTTCAATTCTATTCCATTGGTCTATCTGTCTGTCTCTGTACCAATACCATGCAGTTTTTATCACTATTGCTCTGTAATACTGCTTGAGTTCAGGGATAGTGATTCCCCCTGAAGTCCTTTTATTGTTGAGGATAGCTTTAGCTATCCTGGGTTTTTTGTTATTCCAGATGAATTTGCAAAATATTCTGTCTAACTCTTTGAAGAATTGGATTGGTATTTTGATGGGAATTGCATTGAATCTGTAGATTGCTTTTGGTAAAATGGCCATTTTTACTATATTAATCCTGCCAATCCATGAGCATGGGAGATCTTTCCACCTTCTGAGGTCTTCTTCAATTTCTTTCCTCAGTGTCTTGAAGTTCTTATTGTACAGATCTTTTACTTGCTTGGTTAAAGTCACACCGAGGTACTTTATATTATTTGGGTCTATTATGAAGGGTGTCGTTTCCCTAATTTCTTTCTCGGCTTGTTTCTCTTTTGTATAGAGGAAGGCAACTGATTTATTTGAGTTAATGAGTTTTTGATCTTAGCCATTCTCACTGGTGTGAGGTGAAATCTCAGGGTTGTTTTGATTTGCATTTCCCTTATGACTAAAGATGTTGAACATTTCTTTAGGTGTTTCTCAGGCATTCGGCATTCCTCAGCTGTGAATTCTTTGTTTAGCTCTGAACCTCATTTTTTAATAGGGTTATTTGTTTCCCTGCGGTCTAACTTCTTGAGTTCTTTGTATATTTTGGTGTAGGATTGGTAAAGATCTTTTCCCAATCTGTTGGTTGCCGTTTTGTCCTAACCACAGTGTCCTTTGCCTTACAGAAGCTTTGCAGTTTTATGAGATCCCATTTGTCGATTCTTGATCTTAGAGCATAAGCCATTGGTGTTTAGTTCAGGAAATTTTTTCCAGTGCCCATGTGTTCCAGATGCTTCCCTAGTTTTTCTTCTATTAGTTTGAGTGTGTCTGCTTTGATGTGGAGGTCCTTGATCCACTTGGACTTAAGCTTTGTACAGGGTGATAAGCATGGATCGATCTGCATTCTTCTACATGTTGCCCTCCAGTTGAACCAGCACCATTTGCTGAAAATGCTATCTTTTTTCCATTGGATGGTTTTGGCTCCTTTGTCAAAAATCAAGTGACCATAGGTGTGTGGGTTCATTTCTGGGTCTTCAATTCTATTCCATTGGTCTATCTGTCTGTCTCTGTACCAATACCATGCAGTTTTTATCACTATTGCTCTGTAATACTGCTTGAGTTCAGGGATAGTGATTCCCCCTGAAGTCCTTTTATTGTTGAGGATAGCTTTAGCTATCCTGGGTTTTTTGTTATTCCAGATGAATTTGCAAATTGTTCTAACTCTTTGAAGAATTGGATTGGTATTTTGATGGGTATTGCATTGAATCTGTAGATTGCTTTTGGTAAAATGGCCATTTTTACTATATTAATCCTGCCAATCCATGAGCATGGGAGATCTTTCCATCTTCTGAGGTCTTCTTCAATTTCTTTCCTCAGTGTCTTGAAGTTCTTATTGTACAGATCTTTTACTTGCTTGGTTAAAGTCACACCGAGGTACTTTATATTATTTGGGTCTATTATGAAGGGTGTCGTTTCCCTAATTTCTTTCTCGGCTTGTTTCTCTTTTGTATAGAGGAAGGCAACTGGTTTATTTGAGTTAATTTTATACCCAGCCACTTTGCTGAAGTTGTTTATCAGCTTTAGTAGTTCTCTGGTGTAACTTTTGGGATCACTTAAATATACTATCATATCATCTGCAAATAGTGATATTTTGACCTCTTCTTTTCCGATCTGTATCCCCTTGATCTCCTTTTGTTGTCTGATTGCTCTGGCTAGAACTTCAAGAACTATATTGAATAAGTAGGAGAGAGTGGGCAGCCTTGTCTAGTCCCTGATTTTAGTGGGATTGCTTCAAGTTTCTCTCCATTTAGTTTAATGTTAACAACTGGTTTGCTGTATATGGCTTTTACTATCTTTAGGTATGGGCCTTGAATTCCTATTCTTTCCAGGACTTTTATCATGAAGGGGTGTTGAATTTTGTCAAATGCTTTCTCAGCATCTAATGAAATGATCATGTGGTTTCGTTCTTTCAGTTTGTTTATATAATGGATCACGTTGATGGTTTTCCGTATATTAAACCATCCCTGCGTGCCTGGGATGAAGCCTACTTGATCATGGTGGATGATTGTTTTGATGTGCTCTTGAATTCGGTTTGCCAGAATTTTGTTGAGTATTTTTGCGTCGATATTCATAAGGGAAATTGGTCTGAAGTTCTCTTTCTTTGTTGTGTCTTTGTGTGGTTTAGGTATAAGAGTAATTGTGGCTTCGTAGAAGGAATTCGGTAGTGCTCCATCTGTTTCAATTTTGTGGAATAGTTTGGATAATATTGGTATGAGGTCTTCTATGAAGGTTTGATAGAATTCTGCACTAAACCCGTCTGGACCTGGGCTCTTTTTGGTTGGGAGACCTTTAATGACTGCTTCTATTTCCTTAGGAGTTATGGGGTTGTTTAACTGGTTTATCTGTTCCTGATTTAACTTCGGTACCTGGTATCTGTCTAGGAAATTGTCCATTTCATGAAGATTTTCAAGTTTTGTTGAATATAGGTTTTTATAGTAAGATCTGATGATTTTTTGAATTTCCTCTGAATCTGTAGTTATGTCTCCCTTTTCATTTCTGATTTTGTTAATTTGGACACACTCTCTGTGTCCTCTCGTTAGTCTGGCTAAGGGTTTATCTATCTTGTTGATTTTCTCAAAAAACCAACTTTTGGTTCTGTTGATTCTTTCTATGGTCCTTTTTGTTTCTACTTGGTTGATTTCAGCTCTGAGTTTCATTATTTCCTGCCTTCTACTCCTCCTGGGTGTATTTGCTTCTTTTTGTTCTAGAGCTTTTAGGTGTGCCCTCAAGCTGCTGACATATGCTCTTTCCTGTTTCTTTCTGCAGGCACTCAGTGCTATGAGTTTTCGTCTTAGCACAGCTTTCATTGTGTCCCATAAGTTTGGGTATGTTGTACCTTCATTTTCATTAAATACTAAAAAGTTTTTAATTTCTTTCTTTATTTCTTCCTTGACCAGGTTATCATTGAGTAGAGCATTGTTCAATTTCCACGTATAGGTGGGCATTCTTCCCTTATTGTTATTGAAGACCAGTTTTAGGCCGTGGTGGTCCGATAGCACGCATGGGATTATTTCTATCTTTCTGTACCTGTTGAGGCCAGTTTTTTGACCAATTATATGGTCAATTTTGGAGAAAGTACCATGAGGAGCTGAGAAGAAGGCATATCCTTTTGCTTTAGGATAGAATGTTCTATAAATATCCGTTAAGTCCATTTGGCTCATGACTTCTCTTAGTCTGTCAACATCACTGTTTAATTTCTGTTTCCATGATCTGTTCATTGATGAGAGTGGGGTGTTGAAATCTCCCACTATTATTGTGTGAGGTGCAATGTGTGTTTTGAGCTTTAGTAAGGTTTCTTTTACGTATGTAGGTGCCCTTGTATTTGGGGCATAGATATTTAGGATTGAGAGTTCATCCTGGTGGATTTTTCCTTTGATGAATATGAAGTGTCCTTCCTTATCTTTTTTGATGACTTTTAGTTGAAAATTGATTTTATTTGATATTAGAATGGCCACTCCAGCTTGCTTCTTCTGACCATTTGCTTGGAAAATTGTTTTCCAGCCTTTCACTCTGAGGTAGTGTCTGTCTTTGTCTCTGAGGTGTGTTTCCTGTAGGCAGCAGAATGCAGGGTCCTCGTTGCGTATCCAGTTTGTTAATCTATTTCTTTTTATTGGGGATTTGAGGCCATTGATGTTGAGAGATATTAAGGAATAGTGATTATTGCTTCCCGTTATATTCATATTTGGATGTGCGGTTATGTTTGTGTGCTTTCACTCTCTTTGTTTTGTTGCCAAGACGATTAGTTTCTTGCTTCTTCTAGGTATAGCTTGCCTCCTTATGTTGGGCTTTACCATTTATTATCCTTTGTAGTGCTGGATTTGTAGAAAGATATTGTGTAAATTTGGTTTTGTCATCGAATATCTTGGTTTCTCCATTTATGTTAATTGAGAGTTTTGCAGGATACAGTAACCTGGGCTGGCATTTGTGTTCTCTTAGGGTCTGTATGATATCAGTCCAGGATCTTCTGGCCTTCATAGTTTCTGGCGAGAAGTCTGGTGTGATTCTGATAGGTCTCCCTTTATATGTTACTTGACCTTTTTCCCTTACTGCTTTTAATATTCTTTCTTTATTTTGTGCGTTTGGTGTTTTGACTATTATGTGACGGGAGGTGTTTCTTTTCTGGTCCAATCTATTTGGAGTTCTGTAGGCTTCTTGTATGCCTATGGGTATCTCTTTTTTTAGGTTAGGGAAGTTTTCTTCTATGATTTTGTTGAAGATATTTACTGGTCCTTTGAGCTGGGAGTCTTCACTCTCTTCTCTACCTATTATCCTTAGGTTTGATCTTCTCATTGAGTCCTGGATTTCCTGTATGTTTTGGACCAGTAGCTTTTTCCGCTTTACATTATCTTTGACAGTTGAGTCAATGATTTCTATGGAATCTTCTGCTCCTGAGATTCTCTCTTCCATCTATTGTATTCTGTTGGTGAAGCTTGTATCTACAGCTCCTTGTCACTTCTTTTGGTTTTCTATATCCAGGGTTGTTTCCATGTGTTCTTTCTTGATTGCTTCTATTTCCATTTTTAATTCCTTCAACTGTTTGATTGTGTTTTCCTGGAATTCTTTCAGGGATTTTTGCGATTCTTTCAGGGATTTTTGCGATTCCTCTCTGTAGGCTTCTACTTGTTTATTAATGTTTTCCTGTGTTTCCCTAAGGGAGTTCTTCACGTCTTTCTTGAAGTCCTTCAGCATCATGATCAAATATGATTTTGAAACTAGATCTTGCTTTTCTGGTGTGTTTGGATATTCCATGTTTGTTTTGGTGGGAGAATTGGGCTCCGATGATGGCATGTAGTCTTGGTTTCTGTTGCTTGTGTTCCTGTGCTTGCCTCTTGCCATCAGATTATCTCTAGTGTTACTTTGTTCTGCTATTTCTGACAGTGGCTAGACTGTCCTATAAGCCTGTGTGTCAGGAGTGCTGTAGACCTGTTTTCCTCTCTTTCAGTCAGTTATGGGGACAGAGTGTTCTGCTTTCGGGCGTGTAGTTTTTCCTCTCTACAGGTCTTCAGCTGTTCCTGTGGGCCTGTGTCTTGAGTTCACCAGGCAGCTTTCTTGCAGCAGAAAAGTTGGTCTTACCTGTGGTCCCGAGGCTCAAGTTCGCTCGTGGGGTGCTGCCCACGGGCTCTTTGCGGCGGCAGCAACCAGGAAGACCTGTGCTGCCCCTTCCGGGAGCTTATGCAGCCTCAGGAGTGCCCACCTGACCAGGTGGTGAGGTCTCTTTCCCACGGGGTCTGGGAGCAGTGAGCTGCTGCGGGCTGGGATCCGCGGGTGTGGGACTTCCGGTAAACCCAGGACGTGCCCAGTCCTAGAGGAATTCTGCCTCTGTGTGTCCCGATTTCACCAGGCAGCCTTCTTGCAACAGACAAGTTGGTCTTACCTGTGGTCCCGAGGCTCAAGTTTGCTGGCGGGGTGCTGCCCATGGGCTCTCTGCGGCGGCAGCAACCAGGAAGCATGTTATTTCTTGAATTCAGTTTTGAAAGACTACCTAAGGAGACAGCCAGGTGTAATTGTTAGCCAGGTGGGATTTGATATTTCAGTTTCAGATTCCACTCCTCATTTTTAAGTGTCAACATTAATATGCCTGGACACCATAATGGCTCATTAACTCAACTCTAATCTTGGAATTACAGATTTGGATGTTTGCACTCCAGATTGATGGTATTCACAGACTGTTGCACAGTGAATGGGTGCCTATGGTGCTGGGTTAATTTCATAGAGATGGTCTGTGGACTGTGCCTTCCTCAGTGGGATCTGTTCAGCACCATTCTGGAGACACCTAAGAAAGCAGCCTAGAGCCTTCTTCTCTCTCAGTCTTCCCACAACACTATGATTGCAATACTTAATCCCTCTGCCAGTTCTCCTTTGGTAATTCTGCTTTATTTAACAAAGAGGGTAAGATGCCGGGAAAGAAATACCTTATACGTAAGCACACAGTAACCTACAGCCATGTCACTTGGAACTGACCTGATTTCGTGAGAAACACACAACTCACTGCCAGTGAGTTGTAGCAAAGGTGAAACCCTGGCATAGTAATTGCCAACTGCTGAATATATATATATATATATATATATATATATATATATATATATGTGTGTGTGTGTATATATATGTATATGTATATGTATATATATATAATTTATTTACATTTGAGAGCATTTGATTCTTTTTTTTTTTTTCCGGAGCTGGGGACCGAACCCAGGGCCTTGCGCTTCCTAGGCAAGGGCTCTACCGCTGAGCTAAATCCCCAACCCCAATTTATTTACATTTGAAATGTTGCCCCCTTCTCCCAGTTCCCCCTCCACACACCCTTACCTAATTCTTCCTTCCCTTTACCTCTAAGAGGGTACTCCCCCCCAACTTCCACCTCACCCTTCTGGCACCCCCTTCTCTGGGGCATCAAGCCTCCACAGGACTAAGCAAAACACCTCCTACTGAGGCCAGACAAGGCAGTCCTCTGCAACATATGCAGCTGGGACCTTGGACCAGCCCATGTATGTTCTTTGGTTGGTGGCTTAGTCCCTGGGAGCTCTCAGGCATCTGGTTAGTAGATACTGTTGTTCCTTTTATAGGGGTGCAATCCCCTTCAGCTCCTTCAGTCCTTTCCTTAACTCTTCCATTGGGGTCCCCAAACTCAATCTGATGGTTGTCTGTGAGTATCTGCATCTGTCTTAGTCAGCCAACGGTAGAGCCTCTCAGAGGACAGCCATGCCAGGCTCCTGTCTGCAAGCACATCTTGGCATCAGCAATTTTCATGAGTGTGTTGCTAGGAAAGATAGAATTCATTTAAGGCTTTCTGAATAACTTATGAATGGTGTTTGCGTATGTGTGATTGTGCACAGGCTTGTTGCTAGACTATTCATATGTACAAGAGACTAGGATAAAGTGTATTTGGCTTTATCAAGGTATGTTGCTGTCTAATACTTTGATATGTTACATATTAACAGACTTGATCCCTCCACTAACATTTACTGTTTCCCTTAATATAAAAATTACATGTGTTTGTGAAACTATTATGTTTCTTAATAGTTTTTGTTGTTTTTGTTGTTGTTCCACAAGGATGTCCCCTCCCTTTCCACCCCGCCCGACTTGTAAACTCCCTGGGGCCTCCAGTCTCTTGAGGGTTAGGTACAACTTCTCTGACTGAACCCAGACCCAGCAGTCCTCTGCAGTATATGTGTTTGGGGCCTCATATCAGCTGGAGTATGCTGCTTGGTTGCTTATCCAGTATCTGAGAGATCTCAGTGTCTGAGATATCTCGGGGTCCAAATTAATTGAGTCTGCTGGTCCTCTTATAGTGTTGCCCTCCTCCTCAGCTTCTTCCAGCTTTTCCCTAATTTAACCACAGGGGTCAGCAGCTTCTGTCCATTAATTGGGTGCAAATATCTGCATCTGACTCTTTCAGCTCTTTGTTGGGTCTTTCAGAGGGCAGTCATGATAGGTCCCTTTTTGTGAGCACCCCATAGCCTCAGTGATGGTATCATGCCTCAGGGCCTCCCCTTGAGCTTGATCCCCCTTTGGGCCTGTCACTGGACCTCCTTTTCCTCAGGTTCTTCTCCATTTCCATTCCTGAAGCTCTTTCAGAGAGGAACAATTACGAGTCAGAGTTTAGACTGTAGGATAGCAACCTCATCCCTCACTTGATGCCCTGCCTTTCTGCTGGAGGTGGGCTCTACAAGTTCTCTCTCCCCATTGTAGGGCCCATCCCCTTGAATCCTGAGAGTCTCTCACTTTCCAGGTCTCTGGTACATTCTGGAGGGTCCTCCCAACTTCCTACCTCCCTAAGTTACCTGTTTCCATTCTTTCTGCTGGCCCTCAGGGCTTCAGTCCTTTCCCCACCCAATACCAGATCATGTTTCCCTCCTCTGCTCAGTCTCCTTTCCTTCCCAGGTACCTCCCTCTCTCCCCACTTGTGGTTACTTTCTTCTCCCTCACAAGTGGGACTGAGGTATCCTTACTTGGGCCCTTCAACTTTTTGACCATTTTGAGTTTTGTGTGGACTGTATCTTGGGTATTCTGTACTATTTTGGCTAATATCCACTTATTAGTGAGAATATAACCATGCATGTCCTTTTGAGTCTGAGTTACCTCACTCAGGATGATATTTTCTAGTTCCATCAATTTGTCTGCAAAACTCAGGCTGTTTTCATTCTTAATAGCTGAATAGTATTCTATTGTGTAACTGAATCACATTTTATGTGTCCATTCCTCTGTTGTGGGATATCTGGATTGTTTCCAGCTTCTGGCTATCACAAATATGACTGCTGTGAACATAGTGGAACATGTGCCCCTTTGGCCCAGTTGGGCATCTTTTGGGTATATTCCCAAGAGTATTATTTCTGGATATTTAGGTAGGACTGGCTATTTCTGGTTTTCTGAGGAACCCCCAAATTGATTTTCAGAGTGGTTGTACCAGTTTGCAATCCTGCCAGCAATGGAAGAGTGTTCCTTTCTCCACATCCTCACCAGCATGTGTTGTCACATGAGATTTTGATCCTAGCCATTCTGATTGGTGTAAGTTGGAATCTTAGGGTCATTTTGATTTGCACTAAGGATGTTGAACATTTTTCTTTAGGTGTTTCTCAGCAATTCGAGATTCCTCTCTTTTGAATTCTTGGTTTAGTTCTATATCCTATTTTTTGATTGAATTTTTTTTTTGGTGGTTAGCTTCTTGAGTTCTTTATATATTTTGGATATTAGCCCTATATTAGATATGGGGTTAGTGAAGATTTTTTTCCCAATCTGTAGGTTGCCAATTTGTCTTATTGACTATGTCCTTTGCCTTACAGAAGTTTTCCAGTTTCATGTGGTCCCATTTATCAATTCTTGATCTTAGAGCCTGAAGCACTGGAGTTCTGTTTAGGAAAATTTCCCCGTGACAATGATTTCTGGGCTCTTCCCCACTTTCTCTTCTATTTCATGCAGTGTATATGGTTTTATGTTGAGGTCCTTGATCTACTTAGACTTGAACTTTGTGCAAGGTGATAAATATGGGCCTATTTTCATTTTTCTACATACAGACAGCCAGTTAGACCAGCATCCATTTATTGAAGATGCTTTCTTTTTGCCTTCTTTGCTAAAGATCAAGTGTGTAAGTGTGGTTTTATTTCTTGGTCCTCAAATCTATTTAATCAACCTGTCTGTCTTTGCACCAATACTAGGCGGTTTTTATCACTATAGTTTCGTAGTAGAGCTTGAGGTCATGAATGGTGATTTCCCCAGACGTTCTTTTACTGTTAACAATTGTTTTTACTTTTCTTTTTTTTTATTTTTTTGCCTTTCCAGATGAATTTGAGATTTGCTTTTTCCATGTCTTTGAAGAATTGTGTTGGGATTTTGTGGGGGATTGCATTGAATTTGTAGATTGCCTTTGGTACGATGGCCATTTTTACTGTTTATTCTGCAAATCCATGAGCATGAGAGATCTCTCCATTTTCTGAGATCTTCTTTGATTTCTATCTTTAATCTTGAAGTTACTGTGTACAGATCTTTCACTTGTTTGGTTCAAGATATTTTATATTATTTGTGACTATTGTGAAGGGAGTTGTTTCCCCAATTTCTTTCTCAGCCTGTGTATCATTTGTATAAAGGAAGGCTACTGTTTGAGTTAATTTTATATCCACGCACTTTGCTTAAGTTGTTTATCAGCAGAAGTTCTCTGGTAGAATTTTTGGGGTAGCTTTTGTATCCTATCATATCATTTTAGAATACTGATACCTTTGTTTCTTCTTTGCCAATTTGTATTCTATTTTAAAAAGTTTTTAAAAGTAATTTTAGCATACAAGGGGTTGATTGTGGAAATTTTGCACATTATTATTATTTATTATTTCATATATATTAGGATGTTAATATATCTTAATCGTTTTTGTAACACTCCTGTTCCCTGACCTTAATCCAGTTATTCTTTCCTTTCATGTGTGTGTATGTATGTACATATAACTCACATGAAATACACAACATGTCTATTTTCATTTACCTTTTATATCTGAGCGAAATTGTGTAGTATTTTCTTTTTCTTTGCAATTACTCTCTCTTGCTTCTCTTTGCTCTCCTTCAAGGCCCACTACTCCTCCCTCTCAGTGTTTCCTTTTACTTTCTTGTCACACAAAAACACATATTCGTGTATATTTAGATTTCCATATAGGTCAGCATAGTAGAGACAACATGGCATTTACCTTTACTGACTAATTTTACTAAACATGATAATCTCCACTTCTGTTAATTTTCCTACAAATGAGATAAATTCACTTTCTTGATGGGTGATTAAAATTCCATTCTTTATTTATTTTCCTTGACCTGCATCTAAAGATTGGCATCTAGGCTAGCTTTCTATCTTGGCTATTGCAAATAATTCAGCATTAAACACGAGTGTGCAAGTATCTGTGTTCTGCTCTAATAGGATATACCCAGTAGTGATACAGCTAGGTCAGATGGTATTCTATTTTTATATTTTTAAGGATACTCCTAACTGACTTCCAGAGAGGCTCTTCTAGCTTTTATTGCATCCAGTCTTCAGTATATAAGGTTCCTCTTTTCCCACATACTCACCAACGTTTCTTGTTTGCTTTCTTGTTGACAGTGTTCTGACCATGATGAAATGGAATCTCAAAGTATGTTTACTTTCTATTTTCTTATGGTCAAATATTTTGAACATTTTTTTCAAATGTTTTCGAACATTTGTATTTGTTTCTGGAAATTTGCCTATAATTCATTTGGCCATTTACATTTAATCTTTTACTGAACTTTTCACTACAGTATATTCTAACTAAGGATTTTGCTTCACCTACTCTTCCCAGTTTTTTCCCACCTCCTCTCCCATCCAGATATACACACTATTTATGTCTCTCATTACAGTAGAGTCAGACACCTGTCCCTAGAGACATTGCAGATGTTTTGCTGTGTCACATGTACATCAGTAGGTGGCAGAGAGGGGAGATACTAGGTCTACAGTCTATTCTGATGTATGAACATTTGAATTAGTAGCCTAACATTCCCAGAAAGAAAGCAGACCTGGCCAGATTCCCAGGATGGGAAGCAAGCCAAGGACAAGAAGAACCCCAACTGGGACTTCAGGCCCAGGGCAGAAGTGAGTCTGAGACAGACAGCCTTTGAAAAGGACCACTTGGGCAGGCCAGGCAACCACTAGACAGTCCCCATGGAGCCCAGACAGGAAACTAGCCTGGAATTGGCCAACAACCTGGAACTGCTTAGGCCTTGGGGCACCAGACCATGACCACTGTGGCCCCTACCCAGTGCTATAATGTATGAATATGTCATAGCATCCCTGAGACCACTCATGAGTCACTTGAGGGCTCTGCAGAGCTGCCCCCAACCCTCACCTGGACATTGTGGGAGAGTCGGCCTTGGTGGCATGACAGCAGGAGAGCTGACCCTATCCGTAGCCAGCTGCAGTACTCAGAAGAGTGGGCTACACATTCCAGGATTTGGGTGCAAACAAGCCCCTGAGATACAAGTATGGGACATCCACTTGTATCTTGTGAGGTGGTACAAAGAAAGGAGAGATACCTTCATTCCCCCTTTCCGCTAAGCACCTACGGCAGGTAGGAGACCTGGTCCTGGTTTCATGAAAGCAGAAGAGCTGTCCCTACTCCTCATCAGCTGCAGGACTCCAGAGAATGGGCAGCATAGTAGAGCTGGTCCTAGATGGACAGGTTGTGGTGGGCTAGCCCTGCTTCTGGTTTGCTGGGTGGTGGCTCAGACAAGGGAGAGACGCCTTCTTCCTCTCCTTCGTTTCTTGCCATCTATAACAGGTGGGAGAATTGGCCTCAGGTTTATGAGAGTAGAAGTGGCCATGTCCCTCACTAGTTGCAAAAACTCAGGAGATTGGGCCTTGTACCTTGCCTGGGCAACAGGGTAGAGCTGTTCCTGCTTGTAGGTTTCCTGGTAAGCTGGCTCCAACGTGTTAGAGTGGGGAGCCTGTGGACTGACCAGCTCAAATACCTTAGTCCCAGATCCAAGGCCTTCAATTGGTCCAACTTAACATCTGCTCCTTGATGAACTGTTAGAATACATACACGAAGGGACCGATCCTACAAATCCAAAACTATACGATCTCCACAGCACAGATCAACAACAGATTATCTAAGAGGAGCAACAGTGAGGTTTCAGTATTGATAGAGTAGCAGAAGCCAGAGGCCTCTTCACAGACCAAGTCATTGTAATGAACCTTTGCAAGCAGGGAAGTGTTTGCACAGAACACACTGTGCCATACCACAGCTTCCACAATGAGATTTTTTTTCCCTCTGATGGTGATGGTGGTAGGGTTTGCAAGTGTAAAGAGAGGGTATGAGGGGCGAGGAAGATGAATGGGCTTGGGGTCCATGATGAGAAATTCACAAAGAAACAATTAAAAGGGTTTTTCTTTTAAAGGAAACAAACAGGTATTGAAGGAATAAAATAAATATGAGAAATAAAAACAAAAATTCAGAATATGACCAAAGAACAAAAAAAAAAAAAAGAAAAGAAAGAAAAAGAAAAAGAGCCAAAGAAAAAGTACCAGAAATGTATATAAGTGCATGGACACAAACATTTCTGTATTCAAGAATCCAATTAAAAAAATAATGGGAAGCCATTTTGTGATATCAATTTCTTTCCTCAAATGTCTTAAAGTTTTTACTATAGTAATCTTTCACTTGCTTGGTAAATGTTACCATAAAATTTTTTATTGAGGCTATTGTGAAAGGCATTGTTTCCACAATTTCTTGCTCAGTCCATTGGTCTATTATATATAGAAAGGCTATTGATTTTTGTGTGTTAATTTTGTATCCTGCTACTTTGAAGCTTTTGAAAGTGTTTATCAGGTGTAAGAGTTTCCTGGTGGACTTTTTAGGGTCACTTATTTATATTATCATATCGTCTGCAAATAATGATATTTTGACTTTTACTTTTCCAATTTTTCTAAGTTTCCTTTTCTAAGGTCTACTTCAGCTGTGTTACTGGTTGAACTAAGACTTCAAGTACTATATTCAATTGGCATGGATAGAGTAAACACCCTGTATTGTTCATGATTTTAGTAGAATTGCTTTGAGTTCCTCTCCACTTAATTGGGTATTGGCTACAGGCTTGATGTAAACAGCCATTGTTATGGTTAGGGATGTCCCTTGTATCGCTAATCTCTTCAGGACTTTTACCATGAATGGGTGTTAGATTTTATGAAAGGTCTTTTCTCCATCTAATGAGATGGTTATGTGGATTGGGTCTTTTAGCCTATTTATACAGTGACTTACATTTATGTGAGTTGAGTCATGCCTGCACCTCTGGAATCGCTCTTGATTATGTGGAAGATTTTGTTGATCTGTTTTTGGGTTCAGTTAGCAAGTATTTTATTGAGAATCTTTGTGTATATATTGGTTTGTAATTCTCCTTGGTGGATATTTAGTGTGGTTTAGGTATCAGAGTAACTGTGACTTGTTTCTTCTGTTTCCATTTTGTGGAATAATTTGATAAGTATTGGAGTTAACTCTGTTTTGAAAGTCTGGTAGAATTCTGCCCTAAAACCATATAGCCTGGCATTTTGGGGGGGATGGGTGGGAGACTTTTAATGATTTCTTCTATTTCACTAGTAGATATAAGTCTGTTTAAATTACTAATCTGCCCTTAATTTAAGTTTGGCTATGAGTATCTATCAAGAAAAGTATCCATTTCTTTTAGATTTTTTTAAAAGTATGTTTTCATGATTCTCTGGATTTCCTCAGTGCCTGTTGCTATGTTCCCTTTTCTAAGTTTGTTAATTTGTGTATTCTCTCTCTGAAGTTCATTTAATTTGGCTAAGGAATTGTCAATATTATTGATTTTCTTGAAGAGCAAACTTTTTGTTTAATTGATTTTTCGTATTGTTTTTCATTGTTTGCTTGTTTCTGTTTTATTGACTCCAGCTCTAAGTTGGGTTAATTTTTGCCATCTATTCATTTGGGGGTATTACTTCTTCTTGTTCCACAGCTTTCTCATTGCCTTGTTTATTGATTTCATTCTTTGATATTTAACTTTTACATTTTATTTTAAGAATCTAGTTATTAATCTTTTGTCAGATGAACAGCTGAGATTTTTTTTCCCATTCTCTAGACTGTCCCTTTACTTTGCAGATATTTACTCTGTTGTGCAGAAGCTTTTTTAACTTTATTTAATCTCTGAATCATCTTAATTATACTCTGTAGTGTAGATGAGAGAGGGTCAGGGAGTCTTGACTTACAAACTACTGTATTTCCTGTGGTGTATACTAGTGCTTCCCTTGCACTAAATCTGTGTCTGATGCTTCCTTAGTGCTTTGGAAAGGAGTATGCAACTACTGGGATCTGTTCAGGTCATTCTGTCTCTAATTTTTCAAAACTTACTATGCATTAAAACATCAGATAGATAGATATTGCTATGGATGTCAAATAGTCCAGTGCAGAATCATAGTTCTCTCTCTACAGCAGTAAACCTCATGTAAGACTTTTGCCTCCAGAGGTTAATCTACCCATAGCCCTTAGGTTCATCCTACCAAACTCCAAAGTTACTTCAGGTGATGAAGTCAGATCCTAGCTCCAGAGGAAGGACTACCTTTCTTTGGGTGTCACTGCTTGAGGTAAACTTCTCTTAGGCACTTTTCAGCTTTTCAATTTTCAGTTCTCAAGCCCTCCCCAGCTGCCACCCATGACTTCCTCTTTATACCGGACTTCAGAATGTTATTTTCAGGTTCCCAGCCTAATGATTCTTTCCTGCTTGCAAGCTCTTGGTGTTAGGTACCTAGTTAGATACTGGCAAGCTTCAAGGAGGCTATGATTGAACATCCTCCTTACAATCACCACCATGCAAAAACAATCAGAAAATAGCACCTGAGTCATATCTGTCCCTGGGGGGATGTATGATATCTTCAACTGCCTAGTAGTTGAAAACTAACTAAACCTGGTTCCTAAGCCTTATGAAATTATTATTTAGAAGAGACTTTTCTAACGCAAAACCTGCTACTACATTGCCCCTTCTGCAAAAGTTGATAGAAATGGGGCCATAATTTATTTGAACAAAACAAAACAACTCTAAACAACTCCCACAGAAAAACTCTTCCATAGGATTTAGAAATATGCAAATTTAATTGACTCAGTGGTCTCTCTGCCTTTTGTATACTTTCTTTTGTGAGCACATTCAGTTTTGCAATGATTTCTTTGACCATGGCCAACTTTTATCCCATAAGTACGCTCTGCTTCATTGTCTTTTACATTGCACTCTGTGTATCATGTCTAAGATCTTTGGTGCATAATGGGAAGCCAGAGGAGGCCCTTGTGATGCCAAGGTGGCTAAATTTTAAACAATTGAGTCCCTTTTAGGATGGCACCTGGACACAGCTCCCTGAGCCATGGAGAAATACAATATAGAATTTCTCCACTGCTGACCACAAGGGGAGAGCTGCTAATTAGCCAAACCCTGCAGCTGGGTTTGGGACCTGTAATAGATGAGTCTTTTGTTCTGTGGATGCAAGTGCCAAGCACTTTTCACCAGGGCTGAACGACTCCCCTCTTCCTGTCTGGAGCTCTCCTACCTGCTTTATTACCACCCCTTGACCTGTCTAAGGTTTTCCAAGGCACAATTGACAATTCAAAGCTGTATGAATCAATACTCTGATTTGCAAGGTTTCTCATTACCTTAATTTGTAGTTAAGTAATTAATAAAACACACATTTACTGAGGATTCTGTGCTCCAGTGGGCTCTGAGGTGTTAGCGGTGAACAGACTATAATGCTTGTGTGCAAAGTTTGACCCTTTTGCTGACTAGTAATTGATTACAATGAATCATGACGTTACAAGATAGCACAGGGCATTGTAGATTCCTGTGGCGGGTGGAAGAAGTCCTCCTAGAAGTGGTGACAGTGTCATTGTGTAGGCCAACTCACAGGAGGTCTTGGTCATGGTCTTCTCAATTATTTTAGACTTCAAAGTCCTCATTATATCCCAGTTCTGTCTTTGTGCTCAGACTGTGGTACCTCAAAGAAGCCAAGTAATTACCAAGTTTTACTTTCTCTCACCATCTAATTCTGCCTTGTCTTAGTAGTCTATGAAGCGTTCATCACTTTGCTCTGATATAGTTGAACTCTTCTTGTCCTTCCTATTTTGCTGCTTTAAGCAATTGGTTTTGATTCCTCCTCCTGGAAATAATTCCTCCCCCCATTCCTCATCTTTTTTTGTGTGAAATACTTTATTTATTGCTATTTTTCCTTGTCTCTGTACTTTTTAATTTCTTTTTAATTTTTTCTTTTCTTGGATATTTTATTTATTTATATTTCAAATGTTAGCCCCTTTCCCAGTTTCCTCTCTATTAGTCTCCAATCCTACCCCCTTCTTTTATGAAAGTGCCCCCCCACCCCACTCTCACCTCCCTGCCCTGACATTCCTCTATACTGGGGCATCAAGACTTCATAGGACCCAAGGGCCTCTTCTCCCATTGATGCCAGACAAGGCCATCCTCTGCTACATATGCAGCTGGAGCCATGGGTCCCTCCACGTGTACTCTTTGGTTGGTGGTTTAGTCCCTGGGAGCTCTGGGGGTTCTGCTTGGTTGATATTGCTGTTCTTTCAACGGGGTTGCAAACCCCTTCAGCTCCTTCAGTCCATTCTCTAATTCCTCCATGTCCTTCAACAGAGAAATGGATATAGAATATATATATATATATTCATATGTACATTCACACACAAGGAATCAAGTGGATTCTTTGGTGTATGTATGGTGTTAACATTCAAACCCAGGGCTTTCATCCACTAAGCGAGTGGTCTGCGATTGAGGTATACCACCAATCCAAGTATACTCCCTTGTCATCTGTGGTTTTCACTGACCTTATGTTATGGTCATCTGTAAGCTTAATTTGAATGATTAAATTAATCTTTCATTTTTGGACATTGAGATAGACATTTCCAATAATAGAGTTATTGGAAAATATGTTTCAGTAGATAATTGTATTCTTTAAGAGTGGTTCCCCTACCTGTTGTCGATTAATAAGCTCTAGAGGGAAACAATTCAGTTTTCTTCAAGGATTAAGGGTGTGAGAGTCTAACCCATGCTCCAGGAGATGGCCCTAAAGTTATGGATGTACAGACACTAAATGGATTCTCTTTAAAAACAAACCCCTGATATTATGAGGAAAAATCAATAGGTTAGGGGTTTGAGGGTGGAGAAGGAATTGTAGAAGAGGTAATAGGATTGGGCCAAGTCCAATTCTATATGTTTATGCTATACCTATGCATGGTATTCTCAAATGGTTAAAAAAGAAGGAAAAATTTTCTCCTTCAGTGATTGTGCATAGGGAGGCTGGAGTTTGAATTGGAGTGTTTTCTTTGATAACCCACTTTCTACTGTCTTTTCTGAGACAGTCTCTCACTGAACCCAGAATGTACTGATTTGGCAAGACTAGCTGGCCAGCAAGCTCCAGAGTTCTTCGTGTCTCTGTTCTCCAATATTGTGACTCCAGGGATGTGTCTCAATGGTCAACCAATAACTCTTTTTAACCTGAGTCCTGGTAGTCTAAACTCTGGTCCTTAGGCTTGTTGCATAAGGATAGCAGATGACAGAGGGTGATAATCTTTAACAATGGCTAGCCTAGAAAGTATATGCTAATCAATTGATATATGTAATTAAGAATGCAAAGCAATTTTATCCCCAAAGAGTACCATTTAGAGCATAGAGATCCTGTCTCCTTTCTACTTTCTCTGTTGCTGTGAACACAATATGGTGGTGGGGGAACTCCTAGATGAAAGAAAGTTTGTTGTCATGGTCACCACTGATGAATTTCTGCTTCTGAGGACCTCACAAAAGGATGCTAGCAAACTGAAATGATTCTTTAAACTAACCTTTTGAACCACGCTCGAATGGAAGGCCACACACATTAGAGCATTTTGGCAGTGTGAACTGGCCCCAATGGGGAAAGAGAAAAAGAGAACACAAAGTTTGATGGGAAGGAAAAAGGGTTGGTCCTAGAAAAGGTGGGGAAGAAGGTTAAATATGATCACAATACATTTCATGAAAACTAATCAAAATTTAAAAATGATCTTTTGTAAGTGACTTTGAGATTAAAGATGGTTTTGGCTCTGTCTAGGGTTTATCTGTGAATTGCCTTTAAATTTTTAATCATGTTATTCCTGGTTTCTCTCTCTTCCTCCCTGCCTTCATCCTGTGTCAAGATTTTTGAGGCTAAACTGTTTTTGTTTGTTTGTTGTTGTCGTTATTGTTGCTTTCAAAATTGAAATGGGGATAGCAGGACTTACACAGATGCTATTAAAAGTGTACCGGCCACTGTCTAATTGGAAGAGATGGGCAGCCTCCTTATGGAGATGGCCCTCATGCTTATTTTGTTAGGGTAGAATGAGCTTCTATGTCACAGGCACCTGATTTCAAATCTTCTATATACTATAATTCTAAAAACAATACCTTGTACCCCCTGGGCTTCCCCCTTTTTTTTAACATGTGGACAATAGCAGTTCCTCACAATACTGTTGGAAGAATGAAGGCAAATGCCAACACAATGTCTGTCTCAAATGTCTGCCTCTAAAGTGATCTTCCTGTTCTGAGAAAACAAGTCAGAAGACAGAAACATAAAGGGATACTGGGAGATGTGCTTTAGCTTCAGAACTTTTTTCCTCTTTTCTTTCTGGAAAACATTCTTGTCATTTAAGATCAACAATGACTCTGTGTTTTCCCCCTTTACACTGGCATGTCAAAATGCTAAATTTTCTCCAGTGACATGGATTTGCCAGTCATCAAAAATGCTGAGAAAAATCAGTATTACTAAAACAATTATTTTGAGATTTTTAAAGTCCCAAATTGACACAAAAGATGCAGCGAGTGATGAAAAGCTGCTGCAGGTGCTGCAAATGTTACAAGTGCTGCAGGTGCTACAGGTGCTGCAGGTGTTACAAGTGCTGCAGGTGCTGCAGGTGCTCCAGGTGTTACAGGTGCTGCAGGTGCTGCAGGTGCTGCAGGGGCATTACTTTCATGCTCCCCATCCCAACTGAAAGATTGATTCCTACTGATGGATAGGTTTGGTTTTTAAGTCTAGATAAAATTACAGAGCGATAACAACCAAGCATTGGATACTGCATATCCTGGAGCTAATCTGAGTATAAGAATTCCAGAGATGTGTTATGGAACGATTTGTTACTACTGGGTTTTGGGAGGGTGTAGGTACAAGCACGGGCAGCTCTTGTACTTGTGTGGGTGTTTCTACATAGAGTAGCAGTCCGGCTTGCAGTCCAGCATGACGGCTAAACTCAGCCTAACCATCTGCTTAGCATTCAGTCTCAATGAGGATATTTCAACTGTCTGCACTGTATTTCCCTTCCTTATAAAATTGGGTTGCTAATAAAATCTGGTTTTGGGAGGGCTTAGGAAATATATAGGACTCAATGCATGTAGCATGGCTGACACGTAGCATGGTCTTGAAGTGTCGTTGTTATGAAGGTGTAAGCCTAGGCAAATGCCAGAGACTTGGCTTCTAACTCCAGCACCAACAGACTGGCATTTGGATGCTTATGTAATGTGCTCTTCCTTTTGAACTATATTTCCTTGATAGAAAAATACAAGGATTAAGATAGCATCAAAAATATCTTCCAGTTTCATGCACAGTTCTGTAAAGTATGACATGATCATGTTTTTTGAACACAGAATTATTTAGAAAGGTATAAACTTTATGTTATCAAACTTAGTCCTGTGAGAGTTAATTTTAGCCCTCTGCCTTATTTGTTTCTTCTTGTCCTTGTGTATACATATTGTGTGCATGTATGTACATGTGTATGTGTGTTTATTTATATGTGTCTCTGTGTGTGTGTGAAGTTTGTCCATCACTCATTTTCCATCTTACTTTTGGAGTCAGGGTCTCTGAGCTTGCAGCTTGCTTGTTCAATTAGTCTGGGTGGCCAGTAAGGCCCTGGGATCTGCTAATTTCCCAAGTCAAGGATTCCAAACTCACTCCAGCTGACTTGCCATTTACATGAGTGCTAGAGACAACACTTGGAACTTCAGCCTTCTTTGACTAGCTTTTATTGACTGAACCATCTCTACAACTTTATAATTTTTAATAACTGCTCTTAAGAATATGGTTTTTTGAACCATGCAAGTGTGAATGGTATAAAAAGTAAAAACGAAAACAAAAACAAAACAACAACAACAAAAAACAAACACAAGGCATTGTCCTAACTCTGAGCAACAGACTCATTAAATATTTAATTGTTTAAATTAAAAAATGTAGAGCCTTTGATCAATAAAAATGTAGTGATTGTGTTTAATATATGATTATTTAGATTGTGATCCTGTAGTCTGTTTTCAGAAGGGGGCCCAAAGATACAGTTATGAGAGAAAGTGTGTGTGTGTGTGTGTGTGTGTGTGTGTGTGTGTGTGTGTGTGTGTATGTATGTATGTGCATCTATCTGTTTGTTCATCTACAAAATTTCTCTTTAGGATCATTCTTTTTTCTGTGTTAATCTGAAAATTTCAAGCTTAATCATTATTCTGTCTATGCATGACCTGCTACATCAATTCCAAACAGGAAAAGCTTAACGTTTGTTATAGGTTTTGTGGATTAATATATAGAAAATTAATGTCTATAAACCCTTCTTATTCTGCATAGAGAAACTTCCAGAGGTATTCTTGCCCTGCATAACTTGTTATTTTCTTATTTGTTCTCACCTCAGCAGCATGTATACTAAATTTGGGACAATTCAGGGATGATTAGCATGGCCCCTATGCAAGGATGCCATGCATGTGAGTAGGTTTTTCTTTCTAGCATCCTATCAACAATAAAAGGAGTACATCCACTAATATAAAACAACAGAGTTTGAGACTTCTAATCTCTAGATCCGTGCTGTAAAAAATATGTGTTGTTTTAAGACACAAAATTACTGGCTATTTGTTACATCAGCAAAAGGAAAGTAATATAACATGGTAGCACTTTGCTTACCTGTTTAGAAAGGGACATTTAGACATTCTATAAGTATCATGAAAAAAAGAATGTTATTACCAATAATTAAATTTTGTGGGCTATTTAGCGTCTCAGAAGATTTGTTCTTACAATTACAACCTCTTCATCTTCTCTAGGGCAGTTCTATGAAGCTATTTATTTGTTTGGATGACAGGGTATATTTATCTTCCTCCAGGAATAAGACAGTCTCAAATTCCCCCATTTTATGCAATTTTTATGTCCATAAAATGTTCCAGTTTCCCAATAATACTTTAAATCCCTTAGAAATAATATATTTTACTAGTCCCAGGAGATGAGTTCTTATCTAAAGAAAACAATACTGTTTGGAAGGAATAGCAGACCATAAATAAGTATAGGAATTGCTTACTAATGGACTCTGCCTTTTGTGCGTTCTCCCAATGTGCATGCCTACCTCTGTGCCTAAGAATAAGGAAGTGTCCTCTATTGGATGTTGTGTTAGTGAAGTTTTTCCCAATCTGTAGATTGCCAGTTTGTTCTATTGACTATGTCCTTTGTCTTACAGAAGCTTTTCAGTTTCATGAGGTCCTATTTATCAATTCTTGATCTTAGAGCCTGAGCAATTGGAGTTCTGTTTATTCCTAAACACCCTCCCCCAGTGTCAATAAGTTTGAGGCTCTTTCTTACTTTCTTTTCTATTAGATTCAGTGTATCTGGTTTTATGTTGTGGTCCTTGATCGGACTTGAGCTTTGTGTAAGGTGACAAATATGGATCTATTTTCATTTTTTCTACAAACTGACTGTGTTAGACCAGCACCATTTATTAAAAGTGATTTCTTTTTTCCATTATACATGTTTGGCTTCTTTGTCAAAACAAAGTGTCCATAAGTGTGTGGTTTTATTTCTGGGTCTTCAGTTATGTTCCATTGATCAATGTGTCTGTCTCTGTACTAATACTATGCAACATTTATCACTATTGCTCTGTAGTATAGCTTTAGGTCAGGGATGGTGATTACCCCAGAAGTTCTTTATTTTTTATAATTGTTTTTGCTATCCTGAGGGTTTTTTTCCATATGAAATTGAGAATTGCTCCTTTCATGTCTGTGAAGAATTGTATTGGAATTTTGATGGAGATTGTGTTGAATCTGTAGATTGATTTTGGTAGGATGACCATTTTTTACTACTACTTACTATTGGTTAATCTTACCAATCCATGAGCATGGGGGATCTCTCCATTTTCTGAGGTTTTTTATTTTTTTTAGACTTGAAGTTCTTGTCATACAGATCTTTTACTTGTTTGGTTAGAGTAACACCAAGATATTTTATGTAATTTGTGACTATTGTGAAGGGTATTATTTCCCTATTTTCTTTCTCAGCCCATTTATAATTTGTATAAAGATGGCTACTGATTTGTTTGAATTAATTTTATATCAAGTCACTTTGCCGACTCAGCTGTAGAAGTTCTCTGGTAGAATTTTTGGGGTTGCTTATGTATACTATCATATCATCTGCAAATAGTGATACTTTGACATCTTTGATGGCTAATAACCAAAATATATTAAAAAAACTTAAGAAAGTAACCACCAGAGAAAAAACAAACAACCCAATCAAAAAGTAGGGTATAGAGTTAAACAGAGAATTCACAGCAGAAGAATTTTGAATGGCCGAGAAGTATTTAAAGACATGTTCCAGGTCATTAGTGATCAGGGAAATACAAATCAAAACGACTCTGAGATTCTACCTTACAGCAATAAGAATGGTTATGATCAAAAAACTCAGGTGACAGCATATATTAGCAACAATTTAGAGAAAGAGGAACAGCCCTCCATATTTGGCGGGATTGCAAACTGGTACAATCACTCTGGAGATCAACCTGGAGGTTCATCAGAAAATTGGAAATTGGTCTACCTGAAGCTCCAACTACCATTCTTGGGTATATGCCCAAAAGATGACCCACCATGTCACAGGGGCAAGTGTTCCACGATGTTCATAGCAGGCTTATCTGTGATAGCCAAAAGCTAAAAACAACCCAGATGTCCCATGACAGAAGAATGGATATAGAAAATGTGGTTCATTTACACAATGGAATACTCTTCAGCTACTAAGAACGAGAACATCACAAGTTTTGCAGGAAAATGGATTGAATTAGAAAATATCACCCTGAGTGAGGTAACTCAAACCCCAAAGGACATACATGTTATGTACTCACTAATAAGTAGATATTAGTCAAATAATCACAGAACGCCCAGGATGCAATCTATAGAACTCAAGAAGGTTAACAAGCTGAAGGGCCCAAGTAAGGAGGCCTCAATTCCACTTGGAAGGCAGAAGAAAGCAATCGCAGGGAGCAGATGAAGGGAGGGACTTAGGTAGGAGAAGTGGGGGAAGGAAAAAGGGAAATATGATCAGATATTGGGGTTAACAGGATGAGAGAAACCCTGCGGACTATCAGAATGAATGACAATATGTAACCTCAGGGGGCTGGGAGACGGGGGGGACCCTCTAGAATGTACCAGATACCTGGGAGGTGAAAGACTCTCAGAACCCAAAAGGAGAAACCTTAGATGAAATGCCCTATAATGGGGAGAAGGAAATTGTAGAGTCTACCTCCAGTAGAAAAGACACAGCATCAAGTGGAGGGATGGGGTTTCGATTCCACAGTCAAAAAGTCTGGCCTAGAATTGTTCCTGTCTAAAAGAACTGCAGGGACAAAAATGAAGAAGAGACTGAGGGAAAGGAGGTCCAGTGACCAGCCCAACTTAGGATCTATCTCAAGGGGAGGTTCTAAGGCCTGACACTGTTACTGATGCTATCTGTGGTGTGCTTGCAGACAGGAGCCTAGCATTGATGTCCTCTGAGAGGCCCAACAAGCAGCTGACTGAGACAGAGGCAGATACTTACATCCAACCAATGTTCTGAATCAGGGACCCCTGTGGTTGAATTAGGAAAAAGCTGGAAGAAGCTGAGGAGGAGGGTGACCCCATAGGAAGACCAGAAGTCTCAAGTAAACTGGACCCTTGAGATCACTTAGATATTGAGCCACAGGCAGCATACAAGGTCTGGTCTGAGGTCCCTGGCACATATACACAGAGGACTGCCTGGCCTGACCTCTGTGCGAGAAGATGTGCAGAACCCTAGAGACCTTGGAGGCTCCAGGAAGTAATGGGGCCTGGCAGAATGTGAGGTGTGTTGAGGACATCCTCTTGGAGACAAGGGGGAGGAGGAATGGGATGAGGAACTGTGGGAGGGTGAACGGGAGGGGGGAAATGGCTGGTCTGTAAAAAAGTAAAACTAATAAGAGGAGAAAGAATAAGAAAGTGTCATCCATTATTAGTACAGCATAGGCCTTCTAGCTGTGCTAGCCAAGGCTCAACCTTTACTTTTGTGCTGGACATTTAGTTCACTGACATTGAAGCCCTGTTACCATCTGTATCTAGGAGCAGGCTTCCCAGAAGCACAGTGAGTTTTAAATTAGTGCATGGAGGTGGCAGGTTGTGATTAAAGCTGTAGAAATGCTTTCTTTTCTCCTACTGATGGTGACTGTTAGTGCCTGGTGATCTCAGACACCAGAAGATGACCTCACTGTCTCCGTCAGACTTAGTCAAAGTAAAACAGGAATTCCACGTGACCCATCATTTAAATCTCTCACCTAAATCTGAAATAAATGCCATGTGACCCACTAAAACCTTAGTATTTAATTTCTAGCATTGGCTTAATTAATTAATAAGTCTCTTTAATCTTCAAGTACAATAAAATTCCATGTAATTTTATCAGTATCCAGCTTTCATTTTCTCTCAAAAATATATTCAAGAGATAAATCTGGAGAAAAATGAATATGTTGCACAAATAAAGTATTGAATTGTTTTTTCAAAAAAGAGAAAAAGAAAAAGAAAATTCTGTATAAGGTTTGCAGTCATGACAAAGGTATTGAAATAGAAATACATGCTTGTGTGCACATATCAATATTCCACATTTTCTTCTATGTTTAAAATCTCCCAGAGACTAAACCACCAACCAAAGAGTACACATGGAGGGACCCATGGGTCCAGCTGCATATGTAGCAGAGGATGGCATTGTCAGGCATCAGTGGGAGGAAAGGCCTTAGTCCTGTGAAGGCTCGGTGCTTCAGTGCAAGGGAATGCCAGGGTAAAGAGGCAGGAGTGGGTGGGTGGGTGGGGCAGCACTTTTATACAAGCATGGGGAAAAGAGATGAGATAAGGGGTTTCTGGAGGGGAAGCCGGGAAAGGGGATAACATTTGAAATATAAATAAATAAAATATCCAATTAAAAAAAATAAAATCGGGGCTGGGGATTTAGCTCAGTGGTAGAGCGCTTACCTAGGAAGCGCAAGGCCCTGGGTTCGGTCCCCAGCTCCGAAAAAAAGAACCAAAAAAAAAAAAATAAAATCTTCCAAGGCCTTTTTATTTGTTTTGTCACTGGCCTTATTGTATGCATGTGAACAAGGAGATGTCTTTGCAAGCCCAGCTTGGCCCTGATCAGGGTTGGAAGCTCAAGACTCCACATGCTAAGACCTCACTTCAGTTACAGAAGACCCAGGAATAAATTCTTGAAGAAGCATGTGGTTCATCTTACTTCTAAAGAGATACTAAAAACTTAAAGAGTACAGTGAGGGAAGTTGTGTATAGATGTCCATGCGAGATAGTTTTAGGAGAGATGGTGGGAACAAAGGTCCATAAACAAATGGTGGAACCAACTCAAGAAAAACCAAAGCTGTTCACCAGTCTGAACTTAAGACTACCAAAGAGAATTGGTCAAGTGTTGGTTGTGCATAAACTCATGTCGAACTGACAAGAATGTCCTGCATTGTGATAGAGTAGAAGTAGAGTTGCGTTTTCGCTGAGACAGAAGAGCTCAGTCCAATTCTTTCTGTTCTCCTGCTGGTTATTCCCTAGTCCCAGGATGCATCCTCTAATGTGTTTGGTTTGCTAGAAGCTGCTGATGAATTTACACAAAAATGTAATCCTTGTGTAATTGTGAGCTAGGAGACACGGGATGGTGGGATGAGAGAGAACCATATAAAACCTGTAATTGGGGTCCCTGGAGGTGAAGACTCAGTAATTGGATTGGGTAAAACTCAAAGCCTGGTTGCCCTTTGTATTAAACATAGGAACATGCTTCCATGGAGGGAGAACCACCTTGGGTATATTAGTTTTCATGCTATTCCCACTGGCCAGTAGCAAATGGGCACCGAGAATGGAAACTCACGACGGCATCCACAGTGTTGACTTCTGTTCAAGCTCTTGTCACAGAAAGACTCATGTCCACGATCCATATTGAACATAGCGTGTAGGGAAGGCTGACCCTATTGAAACAGGTTTATTCCATTTCTCAAGAATGTTCTCTCAAAAGACCAGATGTCTGGGATTTGGGTGTGTGAAGACAATCCTGTAGTAAACCACGGCAAATGACAGTTTGGTCACACAGAGGTCAGGGCTCCCACTCAGAAAATCAGTCACATTTGTTACTTTGCCAATTCAACATGCACTCCAGCGGCTCTCATCTGGGTAGCATTCTGCTTTACTTGCCTGAACTTATTAGGAAAAGATGAGATCAAGTGGGATTGTCCCTGTATCATCCAAAAAGCTGGATAGCTGCTCTCTCTCTTTTTTAAAAATAATTGTGAAATGCTGGATGTAAATTCATTTGAAATTAGCATAATTTGATATGTTTTTATTTTAATATGCAGGAAATAGTATACCAGGCTCCATTATGAGTTACAGAATGATTTCATTAGCATAATTGAAACAGATGCTATTTCTTAGGATAATAGGTAGATGTGCAAAAAGATATTAAGCTACTGTCTTCAGACTGTTTTTATGCTGCAATGTGTTTTCAGGCAAACAACTTTAACAATGATGTCCAGGAGCATACAGTCAAAAGGATAATAAAACAAATTAAAAAATTGCAGCCAAGTTAGACCTCCCTTGGGAAGCAGGAGCTTAGGAAATTAGTCATTTTTTGTTGGCAAATTAACAAGATATAATTGGAATAAATTGTTTCCTTTAATATCTTAGCACAATGGCTATAGTCCTATGAATAACTAGACATCGTTTCAATGCTATAAAATAGTCCAAAATGCTAAGGAATCTAAAATGGGTTTGATTTCAAAACTGGGAGTACAAGTATGTGTATAAGGAAATATCTTGGTGATGGTACCCAAGTATGCACATGGTATTAATTTATGTTCTGTAGATGTTTTATATATACATGTGAAAGCAGTTTAAATAATATTTTTAATATACCAGAATTGTCACTGTTACATGCCACATGAGCGCACTATATATTACTCATGGCTTAGTAGTTAGTTATCTTGGTTAGGGTTACTATTACTCTGATGAAACACCATGACCAAAGCAACTTAGAAAGGGTAGGGTTCATTTCACTCACAGCTCCACGTTACTGTTCATCATCAAAAGTACTGAGGGCAGGAACTCATACAGAGCAAAAACCTTGAGGCAGGAGCTGATGGAGAGACCATAGAAGGGTGCCACTTATTGGCTTGCTGTCCATGGCTTACTCAGTATACTTTGTAATAGAACTCAGGACCCTCAGCCGAGGGATGGCACCACCCACAATGGCCTGAGTGCTCCCATATTCATTAATTAAGAACATGACAAGGACATCTGGAGAGCATGGCCTGTGGAATAAATTAAGCAGGGATCATAGGGGATCATTGAAGCAGCAGTCAAGCAGCCTTCACGGGTCTGTGTTAGGTTCTCTGCATATATGCTATGGTTATTGGCTTGGTATCTTCTGGGACTCTTGAGAGTGGGAGGAGGGGATGTCTATGACTCTTTTGCCTGCTCCTTGGACCCCTTTCTTTTTTTTTTATCATTAACTTGAGTATTTCTTATTTACATTTCGAATGTTATTCCCTTTCCCGGTTTCAGGGCAAACATCCCCCTAATCCCTCCCCATCCCCTTCTTTATGGGTGTTCCCCTCCCCACCCTCTCCCCATTGCCGCCCTCCCCGCAACAATCTAGTTCACTGGGGGTTCAGTCTTAGCAGGACCCAGGGCTTCCCCTTCCACTGGTGCTCTTACTAGGATATTCATTGCTACCTATGAGGTCAGAGTCCAGGGTCAGTCCATGTATAGTCTTTAGGTAGTGACTTAGTCCCTGGAAGCTCTGGTTGCTTGGCATTGTTGTTCATAAGGGGTCTCGAGCCCCTTCGAGCTCTTCCAGTTCTTTCTCTGATTCCTTCAACGGGGGTCCTATTCTCAGTTCAGTGGTTTGCTGCTGGCATTCGCCTCTGTATTTGCTGTATTCTGGCTGTGTCTCTCAGGAGCAATCTACATCCGGCCCCTGTCGGCCTGCACTTCTTTGCGTCATCCATCTTGTCTAATTGGATGGCTTTGTATGTATGGGCCACATATGGGGCAGGCTCTGAATGGGTGCTCCTTATGTGTCTGTTTTAATCTTTGCCTCTCTATTTCCTGCCAAGACCCCTTTCTTCCTACTGGGTTGCCTTACCAGCCTTGATGTGAGGTTTTATGCTTTAGCTTACTGTATCTTATTGTACCATGTTCAATGGATGCTCTTGGGAGGCCTGCTCTTTTGGGGAGTCAGAAGGAGTGAATATGGGGGAGAACGGAGGACTGGAAGGTGTAGAGAGAGGGGAAGCTGCAGTGCATGAGAAAAGAATAAATTTTAAAAAGTCGCAGCCGGTTCTTATGGAAGCATTTTTATTTTATTTTTTTTTTTGGTTGAGACTCCTTCCTTTCTGATGACTCTAGCTTGGTTAAGTTGACATAAATTTAAAAATCTAGCCAGGACTGTAGTAACACATACAAAGTTTCTGATCTTAGAGTATTTAAGATTTTTTTCTATTAGGAATGCTCAGCTTATTCTATGAAAAGTCATATATTTCTCTGACTTAAATGATAAGAGCTTCTGTTGTAGATAATATTTAAATATTCAAATTTATCATTAGGTATTTATGAATCTGAATCTAATCTCTCTCTCTCTCTCTCTCTCTCTCACACACACACACACACACACACACACACACACACACTTGGTTTATATCTCACTCATTTTCTGCAAAGTAATTTTGAAAAGGGCAAGTTAGTGAACTCAAAAAAATACATCAACGCTTTACTTACCTTCACTTAGTTTTACACACACACACACACACACACACACACACACACACACACACACACAATCGAAACAATGCTGAAAAGATTATTGCTTCACATTTTGTGAATAGCTGAAGGAAGAATTAGAGAAGTTTTGTGTTAGTAGGAATGGGCTGCACAAGCTCTTACATTTGAACGCTTAGTTACCAGAGAGCGGCATTATTTGAGAAGGATTAGGAGCTATGGCCTCGTTGGAAAAGAGTTTTACTGGGTGTAGAGGCTCTAGGCCTAGAGTTTCTTATTCTCTGTGTCTGTGTCTGTCTATTTGTCTGTCTCTCTCTCCTTCTGTGTATCATTCTCTGTCTTTCCCACTCCTTTCTCCTCTGCCTATTAATCAGAATGTTCTCTCATGCACTTTTTGATTTGTTTGATATTTTGTCTTGTTTCCTTTTTTCTACTTTTAAAATTTTTTGTTGGTCTGTTCTGATTTTTCATTTTTGGGAGTTTTCCTAGTTATTTTAATTTTTGAGAGAAACAGAACCACAAATCCGAGTGGGTAAGTAGATAGTAGGACATCAGTGAAGAGTTGGGAGATGAAAAGAATATGATCAAAATAAATTGTATATAAAGTTAAAAAGTAGGTATCTCAAAAAAGAAAAAGCAACTTTTAAAAGAAGTTGAAAAGTAAAACAACAGTTTATTGAAAGAATACTTACTTACAGTGTGTATAGTTGACTGTTTTATTTCAGGGATCCAAGAACAAACAACCCTATACAAAAGGACAAAGCAACACCAGAATATTCACAAGTAAATGTAGGCAAATTTTCTCTGAACTCATCAATAAAGTGTTCAATGCCCTTAGCTCCTGGGATTGCACCAAGGGACCAATTTAAATCCCACTTTCAATGTCATGCAGGAGGGCAAGAGTATAGTGTTCACTGATTTTAGAGAGCAAAGTATCTTGAAAGAATCAGAATTTGAGTTGATCTTTAAGATGCTTTTCTGACAAATGACAAAAGACAGTAATCCCTGCAGGTGCTGGAACACTGAGGTGAAGCAGAGCAACACACATTGAAGGTTAGCAATGGTCAATCTGGCATTGCTACTCACTAGCCTGAGGGTCACAATTATCCTTTAAAACCGTTCTTATTCTTTGTCTACAGAATTTGAAGCAATACCTATTTTTAGCATTGTTTCCATATATATCATATATTTATATATAGTATATGAGTAATATGTAATAGATATGGCTGAAACATTTTGTCCAGAAAAGTAATCAAAGTTTTAATCAAACTGAAAATATAAATAAGTGAAGATAAGTGTAGCATTAGGGTATTCTTTGAGTTCATTAACCTGCCCTTTACAAAATTGCTTTTCAGAAAATGAATGAGATATAATGCAACATATGTATATAGGTATACATATTGCATATAAACATTATATATAAATATTACAAAATTATATTGAGATATAAGGCCATATATATCTATGTCTATAGACAGATATGAGAAAGACAATGAAATGATTTCTTTATTAATGTAATGACAATGAAATGATTTCTTTATTAATGTAATTGAAATCTGAATAATCAGATTTGAACTCATAAATACCTGAAGATAAATTTGAATGTTTGACTATTATCCATGACAGAAGACCTTATTTAGGTCAGTCATAGAAATATATGCTTTTTCATAGAATGGGATGAACACTCCTAACCCCAAAATCTTAAATACTTTAAGATCTGAAACTCTGGGTTACTGCTAGCTAGATTCATGTCAACATAGTACAAACTAAAGTCATCAGAGGAGGGAGCCTCAATTGAGAAAATGCCTCCCTAACATCCAGCTATAAGTCATTTTTAAATTAGCGATTAATAGGGAAGGCCCAGCCCATTGTGGGTGGTTCCATCCTTAGGCTGGTGGTCCTGGGTTCCTTCCTTTGCCAATGAGTTAATGTTGTCTTTTGAGGAGCAAACAGTCTATATTTTGAAGGGTTGAATGTATCATTTCTTTTTATAGAAAACTGCATTGCTTTAAAGAAATGTTTGTCTAATAGCATGTCTACTTTTGTAAGCCTTTCATCTTTCTCATACCTCAGTTTTTGATTCATCTTACAATATACTTGTTTTTACATGTGTAGTGGGCTTATGGCCTCATAAACCCATTATAAGTTCAAAACATTGAAAATCAAAATGCACTGAGTGCCCCTCACTTACTGAGGATCATAGCTTAGCTTTGTTGACCTTAAAGAGTACGTTCCTATAGTAGACTACAACAACCAAATGCAAAGTCCATTTTACAAAAAGTTTCATATTATTTATTGAATAGTGTATCCAAAAATGCTGGCAACCTTTGTATAACAGGGTCATTTAGAGTTCTGATTGTGTAGCTAACCGGAAGCTCTGGCTTATTGCTGCTACCAAGAATTATGACTGAATAACATACTTCATCCCTCACTCAGAGAAAGATAAAAGTTCAGTGTTCAAAGTATGGTTTCTATCAAGTTAGACTAGTTCTTGTACTTTTGTAAAACTGAAAGGTTCAATTAGTTTAAATCTTAAATCTTTAGCAGTAGATATACAAGCACTGTCTGTAATTTTTATTTATAATGGAGAATACACATATTTTTCACTACTGTGGTATTTCTTTTTTCTGTTAATATAGCAACATTTTTAAAGAAAGGCTTTTTTTCCCACAGTCTGATTAATATTGTAATTAATATTGAATTAAATCTCACATAATCTGTCAATTCTGTTCTGTTGACCTATTTGTCTGTTATTGGTCAATGCCACACAAACTCATGTAAGATATTCTATAGTATATTATTGTATATTATTCTAAAGTAATGAGTATATGTGGTTATGAAGGTCAAGAAAATACATCCTTTTGATTATACATTTAGATTTCAATGAACTTTTTAAACTCTAAGGAAACAGTGTTTTAGAAATTCCAGGTTTTCTGATTCACAAGCACACTACACCTCTATTTTGAGTTTTAAAGTGTTTTCTTCAGCAATGCTGAAAATGATACTGTTTTGAAGATTACACATGTAATAGTTCTAACTTTTTCTTTTTGGTTTTCTCTTCATCTTAAACATGATATTATAAGTAATCTAAAGGAATTAAGTGAAGATATGGGTAATATTGTTATCTATTTATTTATATTAATTTCTGATGATCTTAGTTATTTGCATTCATTTCTGATGATCTTTATTCATTCTGGAAAATATGAAGACATTTACTAATTATAATTTCTGTCAACTAAATAGCTTCTTATACTATTAATTTGTGTTAGAAATCTATAGATTTATCTTCTCTTAAGAAGTCTAGGGGTGGGGACATCCTCTTGGAGACAGGGGGAGGAAATACGAGATGGGGAGCGGTTGGAGGGCAGACCAGGAGGGGATGAAGACCGAGTACAAAACAGGACTAAAGAATAAAAAAAGATTAATTCAATTTCAAACCTGAACTCTACATATAAGCAGCCTTATAAGCAACTTAAGTGTGTCAATTATTAGACAAAACAATTAAAAACTATTACTACTGGCATACCTGGCAAACCCCTCTTCAATGATTCTTTCCTATTTCTTAGTATTTGGAAGGCCATGGAAGGATAATTGTAAAACTTAATGAAAACAAATGCTAATTGAAAATTAAAAAAAGAGAAGTCTATACATTGTTGTGCTGCCAGTATTTTATAGTTGGAGGAACATACAATGTGTATTCAGATGCTGATCTCTATGCCCAGACATCTGTTTATAGCCCAGAAGTCGGAGTGGTCAAGCATCTTTAGACTCAATTCTATGTAAACAATTGTTTTCCATCATCTTTGATTGATTAAAAAGAGTTGATCAGCCCATGGCTATGCAGGAAAGGACAGAGGAGGTGGGGCATCGGAGCACAGGGAAGGACTACCAGAGATAAGAGAGGCAAGAGAAAAGGAGGAGAGGAAGAGAAGAAGGTGTAGAGAGACCAGTAGGAGTTGCCATGCGGACACACATGGAGCTCAGTAAGCCAGGGCAAGACTCAGATTAAAGGTAAAGGACCACATGGCTGGGAAATAGGCAGTCTTGGAATGTTAAAATAGATCAGAACCTGCCTAGCACTGTGCCACCAGCTTGTAAATAAAATTACAAGGTCTCTGTGTCATTTACTAGGGAGCTAGAACAGGCTAGAGTGAGTATAGAAACCCAAAGACTACACATGGACAGACCCATGGCTCCAGCTGCATACGTAGCAGAGGATGGCCTTTTTGGGCACTTATGGGAGGGGAAGCCCTTGGTCCTGTCAAGTCTGGATCCCCGAGTGCAGGGGAATGTTGGGGGGCAGGAAGAGGAGGTGGTTGGGAATGGGGAACACCCTTATTAGAAGAAGAAGGGGATGGGATAGGGGACTTATGACTGGAAACTGGGGAAGGGAATAACATTTGAAATGTAAATAAAAAATATCCCCCCCCAAATGAAACACTCCAAAGTTATTGAGGAGTAAAGGGGGTAAAGCAATGCCCCTAAATAACTATTACAGTTTCTTCCCATGACTTCTGGACTACATTTTCTTACAGGAGATTAGTCTTCCTTCCTTCCTTCCTTCCTTCCTTCCTTCCTTCCTTCCTTCCTTCCTTCCTTCCTACCTTCCTCCCTCCCTCCCACCTTCTTCTTCCTTCCTTCCTTCCTTCCTTCCTTCCTTCCTTCCTTTCTTTCTTTCTTTCTTTCTTTCTTTCTTTCTTTCTTTCTTTCTTTCTTTCTTTCTTTCTTTCTTCTTTCTGTCTTCTCAGGAAAGATTCCTTTTAAGACCTATGTTGACGTGCTCAATTGTAACTTTTTAAAAATTTTTTTTTCCATTTTGTTCCACAGAACTTGGAAAACTGTTGACTATAATATAAAATATTAAACTCATCCAGAATTTTTTTCTCATTTTAAGCATTGGATTTTTGTTCTCAAAATTTGATATAATTACTTGTTGCTTTAATTTTTGTTACTTTCCACACCTCTTCATTCTTCACGGTTCTAACTTGCTTAAACATTTTTAAATTTTCTTGCCTGGTTTTCTTTTAATTGTTAGTCAAATTATCCTGCTCACATGTAAATTCAATTGTATTGACAGGACATTTTGAACAGTTTAGTGCTCACACTGCATCCATTAACATCTTATGAAGAGAGTTGGTTTTGTTTCCATTAGGTTCTTTTCTTGATTAAACTCAAATCACAAGCTCCTCATTTTCCACGGCAAAATGGATCTGAAACCTCTCCTCAGAATCTACTCCATGTCTCTGTCCAGCAAACAGTCTGGTAACTCATGGCCAAAGTAAAGATGGTGGGCACAGGAATGAATTACCAATGTGACTTTATCATGAACTCACTCTACGTTCAGGGAAATTTTGATCCTGTAAATATTTATTCCTTGACTCATTAATCAGGTAGGCCTCAATTTTTTATTCTTGACTTCTAGATACCCAACTAATTTGGGGATGAATATAGTTTAAAACAAACAAACAAAAAACCAAACCAAAAAAAACCCACCCCCCAAAACAAAAAACCCACAAACAACAGACAAACAAAAAATCAAACAAACAAATCCTCCCCAGATCATAAAAATCTCACCTATAGTAGTTTTCATATATTGAGTGGTGATTTTATTTTTGCCTGATTTATAGTGCTGTCATATATTTTTAAATAATTACATTCTATTTTAATATTTTGTCACAATTTTCAATTATAATCCATGTTAAACTTAATATAATGAAACAACTCCAACTTTGCTATAATGAGAACCTTTGTGTGTTCTTATGTTAAAATTCTATAAAATTTTGAGCACAGTACTAAAGCATTTTTCTTTTCAAACTAACTAAATAAATCTACTAATTAACTATCTGCACAATATGATCTATGGTAATAAGTCAAGTCAATGGGCCTGACTATATTGAATTGTTCATACTTGGCATGTCTCCACAATGTTATTACATTATTTTTAAAGTATACCCACAATATGAATAATGACATTTGTAGATCGGTATATTTCAGCTACCACATTATTTACTACTATAAATTAATTTTTTCATTATTTGTAGACCTCTGTCTACTGAATGAGATATTATTTCTCTTGGAGATAGTCTTGAAAGTTAGGTTCTTCCACTATCTAAAATGTGGATTTCTGGTTGAAGACATATAAGTCAGCCAACCTAAGTCAAAGGAACTGTTTTAGTCACAGGTCTTTTGCTGTGAGGAGACACCAACTAAATCAATTCTTGGGAAAATGCATTCAACTGGGGTTTTGCTTACACTTTCAGAGGTTTAGTCTATCATCAACATTGTGGGGATCGTGGCAGCATGCAGGTTGGCACTGGAGCAGAATCTGAGAGCTACATCTTAATTCATAGGCGGGGTTTGTGTGCGTGTGTGTGTGTGTGTGTGTGTGTGTGTGTAAATTTTTCTTTTTTATGTGAAAGATTAATTTCTATTTTATTTTTATTTATATTTTTATTAATCATTTTGTTTACATTTCAAATGATATTCCCCTTACTGAACACCTCTCCACAACTTCCTCCCCATCTATCCTCCCTTTCCCCCTCCTCTTTGTCTCTAGGAGGGTGCTCCTCCACCTACTCACCCACTTTTAATATTTTCAAAACTCTACTTTTAATGATGGTTCATAAATGATTTTAGTCCACCACCCACCAGAAGTAGTGAAAAAGAAAGGATACAGGGGCTGGGGGAGTAGACCTGTTTAGAAAGGGTCTTTGAAGCAACTCTTGTCCGTGTTGTCTAGAAATCAGCAGTTCAGTTCACAGGTCAGCAGTGGCAGCTCGATCCACTTGCAAACACTTTACAGATAACAGCAGTCCAGTTCAGTAGAGTCAGGAAAGCAAATAGGAGTCTGCAGCGGTGGCACTACCTAGGAGGTATAGCCAAGCCTCAGTCTCTGTACAAGTCAGCAGGAGGGACCTGGAGAGACCCCAGGAGAAGTTCTTAGCTATGACTCTTTCAGCAAAGCAAGATCAGTGAAGACAAAAGACCAACAAGCATCACACAGCTAGTTCTATGAGCAAGCCAAGTTCAGCATCCCCCAACCCCTATCACTGTTCATAGAGTCTTATTTCTACCTTCCAAATATCACGTCCTTCACAAGTATTGCCTCAGCAAGTGTCTTAGCTCAGCACGTGCTCTGTCTCACCTGACATCATTCTGCCAATCGGTCTGAAGCTGCAAGAAACTGTGGCACACCACCAGAAGAATTGGTTTTTGGTGTGTTTCTCTCTATAGAGTCCCAACAAATGGAGTTCAACTAAACAATGTAAGGTGGGCCAATACATGCATCATTAGCAAATAATCTTTCCTCATTCAACCTTTCCTTTCAGGTGCTTGCTTTAGTAGAGCATCCCTTCTCTTGTGTCTGCTTCAGCTAAATGTTCCTTCATGAGTCTGCCTTATTTTTTCACCTCTGTCCACTTCAGGAAAATACTCCTTCACATGTGTGCCCCTGCAAAACACCATCCAACATAACTGGTTTTCGAAAGAACCCTGAAGTTTCTACTTCAGAGAGAGAGGGGGGGGGAAGGAGACAGAGATATACACAGAGAGACAGACAGATAGAGAGACATAGACAGAGACAGACAGGAGACAGACTTTGGACTTGGCATGGGCTTTACTTCAAAGCCCATTCCCAGGGACACACTTCTTCCAATAATGCCACACCTCTTAATCTTTTCCAATAGTGCCACTCACCTGTGACCAAGCATTCAAATCTATGAGCAGATGGTGGGCATTCTTATTTAAACCACAACAGGAACTAAACTTAATACCACTGTGGTAGCACAATTGGGAACAATTCAAAATGATTATTCATAGATACTTAGAATTCAAAATATAGGATAATGCCAAGGTTGGATGTAGATCAATTTAGGATGATGACATGAGTAAATAATTTTGTTTTTCATAGTTCATGAAATGAATAGTGTTATCATGTATATCTGTAACATAATTTGGGGGGCTTCTTTTGGCCCTTTTATCTACCAAATGAATGACACAGAGACCTGGTATGCTTATTATAACCTCTGACAGTAAACTGGACAGGTTCTGGGCTATTCTAAACCAACTATGCTGGCCTGTCCTACTTCCAAGCCTACTTTCCCTCCATCTTGGTCACACTCTGGCCTCCTTCACCTGAATACCTGCTCATGATGAATCTTCTCATGGTGACTCCTCAGCTCACCTGAGAACCTCTCTTTCTATCTCAAGGCACAGACATTCTGCCTTCTTCTCTCCTGCCCAGAAAATAGGTTGCTCAGGGTCAGTTCTTTATTGACCACAGAAGACGACGGAGAGCAATGTTTTACACAATACTGTGTCAGGAGGTGCTTAACAATAATAAGAACAATAATGAGATCCAGACTGCAGCCAGATCTCCGGGTACAGAAATCAGCCTTGAAATAGACACTGCACGAAAACATTCGCCAACATAGATCAGTTTCTTCTCACTTTGGACTAGGCTTTCTGCCACATCAACTATACAGACAGCACAGCCCTTGTTTCACAGGCCAGCTTCTTCACTCCTTCTTGACTACAGCAAGGAGCCACTGTCAATATTGCACCTAAGCAGTATATAACTGTTACTTGCTTATGTGGCTAGCTAGCTGCAGTTTAAAACAAAAGATTGTATTAATTACAAAAAAATCTACTTTTAATCCTTTTGTTCCCCAACAGGGCATCTAGAGGCTCATTATGGTAAAAAATGAGACCTTGCTGCTTGTATCGAGGACTTTACTTCTTTGCTGATGCCTTAATTTTACTCAAGAAGGAAATTATTGAAAATTCGATAGCACAGGCAGAACAAATTCTCAATAATATCTAAGAGCATACACAGTCAACCCTGGAGCTTTGCCAGCACTTTTGTAGCATAATGTTGCATTTAAATATGCTTTTTAATTTTCCAATTATGCATACCCGTGGGAAATGCTCATAGCCAACAGTGCCTCCAGAGGGATGTGATAAGATTTTCCTATACTGAAGTAAACAGAAGAGTTTCAGCAAACTCGAGGTTATTTGCTTTGTTTTAAGAGTTTGGGTATAAATTCATTTCCAAAAACCTGCGAGAGAAAATAGGGTACCCAACATGGGAGTCACTCTCTGATAATATATACCTATAAATAGAATCTTTACAAAACTTCAAAAGTCAAAAGCAAACCCTGTTGCTATCTAAATAGCCCTTGAAATGGGTATTGAAAATAAAAATATGATGACTTAAATTTACGTAGAATAAATGACATATCTGGAAATGATATTTCACTCTGCTGCAGTTCTTTGACTAATGCTTTGAGGGCTTGCGTATTAAAAGCACACATATAAACACATGATCTTAATGTAACCTGTTGTCTACTATCCCAGAGTCTGTGAAGACTGTTTGGGAGTCCTTTTGAGAGGGAACACACATGCTAGAATGTTTAATATTGGATGTGGAGGCAGATTGTAACTTCAGGAAATCCTTTTCTAAAGCACACAGAATTATATCTTGTTTTCTTTTACTTGACCTTGCTTTCTGTCCAATGGGTTAATTCTAAAGAACTTTTTAACGCCAACTGTTTGAACTGCGTGCTTGTATTTAAACCAAATAGAAGGGATATCCTTTGTTCCCAGTAGCAGAAAAATAAAAATTGAGTGTCTAGATCCTTACTGATCCGGCTTGTATTATGTGATCATAATTGTGTCAATCACCATGGACAGGGAAACTTCTGGAAGTGAAGCAGTGGGTGGGTCAAAAGTGGCTGTAGGTAGGCGTTACTTGTTTTGTGTAGTTGGACATTGTATTATGCTTTTAAGAAAGAAATGAAGAGCTGGGCTGAGGTTATAGCTCAGCTGGCAGACTGCTTGCACAGCAGGTGTGAAGCCCTGAGCTCAATTGTTAGCTCTCTGTACACGAGCATTTTGAGGCTAGCCTTGAGTTCTGCACATGAGACATATAGCAAGAAGGAGGATCAAAACTTCAAGATCACCCTCTGTTGCATATCCAGTGTAGGGTTAGCTCGAGCATCCATATCCCATCCCCCATCTATGTGAGGAAGACTTAGTACATACTTGTTGAGAGGAACCCATGGATGTCACTAAAGTGTCTTCCACCTTGAGTAAACAAAAGTATTATGGCCATTCCTTCCATTGTGAATTAACTTTACTGAAGGAGTCCAGATACCATAGAATTCTTCTAAGACCCTTGGCAAGCTGGGACGCTGACCTTCATATATTTTTTGAATCCCTTGGCTGGTACTGGTCAAACTGATGCAAATCTTTGGCTCCAATGGGAGACAACCTAACCAGCACATGAACAAATGGCTAGCTGTGTTCTTTCATCTACTCAGCTCATTTTATTTTCCTGCACAAGAAAAAGTCAGCACAGTAATGCTATTTGACGGTTTTTAGGGGGTCATAATCTCTGTACACAGAGTAAATATTCTAGTGGGATGGCAAGAAGATAAACGAAAAATAGGCATGTATTGTTGTACTCTAAGAAGCCTTTGACCTTGTTTGGAGCATGATCCATGAAGGCTAAGCAGGTGATAAAGAGGTAAAATGACACCCAAGTCTATTCAGGTAGATTTTGGACAATGAGAGCCTTGTGATTCTCACTAAATACCTTAGCAAAGAGATGACTAGTTAATTATTCACCTCCTATTGTCTCCTTTATCGTTTGAAATCCAAATTTGTTGCAAATTACATTGTGCCCATTTGAAGATGCTTATCTTGAACATTTATTATTAAGTTTCTCTTGAAACAAACAAGCAATCAAATCCAAATAAAAGCAAAACATAAAAGGAAAAGCAGAACAAAACAGGACACAGTATTTCTAAATGGCAGTAAAAAAATAATTTTCTGGATATAGAGATTTTTTTCAATGTGTCCGAACAATTAAAATCCTATTTTAAAAAAATTGTTACAAAACTGATCAGGTAAACCAAAATTTATGCTACTGAATTACTTTTCCTCTATTTATATTTTTTAAAATTCTTTGACTTTAGTGTTTTCTAAAATTTAGATTTCTCTGGAGAATTTTGTTTTAGCTTGACAACTGAAATCCATTAAAAATGCTCAATTTATGCTCTTAAGGATTCAAATACAAAAAATTTGGGTTTCAGCCCTTTGAGTCATAAATGTTGATGATCTCTAAAGTCCATTAAATTCTTACAGTTATGCTTACCAGGCAGGCCTCCTTTCTACTAATGGCATTTCAGTATGAAGGCATAAAAGGTTAAGTGGTGAGTGAAGGGGAGTCTAGGACAATGGTGGGAAATGCTGTTGTTCTTTTTATTATAAGTTGGCATTTGCTTTAAGTCTATGTTTCTTTGCATAATGAATAACACGTCTCTGGCTTTATTAAGATATTTTAGGGGTTCTTTCAGCCAGAAGTCTTTGCTTCCGGTAATTAGTGCAACAGAATCTGGTCCCTTGTTACTTAATTATTCTTGAAATCATATAATTCCATTTAAAAAATCTTGTATATAACCATAATGGTACTATATACATAAGAGAAATGGCTCTGAAGGTCCTGGTTATATTGAAAGAAGTGTAGATGCTGTTACATGAAAGATTCTTTGTTGTCCTTGGTGCCACGATCCTGTTGGGTGTTGAGACAGAAATGACTCTGCATAGAGGTGTGTGTGTGTGTGTGTGTGTGTGTGTGTGTGTGTGTGTGTGTGTGCGCGTGTGCATGTTACCTATTTGTATTTTTTTCCTTTGAGACAGGAAAGGAGGTAAGTCTCAAGTAGATGGCAGATCACACATTCTACTTTGACAAGATGACTTCAAATAAAGTTACAGAACCATGATGTAGGCAGTGCTTCTTGGAATGACATTCAGAAAATAGAGAACTGATCCAGCAGATGGCATTACCACTGAGGCCACCACTCTGAGTATTGTATGGAAAGAACCCATTGAAAAGGAAGAAGTGGCTGAAATTTCAGGTATCAGATGGCTTTTCTCATCCTCTGTTATGAGAATGTCAAGAGACTTGATCTTGAAGGTCTCTTGCAAGTTAATCACAGCTGCTTTGAATATAGGTGATTCCTGCAGTGCTTAGAGGGCAGCAATAGGTAGGAACTTCTCTCTTGGCTTGTCGCTTTCATTGTTCTCTGTCTATAGCCAAGTTGATCCCCCAAACTACTGTTTCTTGTCACCCTAAGGCTTGTTGATGAGATCCTGCATTAAGGCTCTTCAGAGTAAAGCACTTACCTTTACTCAATTATGAACACACAGGTTTGTCATTTAACTTTCTAATAAACAAATTTGTTTTGAATCAGTTTTATGCATGTATATAATGCTTACTGATCAGTCACTCCTCCCCACTCCTCTGTCACTGTGTCAACACCTCTCCTTTCCACAATTTTTGCTTTCTCTCATATTCACGACTTTTCATCTTGTTTTGTGATAGACTGATGTTGCGGTAAATATTAAAAAGGGGGCAGAGCTTTTCATCCCTTGCTAGTGTCGGCACCTGTGGGGCCACATGGCACTGCGGGGTCCTTTTATCTCAGCGGCTCCACGCTGCCCCCAAGTACTCTCTGACCCAAGCAAGGTGCCACGCTGATCTCTAGAGTTAGTTCCGGCACCAGAGGGCCATGTAGAACTAACCATAACTTATCTCTGGTTAATATCCCTCCTACTAGCCGTGAACTCTCTGGTTCCAGCTACCCGGTAAAATCAGGACTCTAGAAGTCCAGCATGGGCTGGCCTATTGTAGATCCCTGCCGTGGACTCGGCTCACGCTCTCAACAACCACCTTCTGGTAGTTAAGGTATAAACTCCCAACTGTCTGGTGAAATCATGGCTCAATAAATTTTAATTTATCAATCAGATTTCTATGTTAAATTCTCAATCCACGATACATCCACCCACTAAACTTATAACCAATTGATAAAGATAAAACTGCCCACCTAGATAATATAAATTGACTTATAGAAATCCATCCCTTAAGAAAAATTCATAACAATCTGTATCTATGTAGTGTTTCATGGTGAGGATCGTTTGTGTCTGCCTCCATCAACATGCTCTGCTCCTTTCTGCCTCTCCCTTTCCTTCTAAAACTTTGTTCCCCCCTCTCTTCCTTCTCATCCAATGACAGGCCTCATTTTATCTTAGTCTGCTTTCACCTGAATAATGACATCAACCTACCCTTCACCCTTTCCATCTAATTAAAAAAAACATATTTTCTCTCAAATGTAAGCTGAGCACAACTATTATCATTTTGTTATTTATAAAGTATAAAATGTATCTAACACCCAGTCCAACATTCTATCAGTTAAACAGAACATTTAGTTATCTATTTCAGCTTTAATAAAAGGCTTAAAATCCATGTTATGTCTTGGCTACCTTGTATGATATCTGATAACTATTCAATTAAATATGTATTCTCAAAGTTAAACAGCCTGGGTAGGCTATGGGACTATAACTAATCTCAGTCCCATCAGATATCTAAGAATGCCCAGTATTATCTGGAAATATAGGAAGCTTAACATGGCTTCCTGAACTGAGACAGGTTGAAGAGACAATTGTCTACTTGGACAATTCTCTGTTAGCAACATGTGAGAGCAAGTTTTCAACCTTCAACCTAAGATCATCTGACAGACTTGTGAGATGCAGAATTATGAAGGGCTGATCATTCTGGCTTGGCAGAAATTATCAGTCAACTATTCTGCAATGTTGCCCTTTCTGGACAGTATTTTGTTGGTGGATGACCTCGAGGTAGAGATGCTCATTTTCTTCTTTGACTCCACTGAAGGGGAGCTGTTAGGAGCAGAAATGTCTCAACAAATGATAAATAACAATCAGTGTCACATTTTGTGGATTTCTGACGTTTTTGAAAACCATCCAACTATTTAAGAAATCTGGACTGTTTTCCGTTAACTATCTTAATAAATTGTCTTGAAAGCACTCTAACAATAAACTTAGAGCCATGAACTTGCTATCTGGCCCTTAACTCACATGTTTAATCATCTCAGATTAGTGTTTTAATAGCAGTAAATTTAGAACTGGGTATAACTAAAGACAGTGGCTCTCTAAAATGATGTTGTTTTTGGGTGAGTGGCCAAGCAGCTTGGAAATTCCATGACAAATATTTGCTAAAACTAACACTGCAGTCCATTGAAGACAGATAATGGTGACTATGGAGTTGGAAGTGCTAGAGAATGAGTTAGATGACTAATATTTGTTCATATTAAGTGAGGATCAGAGAGGGTGAGCTAAAGAAAAATGAGTTGTTTTGGATTTAGAGTTGAGAAGAACATAAGTGTGTGAAGGGTGATTTCCCCGGCCATGGCGTGCACTGAATATTTACTGACAGCCAACTGGAAGGCCAATTGTTTCTGGATCTAAACTACAATCTCAGCCTCCTTAAAACTATTCTGAAATCAGACAATAAAATCAAGATTAAAGACATTGCACAGAGGTGTTCTAGATGTCCTTGCCAGGCTCAAGGACAATTAGATGACATATAGAAGTGCAATTTTTGTTTTGAGCTAGAGAACAGAGCGATGACTTTTCTTCTGAGAAACAGTTTCAACTATTGATCATTTCTAATTTAGCTACATTATTTTATGATTTATAGGTGACAGATATCAGTTATAATTTAATAGAGGGAAATGAGTAGAGAATGCGTCTCCTTCTTGAGTTCTTTGTATATATTGGATATTAGCCCTTTATTGAATTTAAGATTGGTAAAGATCTTTTCCCAATCTGTTGGTTGCCATTTTGTCCTAATGACAGTGTCCTTTGCCTTACAGAAGCTTTGCAATTTTATGAGGTCTCATTTGTCTATTCTTGATCTTAGAGCATAAGCCATTTGGTGTTCTGTTCAGGAAATTTTCCCTTGTGCCCAAGTATTCAAGGCACCCTCATGGAGGTAGGAGGTGGGGGATGGGATGGGAATTTCTGGATGGGATAACATTTGAAATGTAAATAAAGAAAATATCCAATAAAAAACAGAAAATGCATCTCCTAATGTATTAGGAACTTCAGAAGACTGCCTGGTACTTCAAAAACTTCAACGTTTTCCTATTTTCTTGATGTAACAAACTAAATTTTGAGAAAGGATACACCTAATTTCTTCAGAGTGTCTATCTGATGTGAAATGTTAATAAAAGAGGAAATGAGACATGGTGTATGTGAGAATTCTCTATCTTTGAATTTAAAACCAAACAAACTAAAATAAAGCTTTTCTTTGTTTTAATGCATCCTAGTACAAGACTGTATGCACCCTTCCCAACACATGTATGTATAAATATGTAAGACTTCTAAAATAACCTACTTGGTTTTAGGACAAGAAGACTATTGTCTTTGGTAAATGTTAGATTAAACTTTAAGTCAAATTGGGCAAATTTAGTTTCCTTGTGATATACTTTTATGCAAATAAAATATAAAGAAGATATGTATTTTTCTCTTCACTCCATGGTAGGACTGCATTTTCAGAGTAAAAGGCCAACTGTTGCATAGGCAGTGCCCTGTGCTTTAAAATGGTAATAGCTCCATGATTATTACTGAGGAAATGTCCCAAACATCTCACTACATACACTCAGTTTGTGTTCCCTTATAAATGGCACATGCATCTCAGGGCAAAAGCACAATTATCAAGCAGAATAAAACACTTTGATGGCACATGCCTTATGTTTCTATTAGAGCTTATTGGCTTGTACTTTATATAACTATAATAATGGTAACCTTGCATGCAAATACCTGGAGATGTGCAAAGCTTTCGCCGTGCTTTATCTTCTTTAATATTCACATTCCCTGAGGAGGGAAGTATCCTCACATCTAAATGAGAAAGCTAAAACTCAGGAGAGTGTAAATACGTTGATTATGGCCTCCTATCTAATAAGTGGAAAGCTGGATATAATTTCAGATCTGCATGCCTGCTGACTCTGAGCTTCTCCATTAGGTTAGAATGCTTGTATTTACATACCAGTGTTCCTCCATTAAATTTTAATTCGTTGCTAATAGGAAGTGAGTTTTAACCATTTGTTATATGAATATAGCTTAGAATAAACCTGGAAGAGGGGTACACTGCATTCATCCTTACTTTGTTTTGTAACATGAAAATATGGTTGGTTCATTTAACTATATTTAAGAATGCTACCCCAAAATATTGTCTTCGTTAATTAAAAATTTTTTTGCTGTGTGTGTTTGTGTGTGTGAGTATGTGCTCCTGAGTACAAATGCCTGTGGAGAGCAGACGAGGTCCATGGATATCTGGAGACACCAAATGTGATCTGTCCAGAGTAGATGCTGAGGACTTGGCTTCTCTGTAACAATATGTTCTCCTAACCACAAAGCTGTCTCTATATCTCTGCACCCCTTTTTATTAATATTGGCGTGTGTGTGTGTGCGTGTGTGTGTGTGGGTGTGTGTATGCATAATTTGAATTTGGGGCATAAGTGCCACTGTGGATGTGTAGAGGTCAGAAGACCTTCTTGGAGGGTTGGTTCTCTCCTTTTACCTTTATGTGGGTTCCAATGACTAAGTCCCAGTTGCCAGACATGTGCAGTAAGTGCCTTTGTATACTGAACCATATCTCTAGCCCAAATATTTTAACTGCTTTTCATCATAATGATCATGAGGATTATACTGCTGCAAATCCGCACTATATAATGTGCTTACGGAATTATATAGAAGAAAAATTAATTCCCACTTTAAGCCAGATAGTGCTTTATATACTACTGAAATTCACTTGTGATGTGGTCCTTTATTACTGTGTGATATTCCCTGGGCAATAAAAGGCATTCTTGACCTCTTAAAACTCAAGCAGAAGAAAGGATGCTTCTAAGAGCCCTCTGGGAAGGCATATGAAATTATTTTTGTCTATGGAGCCTGGATGGTGATCCTGCTGCATAAAGTCCCAAGGCCCATTTAAATTGTTATGAGCTATCAGACAGTTCCCTGTTATGAGGTAGCAATGTGGTACATAATAACGATCTCATAACTGAGTATTTATTTATCAAGATCTACCGGGTTTGTTTAATGAAAATTATATGTCAGGAGCCTGCAAATTTATTTGTATGCTACCCTCATAAAATGCTTCTTGCCTGAAGTTCCATTTTCTTACCCTCTGAATAGATTTTTTTGATCACAGCTGGGATGTGCATTGCATCCCGTTCTCCCGAAAGTCAAGGGAAGACATTTCATTTGATACAGTGTGTGATGTTCTAAGTGAACGTAACTCTTCCAATTTGGAAAAACTCCCAGCCAAAGCCAAAGCCTGATCTGCTTTCCACAGTTTCCTGTTCTCTGTCCTGGTAAAGACTAGCAATTCACTGCAGTTGTCTGAACAAGTTGAATGTGCTTGCTTAGGTCTTTGTGACTTACATGAACTCTAACACCTTCTGTAATTACCCGCGATTAGAGGGCTCTGCATTTAGGACTCCTAGTGAAGTTGGTACCTAAGGTTTCCGAAGGTTCTGGATAGTAAGTAAGAAGTGTGACCTTGAAGGCAACTGCCCTCATTCCTAATTTCCGTTTTGCTCCTAGCTTGCTCTGGAGCACTGAGAAATATCCTTTACTTCTCGGCATCGTGGATTCTGCTCATGTGGAATGAAGGTACTGCGTTTCAATATCCCTTATCCTACTCAGCGCTTCAGAGCTCAAGGGGAGTAAGTCTACAATTTAAAGATGATGATAACAGAAAGGGGTAGCAACTTTTCTTTAGATGAAAATTAACTTAATAATGAGAGAAGGCAATTATATGTTGAATTGTGAAGACTGAAAGTGGGGGTTAATTTTCTTTTTTTTAATTTAAGGGATTTTATTTATTTACATTCTAGTCATTGCCTCCAGTCCCCCTCCCACAGTTACTCATCCTATTCCTCCTCCCCCTTGCATCCAAGAGGGTGCTTTCCTCCCCCCACTACATTCAGTGCCCCCAGTCCCCCTCCCACAGTTACTCACCCTATTCCTCCTCCCCCTTGCATCCAACGTACCACATCTCCCCCCTTCCCTGGGGCCTCAAAGCTCTGGAGGATTAAGCACATCTTTTCCCACTGAGGCCAGACCAGGCTGTCCTCTGCTACACATGTGCCAGGGGCCTCAGACCAGCCTCCTGGTTGGTAGCTCAGTCTCTGGGAGCTCCCTAGGGCCTGGGTTAGTTGAGACTGATGGTCTTTCTATGGGGTTACTCTCCCTTTCAGCTTCTTCAATCCTTCCCCTAAATCATCCCCAACTTCAGGGCAATTGTTCTGCTTCTGTCTCAGTCAGCTGCTGATAAGGTCTCTCAGAGGACAGTCATGCCAGGCTCCCATTTGTAAGCACATCATAGCATAGTAGTATCAGGCCTTAGATCCCAAGTTGGACTGGTCACTGGACCACCTTTCCTTCAGTCTCTTCTCTATTGTCCCTGCAGTTCTTTTAGACAGGAACAATCCTGGGTCAGGATTTGACTGTGGGTTGGTAACCCTGGACCTCCACTTGAGACCCTGTCTATGTATTGGAGGTGTACGCTTCGTGATCCCTTTCCCCAATGTTGGCCATTTTGCCTAAGGCCACCCCCAATGAGACCTGAGAGTGCCTCACCTTCTGAGTTTCTGGTATTCTCTAGAGGGTCTCTCCACCTCCCACTCCCCAAAGTTGCTTATTTCCATTTATTCTCTTGACCCTCTGGACTTCTCTCCTGTCCCCTCCCCCATCTCTGATCCTATTCCTCTTTTCCCTTCCCCTCTTAGACCTAGGTCCCTCCTTCTCTCCACCTCCCATGATTATTTTCTTCCCTCTGAGAAAAAGCCTCGAACTCATTGGCACAGGGGAAAATTTTCTGAACAGAACACCAATGGCTCAGGCTCTAAGATCAACAATTGATAAATGGAACCTCGTGAAACTATAAAAAGCTTCTTTAAGGCAAAAGAGACTGTCAATAAGACAAATCAGCAATCTACAGATTGGGAAAAAAACTTCACTAACCACACATCCGACAGAGCATCAATACTCAAAATATATAAAGAACTCAAGAAGTCACTATCCAAAAACCCAAATAACCCAATTAAAAATGGGGTTCAGAGCTAAACGGAATTCATGATAGAAAAATCTTGAATGGGTGAAAAGCAGTTAAAGAAATATTCAAAGTCTTTACTCATCAGAAAAATTTAAATCAAAACAACCCTGAGATTCTACCTTACACCAATCAGAATGGCTAATATCAAAAACTCAGGTAGGTAACAGTACATATTGGCAAGGATGCAGAGAAAAAGGAATACTCCTCCACTGTTGAGTGGATTGTAAAATGGTACAACCATAATCCATCTGGCAATTATTCAGAAAATTAGAAAGAGTTCTACCTGAAGACCAAGGTATGCCACTCTTGGGCATATGCCAAAAATTACTCCAACATACCACAATAACGCGTGCTCCATCATGTTCACAGCAGCCTTATTTATAATATTCAGAAACTGGAAACAACCCGATGCCCCTCAACTGAAGAATGGATACAGAAAATGTGGTTCATTTGCCCGATAGAATACTATTCAGCTATTAAATAAATATAAGGACACCATGAATTTTGCAGGCAAATAGATGGAACTAGAAAATATCATCCTGAGTAGGTAAATCAGACCCAGACCCAAAAGGACATGCATGGTATATACTCACTAATAAGTGGATATTAGTCAAAAATGTTCAGAACACCTAGGATACAACCTACAGACCATAAGAAGTAAAGAAGCAGAAGTGCCCAAGTGAGGAGGTTTCAACCCCACTTCGAAGAGGGAAGGAAATAATCATGCGTTAAAAGTGTGGAGAGGAAGAGTGATTATTTCACTATTATAGCTCCTGACTCAGTACTACAGCCAGAGTGTGATAAGCACTTAGTTAACATGGAAAATGAAATAAAATTGTGGGTGTAAGACATGAGTAGACAATGTGTTCTGACTGACAGTAGCATGTCACATCCGAAAGCAGGTTGCCTCTACGAAGGTTGTAACGGAAGTTCCACTGAGTAGAGTGAGAATGAGCTATTTGCTTAAATGAGGGATGATTTCATGGATTCAGTAATATATGTGAACTCAAAAACACAAAATATACTCATCTTCCAATTTGGGAGGGACATGCTCATATTTCAAGCATAGTTGAAACTGATTAAGAAAGAATATCTTCTAAAGTAAGTGTTCAATTGTGATGGGGCCAGACTTTTCAGGTACAATGCATATTTATCAACATGCAAAGGAGGGAACAGGGCATAAAACATAGAAGGACAGGTTCACTATGTACACATGATGAATATAAAAAGCACAGTGCACAGAAAAACAATCCACATGACCTCAAAAGAGAAGCGAAAGTTAAATTTTGGAAGTAGGAAAACATTTCACATAACTTGGTTACAATACATCTTTGTAGCTATTTGATTTTATTAATAGCTATTGCTGATTTTCTACATTTTCTAATATAGGAATTAAACTCTATACATGGGGATTTCTAAGAAAACAATAGTATATGTAGGGTCCAGTACCGTCTGTAGCACCAGGCATTGAGTATCTTAGAACATATATCCAAAGAATAGGAGTAGAGTATTCTCCTTCAAATGAGTGTGCTTTAAACTTAAAACATGTTTATAATTCATTCAGTTTGTGATTGTAGGAGGATGTCATATAAACAAATGCTTTAATCTTTTTTTATAACTTTGAAAAGTAGGTCTTATTATTATGGGCATATGAAAGATATATAATTATTATTCATTTGTATTTTTATTCCATTCTTATTATATATAGAAGCAAAGGAAATAATTGAATCTAAGGAACCTGTGTCCAGAACCAAAAATCCCATGTGCATGGCCATGATCAATACTATATTGACTTTTCATGAGAAAACATAAAATAATTGTGATCATAAGAAAAGCAAATGAACATAGGTAGAGATTTCCCAGGGACTGTCACTATCAATAATTAGTCACATAGTAAAGTCATTTATGTGATATTTTAAATATAATGATATATTTCATATGTTATCAGTTGACAAAGCAGTTAGCAGTTCATGTATTATGGATAAAATATATTCATTCAATAACTTATATTTTTACCATTCAATTAATATTTATTGATTTCCTAGTATGTACTAGGCATGAAATATGAATAAAGCTAAATCTTTTTTCCTTCAATGAACTTACAGTTTAACGATACAAAAAGGTATGTGTGATATATGTAAATTTCCACATGCTAAGTTGTATAGTGAAAACTTTGAAAGATCTATAGTTTCTTTTTTTCCTTTTTTAAATTAGATATATTTCTTTACTTACATTTCAAATGTTATTGCCCTTCTCAGTTTCCTGTTCATAAGCCCCCATCCCCTCCCCCTACCCCATATGGGTATTCCCCCCATCCATCCCCCTTACTGGCCCCCCATGTTCCCCTGCAGTAGGGGTCCAACCTTAGCAGGACCAAGGGCTTCCCCTTCCACTGGTGCCCCAACAAGTCTATTCTCTGCTATATATGCAGTTGGAGCCCTGGGTCAGTCCATGTATAGTCTCTCAGTAGTGGTTTAGTCCCTGGGAGCTCTGGTTGGTTGGCATTATTGTTCTTTTGGAGTTGCAAGCTCCTTCAACTCTTTCAATCCTTCCTCTAATTCCCCGCAAGGGGGTCCTGTTCTCAGTTCAGTGGTTTGCTGCTAGGGTTGACCTCTGTATTGGACATGATCTGAATGTGTGTTTCAGGGGAGATCTATATCTGGTCCTTTTCAGCATGCATTTTTTAGCTTCATCAATCTTATCTAGTTTTGGTGGCTGTATATGGGCCACATGTGGGGCATGCTCTGAATGGCTGTTCCTTCAGTCACTGCTCTAAACTTTGCTTCCATATTCTCTCTTATGGGTATTTTTCCCCTTTTAAGAAGGAGTGGGAGCATCCACATTTTGATCATCCGTCTTGAGTTTCATGTGTTCTGTGCATCTTGGGTAATTCAAGCTTTTGGACTAATATCCACTTATCAATGCATGCATACCAAGTATGTTTTTCTGTGATTTGGTTACCTCACTCAGGATGATATCTTCTAGTTCATTCCATTTGCCTATGAATTTCATGAAGTCATTGTTTTTGATAGCTGAGTAGTACTAGTGGTTGTACCAGTTTGCAATCCCACCAACAATGGAGGAGTGTTCTTCTTTCTCCACATCCTCGCCAGCATCTGCTGTCACTTGAACTTTTTATTTTAGCCACTCTGACTGGTGTGAGGTAGAATCTCAGCATTGTTTCGATTTGCATTTCCCTGATGACTAAGGATATTGAACATTTCTTTATGTGCTTTTTGTCCATTCAATAAATCTCAGCTGAGGTTTGTTTAGTTCTGAACCCCATTTTTAATAGGGTTATTTGACTCTCTGGAGTCTAACTTCTTGAGTTCTCTGTATATTTTGGATATTAGCCCTCTATCAGATGTAGGATTTGTAAAGATCTTTTCCCAATCTGTTGGTTGCCTAATGACAGTGTTTTTTGCCTTACAGAAGCTTCACAGTTTTATGAGGTCGTATTTGTCGATTCTTGATCTTAGAGCATAAGCCATTGGTGTTTTGTTAAGGAAATTTTCCCCAGTGCCCATGTGTTTGAGACTCTTCCCCACTTTATCTTGTATTAGTTTGAGTGTATCTGGTTTGATGTGGAGGACCTTGATCCACTTGGACTTAAATTTTGTACAGGGTGGTAAGAATGGATCAATTTGCATTCTTCTACACTCTGACCTCCAGTTGATCCAGCACCATTTGTTGAAAATGCTATCTTTCTTCCATTGGATGGTTTTAGCTCCTTTGTCAAAGATCAAGTGACCATAGGTGTGTGGGTTCATTTCTGGGTCTTCAATTCTGTTCCACTGATCTACCTGACTGTCTCTGTACCAATACCATGCAGTTTTTTATCACTATTGCTCTGTAATACTGCTTCAAGTCAGGGATGGTGATTCTCCCAGAAATTCTTTTATTGTTGAGTATAGTTTTCACTATCCTGGGTTTTTTTGTTATTCCAAATGAATTTTCAAATTCTCTTTCTATCTCTATAAAGAATTGAGTAGGAATTTTGATGGGGATTGCATTGAATCTGTAGATTTCTTTTGGCAAAATGGCCATCTTTACTATATTAATCCTGCTAATCCATGAGTATGGAAGATCTTTCCATCTTTTGAGATCTTCCTCAATTTCTTTCTTCAGAGACTTGAAGTTCTTGTCTTCAAATCTGTCACTTGCTTGGATAAAGTCACACCAAGATAGTTTATATTATTTGGGACTATTTTGAAGGGTGTCATTCCCCTAATTTCTTTCTCAGACTGTTTATCCTTTGAGTAGAGGAAGGCTACTGATTTGTTTGAGTTAATTTTTTACCCTGACACTTTGCTGAAGTTGCTTACCAGGTTAAGTAGTTCTCTGGTAGAACTTTTGGTGTCACTTAAGTACACTATCATATCATCTGCAAATAGAAGATCTATAGTTTCTTAAATGTACCTAATACATCCTTCTTCTGATATGATGGAATTAATTCTTAGTTTTTACTATGAGCCATTCTTCTTTACCAGAAGTCCAGCTGTGGTCAACTTGAGTCTCATGTCTATGGCCTTTAGGAAAAAAATGGGCCGTTATATTGAAACTATGTCAGTTTTTGATTCTGATTTAAACCATGCATTTTCCTAAACATTTTATACCAAGTTTTTTTCACTTTCTACTTCTTTAAAGTATTGTCAACTGAATTTCATTAACTAATGTTCTCATGAAATGATGAGATATTGTACCAATACCAAAAGACTGGTGAGAAGTTATGGCTTGTTACATAATAAGAATTTAAACAGTAAAATAATGATGTGGATAATTCTTCAGATTTATTAAAGAATAAACCATTCCCCATAACTTGTTACTGAGCTTCTCAAAATTCTGTCAAAAATTTCAGTCTTGAGTGTTTAGCAGTATCAATTTAGGAAGATTTTTTTAAGCATTTGGGCACTTGGGTACCACTACAGAATTAAGAAGTCAGAATATTTTTCACAATATATCTTTAAAAGGATAATTAAAATTTTCTCTGTTTATGCAATTTGTCTAAGCTTCACAATCTGTAGACCAGGTCATACCATTTTTGTAGTATACCCAAGGAAACAGAAAAAAATGTCCCAAATGATTACATTACCAAATCACTGATTCTTTATCCTCTCCTTATTGACTCTATTTTAAGATCAATATTTTTCTATTCTTTTTTTACTACTCTGAAACTCATGCAGCATAACACACACACACACACACACACGTGCGTGCACGCGCACACACACACACACACACACACATACACACGCACACACACACACTCACAATCTGTTTGGAATTTCTACTTCTAGTTCAGATGTAGAATGATGCAAAAGCCTTTATTATTGCCAGTAAAAAAAGCCATCATGAAATAAATTTTAAAATAATAAAAATATATTAATATGAGCAAGTGTCAAAATATCCAAATGTGAGAGATAGAGTGTGTCCATTCCTGAGTAAGGAAGGGGCAAGAGAACATTCTCACATCTGAGGAATACATTCGTCAGGGAAGAACAATATTTTTTGAAATGAAAAGAAACCAGCAAAGCTCTCCATTCTGTCTGTAACTAACTATTCATTATAGCACTTTAAGGCTTAGGCAGGGCAATGGGTCAGCTGAAGGACATTTGGGATACAGCTTAGAAAGGAAAAGTCAAAGAATCTTTATTTGCAGATTCTACGATAGTATAATTAGGTGACCCTAAAAATTCCACAAGGGAACTCCTACACTTGATAAACACTTTCAGCAAAGTTGCAAGATATAAAATTAACTCACAGTATTCAGTAGCTTTACTTTATACAAATGACTAACAGAGGAAAAAATGTACTACTTTCAACAATAGTAGTAATAAATAAAATAAAATAAATGTGGTAACAAGTGAAAGACTTGTACATTTGAAAGCTTTAAGTAAGATATTGAAGAAAGGAACTGAAGAAGATACCAGATGAGGGGAAGGATGCTTCCTTGGTTGCATAAACTCAAAAATAACTTTTTTCAACTTTGATAGTGATTGCAATAATTGAGAGAGATGTCATATTAAAATCTGGGACCAGCAAAGGGTTTGGCATGGATAAAGAGACTTTATAGGTCATATATGAGTTGTACCAGGTTTCCAGTAAAGCCTGGAGTTATCCCTGCTCCACTTACTGGCTAGAAAACAGTTCCTCTATCTTTGGTATCAAGCTTTTGTCCTCATAGTTGCTGTTCTGGAATGGAAACCAAAAGCAACACTTCTATACTACTTCTGTGATTTTGTCAGTAATATAAATTTAGCATTTATCTTCTCATTTTTTCAATCTGAATAAATATGAGGAGAAAACAGCTTACTTCCCCATTAGGCACACAGTATCCCCTGCTTTTGATACACAAGGCACTAAAGGTCAATTTTGAAGGGACAATAGACAGACTCTCAGATGGTGTTGAAGGAAAGAAAAAAGTGGAAAGATACTTTCAGAAATTAACCATGCAGTGATCCAGCTAAAGATCCTACTTTGAAAATCTCTTTTCTGCATGGGACTTTCAATGTCTATGTCTGTCATTAAAAAGGTGAATCATTCTGAGATTGTGTTATTAGGGTCTGAAGAGCTTGGCAATGCATCCCACAGAGTTGAACGAGCAGTAAAGTGACCCATGATGATGGTGAAACCTTTTCATGCCAGTCCATCTAAAACAAGGAAGAGCTACAGGAAATCCCAATGCATATGCCTTTTACAATAAGAAACATCTTCATTTCTCTTTGAACATTAAAAACATTTCTACAAAAACTGTGAACATCAGGGCTGGTTGAGAAGAGTCTGTCAGTGTCAGTACCACATCTAATCTGATTCTCATTTCTTCCTAGCACCTTACAATGAAGGCCTAAGCAGACCCCTTTCTATTTAAAATTTGTGCAATCTGAAATCAGGACAGATCCTTGGAGGGCGTCAGAAGAGGAGAAGGCAGGCATCTGCTTGTCAAATGTTGATCCACCAACATTAGACCTCTTCTCTGGCACCAACACAGTCCTGATTGGACGTGATACACAGGCTCCACATACACTCATCTAGGTAGGTTTTCTTAACAAATAGAATTCTAGAGTTAATCACTTGTATGTCTTTATGACTTGCCAGTGATAGAGTAGGGCATCTATTATTCTCTTTCTCTTGGATGGCCGACATTATTCCTTTTAGTCTGAGTGGTGATTGACTATTGAAGAAGTCCATTACATCAACACAAACCACTAAAGGAGATCCAGCTTTAAAAAGGTTGGTTTATTCACAATTTTGGTTTTCTCTGCCAAGTGTAGCAGAGGGAGAAAGGGAAGATGATAGAGGGGAATGTCTCTTCTTCTTCTTTTTTTTTCTTTAGATTTTTTTCTTTAATCATTTTTATACAGTCCATACTTTATTCCTATTCTGGTCCACCATCTGACTGTTCCACATCCCATACTTCCTCCACCCCCAGTCTTCAAGAGGATGCCCACCCCCAGACCTCTCCACTCTCCAGGGCCTCAAGTCTCTCAAGGGTAAGGGTATCTTATCTGACTGAGTCCAGATCCTGCAGTCCTCTGCTGTATGTGTGTTGGGGGCCTCATATCAGTTGGTGTATGCTACCTGGTTCGTGGCTCAGTGTCTGAGAGATCCTGGGGGTCCACTTTAGTTGAGACTGCTGGTCTTTCTATATGGTCTCCCCTTCTTCACCTTCTTCCAGCTTTTCCCTAATTCAGCCACAGGGGTCAGCAGCCTCTGTCCATTGGTTGGATGTAAATATCTGTAGCCGACTCTTTTAGCTTTTCTTAATGAATTCAATTCAGAATTCAGATGTTTGCCATTTACCGTGTCAGATAATGGATCGATAGACCATGGAATATTAAAAATACTGTCAGGGTATAACCAAACATCAGAATAAAAAAGGCATCTACCAGTGATGGTATCTTGTCAAGTGATCTCATCTAAATGAATCTGAAAATGTATTTTATACCCTATGGGAGTACTTTTCTAAGCTCTTCTCTGATGAAGTGTTCTTAGCAAGTTCATAAGAGTGTCTGTCAGTGTGGCTGCATTAAAACTGGTTAGAACCTAAAATGAGATAATTAATTCTCTAAAATCTTGGTCTGTTAAAGCTACATCATCAAAGACATAGAAAGACTATTAACTTAAATTGATGTTCTGTGTTCTAGTTTCTATGATCACAATGGAAGACTTTCATCAATATAGGGTTTTATAGTTTTGTCATTGTGAACCCTTGAAGTTACAGAATATGTGTACACTTCGTATTTTTATTTGTTTTTAACTATTAGGTATCAGACAGATTAGAGATGGCTATCTTACTCAGCACATACTAGATTATTACAATTTAATCACGTAAGTCATGATGTAGCAAGCTTTCATTTAACTGATTTATTCATGTATCTGCTCTTAAATATAGCCTTACACTGTATAATAGTATTTGATCATGAATGGAATGTAAAAAGATTAGTCTCAGAATATTGAAATAAAACTTAAGAACTCCCCTTAATGCCATAGCTGTTGCAAAACCCTTGTACAATGTTTCCAACATTGTGGGGACACTGGTAGAAGCAGATCTACTGTGCAACCTACGTACCACATGAAGCTATGAATGTTACATTAAGAAAAATGGCAAATGGCATTCATAGGTATGTTTCTATCATCATTTAAACCGTACTTCTAGTTTTTTAAAAGAGTTTAGAGTAGTACATTTTTGCCAGGATCTGCATAATTCATCTCATTTTCACGGTCTCTTGATTGTGTCAAGAGGCCAGTTGAAGCCTGTGAGTGAAGCTCAGGAGTATAGACTATCGTCAGCTCGCACGAAGACCTGCATTTCATTTTCAGTAATAGAAACATTAAGAAAAGAGAAAAATTAAAATGCCCCAATTAAACGGTTCTTTTGTATGACTATCTTATAGGTAATACCCATACAAAATCAAGTGTGTTGAATGATGTATTTCCGAAGCCATATCCCTGTTTGTAAAAGGATGAGTTGCTGTGTATCCATGCTATCATAAAACATATGGTTCTATTTTCATTTGTTTACATTTGCAGAAAGTGGTGTGCAATAAATCTCTCTGCATTCATTTCCTTCTTGTAATGATTATAACATCCATTGCCATTATTGTATATGCAATCTAATTTGTCACTTCTTATAACTACAGTGTTTTATGATATATAATGACCTCTCCAGTCTTTCCATGAGATAACGTTTTTATTATAAGTCTTACATCCTAGAGTTGGACATTTTCTTCTTCACAAATAGTGTGTACTGTTTTTGTGCATCAACTTGACACAAGATAGAGTCATCAGGGGCCACAAGAGAGGAAGGGGCCTTAGTTGAAGAATGCGTCCATGAGATCCAGCATTTTTTCCTTTTTTCCTCATTTTTATTAAATTAGGTATTTCTTATTTACATTTCAAATGTTATTCCCTTTTCTGGTTTCCTGTCCATCAGCCCCTAACCCCTGCCCCTCCTCTTTTTTATGGGTGTTCCCCTCCCCATGCACCCCCCATTACCCCCCAACAATTCCCTACACTAGGGGTCCAGCCTTGGTAGGACCAAGGGTCTTTTCTCAATTAGTGATCAATGGGGGAGGTCCCAGCCCATGGTGAGTGGTGCCATCCCTAAGTTGGTGGCCCTGGATTCTATAAGAAAGAGGTTGAGCAAGCCAGGTGAAGCAATCCAGTAAGCAGCACCCTTCCATTGCCTCTAAATATCTCCTGCCTCTAGGATTCTTCCCTACTTGAGTTTCTGTCCTGACTTCCTTCAATGATGAACAGTGCTATAAAAGTATAAACCTAGTAAATAAACCATTTTCCAATTTGTGAAAGGGAATGCTAGGGTGCTGAGTGAGAGTGGTTGGGCAGATGAAGGGGCACCCTCATAAAGGCAGGAGAAGGGGATAGAGGGTTTGCAGAGGGGAAACTGGGAAGGGGGATAACATTTGAAATGTAAATAAATAATATAACCAATAAAAATTTCACTCTGCAAAAAATAATTATATACCCACAAACTTGGCCAAAGTTCTCTTACATTTTCTTCTGTATGATTAATTTTCTATCTTCACATTGGACTCTTTATTTATTTAGTACATTGTTGGATGGAATTAAAAGGAAAGGGCACAGCTACCTCTTTCTTCATGGAGTAAGCTAATCTTTTAAAAAGTAAACTACATAAGCCATCTCTTCCTACTGGCTTTTTAGAAATACCTTTCTCTTATGACAGCTTTTATATTGCAGGGATCTATTAATGTTTATACATACAACGGTCTTATAATGATTCCGTTTTCAGTTTCTGGATGAGTTTTATACCTTTAAAAAATCACTATGGTTTACTAGTAAGTATAATATCTGATGGGGCTTTGTCTCCCTTCCTGTTCTTTCATAAAGCTGATAACTTATTTTTTGGCTTCTCTTATAGATAAGCTTTAAAATGAGTGCATTTAATCCTTCTGGCTATACTTTCTGTGGCTTTTGTATTGAATTCCAGATTAATTTGGAAACAAACAAAAATATTGTATACTGTCTCCCACAGCATATTGCTAAATTTATTAAAATTTTATTTTATGTGTTTTAGTGTACTTAAGATTCTTTCTGTGAAAGGCATTATACATTGACTGCTGGACTTATTTCCATACAGTTTTCTTCTGTTAATGCTATTGCTGATGATGTCTTATTTTTTTGAATGTACATTTTGTAAATTGAATATAGTAAGTCAAAGGATGCTATTTGCTGGCAGGAATAAGCGTTGGCAACGTTTACATGGATTCAATCATCACACTGCATTCTATATATATCTATGAATGTAATGGTAATAATTAATTAAGAAAGCACACATGTCAGGCTAGATATATTTGTAATAGAATTAAATAAATGCTCTATATGGATGAGAAATACATTGTGCTCATTTTTTGCTGCTTTATTCCACACAGCACCAATCATTCTTCTTGTTGAATGCTGGAGAACTAGTCACTTTCAAGTGTCCTCTCAGTGAGAGTGACTCACATGAGGTTCAAGAGGTAGAAGGGGAGAGAGCAAAGGGACATTTTTCTCAGTAGATGATGACACTCAGAAGAGCCTCTGATCTCACCATGCAGCTGATGGGACCCTCTGTCTTGTTACATCTTCACAAATTCCCATATTTTATCTACAAACATGCAAGGAGTTTCTTAGGTTTTCCACAAGTTCTGGCTTTGCTCCTGTGTGAGATTTCCACTCTCTTGGAAAAATTCATATTCCTGTATCAATCTCATTATTTATACTGATGTATAGTATTTCCGTTTTCTTTTTGACTGAACTCTGACTAATGCACTCATACTGGTGTCTTTTATTTAAATATATAGGAAACCCCTAAACACATAAACTTATTTTACAAAAACACATGGTGTAAATAAAAAACAAAGTAAGTTACAAGCCTTGGGAAATTTTTAGTTAAATCATTTCCTGGATATGTTGATATTAAACAATTCATCCATATTTTTCATGAGGAGAGAAGCAAAAGAGAATGGTTCTGCTATTTGACCCCCTCTTTTCCCCATTAAAACTCTATGAAAGCAGATAACCAACCTACAATCCACAGACTCAGGGAGTTTAAGTAAAGAGGAGACTAGGGTGAGGGGGAACATGAATGTCCCTTGGAGGAGAAAGTGCCATAGATCTAGATTTTAAAAATGTATTGGGGGTAGGTGAGGACAGGATTAGGGTTATTGTGTGGGGAGTGAGAGATGGTGTGAAGGGAGACAGTACAGGGAGAAGCAGCAGTAATTAGGTAGGGAGCATTTAGAAGATGTTGTGGAAACCTTTTGCAGTGGGTATTTCATGGAATCTATGAAGGTGATCTAATGAGAATTCCTGCTATTAAAAGACTCAGTTTTAATTAGATGTCTACTGTCACCAGGCAGGTTGTGAGTCTGGTTTGCATTCAATTGTGTTATTGGCTAAGGAGTGGGGGGTTACATGAAAACACCCAAAAATATAAGGCTGTTTCTAAGACAAAGGGTTGTTCTCCCAAAACCAACAATGGGGTCCCATTGCTGACAAAAACAGCTACCACATAACTCATTGAACATGGAGAAGTTGAGCTGGTACCTGTGTGGAACATGGTGCAGTAAGGTACTTTGTAGGATATTAGAAGATAAATGTGGGCACCAACACAGTCACAAAAAATTGACCTAAAATATGTCCTGCCTGAAAAATATGCTAGGGTGATGGTGGCACAGAACTTGTGGGAGCAACCAATCAATGTCTGATTTGATTTAAGGTCCAATTCAAGAGAAGGAACCCATGTATAATACAGTTTGAGTAACCAAGAAACAAAGAGTAGATAGCCCAGAGACCTAAGGAAAAACCAGACACTACTTGGTCAAAAAATAGCAATGAAATGACTCTTAATGATATTCTGCTATATTCATAGATGAGTGCCTTATCCATTCATCACCAAAGAGACTTCCACTCACAGTAGATGGGAATAGATGCGAAGACCCAGAGTCAGAAAGTATGTAGAAAACATCTAAATGGACGGTTTCCACCAATTTCATCTTCCCAGAGATCAGGGAATCCCATGAAAGAGGAGGATGTAAAAAAAAAAGTAAAGGAATTTTAATCTAGCAACATGACTGCTCTGGCAAGGGATCACACCAACAAATATGATCTGACGGGAGCGCAGGCATGTTGCTGTACACGTTTAACTCCCCTGTCTGGAATACATATCTTTAATCTGTCTGGAATACAGATATGCTGTTAGTATACATCTTTCATCCCTCTGACTGGAATATAGTCACATCATTAATCCCAAACAATGACATCTAATTGAGGGACAGACAAAGTGATGATTCAGAGAAAGAATTGACAGAATGGTCAGAGATGGGATATGCCCAACTCTCACAAGGACAGGAAAAACACTACTTAAAGAGCAGGAGGGAGGGAGGGAGGGAGGGAGGGAGGGAGAGAGGAGGGAGAGAGAGAGAGAGAGAGAGAGAGAGAGAGAGAGAGAGAGAGAGAGTTTAATTCAAGTCAATTCAATTCAGTTAAGTTCAGTTCAATTGAATTCAGTGGAATTCACACCAGTTCAGTTTATGTAGTTCAGAAGCAGTCTTTTCAAGTAGAGAAATTCAGTCAGAAGCTGAGAGAAACCAATTTGAATCAGTCAGCTAGGAGAGGCATTAGAGCCAGAACAGTTGAGTTTAACCAGCCAAACTGAGTTCAGAAAAAGCTAGAAAGAGTGAGTTTATTTAGCAATAAGTGTCAGGGACTGAAACATGCTAGGCTTAGGTTGGTTAATGTTGGCTGGAAGCTGAAACCTTCAATGACTGGTTTTGCAGAAGATTAGATTGTATGAAGACTAGAAGCTTCTGGACCTAGGCCTAGGGATAGTTACACTCTGGTTTCATCCCAAACCAGATAGTAGTAAAGCTTGAGTACAACTTTCATCTTGCCATTTCATCTGAGGAAATAAAAGTGACATTTACATTTACAAGAAAGATTGTAAGAGCCAGAGGGAACAGAGGACACCAGGAAAACCAAGCCCTCTAAATAAACCAAGCAAGTCCCACATGAGCTTACAGAGATTGAAGCAGCAAGCTTAGGGTCTTTATGGATCTGGACCAGGTTCTCTGTATATGTATTATAGCTATTAGCCTAGTATTTTTTATAGAACTCCTGAGTCTCGTTTGAAGACTCATGGAACAAGTGGGTCTCCGATTCTTGTGTTTATTTGCTCTTGGGACTCTTTTCCTCCTGTTGGATTGCCATGTTCAATTTGGCTTCATCTCATTATATTTGTCATGTTTGGTTGTTATCTCTCAGAAGTGTATTTTGTTCTAATGGGAGACAGAAGAGTTCTAGAATGAGGTTCTAGAGGGGAGGTAAGGGAAGGGGGACTACCAGAAGTTGATGGAGGAAATCCTATAATCAGGATATACTGTATGGGAAAAAATCTATTTTCGATAAAAGAAAAAAGTAAAAAAATACAAAGGTAAGTCTTAAACTATATTCTTACCAACACACATATATTGGGTAAAATGCAATACTGACTTAAAATTTTCACTTGAAGTGAATTTTCTTACCTTTAACTTGTAATTCTGTCATGAATTATTTTCTGCTTAATGAGCATCTCGACAAGGTAAAACACAGAGGATTAGCATGAGTTTATAATAACATCAACATCAATTAGAGGAACACTATGAATCCTATAAAGCAGATCATTTCACCTTCTGGACACAGAGTTGACTATCCGTGTCGAAATAAAATCAGCTGTTCCTTGGAAGTGGCAGTAAATGTCACGAACATTGTCAGAAACTTGCAGCTCTCCCTACTGGACAGAGCCTTTTTTGCCTCCCAGCCAGCTGAAAAGTGAATCATGAGAGTGAATATTACTCCTTTAAGTCTCAGAGGTTTAAGTAGTCTGGTAGCCTAACATTATTGTTCAAAAAACAGCAACTGATAAAAGAATATTTTTCAATAAGATTGTCAGTTTGGTAAAATTCTAGATGTCCTACTAGAATAACTTAGCTTAATAAATTTAAAAAAGTTAATATCCTCCATTCATTCTTTTATTTACTAATTTTGAGTTAAGGTTTCATGTAAGCTATAGACATTGGCCTTGAATGTGCTATGTAACTGAGGAGAACCTTGAACTTCTGGTCCTCTTGTTTCCTCCAAGTGTGGGTATTAAACACCACAGTACCCACTCACTTCGTATTAATTTAAAAAGAAACTTTAAAAGTCTTTGCATACTATAGCCAGATAGCATTTTCTTTATAACTAGGAGAAATTAATTATTACTTCAATTTCTATTCAATATTGTTTTGAAGGCTTACCATATAACAAGAAACAATAAAACAATGAGACGCATGGAGGAAATCACCATTGTTATGTTACAGTCGCATGCTATTATTTCCATAGAAAGCTGGAGACAATCTAAATTATTAGCACTAAAAAGAGAGTCCAGCAAAGCTGCTAAACACAGATACAAATATAAAACTTAAATTACTGTTTTATATACCACCAAAAATTCACCTATAAACAAAGTAGAGACTTGTTCTTCGCCATCTGAGTGTTAGTTCTAGAACTTCAATATATCTCAAATCTGTAGAGGTTTAAGTCCCACATGTGAAATAGTATTGCATTTACATATATATGTATATATTGAACAGTTATTCCCTAGGTTATATAATATATACATATGATATATAAGCTCATATATTTTAATTATCATATATATTTTTAATTTCATATGCACGTAGCTTATCCATGAGTATATGTTTGTGTGAACTCACATATGTATGCAAGTGTGTGTGTGTGTGTGTGTGTGTGTGTATGTGTTTGTGTATCTGGAGGCTATTGGTTGGTGACTGGTTTTCTCTTTGATCAGTCTCTACCTTAATTTTTGAGACATGTTTCTCACTGATCCCAGAACTCACCTACTGGTTAGACTGGCTGGTTAGCCAGATCTGTAATTTGTCTGTTTCTTTCTCCCATTGAGAGGGTTAAAAGTGGGCATCACAGTACTTAGTTCTTACATGGTTGCTGGGGATATAAATCAGGGTTCTTATGGCAGTGTGGTAGGAACTTACCCACTGAACCATACCTTCAGTGCTAACTAATGTAACAAAATGTTATATAAAGAGTTATTAGAAGTTATTATTTAGGGACTATTGACAATGAACAAAGTGCCCCCCCCACACTTTCTCTGTTGATGATGTTTTCTTTCTCTGAACATTCTCAGTCCTGATGTTCATTGAAATCACAAGTAGGGTAACCAGGGATCTGTTTTAGCCGCAGAGATAGCGGACCCAAAACGAACCATCAAATATAAAACATAATAATAATAGCTAGATATTTATAAACAATATTATTTGACAATATTTTCAAAAGTCTAATATATATATGAATTTGTTCCATGTCCATGGATAGCAAGACATGGTGTCATTAATTATTCTAGTTCTTTATGTATAACTTTTGTACAATTAAAAATAAAACACTTTCAAGATTTTTAATAAACCTATTTTTAAAATATTTGAAAGAAGAATGCCGAGGGTAACTAAGACAATATACAGGAAAGGAAATTGTTGGAGAAGCTTGTCTTTCTGAAAAAAAAAACTGATAATTTTATCATGTAGTTAGCAAGAATTAAGCAAGTAAGGCCAAAGAAAAATGGACCAGTGATGATTAAACTTGTTCCAAAAGGAATTCAGAAATTCATGGAGGATAGATACAGGGCTTAGATATTGGTAAATTGACTGGAATAAGATTGTTCTTTTAATAAAATACTCCAAGAAAAAACTAATCTTTAGAGATATAATTACATATAAATATAAATCATATAAAAACACAGTTTTGGGTAGCAAATAACTTGACATGAAAGCAACATTTGACAACTTTTAAATGAAAATATAAGATTGTATTTTTCTGTGTTGAGTGTAGGAATGGTTTTACTTAAGAGGAAACCATGGAGGAAAAATGATGACCTAAAATTAGAGAAAACATACGTGGACTGCAACATCCAAATCCACAACGAAAGAGTCACACCCAGACTTGGAAATATAGTTTTGAAAGGATTAGTGAACATCTGGAATATTTCAGTAAAATTCTTAAAGGAATTTGCAAAGATTATTAATGGGAATTTATAGGAGGAGGAAAACTATACAGTCTCCATTTAGATCTGTGAAAAGCTGCTCTAAGCTTTAAAAGCTAGAAGCAGAGTATGTACCCCATTGAGGTCATGATGTTGGTGACAGTCAGAAGAAATGAACCTCATTCAAGGCAGATAAAATAAAATCAGCAACTTCTCTGGTCAACCATTCAATGAAACTAATAAAGATGAAGTTTCATGTCTTCTTATATGCAGGAGTTCTGCTTCCAGATATAAACCCTGAGTGAAATTCTTACACATATACCTGGAAGCCTGTGGAAAAGTGGACAAGGAAAATGCTTTTTTGGAAAATACCTAGTGTCATCAAGGGAAAATGGATACATTTACTAACTTATCTGTACACGAAAGAGTACTGCTATTCGGTAGTAAAAATCAACTGGAGTCATGTCTGCAAATAAGAATATGGATCACACATATAAGGTAAGTTGAAGAAAGCAATTGGGTAAAGACTGCATCCATTGTGACATTATTTACATAACATCTATCAATATTACAAATCAACACACAGGGTTTAGCGATATGTAGTAACACAGTATGGGAGAAAGACATCTGCAGAATATATCATTCCAGACAGTAGCTGCTTGCATAGAGAGAGAGAGAGAGAGAGAGAGAGAGAGAGAGAGAGAGAGAGAGAGAGAGCGAGAGAGAGAGAGAGAGAGAGAGAGAATAATGTGAGTACAAATATGGGAATACATATCTGAACATCCTTCATGGTTGCTTAGGTAGTGGATAGTGGGAACCTGAATTAAATAACTTTTACTTTTGGAATGTTTCAGGACCCCAAGTGGCTCAGTACGCTGTGTCTAAAGTTAGATTGATAGAGATTCATCCTGAAGAGTCTTCCTTGAGGGGAAAGTTTGGGATGTTCTATTTTCCATACAAGGGAGTGGGCTGCTTGAGGATAAATCACCTTTTATTTCTCCATTGTACTGTGAATTCTCTGTTGCAAAAATCAAGCCGCATTTATCATTGTGACCCTATGCTCAAGTTCACAGTATAAGGAAAATGGAGACAGGTGAGTGAATGGAGATGGACCTGTAGGTTAGAATAGATGTATGGAAAATTCCAGATATCCATGGGGCAGCTTCCATTATTTTGGCAACAAAATAGTCCCATCATTTTGATGCCTTCTCTCATCTATATCGACATTAATCATTGTCTCTCCTGCAGAAACATATGATCTGTTACTCCTGAACTACTGTTCCTGTCAGGAAGATCTTTCTAGTCCTTAGAGCATCTTGTTCAGTGAATATAACTGTTCTAACCAATTTAATTGAAGGGTATCTTAGCCAAGTAATCCTGGCAAACACGGACTTTAAAAAGAGAGATGATTGACTTAACCCAAAGTCTATCCTCATGTTCAGCGATGATAAACTAGATGTTCTTTTCCTGAAATGGGAACAAAATGAGATGCCTCCCATTACCGTTTTTTAAGTTCACATTGGAAATATTATCGTGAAGTGCAGTGAGATAGTGAAAGGAGTGGAGGTGTGTGTATTTGGAAGGAAGAAATAAAACTGTCCTGAACTGCATTGGGCATAATGGCCTCTATAGAAAGTCCACAAATCAACTCAAAGTTCCTGGAAAACTGAGCAAGAGCATCAAGGGCACAGGTAATAAATCCAGCTGGCAAAAAAAAATGAGCTGTAATAAAATGCTTATATACGTAGGGCTACACAGTTGCATTTCACAATTTAAAATACCAATTATGATTGCAATGAGGAAAAACAGCTTATCCATGAATGTAACAAATTACAAACAAAAACCATATGCAGAATATTTTGGTTCTAATGAAAGAAATAAAATAAGTACCGTGTGCTAGATGATACGGTTGAACCAATGAAGGGTGGGTTACTGTTTGTGGTGCTGTCATTCTTCTACCAACTACTTGACCATCTTAGTCAGGCTTCTCCGATCCCCTCAACCAATTAGAATTCAGCTTTCATCTATGAAAACTGCAGACTTTCAGCACAAATTATTTTATCCATTCCTCTCTGTACTCCTACCCACCAATATATTTCCTTAAATATCAGCAATGTTTATTTTTCTTTTTTATAAAAAGCAATTTAAGATAATATTTTAATGTACACTTTGTAACATTATGTATGAAAATGTAATGGTGAACTGTTTCCTTTTTAATTAGATATTTTTTATTTGCATTTCAAATGTTACCCCATTTCCTAGTTTCCATCTATAAACCCCCTATCCCATCTCCCATCCCCCTTCTTCTATGAGGGTGTTCCCCATCCCCAATCACCTAGCCCTACCCCTCCCTACCTCCCAGCCCTGACATTTCCCTACACTGGTGGTCCAGCCTTGGCAAGACCAAGGGCTTCTCCTCCAATTGGTGCCCAACAAGGCCATCCTTGGCTACATATGTAGCTGGAGCCATGGGTCTGTCTGTGTGTATTCTTTGGGTAGTACTTTAGTCCTTGGGGCCACTGGTTGGTTGGTATTGTTGTTCTTATGGGATAACGAGCCCCATTTGCCTCTTCCAATCCTTTCTCTAACTCCTCAATTGGGTACCCAATTCTCAGTTCAATGGTTTGCTGGCTTTCTAGCATTTGTTTCTATATTTGTCATGCTCTGGCAGAGCCTCTCTGGAGACAGCTACATCAGGCTCCTATCAGCATGCACTTCTTGACTTCATCAATATTGTATGTGTTTGGCGGCTGTATATATATGGGCTGGATCCCCAGGTGGAGTAGTCTCTGAATGGAGATTCCTTTAGTCTCTGCTCCTTTGTCACCATATCTCCTCCTATGAATATTTTTGTTCCCCCTTTTCAGGATTGAAGCTTCCACAGTTTGGTTGTCCTTCTTCTTGAGCTTCATGTGGTCTGTGGATTGTATCTTGGGTAATACAAGCTTTTGGGCTAATATCCACTTATCAGTAAGTGCATACCTTGTGTGGGTTTTTTTTTGTGTGTGTGTGTGTGTGACTGGGTTACCTCACTCAGGATAATATTTTCTAGTCCCATCCATTTGCCTATGAATTTCATGAAGTGACTGTTTTCGATAGCTGAATAGTTCTCCATTGTGTAGATGTAACACATATTCTGTATCCATTCCTCTGTTGAGAGACATCTGGTTCTTTCCAGCTTCTGGCTATTATAAAAAAAGGCTGCTATGAACATAGTGGAGCATGTGTTCTTGTTATATGTTGGAGCACCTTTTGGGTATATGCCCAAGAGAGGTATAGCTGGGTCCTCAGGTAGAACATTGTCCAATTTTCTCGGAAACCTCCAGACTGATTTCCAGAATGGTTGTACCAGCTTGCAATCCCACCAACAACGGAGGAGTGTTTCTCTTTCTGCATATCCTTACCAGCATCTGGTGTCGCCAGAGTTTTTGATCTTAGCCATTCTGACTGGTGTGAGGTGGAATGTCAGGGTTGTTTTGATTTGCATTTCCCTTATGACTAAAGATGTTGAACATTTCTTTAGGTACTTCTCAGCCATTTGGCATTCCTCAGCTGAGAATCTTTGTAGATCTGTACCCCATTTTTAAATAGTGTTATTTGGCTCTCTGGAGTCTAACATTTTGAGTTCTTTGTATATTTTGGATATGAGCCCTCTATTAGATGTAGAATTGGTAAGGATCTTTTCCCAATCTGTTGGTTGTCGTTTCGTCCTAATCACAGTGTCCTTTGCCTTACAGAAGCTTTGCAGTTTTATGAGATCCCATTTATCAATTCTTGATCTTAGAGCATAAGCCATTGGTGTTTTGTTCAGGAAATTTTCTCCAGTGCCCATGTGTTCGAGATGCTTCCCCACTTTTTCTTCTATTAGTTTGAGTGTATCTGGTTTGATGTGGAGGTCTTTGATCCACTTGGACTTAAGCTTTGTACAGGGTGATAAGCATGGATCGATCTGCATTCTTCTACATGTTGACCTCCAGTTGAACCAGCACCATTTGCTGAAAATGCTATCTTTTTTCCACTGGATGGTTTTGGCTCCTTTGTCAAAGATCAAGTGAGCACAGCTGTGTGGGTTCATTTCTGGGTCTTCAACTCTATTCCATTGATCTATCTGCCTATCTTTGTACCAATATCTTACAGATTTTATCACCATTGCTCTATAACACAGCTTCAGGTCTGGGATGGTGATTCCCCCCGAAGTTCCTTTACTCTTGAGGATAGTTTTTGCTATACTGGGTTTTTTTCTTATTCTAAATGAATTTGCAAATTAGTCTTTCTAACTCTATGAAGAATTGAGCTGGAATTTTGATGGGGATTGCATTGAATCTGTAGATTGCTTTTGGTAAAATGGGCGTTTTTACTATATTAATTCTGTCAATCCATGAGCATGGGATCCATCTTCTGAGATCTTCTTCAATTTCTTTCTTCAGAGACTTGAAGTTCTTGTCATACAGATCTTTCACTTGCTTGGTTAGGGTCACACTGAGGTAGTTTATGTTATTTGTGACTATTGTGAGGGGTGTCATTTCCCTAATTTCTCTCTCAGCCTGGTTATCATTTGAGTAGAAGGCTACTGATTTGTTTGAGTCAATTTTATACTCTGCCACTTTGCTGAATTTGTTTATCAGGCTTAATAGTTCTCTGATGGAACTTTTGGAGCTACTCAAGTATACTATCATATCATCTGAAAATAGCAATATTTTGACTTCTTCCTTTCCTATTTGTATCTCTTTGACCTACTTTTGTTGTCTGATTGCTCTGGCTAGGATTTCAATATAGTAGCCTGGGTTGGCATTTATTTTTCTCTTAGGGTCTGAATGACATCTGCCTAGGATCTTCTGGCTTTTATAATCTCTAGTGTCATTCTGATAGGTCTGCCTTTATGTGTTACTTGGCCTTTTCCCCTTACTGCTTTTAATATTCTTTGTTTTACGCATTTGGTGTTTTGACTACTATGTGATGGGAGGATTTTCTTTTCTGGTCCAGTTTATTTGGAGTTCTGTAGGCTTCTTATGTATTCAGGGGCATTTCTTTCTTTAGGTTAAGGACATTTTCTTCTATGATTTTGTTGAAGATATTTTCTGGTCCTTTGAGTTGGGAGTCTTTCTCTTCTATACCTATTATCCTTAGGTTTGATCTTCTCATTGTGTCCTGGATTTCCTGGATGCTTTGGGTTAGAAGCTTTTTTCATTTTACATTTTCTTTGACTGTTGTGTCAATGCTTTCTATGGTGTCTTCTGCCTGAGATTCTCTCTTCTATTTCTTGTATTCTGTTGGTGATGCTTGCGTCTATGACTCCTGACCTCTTCCCTAGATTTTCTATCTCCAGGGTTATCTCTCTTTGTGATTTCTTTATTGTATCTATTTCCATTTTTAGTTCTTGGATGGTTTTTTCAATACCTTCACCTGTTTGATTGCGTTTTCCTGTAATTCTTTAAGGGATTTTTGTGTTTCCTCTTTAAGGGCTTCTACTTGTTTACCTGTGTTGTCCTGTATTTCTTTAAGGGACTTATTTATGTCCTTCTTAAAGTCTTCTATCATCATCATGAGATATGATTTTAAATCCCAATCTTGCTTCTCCAGTGTTTTTGGATATCCAGTGTTTGCATTGGTGGGAGAACTGGGCTCTGATTATGTGAAGTAGTCTTGGTTTCTGGTGCTTAGGTTCCTATGCTTGCCTCTTGCTATCAGGTTTTCTCTGGTATTAGCTGTTCTTGTTGTCTCTGACAGTGGCTTGACCCTCCTGTAAGCCTGTGCGTGAGCACTCCTGTAGACCTTTTTTATTTTTTTAATCCAGCAGGATCTGGGTACAGGGAGCTTTGGAACTGGGTCAGCTCTGGATGCAGGCAGAAACCAGAAGAGTCCTGTCCCAGGGTGCTCCTGGGTTTATCTGTTTATGTGTCCTGAGGGTCAAGGTGCATCGCTCTGAGTAGAAGAGTTGGTCTTACCTGTGCTTTCAGGTTTGTCAGCACTCCTGGTGACTTGTTTTTAGCTCTGGTTGCAGGCAGAAACTTTAAGTATCTTCTCCTTGACTACTCTTAGGTTCCTGTGTCCAAAGGGCTCTGGGCGGGCTCCTATTTGGGCCATGAATGTGAGCAGAAACAGTGGTCTCACCTGAGCTCTCAGGATTGCCTGTACTTCTGAGAATCCACTTCTCTTCCCCACTGCCATCAATGTTTCTAACAGCTCAAGGCTGTGTCATGGTTAATGATTCCAATCCTTTCAAGTTCCTGTCTAGTAGAGATCAGAGCTGTCTAAAAGATTCATGCTTTGGTCCACCCAACACTTGTAGATAGGGTCCCTGTCTATGAGACTGTGGGTGGGTTAGAGTTTAGCTTCTGTCAGAACCAGTTGGCATGTAGGTGACCTAGTCATATTGACTACTTCCTGCCTTTTATACATTCCGACTTGCTTGACTCTTATTAGAGTCTTACTCTTCCCCAATTTTCCATCTGAAATGCCCAGTCACCTTGGCATTGCTGTTTTAACTTTTACCTAGCTTCATTATTAATATGTGTATAGAGGATCTGACTTTGCAAATGTGCAAACATGTTTTTTAAACCTTGAACATTCATTTAACAAAGTCCTCTTTGTCTATGTGATTAACTTAAAAGAAGATGACATGAACTTGGGAAGGAGTGTATTGAAGGGTAAATAGTGAGAAGTTAATAGGAAAGACTAAGGGTGGAATGTGTTCAAACCCCATTGTATAGATGTAGGAAATTCTCAAAGAATACTTTTTTATTTTTATTGTTTGTTTGGTTTGTTTTCAGCAAAATGAAAAGCACAACCCAAACTTAACCCAAACTAATGAACCAGCTAACCAGCCAACCAAAGGCCCGAATTTTCTGCAGATGGGCTATCCTTCATTGGAGTGCAGTAACATCAACTAAATTAGACAGGGTGTTACTTCTAACCTGACTGGATAGATTTCTTGAAAGTTGATTCAGGCAATCAGATGAGGAGTAGGAGATAAGCAATTTTACTGAGACTGAAAGTGACCAGACATAAGCTGAAGGGGTCTTATTAAGACGGAGACATAAAGGCCCCATAAGGATAGACAATGAAGTGAAAAGTCAAAGGTTACTTGAAAAGAATGGTGAGAGGAGCCTGAATACTTTGGTCAAAGAAAATCTTTGTTCAAACTAACCCAGCATGTCCCCAACATGCCTGTAACAGGTGAAACTGGGTTTGTAGTAAATAGGAATTCTACTATCCATTTTTTTCTGTGTCTCTACTGCTATTCTTTTATTATTATTATTATTATTATTATTATTATTAATTTCTTTCCTTTACATCTCAAATGATATCCTACTTTCTGGTTACCCCTCCACCAACCTCCCATACCACACCTATCCTACCCCTCCCCTTTGCCTTTATGAGAGTGCTCCCCACCCACCCCCGCACACCCTCCTGCCCCATTGCTTCAGCATCCCTCTACTCCAGGCATCAAATCTCCCTGGGACCAAGGGCTTCCCTTCCCATTGCTGTCAGGCAAGGCTATCCTCTGCTATATATTTATCTGGAGCCATAGATACCTCTAGGTACACTCCTTGGTTGGTGGTCTAGACTCTGGGAGAACTGGGTTGTCAGGCCAGCCTATGTTGTTCTTCCAATGACAATCCCCCTCCATTCTTTCAGTCCTTCCATCAGCTTCCCCATCAGTTTCCCTAAGCTCAGTCTGATGGTTGGCTCCAAGAATCCACATCTGCATTGGTCAGTTGCTGGTTGGACTTCTTCAGGAACCGCCATACTAGATTCCTGTCAGCAAGTGCCTCTTGACCATGGCAACAGTGTTGGGTTTGGTGTCTGCAGAAATGATGGATCCCCAGGTGGGGCAGTCCCTGGTTGGCCCTTCCTTCAGTCTCTGTTCCACTTTTTGTACCTGTTTAAAAGTTCTTAATTTTTTTTTCTTTTAGAAAAGTCAAGATAGGTTTTACACTGCATGTTCCTCAGAATAAGGTCATGCTCTGCAGTCCTTCTAAGAGCACAGGTTCAGAGAAGTATGACTATTATTTCTGGCTGGTGTCTGTCCCCAAAAAGTTAACTTTGGAACATCTGTGTCCAGAATAAAGCCAAGCCATGCTGAGATCACAGACATAACAGGCTTCTGAGTCTTTCTTTTCTTTTCTTTTCTTTTTTCTTTACATTTCTTCCCTTTCCTGGTATTTCCACCCTTTCACATTAAAAAAAAAGTAGTCTTCCACATCCCACTCTCATTCTACCCCAAAGGAAGTACTTTGTAAGTGTTCAAAATATTGGAAAGAACAAAGGTCTGCGAATGAAATTCCTGGTTCTCCGCAGGTGAGAAGCCCAAGAGAAAATGGCTAGGAAGTGTTAGAGGGCAAGGCTACTGGCCACATTAGTAAAGCGATAAGCCTTTAAATTCTCATTCTTCACCCCAGCACTGCTACTCAGTCACTTCCTTCTAGGCAGCTCATGAGTGATAGACCACTGAGCTACCACCTCTGAAGATTCCACTGGGGGTGCTGAATGTAATAAGGAGATAGTTCCCTGGCTGAAGAGCAAATGTCTCTGAATTCATTACAGAGCTCAAACAAATCTTCATTGCTTGTTTTCACTGTCTGCCAGTTAGCTTCAAAATGGCACTAACTCTGCCATTGAAGCAAGCCTAAATGAGGAACAAAGGACAGCAGAGGAAAATCCTGTGAACAAATCCTGCCTAGATTTAGACTAATGAAGCATGATTACTTTCTATGTCCCAAATGGCCCAAGGGCTTTTGACTTATCATTTTGTTCATAACCCATAGATGAATTGTTCTCATGGATATTACTTGGAAGAGACGAACAAACTTACTAATTAGATTATGTAACACAAACACACACACACACACACACACACACACACAAAACAACATCTAAACCAATTTGATGTACTCTATTCTCTTTGACATTTGGAAACATTTCAATTATTAATGAACCAACCCTCTAACAGACTAAGATTATATTAGGTGCTGAACTAGACCTTGGCATTGTACCTAGAATAGTGCATGTTCACCAAGAACCGTGACTTGCACTGGAAAACTAAAAGACACATATCTTAATTTTCAGTGGGTAACGTTGTGTTAATAACCGTGTTTAACCAGGCAGAATTGAAAGATGTAGCAAGTGATATCCTAATCTAGATAGCACCACAGGGGAGTGGTTTTTTCATGTTGCCCTATAAAATTAATCAGCATGCAGAAAAGGTCCAACCCTGACAAGATAAATGACTTAAAGGGATTTGATTATGGCTAGGGAGTAATTGGGTTCATGTAATTAATGACTGAAGAATAAGAAGAAAACAGGACATTATTCAAAGTTGAAGCTTACATTTAGGTTAAGAGGGTACTGATTGGTAAAAATTCAGGGCCTTGAAGACATTTTGTTCATCACAGGCATGTGTAGGAATGCTTGATTTCTTACTTAATAATTAATTGCTCATAATAATAAGTCACTTAAAGGCTGCTCATGAGAATGTAAACAGTTGCAGCCATTTTGATCTTTTGTTCTCTTCCCATTTTTCTCTTAGACACTTTCCAACTAGATGTTTTTCATCATTTTTATTTTTGATATTAAAATACAATTACATCATTCCCCTCTTCCTTTTCCTCCCTCTAAGCCTTCCCATGCACCGTTTCTTGCTCTCTTTCACATTAATTGTTGATATATATATATATATATATATATATATATCCATTTGGCATTGTATAATCTGTATAATCAAGTGGTGGGCTCTTTTCTGGGTACTGTTTCTCCTACTCTCAGCATTTCTTAGATTAGCAGCAGTGTTTGCTATAGTAATTCATTCATGCTTGCCATAAAAGTAACATTTATACAAAGTTAGCTGGTTAAATATAGGACTATGTGTGTGTAAGTATGTGCATATGTGTGTATATGTATACGATGTGATTATAGGATAATTTCAAAAATATCAGTAAAATATATTTAACAAAATGTCGTTACTTGCTGGCTTTGGCTGTCCTTACTTTCTCTAACTTATCAACTATTCCCACACAGACTCTTCCACTGATTCTTGTACATTTCCCTGACTTGTGTAAGTTCAAAACAGAGACAAAGGGTTGACTAAATAGTGGTTCTTCATGGAAACTGTAAAAGTAACTTTTATTCGTCTGTTTTAATTTTTGTCTGAAAATCTTACTGATGAATAAGCTCACCCCTCCCAGTACTTTCTGAACTCTGGCTGGCTGGTTTAACTCAGCTGTTCTGGCCCAAACTTCTCTCTAAACTGACTGATTCAAACTGGCTTCTCTCAGCTGCTGACTGAATTGCTGTGCATGGTCTCAAACTATCTCTGTCATTCTGCTCTAATTTTCTGGCTACTTATTCTGTGGAATATTCAGTATTCACCTGTGTCGAGATTGCTCTCTCTTCAACTTGTCTCTGTAAAACTCTCCTGGTAGAACTGCCTTCTCTTCCTAACCTGAACTCAACTGACCTCCACTCACTTAACTGCCTTCTAATTAGATGTCATTTTCAAACAAGCTACTTCCTTCTACCAACCAACCCTACCTACACTGTTAGGGATTAAAGGTTGTACTAAGGGTATGTTTGTTTTCCAACTAGAGCATACTGGAATCCAGGGCATGTCTACATTCCTGCTGGATCACATAGACCTAGAGGTCTTTGGATGTGATCATTTGCTGCAGCATCCATGTTGCTGGATTCTAAAGGAGAATGAGTGTGAGTTGTGTGAGTGAGTGTGTTTGTGTGTGTGTGTGTGTGTGTGTGTGTGTGTGTTCTTAGCTATCTGTCTTCCCTTACTATAATGTCATCTTCAACTTAACATTGTGATTTCCCAGGTTGCTTAACCGGAATGAACCTCAGTTTTCTTCTTTGCGGCTGATCATGCTAACTGCATGGGATAAGGAAGGACTCTGTGATAAATGATGTATGTGGATTTATTAGCACAGCACTGCCTGTATTCCATAATTAAGCATGCTTGAAGGTCACTCACACACCAGCAGGCAGCCATGTTTCAACAGCCTGGGGTACTGAACAGAGACTTGTTCTGTCCAATAATGACTAATTCTAGGGAGAAATTACTTGAACTCTGCATCCCCATAGGGCTTGATGAGTGGTTCTCTTTTCTTAAATAGGACAGTATATTTGGCCGCTCCTAAAAAAGACTGAATTGTAAGCACATCTGTATTAGCCTTTGGGCTAGAGCTAAGATAAAAAGCTGTACAAAGTTGTCCTGCCAGGCTATCTACAACAAGCAGGTGGCTTTGGCAACTCATTGTACTTGAGAGAACAAAAGAGTCCAACTCAAGGTCTGGCCTTGGGGAGCAGGGGGGCGGGGGGAAGGCAGACAATTGTCACAGCCAACTTTTTAAAATTGATTGCTAACGTTTTGCATAACTTGCTTGATTAAATTAAGTGTACTCGGGTGCAATGATGAATAGCCTGAGACATTTGTACGAAGGAGGCAGAGGATATATTTATTTTTGTTGTTGTCATTTCACTGATAGGTATTTTTGTTTCCATAGACCTCCATGTTCTGCCCCTCTGAGTGTTCCCACTTAGAGTCATTCCCATTTATTTAATTATTTGGTCAGGCTGTATTTCCAGCAGGGTTCTGACACTTTTCTCTGTGCACTGATCTCTGAAACCTACATAAATAACATTTGGCAGCTCGGGCCTTACTAATTATCTAACTCTCTGTGACCTTAAATATTCAGTAAATGAAGCTGGATCCCATTAAGTCACCTGGCCTAGAGAACTTTCAGGTCTCCTGTTTGGGCACAAATTAATGGAAGCTCACTCAGTCAGTGTTACGGGACTATTTAATCACTGATAATGAAGCTTGGGTGAGGCTACCAGAGGCCCCCATGCGTGCTGAACAAGTGGCTGCTCTGGCAGGTGTTTTAGATGGCTGTGGCTTCACTCTTCTCAAACACCATTTACCTCCTCCCACTATTTCTGTCAGAGCTAATTATGCCCTCCTTTCAGAGCTCAGAGTCAATGCCCCTTTACTTGATTCTTTCATGAATTACTCTATTCTGCTATGTTTTATACACTTTGTACAGTCCTCTCATCTTTAATACAAGAATTCTTTTTTTTATTTTTTTATTTTTTTTCTTATTATTATCATTTTTTTTATTAACTTGAGTATTTCTTATATACATTTCAAGTGTTATTCCCTTTCCCGGTTTCTGGGCAAACATCCCCCTCCCCCCTTCCCTTCCTTATGGGTGTCCCCCTCCCAACCCTCCCCCCATTGCCGCCCTCCCCCCATAGTCTAGTTCACTGGGGGTTCAGTCTTAGCAGGACCCAGGGCTTCCCCTTCCACTGGTGCTCTTACTAGGATATTCATTGCTACCTATGGGGTCAGAGTCCAGGGGCAGTCCATGTATAGTCTTTAGGTAGTGGCTTAGTCCCTGGAAGCTCTGGTTGCTTGACATTGTTGTACTTTTGGGGTCTCGAGCCCCTTCAAGCTCTTCCAGTTCTTTCTCTGATTCCTTCAACGGGGGACCTATTCTCAGTTCAGTGGTTTGTTGCTGGCATTCGCCTCTGTATTTGCTGTATTCTGGCTGTGTCTCTCAGGAGCGATCTACATCCGGCTCCTGTCGGTCTGCACTTCTTTGCTTCATCCATCTTGTCTAATTGGGTGGCTGTATATGTATGGGCCACCTGTGGGGCAGGCTCTGAATGGGTGTTCCTTTAGTCTCTGTTTTAATCTTTGCCTCTCCCTTCCCAGCCAAGGGTATTCTTTTTCCTCATTTAAAGAAGGAGTGAAGCATTCACATTTTGATCATCCATCTTGAGTTTCGTTTGTTCTAGGGATCTAGAGTAATTCAAGCATTTGGGCTAATAGCCACTTATCAATGAGTGCATACCATGTATGTCTTTCTGTGATTGGGTTAGCTCACTCAGGATGATATTTTCCAGTTCCAACCATTTGCCTACGAATTTCATAAACTCGTTGTTTTTGATAGCTGAGTAATATTCCATTGTATAGATGTACCACATTTTCTGTATCCATTCCTCTGTTGAAGGGCATCTGGGTTCTTTCCATTTTCTGGCTATTATAAATAAGGCTGCGATGAACATAGTGGAACACGTGTCTCTTTTATATGTTGAGGCATCTTTTGGGTATATGCCCAAGAGAGGTATAGCTGGATCCTCAGGCAGTTCAATGTCCAATTTTCTGAGGAACCTCCAGACTGATTTCCAGAATGGTTTTACCAGTCTGCAATCCCACCAACAATGGAGGAGTGTTCCTCTTTCTCCACATCCTCGCCAGCATCTGCTGTCACCTGAGTTTTTGATCTTAGCCATTCTCACTGGTGTGAGGTGAAATCTCAGGGTTGTTTTGATTTGCATTTCCCTTATGACTAAAGATGTTGAACATTTCTTTAGGTGTTTCTCCGCCATTCGGCATTCCTCAGCTGTGAATTCTTTGTTTAGCTCTGAACCCCATTTTTAATAGGGTTATTTGTTTCCCTGCGGTCTAACTTCTTGAGTTCTTTGTATATTTTGGATATAAGGCCTCTATCTGTTGTAGGATTGGTAAAGATCTTTTCCCAATCTGTTGGTTGCCGTTTTGTCCTAACCACAGTGTCCTTTGCCTTACAGAAGCTTTGCAGTTTTATGAGATCCCATTTGTCGATTCTTGATCTTAGAGCATAAGCCATTGGTGTTTTGTTCAGGAAATTTTTTCCAGTGCCCATGTGTTCCAGATGCTTCCCTAGTTTTTCTTCTATTAGTTTGAGTGTGTCTGCTTTGATGTGGAGGTCCTTGATCCACTTGGACTTAAGCTTTGTACAGGGTGATAAGCAGGGATCGATCTGCATTCTTCTACATGTTGCCCTCCAGTTGAACCAGCACCATTTGCTGAAAATGCTATCTTTTTTCCATTGGATGGTTTTGGCTCCTTTGTCAAAAATCAAGTGACCATAGGTGTGTGGGTTCATTTGTGGGTCTTCAATTCTATTCCATTGGTCTATCTGTCTGTCTCTGTACCAATACCATGCAGTTTTTATCACTATTGCTCTGTAATACTGCTTGAGTTCAGGGATAGTGATTCCCCCTGAAGTCCTTTTATTGTTGAGGATAGCTTTAGCTATCCTGGGTTTTTTGTTATTCCAGATGAATTTGCAAATTGTTCTGTCTAACTCTTTGAAGAATTGGATTGGTATTTTGATGGTGATTGCATTGAATCTGTAGATTGCTTTTGGTAAAATGGCCATTTTTACTAAATTAATCCTGCCAATCCATGAGCATGGGAGATATTTCCATCTTCTGAGGTCTTCTTCAATTTCTTTCCTCAGTGTCTTGAAGTTCTTATTGTACAGATCTTTTACTTGCTTGGTTAAAGTCACACCGAGGTACTTTATATTATTTGGGTCTATTATGAAGGGTGTCATTTCCCTAATTTCTTTCTCGGCTTGTTTCTCTTTTGTATAGAGGAAGGCAACTGATTTATTTGAGTTAATTTTATACCCAGCCACTTTGCTGAAGTTGTTTATCAGCTTTAGTAGTTCTCTGGTGGAACTTTTGGGATCACTTAAATATACTATCATGTCATCTGCAAATAGTGATATTTTGACCTCTTCTTTTCCGATCTGTATCCCCTTGATCTCCTTTTGTTGTCTGATTGCTCTGGCTAGAACTTCAAGAACTATATTGAATAAGTAGGGAGAGAGTGGGCAGCCTTGTCTAGTCCCTGATTTTAGTGGGATTGCTTCAAGTTTCTCTCCATTTAGTTTAATGTTAGCAACTGGTTTGCTGTATATTGCTTTTACTATGTTTAGGTATGGGCCTTGAATTCCTATTCTTTCCAGGACTTTTATCATGAAGGGGTGTTGAATTTTGTCAAATGCTTTCTCAGCATCTAATGAAATGATCATGTGGTTCTGTTCTTTCAGTTTGTTTATATAATGGATCACGTTGATGGTTTTCCGTATATTAAACCATCCCTGCATGCCTGGGATGAAGCCTACTTGATCATGGTGGATGATTGTTTTGATGTGCTCTTGAATTCGGTTTGCCAGAATTTTATTGAGTATTTTTGCATCGATATTCATAAGGGAAATTAGTCTGAAGTTCTCTTTCTTTGTTGTGTCTTTGTGTGGTTTAGGTATAAGAGTAATTGTGGCTTCGTAGAAGGAATTCGGTAATGCTCCATCTGTTTCAATTTTGTGGAATAGTTTGGATAATATTGGTATGAGGTCTTCTATGAAGGTTTGATAGAATTCTGCACTAAACCCGTCTGGACCTGGACTGCTTCTATTTCCTTAGGAGTTATGGGGTTGTTTAACTGGTTTATCTGTTCCTGATTTAACTTCGATACCTGGTATCTGTCTAGGAAATTGTCCATTTCCTGAAGATTTTCAATTTTTGTGGAATATAGGTTTTTATAGTAAGATCTGATGATTTTTTGAATTTCCTCTGAATCTGTAGTTATGTCTCCCTTTTCATTTCTGATTTTGTTAATTTGGACGCACTCTCTGTGTCCTCTTGTTAGTCTGGCTAAGGGTTTATCTATCTTGTTGATTTTCTCAAAGAAGCAACTTTTGGTTCTGTTGATTCTTTCTATGGTCCTTTTTGTTTCTACTTGGTTGATTTCAGCTCTGAGTTTGATTATTTCCTGCCTTCTACTCCTCCTGGGTGTATTTGCTTCTTTTTGTTCTAGAGCTTTTAGGTGTGCTGTCAAGCTGCTGACATATGCTCTTTCCTGTTTCTTTCTGCAGGCACTCAGAGCTATGAGTTTTCCTCTTAGCACAGCTTTCATTGTGTCCCATAAGTTTGGGTATGTTGTATCTTCATTTTCATTAAATTCTAAAAAGTTTTTAATTTCTTTCTTTATTTCTTCCTTGACCAGGTTATCATTGAGTAGAGCATTGTTCAATTTCCCCGTATATGTGGGCATTCTTCCCTTATTGTTATTGAAGACCAGTTTTAGGCCGTGGTGGTCCGATAGCACGCATGGGATTATTTCTAACTTTCTGTACCTGTTGAGGCCCGTTTTTTGACCAATTATATGGTCAATTTTGGAGAAAGTACCATGAGGAGCTGAGAAGAAGGTATATTTTTTTGCTTTAGGATAGAATGTTCTATAAATATCCGTTAAGTCCATTTGCCTCATGACTTCTCTTAGTCTGTCGACATCACTGTTTAATTTCTGTTTCCATGACCTGTCCATTGATGAGAGTGGTGTGTTGAAATCTCCCACTATTATTGTGTGAGGTGCAATGTGTGCTTTGAGCTTTAGTAAGGTTTCTTTTACGTATGTAGGTGCCCTTGTATTTGGGGCATAGATATTTAAGATTGAGAGTGCATCTTGGTGGATTTTTCCTTTGATGTATATGAAGTGTCCTTCCTTATCTTTTTTGATGACTTTTAATTGAAAATTGATTTTATTTGATATTAGAATGGCTACTCCAGCTTGCTTCTTCTGACCATTTGCTTGGAAAGTTGTTTTCCAGCCTTTCACTCTGAGGTAGTGTCTGTCTTTGTCTCTGAGGTGTGTTTCCTGTAGGCAGCAGAATACAGGGTCCTCGTTGTGTATCCAGTTTGTTAATCTATGTCTTTTTATTGGGGAGTTGAGGCCATTGATATTGAGAGATATTAAGGAATAGTGATTATTGCTTCCCGTTATATTCATATTTGGATGTGAGGTTATGTTTGTGTGCTTTCATTCTCTTTGTTTTGTTGCCAAGACGATTAGTTTCTTGCTTCTTCTAGGGTATAGCTTGCCTCCTTATGTTGGGCTTTATCATTTATTATCCTTTGTAGTGCTGGATTTGTAGAAAGATATTGTGTAAATTTGGTTTTGTCATGGAATATCTTGATTTCTCCATCAATGTTAATTGAGAGTTTTGCTGGATACAGTAACCTGGGCTGGCATTTGTGTTCTCTTAGGGTCTGTATAACATCAGTCCAGGATCTTCTGGCCTTCATAGTTTCTGGCGAGAAGTCTGGTGTGATTCTGATAGGTCTCCCTTTATATGTTACTTGACCTTTTTCCCCTACTGCTTTTAATATTCTTTCTTTATTTTGTGCGTTTGGTGTTTTGACAATTATGTGACGGGAGGTGTTTCTTTTCTGGTCCAATCTATTTGGAGTTCTGTAGGCTTCTTGTATGTCTATGGATATCTCTTTTTTTAGGTTAGGGAAGTTTTCTTCTATGATTTTGTTGAAGATATTTACTGGTCCTTTGAGCTGGGAGTCTTCACTCTCTTCTCTACCTATTATCCTTAGGTTTGATCTTCTCACTGAGTCCTGGATTTCCTGTATGTTTTGGACCAGTAGCTTTTTCCGCTTTACATTATCTTTGACAGTTGAGTCAATGATTTCTATGGAATCTTCTGCTCCTGAGATTCTCTCTTCCATCTCTTGTATTCTGTTGGTGAAGCTTGTATCTACAGCTCCTTGTCTCTTCTTTTGGTTTTCTATATCCAGGGTTGTTTCCATGTGTTCTTTCTTGATTGCTTCTATTTCCATTTTTAATTCCTTCAACTGTTTGATTGTGTTTCCCTGGAATTCTTTCAGGGATTTTTGTGTCTCCTCTCTATGGGCTTCTACTTGTTTATTTATGTTTTCCTGGAATTCTTTCAGGGATTTTTGCGATTCTTTCAGGCATTTTTGCGATTCCTCTTGTAGGCTTCTACTTGTTCTCTAAGGGAGTTCTTCACGTCTTTCTTGAAGTCCTCCAGCATCATGATCAAAAATGATTTTGGAACTAGATCTTGCTTTTCTGGTGTGTTTGGATATTCCATGTTCGTTCTGATGGGAGATTTGGGCTCCGATGGTGCCATGTAGTCTTGGTTTCTGTTGCTTGGGTTCCTGCGCTTGCCTCTCGCCATCAGATTATCTCTAGTGTTACTTTGTTCTGCTATTTCTGACAGTGGCTAGACTGTCCTATAAGCCTGTGTGTCAGGAGTGCTGTAGACCTGTTTTCCTCTCTTTCAGTCAGTTATGGGGACAGAGTGTTCTGCTTTCGGGCGTGTGGTTTTTCCTCTCTACAGGTCTTCAGCTGTTCCTGTGGGCCTGTGTCTTGAGTTTACCAGGCAGCTTTCTTGCAGCAGAAAAGTTGGTCTTACCTGTGGTCCCGAGGCTCAAGTTCGCTCGTGGGGTGCTACCCACAGGCTCTCTGCAGCGGCAGCAACCAGGAAGACCTGTGCTGCCGTTTTCGGGAGCTTCAGTGCACCAGGGTTCCAGATGGTCTTTGGCTTTTTCCTCTGGCGTCCGAGATGTGTGTGCAGAGAGCAGTCTCTTCTGGTTTCCCAGGCTTGTCTGCCTCTCTGAAGGTTCAGCTCTCCCTCCCACGGGATTTGGGTGCAGAGAACTGTTTATCCGGTCTGTTTCCTTCTGGTTCTGGTGGTGTCTCAGGCACAGGGGTCCTGCAGCTCCTGGGCCCTCCCCCACGGGAGCCCAGAGGCCTTATACAGTTTCCTCTTGGGCCAGGATGTGGGCAGGGGTGAGCAGTGTTGGTGGTCTCTTCCGCTCTGCAGCCTCAGGAGTGCCCACCTGACCAGGCGGTTGGGTCTCTCTCTCACAGGGTCTGGGGCAGAGAGCTTCTGCGGGCCGGGATCCGCGGGTCTTATTTTTTTTTTTTATTAACTTGAGTATTTCTTATATACATTTCAAGTGTTATTCCCTTTCCCGGTTTCCGGACAAACATCCCCCTCCCCCCTCCCCTTCCTTATGGGTGTTCCCCTCCCAACCCTCCCCCCATTGCTGCCCTCCCCCCATAGTCTAGTTCACTGGGGGTTCAGTCTTAGCAGGACCCAGGGCTTCCCCTTCCACTGGTGCTCTTACTAGGATATTCATTGCTACCTATGGGGTCAGAGTCCAGGGTCAGTCCATGTATAGTCTTTAGGTAGTGGCTTAGTCCCTGGAAGCTCTGGTTGCTTGACATTGTTGTACTTTTGGGGTCTCGAGCCCCTTCAAGCTCTTCCAGTTCTTTCTCTGATTCCTTCAACGGGGGACCTATTCTCAGTTCAATGGTTTGCTGCTGGCATTCGCCTCTGTATTTGCTGTATTCTGGCTTGTCTCTCAGGAGCGATCTACATCCGGCTCCTGTCGGTCTGCACTTCTTTGCTTCATCCATCTTGTCTAATTGGGTGGCTGTATATGTATGGGCCACATGTGGGGCAGACTCTGAATGGGTTTTCCTTCAGTCTCTAATACAAGAATTCTTACCACTTTCCTATGACTATGAAAGGAGAAACAATGCCTGTGTCATTTTTTCACACAGACTTCCAATTACTTGTCAAATGCCGCATGGTCATAAAAATTTGCAGTTGGTCAAGACATTGCTGCTTAGTTACATAGAATTAAATGTGTATCTTGATCTTTTTCTTTGGCTTTTTTCTTCCATTTGTTTTGCTTTGTTTCATTACTATTATATTTCATGTGCTTAGTGTGTTCTGATAAGAGATAAAAAGACAGGTGTGAATTTAAGTGGGTGGAGAAAAGTGGATGATTTGGGGGAAGCCGGCAGAGGGGAAACTGTAATCAGAGTATACTGTATGAAAAAAAAAACCTATTTTCAATAAAGAGTAGAGTGAATTGAAAAGTGTTCCAAACTACAAAAAGTGACACAGAAAAAATCACTGAGGAAGAAGAAAGACTCAGCTATGTAGTAGGTTGTACAGTGTAAGAGGGTTGCCTACTCGACAAAGTAGAGACATTGAACCATTAAAGTGCATTGCTTAAAAAAAAATCACACCTTGAACTTCCATGGCTAGATTTTTAACAGTCTTCACATACAAATACCTTATGCTTTTAAACATATATGTGTTTAACCTACTCTGCCTTTGAATGCTGTTTTACGTAGATTGAGAATAAAATCCACATTCTGTCTGGGATTAAACCTTATATCAAATAGAATAAAAGGCAAGTGATAGCACAGTGAGTACCAAGTAATTTTTTTCAAGTGTTTTAGACAACAAACATTCTAGAAAGATAAAGAACATTGTCCTTTCCACAATGTTTTCTGACTTTCAGAATACATTTTCTTCATCATCATTTTGTGGATTTTTCTATTCTTTCCTCATTAGGGTCTCTTCTGCACCATCAAATATACTCAAAGCTATAATTCTCTCTTTTTTATGAAATGTCAAACCCATTTTTTGTAAGAAATCTTCCTTACCCCACGCTTGCTATCTAATTTGACAAATGTTTCTCTATTGTCCTTTGTGATCCAGTTGTAGAACACAGAAACTTATGGTACATCAACTTTTCCTTTAACCTTTCCCAGGATTTAAGTTGCTAGGGTTACTAGATGACTATAGAGGTGTTCTCTATTTGATTGTACTTGAACAAAGAAGACAGAAAGGGACAGCTATATAGTTAGTTAGTCACATTTTAAAGCTTTTTATTAGCATACATTAATTACACATGATAATATGTTTCAACATTTTCACAGGTAAGTATGCATTTTGATTACATTTATTCCCATTATCCTCTATTGTTCCCCTCCCCCCTCACACTAACCTACTGACCTCCTTCCTCTTATTATTAATTAGTTCCTTTTCTACTTTCACATTTTCTTTTTTCTTTTAAAATTTTCTTTCTTCTAGTGAATGAATGAGTTTAATTAGGGTTACTCACAAAGTGCCAATGAGATATTATTTAATGAAGCATAGGCAATTCACCAGTAGACACATCAGAAGAGAAACTAGCTCTCCCTTCGCCCCTCACATCCATTAACTGCCTGTGAATTCTCAGAGATGGGCTCCTTCTCATGTGCCTCTCCTCGATCATGATGGAATTTTGACAGATTCAGTCTTATATACTTTCTTGGAATTCAGGCTTGCAATGGCTGTGGCCTGTCTGGCAAAGAGTTCCACAACACTCCATCCCTTCTCTCAGCAACTTCATTTGTGCAATTTCCTCTTTCATAATGTTCAAAAGCTTGGAGTATTGAATAGATGACTCATTTAGAAGGGAACAGTCATATATTCACTTATTTTCAGCATTTTGATAAATTAAAAGTTTCTACATTAACCACTGCAAAAATAAACTTTTCTGACCAAAACTGACAACAGCACTAATTTGTAGGCAAGAACGTAAATATCAAGAAGACAATCTGAGAAGCACATCATGTCAGTTTAGTAAAATGCCATAAGTAGCTTTTCTACTATTAGTCCATAACCTCTCTAGCCAAGAGTCTTTGAGCAGCTTTACAGTAGACTTGCAGTTTGAAATAACTGATCTTGGGAGAATGCTAGAGCTCAGAATGAATAGAACAAGATTTTATAATACTTGGCCACCTGCTCCAATCAGTGGATTCTGACTACCCTAGAGTTTTCATACTAGCCTTGCCATTAGGAAAAAAATCACTTTTCTACCTGATATGCTAACTCCTTACAATTATAGAAAGGAATTGGTACCTGGGATCTTATGTACTAATAGTGAAGAGTTTTTTTTTTTAAAAAAGCATGCATTTAAATGCTATTATCAAGGCAAAGGGATGCATCACTGGGTAATACAAATGGCTGGATATTCCTATTTGTTCCATCAGGTTGGCTTGTCAGCAACTTCTATCCTAATGTGTGTTCCCCAAGGAAGCTTCCCTACACAAACTGCCAGGGCAGTTTTTTCCTTTGGCTTTTTGTTCATTACTAAGACCTGAATATTCTATGGATCTATGGGTAAGAGCAGGACATTAATTCTTCTAGTGCCGTCTCCCAGATCACTTAGACCTGGTAGTGACTCTTCACTAGCATTATTGTGTTCTCTCCTTCTGGACTGCCATAATATCTGCTTCTCTAGCTCCTTAAATGTTCTCACCATTTCTTTCCCTGGGGCACTATTCCACCTCTCTTAGATTTCTGTTAACCTTACTCAACCCCTTGAAATAGTCTCTTCATTAAATTGCCCTCTATTTCTTCCTTGACTATGCAGTCTAGATTTTTGTCTGTACCTTCAATGGCACAGCAACTCATCAGAATTATAGACTTTTTTCAGAGGTTGATGATAACTTTCATGGGCGTTATGATGATAACTCTGCACGTTCTTTAGACTTGACATGACTCTACTAGCATTTCTCATGAAGGGACTCAGATATCCCAGATTTTCCCCAGTCATTGTTCAAAGCAGTTATCCATCAACAAGATCTCACCACATGAGGCCTTTGCTCAGTGTGTCCTTGGTTGTAAATGCCAATAAAAGCATGAATACTGGAGTTATCTGTTAGCAGCCAGTTTCTAGGTATTCATCAAGCTAATCCCTAGCTCCTGCTTTTACTAAACTGAAAGACAAAAAAAATGTGTCTAGACATGCAGACCTTGTAGATCAGTGGTTCTTATCCTGTGGATCTGAACCCTTTGGAGTCATATATCTGCTGTCCTGCAAGAAGATGTTTACATTATGATTCATAACTGTAGCAAAATCACAGTTATGGAGTACTAATGAAATAATTTTATGGTTGGAGGTCATCACAACATGAGGAACTGTATTAAAGGGTCAAAGCATTATGAAGTTTGAGATCCACTGCTGTAGATGAAGACAGTTGTATCTGACTATCCTTGTGTTCCTGGTTTGAGAAACCTTGGTATAGTGAACAAATGTTCCAGGTCTAAAAACATAGCAATGGCCTGATCTCAGCATGGATACATCTAACAACATCTCATTAGGCAGCTCATTCTAGATCTCTGCTTCTCCATCAAAGTACAATGCAATAGCTACTTCCTTGATTGACTAAATAAGATGCTTCATTAAAAGTATTAACACAATCTGTCACCTAGGAAGCACAGTACAGATGTACAGATATGAATTTAATGAAGAAAACATTTCCATGAGAAATATATACATATATATATATATATGTGTGTGTGTGTGTGTGTGTGTGTGTGTGTGTGTGTGTGTGTGTGTGTGTCAGAAGAGGACATCGACCTCCTTGGAGATGAAATATATGTGACTGCATATCACAGTGTCTGTTCCATATTCTATGGGTGACTCCTAGTCAATCACTAAGGAATCTCTAGGGTGAAACGAAGGAACCCCCCACAGCCCCGGAAGAAAAGATGTGCCTGCTCTGAGTGACTTACTTCGGTACTTCCCAGGGACCTTGGGGAACTTTTCCTGCATGCATTGTACTTCAGGATTCCTTTTCTATCCTTTTCCCTTTACTTGACGCCAGGTCTGCGTCCCAGTTCGAAGCTTTTCCTGGCCTCGTGGGATTACTTCCATTTTTATTCCCAAGCATCTTCCACAACAAAATTCCTTCCTCTTAATCTTCTCTTGTTATCTGCTTCCAGGAAGATCCTCGTTAATGTTCATTCCAAAGGCACGGAAAGCAAAAGTTATCTCTTTTGTCTACAGCGTTAAGGGTGTGTCTTTTTATTTCTCACTTTCTGTCTAATGGAAGAAAATCATTGACAGTTACCGTAGACACTCCCAAGCAGTGTTAAGATTCAGTAAAACTCCAAAGTATATATGGAACTTTCCTTTAGAAGCTTAACGTGTCTTCAAGAGCTTATTATGACTTTGTTCTTAGTCTATAATTTGAATTATTTTAAAATCAGCCAAGTGTATCAGAGAAAAAAAACCCTATGCAATCCTTTCATTTGAATCGTTAAAGTTTCTTCACAAATAGCTCTTAAATCACTTTTATGAAGCTTTTAAAAGTTTATTGTAAGGTGTCCTTTCTTAAATTATGCAATCACTGCCTAAAGCAATATGAGATATTTGAAGTCACATTTTTAAAAATATGTTTTAAAATACAACTTATTCTGATTCCACTTGAAAAGGGACGGAGTGACAAACAAGACATCATCCCTGAATGCTGCAGTGTTGAATTCTCACATTTGAGACAAATGCATTTCCGTTTTGCTAAATAGGCAGGTCCAGAAATGAAGGCAAACGTTTAAGTTGTGTGATCCCAAGGCTTCAGCGTCCCAGAGGTGAGGCACGTGTGCTGCCTAGCTAGAAAGTACAGCTGCACACACACTCTTTCCTTCACCAGTCAGTTGTCTACAGAAGCACTCTGGTGACCTCAGGCTTTGTCTTTGTTTTCTCACAGGTCATGCTTCTTATGTGAGAAAGCCACTGACTGAGAAAATTCCAAGTCATGCTCAAACTGATAACATGAGGCGGGGAATAACAGGCATAGTGATAAACTCCTGGCGAGGCAGAGGAAGGGTGTTTCAAACTCATATTTTTGGCAGCAATGTCATGGCACTGAAGATTGCTCTTTTATTGAACGATAATGCATTTTTGCTCCCTTTTCCTGCGCTGATAGCCACTGTTCAGACACATAAAGTGGTGAGGATGTTTTCACACATTTATGCAAGATCTTTATATCAGATGGGAATACTTTTCCAAGTAATTCTTGATAACACATAAGAAGCATATGACACCGATACCGATGAGGATGGTCACTGCCAACCATTGGACTGAACAAAGGGACCCCAATGGAGGAGTTAGAGAAAAGTCTGCAGGAGCTGAAGGAGTTTGCAACACCATGGGAAGAGCAACAATATCAACCAACAAGACCACACTAGAACTCCCAGGGATTAAAACACCAACCAATGAGTACACATGAAGGGACCCGTGACTCCAGCCACATATGTAGCAGAGGATGGCATTGTCCAGCATCAACGGGAGGAAAAGCCCTTGGTCCTGTGAAGTCTTATTTTCTCAATGTAGGGTAATCCCAGGGTGTTGAGGTTGGAGTGGGTGGGTGGGAGTGGGAGCATCCTCATAGAAGCAGGGGGAGGGGGAATGGGAGAGGGGGAAAGAGGATAACATTTGGAATGTTAATACATAAAATATCCAAGAAAATTAAAATTAAAAAAATACAAAAAAAAGAAAAAAAGTCAGCTGAGGCCATCTGAAGTATATGGATGGGAAAAGGTCTTCCTGTTAAAATAGAAACTAGTGGGAATCTTGTTAGACTTAAAGATTAGAACCCTTTTTTATACTAAGAGAGTTTTCTGTTGGAAACTTACTCTTTTTTCCTTATGAACCTTAAAATAGCCTTAAAACATATGTTTATGCCCTTGTTCAAGGAAAAAGTAGGAATAAACAAAAATCTATTGTACAAAAGAATTAACCATGGTTTCCTTATCTAAGGTCCCCTTTCAGCTTCAAGGTATCAAAATATTCTACTGACAGCTGTGGAAGACCCAAGAGAGTGTAGGATCTTCCACAGCTCAGAGCTGCCAGAGCCTAAAGTGGACAGTGCTCAGTGTTCAAATTAGAGTCTCTGTTGTACAGGCTTATGACTTAGTGATAGTGAAAGACTGATCAATTATTGGATTTGCAATAAAATACCTTGCAGGTCTTGTGTGATCAGATAAATTGGAAATGAATAGAATATTAGTGACAAATGCAAGACATTTTGAATTGCAAACCTGTTCTTAGCAATGAAACTGGTATTACTATCTTAGCCTAATGGGACTAAAATGTTTTAATGAAACTGTCTTCTTTCTGAGTCAGTACTAAATATCAGAGGAACAGGGGGGAAAAGTCTATAATGATACAGTGATTTTGGATACAATAGCTCTCTCCCCACCCCTCAAATTGCTTCTTGCAAGCTATCTCATGTCTTATATGCTGAACTTTGCAAGCCTTCTTTTGGGATAAAGCACTGAGCAATAGACTTAACCATCCAAGGTGGATACACATTTCTCTTCATAGTCACAAGTCTGATATTCCATGAATGACATTTTCTAACACCATCACCACTAATGGTTTCGAGTTTAAGCACCATGGGGCTTTCATTGGGTGTTACTGCCATATTCCTTCTGAAAAGCTCTGTACTCCTCAGACTGAGGCTCCCAAGTTAGATTTTTAAGTTCTTTTTTGCTAGATTAAAATAAAACTACAGCGATTATAATAAAAAAAATTAGGAAGAACACCCAAAATATCAGGCAGCAGGATGTAATAATAAGACTGAAATTAATGAAATGGAGAGAACAATATGTAGAGTCAACCAATCAAAACATTGACTGTTTGAAAAAATAAAATTGACAAACAGCTAAAAAGAAAACAGGAAAATGAGAGGAAGGATACAAATTAATAAAATTAAAGATGAAAGAGATTTTATGAAATCTACAAGAACTACTTTAAAACATATCCCCTCAAAAATCTTAGAAAATCAAGAAAAATGCATAAATTCATAAGTGCATAATGAACTATTAAAATAAAGTCAAGAGGCATAAGATACTTAGATTCTCAACAAGCAACAAGATTAAAGCAATACAAATTGTACTAACAAAGAAAAGAACAGGTTTGGACGTATTGACTGCTGAATTCTATCAAACCATTAATGCTAATAAAACCAAGCGAGTATGATTTCTTCTTACATGTGTAATACATGTTTTTCTCATGGAATCTTTAAAATTTGCCACATGGTCAGTCCCAAAGTAATTCATAACAAATATGGAAAAAATGAAAATAATTTCTGGTATCTTATCAAATCATACTAGAATGAAACTAGAACTCAACAGAAACTACACAGTTAATTGGAGCCTGAATAAGAGACACTTGGCTGTTTGATTCTTGGAGAAATAAGGCAGGGAGTTTCAAAAATACCTAGAATCAAAACTGAAAATGAAAGCACAGTTTATCAGAAACCAGACGCAGCTGAAGCAGCTCTAAGAGGATATTGTGTAACAATGAGTACTCACCTTAAAGCTATCATTGGCTGGGGAGATGAATAAGTGTTTAACAGCACTCACTGGTCTTGCAGAGATCCAAGGTTCATTTTACAATACCCACATTAGGTGTAATCCCAATATTTTCACCCCTGGATTTTCTACACTTACAGTGTGGAAGTTGAATTGTACATTTGTCAGTTGAATTTTGAAACCCACAGTTACTAATTCTCTGCATTTTAACCAATAATCCAGTTTTGTAATAGTCTTTATCCGTTGCAAAAAAGAAGCTTATTTGACGAAGAGTGAGGGCTATAGTAACCTGTGAGTATGAGCATAACTATTTAGCTTATTGTTACAGATTGGGTCAGAGTAGGAAAATGGCAACTGTAGATCATCCACAAGGGTTTATGACATTTCAAGCCTCAGGTAGTTAACTAAGTTTATGGTATCAGACATAAACTCCCTCCTATTGAGTGAACAATAAATAATTTAAACCAGACAGTTGTTGGCTACCTCTAAATATAAGGGCCACAATTGAACCCTCAGATATACCTGACCCTGCTGATCATTGTTGTGGTTCATCAGCTACGTAGGACCATTGATTGCTTTTCTTCATTAAGTGGCTTGCATCATGAGATCTAGTCCTTAGCAGGAGGCTCCCAGATCAGTTCTAATTCAATTTCTCTATAAGTTCTGAGTCTGAAGTATATGACGCCTTAAGCAATAGAATCTCTTTCAAGTTCTGGAAGATAACTGCTGATGGTGACAATTTTGTCTTGTTTTTATCTGTACGAATTGTATGTCAGCAAAGCAATTATCCAGCTGATAAATAGGCTAATGAAATGAAGAGGCAGTTCTCACAGAAAGGCCAACAGACATTTGTTGAAGCTCTCTATGACCTGAGCCATGGTGGAAGATGCAAATGAAATGCACTGAGATTCTATTTCTTCCTGTTCAGAATGTTTACCATCAAGAACACAAATGGGACTGGAGAAATGACTTAGAAACGACTCAGTGGTTGAGACACCATGTGGTTGCTGGGAATTGAACTCATGACCTCTGGAAGAGCAGTCAGTGCTCTTAACCACTGAGCCATCTCTCCAGCCCCGACTCAGTGGTTGAATATGGACTGTTCTTACAGAGGACACAGGTTTTGTTCCTAGAACCCTGATGATGGCAAGGTTGTGGAAAGTGAAGAATCCATTTTGGATCATCAATTATTTACTACTCAATGGTTAGCACTGAAAACACACATACAAGTTATATAGACTGAAGTGGGAAATGATGTGATTATATTATAATATCAAAAAGTAAAAGAACTAAATTAATGAAAAGAAAGAACAAAAGAAAAAAATCCTTTCTTTTTAGAACCTGATAGTGTGGAAGCAAATTGGTACGTGAACTGTGAGTGGTGCATTCATTAGGAGCGGTGAAAGTAAACTGGTACACAGAGTCTGAATCGACTGTGCACTATGAATGGTCGGGGTAAACTGGAGAATGCACTATGAATGCAGTTAAGCTGGTCCATGCATTATGAAGGTCTATGGAAGTTCCTCAGAAAGTTAAAAACTTAAGCTCCTATGTGATATTGTGATATCTTGGCTGGTGCAAATGTATTCTAGAGTAAATTAGGATGATGTGTCCCTTCATGAGGGCATCAGATGGTTGAAATAATAGTTTGGGTAGAATTAGTATTTCTCTAGGATTCTCATGCTTGGGAAAGGAAAAAATTGGAACCCTAGTGCCAGCTCCAGGAGAAATGTGTCATCCAGGAGGAGATTTTCCAGGGGAGATTACATCTGGGACTATGATGTGTCCCTGATGGGAAGAACCACATTATGACAAAGACTCTTAGTTATGCCTACCTAATAAAATCTATATAAATCTTAAGCCAGATCCATATCTATAAAGTAGACTTGGGGTCAATGACCACTGTTTTTGCTTCCTTATTATCCACTATGATCAAATTAAATGAATATCATTTCTCTATTTTTCACTATTAATTGTCACTTTAACTGGCAAACAGATTACAGGTGCAAACAAGGTTTGTTAGGGCTGTGAAAGTCCAGGCTTTGACCCTAAACTTTCAGTAACAGTGCTCCACCTGGAGTAGTTGAAGGACTCTAAGTCAACATATTATGGGGATGATTGTGCATTCATGTTTATTACTGGATATCCATCAGCAGGTGAAGAGATTTAAAGTGTGGTATATATGCATAGTGAAAAAAATTAAGCTGTAAAGAAAGCATGACATTGCAGTGATATTAACTGAAATTTGAGATCATCATGTTAAGTGAAATAAGCCAGATCTGAAGTGTGTGTGTGTGTGTGTGTGTGTGTGTGTGTGTGTACAGAAAGGATAATGGGGACCATCGGAGGAGAGGGAAAGAAATCTGGAGGAATGATGAGAGATTAATGGAAAGCACGTGATATAGAAGCAAAAGAAAAGGCTGTCTGGGAGCCAGAAGGGAGGAGAAATAAGGAGGCATTGGGAACCAGGAAAAAGGATAAATAAGAACTAATGAAATGACATATATGCATGAAAATGCTGTAAAGAAACCTCTCCCTTTCTACGGTGACCTAAACAGTGAATAAAAATCAAATTACACTAGGAAAATTCATTAAACTACAAAAACTTACTTTAAAAGTGACAATTAAAAAACACCTTCCTACTTTTAAGGAATATAATAAAATCACATCACAAACTTGCTGTGTGTTGTGCACTGAAGGGTGAGTAGGTCGTCTCGTTTCCCTGAATTCAGTTCTTTAACAAATTAATTTGAGTGATTTTCTGGAATGCCTTTTTGCTTTCCCTTTAATCCAATTTAAAGTCTGTTTTCCCTCTGAAGAGTCATATTTTCCTATTTTTGTCTGAGCCGTGTTTTTCACAGCTGTTAACTGCTACTGCATTCTGTGTTTTAATGTTACAGGTTATCTAGAGCTACAAAATCTCTACGTGTATCCATATTCATAATTACGTATGAATAGATGGTTATGTGTTCATATGGGTTCTATATACTCACATATATGCACTTCCTCTAACTTCCGATGATTTGATGCGGACACTATTGGAACAGTTTAGTAAATCATCTCGATTGACTCTTGACATGGTTTCCACATGTGAATCCTTGGAGGCATATAGTGCAAGCGACAGTTTTGTCTGTTAATTTGGTAGCATTTTTAATGCTTCTGCTCTCCCATGCCTTGGGAACTGAAAAAAAAAAACATTATTCCTAGTGTTACACAGGAATGTGGAAGATTAGAAGTTGCCATTGTTCCTAAAATAGAGACATAAGCGCATGACCATCAGAGGCGAGGACTAAGAATTCATGAATGACCTTATCAATCTGTGGTAGCTTCCTATGATTCCTGCTCCTCCTCATTGTTTGAGCACTGTGTTAATTACTTTTCTTGTTTATGTGATGAAGTCCCAGAAAAATCAAATTAAGGAAAGAAGTGTTTACACTTGGTCTCAGTTCAAGGTAGCATTCCATTGTGGAATGGAACTCATGGTTACATTGCACCCACAGTTGGGAAGCAAGGAGGGAGTGAGATTACTGCTTAAGTCACTTTCTACCTTTCATTGAGCCATGGACCAGAGTCCGTTGAATAGTGCCATTTGCATTTAGTGTATGCATTCTAATCGTAACTAATCTAATCAAGATAGTGCTTCACAGAGATGCCCAGAATCTTGTCTCCTAGGTGACTCTAGATCCAGTCAAACTGACAATCAATATTAACCACCACTCATCAATGACTTTCTTGAGACTGGGTTGCAGCCACCCTAATGATAGTTTAATTATTCAATCTCTATTTCTATTTTCCTGACAAAATGTTGATATGCAAATGTTCTGCGGTTTGCCCATGGTTCTATTCTTAACCAGTATCTAGACTTATTTTGTATTAGTGACCTATAATTTATTCTCTCTAACTATTCTCCCTGGATGCTTTGCACTTTTAAATGGTGAATAAGATGCTTTATCTTCTTATATAGGAGGACATGGCTTTACACACACACACACACACACACACACACACATACACACACACACACACAAATGTAATACTTCACATTACTTGATCTTCCTTAGACTGAATTAGAGAAGTCTAGGGTAAATCCAATATATGAGTAATCAAGACAAAGAAACAAACGTATTTGAAGGATTGAATTATTTTTTGTTAGTTTTTATAACCATGGGGTAGACAAGGAAGGAGGAAAATCAAGTACTGGGTAAATGCCTAAGTCGGTAAGTGCACACTGTACAAACATAAAGACCTGAATGATATCTCTAACTAAAAAGCTAGATGAATTGGCCCTCGCCCGTGAACCCAGCACTGTGGAGGGAGACACAACAGAGTCCTGGGGTCTTGCTTGCTAGCAAGTCTAGTTGAATTGGTGACCTCAAAGTCCAGTGAGTAATTTTCTCCCCAAATAATGGAGAGGACAAACGAAGAGGACAAAAATGTCAACCTGTGTTTACCCTCTGCATGTGTGCAAACATGTGCACGCACACAGGCACACCCATCACCATTCCGCTCAAGACAGACAGAAAAATCAAAAAGGGAAAACAGGACTTTGTAACTTGGGGGGGGGGGTGTTATCACTTACTTATGTAATGACAGCCAGCTGGTTCTCTATTTTCTATGAGCTATTTGAAATATTCAGTTGTAATAATTTTCAGCAATAGCTAGTCAAAGGGGACTGACTTCTGGTAGGTGTTTACTTAGACTGGGGAAGCATGTGTAACAAACCATATGATGGTTACTGTCACTAAAAACTTTCCCTCAGTTTATCAAAGCTAACAATTATATTTAGAAGCATGTCATTTGTACATTATAATGTTGACATTTCACTAGAGTTAACATTAGTTTCTTACAAACAACAAGCCTGGCAACAATACTTTATGTTTCTAAATTTTCTTAGAAAGCAGAAAAGCAAAAGTTGGCTTAACAACAAAGCAAAGCAATTGATTTAATTACAAAATTAATGCCTAAGGTGTGCTTTAAAATATGTGTTGTAGAGGGAGAAATCTAGAGATTGGAGTTCTGTTACTATGGAAACAGGAGATAGAATGGCATTAAAAAGAAAATTAATTTGCTTGCTTCTTTTGTATTCTGTGTTTTTAAATGGTCAAATGTTATATATTTAATAGAAAATGTCGTCACAAAATGCTTATTCTAGTATTTATTATCATCTTGAAACTATATTCAATAAGAAATAGCACAGCTGATTGGGTTTAGAGCCCAAGTAAATTAACCAATAAACTGTATGTACATTACATTTGTTAAATGGTTGAAAAAATGAAGACCTCGGTTTTCTACATTAATAGCCTGGCTTTTATTTAGTCCCTTCCCAGGGACCTCCACACATGGGAAAGACAATAGAAAAATTAATAGTGATTTTTAAAAATTTGTATTTTTAAATGCATCTGTACGTCGAGAAAGCAGCAAACAATTATTTAGTTGAAATAGTAAAACTCATAGTGCCAGCTAGTTTCTGGCGATGCAACACAGGCTACCGACCTCTGTGAGAACCTCTATTGAGAAAATGCCTCTATCAGATTGGCCTATAACAACACCTACAGTTTATTTTCTTGATTGATGTTTGGTGGGAAAGGTCCAGCCCACTGTGGGTGGTGCTACCCCCTAGCTGGGTGGTCCCAGAAGATGTAAGAAATCAGCCTGATTCTTACTGTGAGGGGTAAACCAGTAAGCAACATTCCTCCTTGACGTGTGAATCAGTTCCTGCCTTGAGTTCCTGCCTGGATTTCCCTAGATGATGGATTGTGATCCGAGAGTTGTAAACGGGAAAAAAAAACCCTTCCCTTCCCACATTTCTTTTGGTCATGTGGTATTTTAATCACAGCAATAGAAACCCTAACTAAGATCACAACAGGGAGAAAGCTTGACTAAGATACTCAGAAAGGCAAATCATATCCAAGTTGTTCTGCCTTCAAGTGAATTTATTAACTAAAATTCTCATCGAGACAGCTCACCAAAATCCAACTGTGCAACCAATAATAGATTGCTCTGCTGATGGTAGCCAGGGTTCCTCAAATAGTTAGATATACACAGTGAGAGAGACTTGGAAAAAGACAACTTGAATTAATAAAGCTTGTCTTGCAATAGAGTAGCTCATGGGGTAGTTTTTGAAAATGTGTGGCTACACATTCACCCCTGCATAAGGCATTAGGCCTGATTCATACTGCCTGATGATTTCAGAAATCCTTTAACTACGAATTTAGTTTATCATAGTGACCAGAGGATGGTGGTTCCAGATTGAAACACTCTGCCAAACATCTCAAGAGTAACATACCTTCTTATAGTGACTTTTAGCACTAGTCAAAGAAAGCTAGATATTCCCCGAGTAAGGCACGAGTGAACCAGCAGAAATAACAGAAGCTTGCAAATTCACAGATGCTCGATATGAAATTGATGTGTCATTCAGCACCAAACACATTTCTTTACCAAAATCTCCTTAAGGGAAATGGAAGCAATAAAAGTGACTTAGTGGGATTTCAAACAACCAGCTAGGACTGCCATCAGTTAAAATCGTGTTAACTGAAGTAGAATCACAAAGAGTATATGCTTAACGACTTTAGACATAAACTACGAAAAAATCAGCTATAAGACGGATGAGCAAAAATCACAGGAAGATGGGCAGAGAGAGACAAAAAGATGCCTTTTGGGGAAGAGGTTAAGAAGTATTAGTAGCAAAATAAGAAACCTCTAATTTTTATTGAGGTTTAGGGGGACATAACTTGTAAGTGGTTGTATTTATATTTTGCACTTAAATTTGCATTACATTTATATAGTATGTTTATTTATCATGAACTGGCCATTATAAAGCTATGCACACTGTGTAATCTGTACTTACAGATCTAGGAAGGTGGTGTTACTATCTCTTCCTCACATTTATAGTGTAACATAGTGAGATTATATTTACTTTACAAATTTAAATGAAAGCTAAAGCTATGAGAAATACACTAATTTTATTGATAAACAAGTGTGCAATACTTAATAAAGTATTATTTTATCCTTAAAGTTTCTAACACTGAGTTATAATTACTAATACCAACATGTACGCACACATACAGAGGAGTGACTTCTTATGATTACTTTGTTGAGTTAAAATAAACTGGCACCTAGTTCACCCTAATTTTCAGGAAATAACTGTGTCTAAAGGACTCGAAATTTTTTTTTCATTTATCTTTTTTGACTCTCTAGAGACGAGGGATGTAGACAACAGATTATTTCCTGACTCCCTTTCCTTCAACCTCATGATAATCTATAGATTTCTGCTATTAGCAATTTTTCACCTCAGAAGATTGGTAAGTGGATTTTGGCAGACCTAAATGTCCACAGTTCTTCATTACAACCAATATATTTCCATACAGTTCCTACTATTCTTGTAATATGTTTCTCTCCATCTCCATTTTCAGGCTACTAGGTATCTAATTATTGTTAATATTGGTTATTTCGCGTTTCTAGAACCTTATTACATTAGAGTCATGCATCGTGCACTCTTTTCTGTCGTTTCACTCTGCTAACTATTGGAGGTCCGTCTATGACATCATTCCTTATATCATTTCCTCTCCTATCCCCGAGCAGCATTGAGGATCGATACACCACAGTTTGCTTATTCGCTTCACCCATAGGCAGACATCTGGACTCTGTCCAACGTTTCAAATCAACCACTTGGTCAAAAACATGTGTTTGTGTGGAAAACATGCTTCATTTGCTTTGAGTAAATGCCAAGGAGTAAAGTGCCCATCATTACATGACGAATTTATACTTGATTCTAAAGTAAGTGCCAAGCTTTTTTCCATTCCATTATATCTGATATTCCTTCCAGTTACGTATGCAATTTCTAGTAAATTTGCTTTTTGGGGAGCAATATATGTATGTTTAATCTTTAAGTTTTAATCATATGGGTAAACGTGAAGGTATTTGTTTGAATTTGAATTACTATGATGGCTCTACATGTGCATACATACAGAACACTCATGTAGAAAATGAGTGCCCATTTTCAGTGGTGACATGTCTATTCAATTAACAGTTTTTAAATTTCTGAGTTAATACTTTGCTATATAGATCAAGGTAGTCTCTCCATCATGCTCCTCCCTTCTCTGCACTCTGGTCAGGAAAATCAGGCATGTATAAGAAGCCTTGACTTTATCTTTTTGATTTCTGCTGGATTATTTCCATATAATTTTGATAAATGGTATTTTGTTTCATATTTACCAAAATTTGATATATGTATATATTTCCGCTGCACGGGAATGTATTCCTTAATTTTTCTAATCATGTAATGTACAATCACGGTCTGTAAACATTTTCAGTGGAAAATTTTGAGAAGATAATTGCTAGAACACTCCTAAAATGGTCGAAACAGTAGTCAACATGTTCAAATAGAAGAAATAAAATTTATATTATAATGAAGCTGAGGAAGGAAGGAATCAAAGAGAAACCTTAAACTTACCCAGAGAACAAAGACAATTAGCACCGAAAGAGTAGGAATCGCTTCTGAACAACAGCATAAGGCAGAGGCACAGTAGGAGCCGCAGGACGTAATTACTACCCGGTGCCTGGTTTCCATTCCTCCTGAATCCCAGGTCTTCTATCTGAGATTCCATTTCTTCTACTTACATATGTATGTTATTTTCTCTGCTGGTGCAGGAAGGAGCCACTTGTTTATTTTATTTTATTTGTTTTAAAAATGTAGGGAGTGGTCATCATTATTTTTAAAATTATTGAAATCTATTTATTTCAAGTTTTAGAATTTTATCTGTTTATACCCAGCCATTTTATTTATGATGTCTTGTGATTTTTTTTGACGTTTTAACCAAATAGGTATCTTTAATTTATTCTGTGACAAGTTTACATGTGTGTGCAATGCATTGTGATTATATCCAATTCCTGTTTTCCTCTAACTCCCCCTGGAGCTCTCCGATGTAGCTTCATAATTTCATTTTCTCTCTTAAAAGTTCTATTAACGTCCAAGTAGAACTGTCCTATGTGCGCATCCGTGTGGAGCCATCCATTGGATCATGGCCACAACCAAAAAGGAGAACGGTTATCCTTTTTCAGGCTACTATTAAGTATCCACAGTTCCTCAACTAGGGGCGGGGCCTCGTGAGCTGATCTCCAGTCCATACTGGGAAGCTGAGTAGCTTGAGCTTGTACAGCACCTGTTGTAGGTAACCATGGCTGCTGTTAGTTCAGGAGTGCGACAGCGAAGTCGTGCCATAGTGGCAGCATTTTATTCTTCTCCTCCCTATCTTCTAAAAAAACTGCCTTTCTTTGACTCCTATGGTCTTTTTAAATCTTGATGTTTGATGAGTTTTGGAAAATCCTTCGTGATCGTTTCTTCAATGCTGCTTCAGCCTCACTCCCTCTGGGAATCTGACTGAACATAGGCTAGAGCTCCTCACTCATGCGCATGTCTCTTAAACTTGCTCCCACCTATTCAACAACTTGATGCCAGTCCGAGCTTCGAGCTTCGAGCTTCGTTCTCTCCCGCTCTCTCGTTTTAAATTTAAATTTATTTCCATTAGAATGAGATTCTTCTTTCATCCAATACATCCGGAGCAGTTTCTCCTTCTCCCTCTCCTCCCACTTGTCTTCTGGTTCGTCGTTTTCTCATAAACTCTGTCTAATCTGCTCTTAGTGCCACCACAGATTTACTTACTGTGTGGGGTGGTGGATAGCTACCATCCCTTCCCCCATTGACTCACACGTGTGGGTGCTTGGCCCGTAGGAAGTGGTAGGATTGGGAGGTGTGGCCTTTTTGGAGGATGTGTGTCACTGTAGGGGCAGGCTATGAGGTCTCATATGTGCTCAGGCTCAGTCCAATGTGAAACATGTTCTCCTTCTGCTGCCTTCGGATCGAGAGGTAGAACTCTCGGCAATTTCTACAGCACCATGTCTGCCTGGAGACTGGCATGCTTGCCGTCCTGATGATCATGGTCTGAACCAGCCCCAGTGAAATGTTTTCATTTATAATAGTTGTCTTGGTCATGGTGTGTCTTCACAGCCATAAAACCCTAACCAAGACACCATGTTCAAAACTTTTGCACCCCAGATGCCTCTCTTCCAGTTCTATTAGGTACCGTTGTGTGGTTTTATATATGTGTATTTCATATTTTCATTTGTCCTCATCATCACAACTGCTAAGTTGAAGTACAATCTGTCCCTCTAATTGCCATATGGAATGTCTTTATGGGTCTGCTTGGGCTTTCTCCTCTTTCTGAAGATGCTTTTGAGGCAAGCAACATTTCTGTGTGCTCTTCAGCTTCATTTTGCTCCTTGCCTTTGAAAACATTTATTTTGAATTCTACTCTGAAGCATTGCATACAGAGTCTCTCCTTCAGAATGTCCGAATCTGCCTGACAAGTGAGCGATGCTCATCTCTACTTTTATAATTTCTTTGCTTTTTTTTTCTCTTCCTTTAACTGCAATGTGCACGTCAGGGCCTGCATTTGACTCTGGATCATCCTTTGTGTACATCTTTGGTCTTCTGGCTATGTTTTCTAATGTGAGAAAATGTTACTCAGACCACCCTACCATAGGAACTCTCTCTCTTTAGACATGTCTTCACAAAGTTGTCAAATCGTGAAGTTAATTTTGTAACGTTTAGTAAATGCCCCGGAAATAGTTATGTCAGTATGTGCTTACACTTGGGACTTCGTATTCTTATGACATGCACTGATGGCAAACTATCTTTTCCTGTCTACACTTTTGAAGAATTATTTTAAACACATATTTTTGTAGTATTTTTAATATTTTATAGAGATCAGTTTGACAAGTGTCTCACTATATTTTTCAAATGTGCCTTCTTTTTTATTTTCTTAGAAAAGGTATGTCTGTGTGTCTATGCCAGTGTGTGTGTGTGTGTGTGTGTGTGTGTGTGTGTGTGGTGTGTCCGCAGAGGCCAGAATAGAGTATTGGATCCTTTGGAGCTGAAGTTACAGGTAATTATGAGGCATGGATGTGATCAAAACTCCAGTCCTTATAGCTGAACAGTAAGTGCTTGGAACTACTGAATCATCTATGAAACCTGATGATGTCTTTGTATGTTTGTTGGTATGGGGGTTTCTAGCACATATTCAAATATTCATAAGGCCAGGTCCCATGAGACAACTTCAACAGTGCTACAAACTTTCAGTATATAAACACTTCATTACCCTTTCTGCACACTCCTGCCCTCCTGCCCCTCTTATTCCTCCACGTTTACCCTTATGTTCATGGTTGTAAATGGTTTTACACATCGGTACGAGCTCCGTGTTCACACATGAGAGAAAACAGGCAGTGTTTGTCTTTCTGTGGCTGGTTTATTTTATTTACTATGATGATCTCTATTTGAACCTGGCAAATGTCTTAATTTCTTTCTTCCTTTGGGGGAATAGAACTATACTGTGTGCGTATATGGCGTTTTCTATTCTATGGATGTGTTGACAGACACCAGATGATTTTTGTTTCCTGCTACCATGGATAGTGCTTAAGAAACATAGATCCTGAACAAAATACTAATGGCTTATGCTCTAAGATCAAGAATCGATAAATGGGATCTCAAAAAGCTACAAAGCTTCTATAAGGCAAAGAACACTGTCATTAGGACAAAATGGCAACCAACAGATTGGGAAAAGATCTTTACTAATCCTACAACAGATAGAGGGCTTATATCCAAAATATACAAAGAACTCAAGAAGTTAGACTGCAGGGAGACAAATAACCCTATTAAAAATGGGGTTCAGAGCTAAACAATGAATTCACAGCTGAGGAATATCGAATGGCTGAGAAACACCTAAAGAAATGTTCAACATCTTTAGTCATAAGGGAAATGCAAATCAAAACAACCCTGAGATTCTACCTCACACCAGTCAGAATGGCTAAGATCAAAAACTCTGGCGACAGCAGATGCTGGCAAGGATATGGAGAAAGAGGTACACTTCTCCATTGTCGGTGGGATTGCAGACCAGTACAACCATTCCAGAAATCAGTCTGGAGGTTCCTCAGAAAATTGGACATTGCACTATCTGAGGACCCAGCTCTATCTATCTTAGGCATATACCCAAAAGATGCTCCAACATATAACAAAGACACATGCTCCACTATGTTCATAGCAGCCTTATGTATAATAGCCAGAAGCTAGAAAGAACCCAGATGCCCTTCAACAGAGGAATGGATACAGAAAATGTGGTACATCTACACAATGGAATATTAATCAGCTATCAAAAACAATGACTTTATGAAATTCGTAGGCAAATGGATGGAACTGGAAAATATCATCCTGAGTGAGGTAACCCAATCACAGAAAAACACACATGGTATGCACTCATTGATAAGTGGATATTAGCCTAAATGCTCAAATTACCCAAGATGCACAGAACACATGAAACTCAAGAAGGATGACGAAAATGTGAATGCTTCACTCCTTCTTTAAAAGGGGAACAAGAATATCCTTAGGAGGGAATAGGGAGGCAAAGTTTAGAACAGAGATTGAAGGAATGCCCATTCAGAGCCTGCCCCACATGTGGCTCATACATACACAGCCACCAAACTAGATAAGATGGATGAAGCAAAGAAGTGCAGGCTGACAGGAACCGGATGTTTATTTCTCCTGAAAGACACAGCCAGAATACAGCAAATACAGAGGCGAATGCCAGCAGCAAACCACTGAACTGAGAACGGGACCCCCATTGAAGGAATCAGAGAAAGAACTGAAAGAGCTGAAGGGGCTTGAGACCCCATATGAACAACAATGCCAAGCAACCAGAGCTTCCAGGGACTAAGCCACTACCCAAAGACGATACATGGACTGACCCTGGGCTCCAACCTCATAGGTAGCAATGAATATCCTAGTAAGATCACCAGTGGAAGGGGAAGCCCTTGGTCCTGCCAAGATTGGACTCCCAGTGAACAGGATTATTGGGGGGAGGGCAGTAATGGGGGGAGGATGGGGAGGGGAACACCAACATAGAAGAGGAGGGGGAAGGACTAGGGGGATGTTGGCCTGGAAACCGGGAAAGGGAATAACATTTGAAATGTAAATAAGAAATACCAAATTTAATAAAGATGGAGAAAAAATAAAGAACACTAATAAAGGTATTTATGTCAATAAAAAAAGAAACATAGATATCCAGTTATTTCTGCAGTGTGCTTAACAATACTTCTTACTCTGATTTTTGTCTTATAGTGATATCCTAGAAATTTCCCCTTTCTCAACTAGAGAGCTTCATTTAAATTCATTTGTTTTCTTCAGATTAGACTCGTATCCATAACTAACTATAATAGAAGTCTATTTTTAATAGGAAGGTTGTAGGTCTTTGCTCATTCTTTAGGTTTCTCTTTAACAGATTTGACTGGAATGACCACTGGAAGCTTCAACAAGAAGTCCCTGTGAGTTAACACAGGAATTGACACATTTTAGCTGGGTTATTAATCTATCAAGAACATTTCTTGTTCGAAACCAATCTATTTTAATCACAGCTATTACCAGAAAAAAGGATCAATTTACAAAACACTGTAGATCTGGCTCCCCAACTCTTGAGTCCTTTCAGGACTATAATGAAGAACAGTGGAACCTGATCTACAGTGTAGACTCCTAGAGCTACAAACTGCCCTTTCTCAACTGGTTCTCTGTGAAAGCAGAAACCACATTCAAAATTAAAGTTCACATGAAAGTGTGCTGACCTGTATGGAAAGAAATTCTGAATTTGTTTTTATTTAAAAGCAACTGAATTGTTGTTCAAATATAAAAAGATATCTGAGTATTAGAAGAGTCTTATATATGACAATATTTCTTACTTAATGAAAGAAATTATGCGTTTTCTTTACTACAAACCATATTGTAAATTGACCCTTATTTCTGGTAACATGGACCCAGGTTAGTTGACTCTGTATGTCCTCTTGTGGTGTCCTTGACCCCTTTGGCTCCTTCCAATCTCTCTTTCCACTCCTCCATAAGACTCCCTGAGCTCCGGCCAGTGTTTGCATAAGTGACTCACACAAGGAAACAAAGCTGAAAGAGGAAGGGATGAGGCTCACACCTAATCTCTGATTACAAATTTAGTCCCTTTCCCAGTCTAATATATTGACCTGTTGGTATGTCAGGAAGGACTACAATAGGGGAAGGAATTACATAACAGAGATTAAATGACTATAGTTTCTTCAATATAATATGTTAATCATACTGGAAAAATACACCTTATAAAAACAATACATGTTCTCATCACTATGCTAATCTACTTAGTAATTACCAATAAGCTAAGTCTCTGTAAGTCATGACTTTATTAAAGCCCTTCTTTAAGAACACAGATATATTCAAGGCATTACAACGCTTAAGGTGTACCTGTAGGCCACTGAGTGCATTTCAAACTTCTAACTTGAGTCAATTTTTATACAGCTTGCTTAAGTTTCAGCTCCCTTTTTACTAATGTAAATTGCTGTGGGCATAGGAAGAGTCTTGTTTCTTCTTAAAACTCCCATGTTGATCTGTGCCCCTGTTCTTCTTGCTGAGAACATCCTCCACTGTGCTTTCAATCACTACCCCCTTTCCCTAGGCCCCATCATCTGTTCTTAATTTAAAGATGTTCGAATGTCATTTTAGCTGGGTAACCTTCTACATCCATGTGAACGCAATTTCCCAAACCTCAATTCTCTGATGGTATCATGTTTTTACTTCAATTAACCTCCAGCTCACTGACTGAAATTATTTTTTTACATGTTTATATTCCCTACTGGATGATAGATCTTGACACCAAGAGGCTTTTTAATTCTTGCATTCTCAGGGCCTAGTAATGTCTAAAAATGCCCAAGTTTATTAGCTAAAAATACCAGACTTGCACCCAGGAGCCACTCCTGATTTGTGATTACAGATTTTAAGAGACTGAATGTCTTCTATCTATGTTCCTCCCAAGTCTCCCACCCTTCACGCCACCTTTGGAGACGGAGGGAAGAGAGAGGTCCTATCTAATTATCAGCAGATGTGTAGAAAGTCTTCAGAGATGCTATTTACTTTTTCCTTTTCTTACTTTCTTTTTTTAAGTTTAGAGCAATATTCTATTTCTTTCTATTTTTTTATTGGATATTTCTTTATTTACATTTCAAATGTTATTCCCTTTCCCGGTATCCTGTTCATAAGCCTCCTATACCCTCCCCTGCCCTTCTTCTATAAGGGTGTTCTCCTCCCCATTCAACCCCCCTCTTTACCACGCCCCCCCTGACAATCCTCTATACTAGGAGCCTAACCTTGGCAGGACCAAGGATTTCTTTCATTGGTGCCCAGCAAGGCCATCCTCTGCTACATATGCAGCTGGAGCCATGGGTCAGTCCATGTATAGTCTTTGGGTAGTGGTTTAGTCCCTGGAAGCTCTGGTTGGTTGGCATTGTTGTTCTTATGGGGTTGTAAGCCCCTTCAGCTCTTTCAATCCTTCCTCTAATTCCTCCAACAAGGGTCCTGTTCTCAGATCAGTGGTTTGCTGCTAACATTTGCCTGTGTATTTGACATGTTCTGGCTGTGTTTCTCAGGAGAGATCTAATTTGGTTCCTGTCAATATGTACTTTTTAGCTTCATCAATCTTATCTAGTTTTTGTGGAGATATATATATATATATATATATATATATATATATATGCCACATGTGGGTCAGGCTCTGAATGGCCGTTCCTTCAGTCTCTGCACCAAACTTCGCCTGCATATTCCTTCCTATGGATATTTTTGTTTTTGTTTCCCTTTTTAAGAAGGAGTGGAAACATCCTCATTTTGGTAATCTTTGTTGAGCTTCCTGTGGTCTGTGGATTGCATCTAGGGTAATTGGAGCTTTTGGGCTAATAGCCACTTATCAATGAGTGCATATCATGTGTGTTTTTCTGTGATTGGGTTACCTCTTCAGGATGATATTTTCTAGTTCATTCCATTTGCCTGTGAATTTCATGAAGTAATTGTTTATGATAGCTGAGTAGTACTCCATTGTGTAGATATACCACATTTTCTGTATGCATTCCTCTGTTGAAGGGCATCTGGGTTCTTTCCCATTTCTAACTATTATAAATAAGGCTGTTATGAACATAGTGGAAAATGTGTCTTTGTTGTATGTTAGAGCATCTTTTGGGTATATGCACAGGAGTGGTAAAGCTGGGTCCTCAGGTAGTTCAATGTCCAATTTTCTGAGGAACCTCCAGACTGATTTCCAGAATGGTTGTACCAGTCTGCAATCCCACCAACAATGGAGGAGTATTCCTCTTTCTCCACATCCTCGCCAGCATCTGCTGTCACCTCAGTTTTTTATCTTAGCCATCCTGACTGGTGTGAGGTGGAATCTCAGGGTTGTTTTGATTTGCATTTCCGTGATGACTAAGGATTTTGAGCATTTCTTTAGGTACTTCTCAGCCATTTGATATTCCTCAGCTGCGAGTTCTTTGTTTATCTCTGTGCCCCATTTTTAATAGGGTTATTTGATTCTTTGGAGTCTAACTTCTTGAGTTCTTTGTATATTTTGGATATAAGGCCTCTATCTGTTGTAGGATTGGTAAAGATCTTTTCCCAATCTGTTGGTTGCCGTTTTGTCCTAAGGACAGTGTCCTTTGCCTTACATAAGCTTTGCAGTTTTATGAGGTTCCATTTCTTGATTCTTGATCTTAGAGCAAAAACCATTGGTGTTTTGTTCAGGAAAATTTCCCCAGTGCCCATGTGTTCAAGAATCTTCCCTACTTTTTCTTCTATTAGTTTCAATCTATCTGGTTTGATGTGGGGGTCCTTGATCCATTTGATCTTAAGCTTTGTAAGGGTGATAAGAATGGGTTGATTTGCATTGAATTGTGGAGTCTGCTGTTGGGGTAAGTGATGGAAATCACTTTCTAAAAATGCTTTGCATCTACTAAGATGCAAATCGATGGAAGAGATTCCACTGTGATCAAGGAAAGCATCCTATGTCTAGATCCCTTGTACAGACACAGTCAAATTCTGAGTAAGGAAGCAAGAAGTTGCTGGGGAGTATCAATTGCCAGCATGTAAGACTAGAAATAGTGGAAGACTGGTCCATAAAGATCAAGTACTGCCTCTGGGGAAGAGGCTGGCTGTCTTTGCTGAAAGGTACCATGAACAAGTATATGTAAACAGCAAAGAAGACCATTGCTTTTTTAATAAATGATGATGATAACGATGATGATCATGATGATGATGATGCTGGTGGTGATGGTGATGATATTTGTGGTAGTGATGGTGGTAATTGTGGCGGTGGTGGTACTGGTAGTGGTGGTGTTGGTGGTCTGTGTATAGTGGTGCATATGTGTCAGCAAATATTTATGAAGACCAAATGACAGCTTAGAGCTGGTTCTCTCCCATCTATGGTTTCTAGAGCTAGAACTCAGTTTATCAGGCCTTTACCTGCTGAGCCATCTTGTCCTCTGAAAAGCATTTTTAAATTTCAACATAATTTCTACTTAGCATCTTATTTTCTGTGTTAAGATTTGGAGTGTCTAGAAAGCTTTCCAGAGCTTTCTCCTTGTCTTAAGTAGACTATTTCAAGAGATATACAATAACCATTGACAGAGGATAAAATGACATCACTGGTAGGAAAGCCTCAAGCTCAAGGTGTGATACTATAGCTCATTCAAAACAAATGGATACTGATTCTGAGTCCTGTAAATTTGTCAAGAGATTCCTGTCTTTTCAAAGAAGCCCAGATAGATCCTAAGCATGACTTCTGAGGGGCAATCTGCAAGGATTAAAAAAGAAGACATGAGACCACAAAGTCCACGGAGGAAATGCTTCAGTTGGCACTGCACAGCTTAACCTGGCAATGCTGGCATCATGCCTTAACAAGTATAGTGCCAAGGTCTGAATACTGCCTTATTCATAGATAGACCTCAAAAAGAAATTTGTAAAGAAGGGAAAAAACATTACCTTCCTACCTTCCAATCACAATCTTCATTTTCTTATTTATAAATCAAAATTATGAACATGTATTCTGATGAGAAGTTTGGGGGTCATGGATAGAAATGGTCGATGAATAACATGGTCAAATTACAGCAGCTCAGAAGACTTAAAAGACTGAATCACCCAGGCTAATTCTCAAACGACACTCGTGATTTGTTAAATTTGAAGACTGCCTATTGGTAAATGCAAATTCGTGCTGGAACTGAGGGGCGAGTTCTGCAGAGGTGGCCTTGTTCATGACAAGAAAACAGAGGCATCCATGGGCGTGGGCTTCTCAAGACTCCACGTATGTTTCCCAAGATAATGGAAAGGGGTGAGGGGAGGGCTCTATGACGACCGACAGAGTAGCCATATCATATAAGTGCAAGTTCTTAATTTGTCTCTCTCTCCTATTGCAGAACTAAGGGGAGAAACAAAGGCGGAGTAGAGAATAGGAAGTAAAGAGAGAGCCAAGTTCAGAGCCTGCCTGAGCTTCCTTTCTCTGATGCATATACCCAAGCCTAAAGCTAGACCAAAATGTGAGCTGACAGTAAAATAGATTGATTTCTCCAAGTAAATAATAGTGCTCATAGCCTGGACTAAGGCATTCTGTTTCAGAAGAGATTGTTCACTTATATTTGAGAATGATAAGTAAAGATGTTATGTGCTTTTGAGATTTCCCTGGGGAAAGGGGGACAGATAAAAATAATTGATAATAGCATAAATCAGACAATATTAATTTATATTTTCATCTCATTAAATGCAGACCATTTGATAGAGTAGTTGCTTTGTATTTCTGCTTATTTCTTTTTTCTTACTCTCTCTAACTCACTGTAAAAGTGCATGACACATGCATACGCTTACTCACATGCTTACATACATGCACGGACACACTTCTGCTATATTTCTGTGCAAGCACACTTAGAGTTCTTTGTTTTAGCTTCTTTCTTCTTGACAAACAACATAAAATCTACATATTTTCTGTTTACTTCTGCCCTTAAATACAAAAGAACATTTTTCTTCTTATGTGTTGTCTAAATTTTGTCTTATGATCTGCTACAATGCATACTCCTCCCTCACAGACTCTGTCTTTTGTCCCTTTCTATTAAGTAGCTTACAAAAACTGTATGTATAGATATAGACACTGTATTTTCAGAAAAATTTCTTCACAGGTTTTAATATAAATTTTCATGAAACAGTGTTAAATGTTCTGTGTTATTAGTATCAGAGTATGTCTGTTTACCTGGGACTCTATAAGCAACAATAAGTTGAGTTCTCAATGTGCCACACAGACTGTACATACTCAAGGTATATTTTAATCCTTTCTCTCACACAATACACATTAAACCTCAGAGATTGTCAGAAGACTTCTAGGAAAGCATTCAGAACAAGTAGGATATTGACACTGTCTTTGTTGCACTATTGAATAGTTGTGCTGAATGCCACAGATCCTGCATCCAAAATTATGGCTCCTCAGTCCTTGAAATCTATTAGACAGATGTCATCTGCCTCTAACTCAGAGAACAATTTCTGAGCTGCTGGGAACAGAGTTACTATATTTTAAAAATGTAGTCTGTATTTCCTGCAATAGTCAACTTCCTTTCTGGCCAATTTCTTCCAATTAGTCCTCAGCAGATCTCCCAGTTAACACAGACTTCTATCTATCATTCTTACTGCGTTCTTGAACTTTACCCTTTAGAATATTTATGCCAGTGTAATTGGTTACAACGTGTATGTAGCTATTTGAGCAGGAAGTTGTTCCATTTATTAAGACAGAAGAGGGGGAGATTTATTTAAAACAAAGGCTGTAAATGGACAGGCACGAGCTAGAAGCATCTTTTGTTTCTTCCACACAGTAGTTGCATATGGTTTTCAAAATCAGCAATGTCTGAGCAATGTCTGAGGAATTTGCCTTCCTTCCACTCTTTCCAATATATGGTCTATTTTACTCACTTACATTACCTTCCCATCTTCTTCTGTAAACTGTAAACTCTAAAGTCTTCATTAGCATTATGTCTGTGATTTGGGACAGACATAATATCTCCCCAAGTTGTCCACATTCTAATCCCCGTAACTTGTAAACATGTCACCTCATCTGGTATAAAGGTCCCAACAGATGTGATTATGCAAAGGATTTTAAGACAGAACCTTATCCTGTATTACCCAAGCAGCTCAACATAATCTCTGGGTCCTTACAAGAAGGATGTGAGAGGGTCTAAGTCAGAGAAAAACAATGCAACAGCAAAGCAGAGGTTTCTGTGATTAGTTGTAAGGCTGGAGGACAGAGGCAAACATGACGGGTGGCCTGCAGGAAGTGAAAAGGATCCAGAAGCAGACCCTCTCTTAAATCCTTCAGATTCAACACATCCTGGACAGCCAGCACTGGGTTATTAGCATTTGAGTTACCTCAGAGTACTGAGTCTACTACTAGAACACCATAACATTTCATCAAGTCAATAATTTTTTGATTATATAATATCATTATATATCACATTGCCTAATAGCATTAGGCAATATAAACATTAGCCAAAAGATTTGTTACGAAGGCAAATTAACCTTTGATAACCCAGGATCTTTTCCATTTGGTCTTAGTGGCTTTATTAATGTAGGTTTAGTCAACAGATATGATTCTTAAAGGTGAGATTCAATATGGGAATTTGTATCTCTTTCATTAACAATGTATTACAATGTATTAATTAATAATATTAATTAATATATATAAATATATAATAGTTCACAAGCTAAAGCTCAGTAAACTAATAGTTTCCACGTGCTTCAGATTGTTATACATCAAGCATTCTTCCACACATACTTGCCAGGCAGAAACACACTGTATTAGTTAGGGCTTCTAATGCTGTGAATAGATACCTTGATCACAGCAGCTCTTATAAAGCAAAATGTTTCTTTTCTTACAAGGATCAGTCCATCATCATCTTGGTGAGAAGCATGGTGGCACACAGGCAAACATGGCGCTGGAGAAAGAGCTGAGAGTCCTACAGGTGGGTCATCAGGTAGCAGGAAGAGTGAGTGCCACTGGGCTTTACTTGAACCTCTGAAACCTCAGAGCCCACCCCCAGTAACGTACTTTCTGCAACAAGGCCACAGCACTCCAACAAGGCCACTAATAATGCCACTCCTGAGTACTTTTCTGGAACTAATTTTTTTTCAAACTACCACATTCATCAAGGTAAACTATTTTATTTTTTTCCCTCTGTTTAGGCTTTTGCAATTACCCCCTGGCTAGTGTCCTCTGTACCTGCCCTCTCAGACCTATAGGTACACAAGCACTTGATTGTATTTTTCTCTCTTCCTTTTCTTGTTTGTATAGCTTGCTCTCCCTTACCTCACTGTCCGCCACAAGGCTGCCCTCTTGACTGACGTGTTTCTCACTCACTGTTGCTTATAGTGAGCACACAGATCTTGGTCGTAGTGACTGAGAGGTGGGATCAGGAGCACACAGGGGATACTTGTAAAAGTTCCCCTTTGCACTTGCAGCATGGTCATCACAATAAACAAAACTGACACATCTTACTTTCCAGGTACTACAAAAGAAGGACTCTTTGCGTTAACCGTGTTTAATTCCTTTGAACTGTCATCTGTGGAACGGAACTTGATTTGACATAGGACAGTGAAGCTATGAGACAACAGAGACATATATGAGGTAGATTTTCTTCCATATTTGCAGATCAGCAGCAGTTGGCCTGGATTTCAAGAGAGAATACTAACAGATGCCATTCCTAGAGTGTCTGCAAGTCAACCAGAGGTGAAGGCTGAAAAGAAGGCATGGAGTAGGAATGTAGGATGAAGCACCTGTTGGTGTGACTCCTGGCGTTATTGGCTGCTATAGAGTTCAATTGGAAACAGTCAACAGGGAGATGAAAATTGGGTCATTGCCCACAGCCAGGTATTTAAAGCATGCAGGAAACCACCTGCATCAATTCCAATGAACATTTATCATTTTGTTTCACTGTAAGAAATTGTATCAAATTGTCTTGTATTCTTACAAAGTAAGGATCCAAACAGGTGTGCTGTTCATCTTTGTAGTACGGTCCTACATACCTAGTCTAAGCAAACACTGGAATGTTATAGAGTATCTGAATCCAATATCTCAACCAAGGTAGATTCCTATGCTTTATTTTAGCTAGCCTAGTATCTTTAGAGTTGATTGCCTTTAGATAATTTATATAAAAGATATAAAATTTCTACTCTTCCAGATAACTTTTTTTAAACCCCCGCCCCTCCTTCCAGATAACTTTTATGCTGTTTTTTTCATCTATTACATGCAGAATGTTTTTTCCAAATATTTTTCTTCTCTCTCTCCTCTTCTCTCTCTCTCTCCCTCTCTCTCTCTCTGTCATTGTGTGTACATGTGTGTCTATGTGTCTACATCAGCTTATGTGTCAAAAGAGCCTTTCCTAATGTCATAGAGTTGGCAATCTTGACATAGATTATCATAAACTATGTGGATGTGTGCATGGTAATTATGAGAGTTGTTAGAGGTGAAAGAGGTTAAAATATACTAGGTACAGTAAAATAGTGAAGGCAACGACTAAAAGAGTAAAGAGGCAAATTTACTCTTTTGAAAGCTAATATTTGAAAGCCATATTGTTGTTCTGGTCTGGTTATGAAGTGCTACCCACAAAGGACTGTGTGTTGGAGGCATAGATCCCAGTGAGTGGTCCAGCTTTATTTCAAATAGTTGATATGAAATTAATTTAGATGTCTATCAATGAATTACTAACAAAAATATGATACATAATACAATAAAATACTACAGACTCTTACAAAGGAAGAGGTGTTATTACTAACAGGAATTGAAATGCAGAACATGCTGTCATAAAAGCACTATGTCAGAAGCATTGACAGACATGTTGTGTCTTTCCACAATATCATAATTGATTTAATAACAATAAACTCACAACTCATATCAGTTTTGTTGACTTTGGATTGCCAAGTACTCCTGATTTCCCCTAATAGCATACCAAATATAGTTTTGTTATTCTGATCTTGACTATAAATATCAATTCTCAGAAAACACATTATTTATTGGAAAATAAATATATCTGTATATAGGTCATAGAATGCCTGTAAAAGAGTTCAAGAAGCCACAGAAGCATTCATAGAATTACAAAGAGGAGTAGGACCAGGCTGGTTGCTAAAAGAGACACAAAGAGAATGTCTGTGGAAGGCACTGGTTTAGAGCTCAACTGGAGGGGTAGAGCTGTGCCAAGACTGGTCAAAATAAACTCCCATGGAGCTGTGGGACTAGCAGTAACAAGGAAGTGCAGAACCAGGGTTGATAACAAAGAAAAATGGATGGATGGAATTCAACTAGGACACCCTGGCCCTAGGGATCAATGTAAAGCTGGAACCCATGGGACCATTGGGAAATCTCTGCCTGTCAGGTCCTTAATAAACTGTGAGTGGCCAAGTCCCAGATCGGTGGTGGTGGCTATTGCCATCACAGTGTTGGGTATCCTCCCCTTCATGGGGTTCAGGTGAGAATGCAGCACCCTTTCTCTTCTGGGATACTTGATACATTCTCTGGCTTGTTACTGATATAATTTTAGTGTGACCACTCATAGGTGTGCATTTTACTTTGATGGATTCATAAGGTGGTAGGCTCTCAACTTCGTATAAGTTATTTATAAATCTGGGTGGTTTCAGAAAGATGGTGCTGGTTACACGCACAGCCAGATGCAAAGTCATCTGCCTCTGTATTTTCACGAAAATGAGTAGCGCGATGCTTGTACCGTGGAGCTATGAGAACAAGGCCCAGTCTGAAAAGGCAGTTTTACACAGTACAAAGCAACTTAGAGATAGATGTGGATAGATGATCGCTGATCTTAACATATGTTAATGGGACTAACCTTAACATGGCAAGACAAATACCACATGTTTTAACACGTGGAATGGAAAACAATTGAACTCACACAAGAAAAGTGCTACCCACAAAGGACTGTGTGTTGGAGGCATAGATCCCAGTGGTTCTGAGTAGGTAGGAAGTGGAGGGAATGTGTGGATAGATGATTGTCAAAATGTACCAAATCTGGGAAAGGGGAAATGCAGTGGATTGCTGTGAGAATGTGTCTTCTAAAAGCATCAGAAGATAAACCCCTAAAGTCTCACCAACATGTTTGCTCAAATGTGAGTCTAACAAGAATGGTAACAATGGATGTGCCAAAGTGGATGGAGAAAAGCCCACAAGGCCTCAACCCTACATGACAAACTACGATCTTCTGAAGAATGCTGGGAGTGGGAGAAATAGTCTTCCTCAGGGAAGAGAACACCAACTTGTTACCCAATACTAAGTGGTCAGCCTTGAAAATGAACAAAAATGTAATAGTATCCAGACTGATCAGGAATTAACACATCTGCTGACAATTATTGAAGTAAGAGACCATAAATCTCAAAGGAAAACAGGGAGAGGATTTAGAGGGAGGAAAAAGAAGGGAAGGATAATATCTTAAAATTTCAAAAATAGAATTAATTGTTAAACTTAAAAATAAAAATATCGGGGGCTGGGGATTTAGCTCAGTGGTAGAGCGCTTACCTAGGAAGCGCAAGGCCCTGGGTTCGGTCCCCAGCTCCGAAAAAAAAGAACCAAAAAAAAAAAAAAATATCAAGTGCATGATAAATGCATATAGGTAATAATTCAATACCACATTTTCTTATACAATTCAATATATTTCAAATATTCTTATCAAAATACTAAATATTTGAGATGATAGATATGTTATCTTTGTTTATTTTTCATTTTACTAATGTCATAATATTACTTTAGATTCTATAAACTTACAGTTTAGTATATAACACTATTTTCTAAATTTATGAATAAACTGAACTAGAGAATGCTCAAAAGCAAAAACCTGAAACCAACAATTAAAATACATCGTATCCTGATTAAAATAATATGTATTATACAAGACTTCTTATTTTCAAAATTCATTGATCGATGTTCTATTATAATTGTATGATATGTTACGCCTCAATGAAACAGAATTTTATATTAAAAAAGAAAGCAGGAAGAGAGGAATAGTAAGCCCAATGCACCATTAATTTGTGAGGGATAGGTTTAAAATTCAAGTAATTAGACTACAAATTTATTTCAGGTATTCTGTCTCCACCTGAGTGAACATTAGAATACAAGGTCAAGTTCTTATGATCTGACCGATGTTAGATTGATAGATTGTCTTAGCTTTCCTGAGCCTTAGATTCCTCATTTGTTAATCAAAGTAATACTAATAAAGTATCTTAAACTTTTTAAACGAACCATATTATCTCCATTGAAAAAGATTTACATGAAACTCCAACAATAAAGAAACATTGGAAAATATTTTTAAAGGATTGCTTCCTTAGTTGACATTGCAGAAAGTGGATTTTGCTCTCTCAAGTTGAATCCCTTAGGCATCGCTTTAGACAAGGCCAGAAGGATTCACTCTAAGAAGCTTGAGTCTATATGCTTCCAATGTCTCTATAGTAACGTGAGCAGAGCATATACATGGTGTTTCGAATACTACAAATTGAAAAGATGAACACTCTAAGAAGCTTGAGTCTATATGCTTCCAATGTCTCTATAGTAACGTGAGCAGAGCATATACATGGTGTTTCAAATACTACAAATTGAAAAGATGAACACAGTTGCAATTTAAATAGTAAGGACCCGATAAGACAAATGGTATAGGACCCATTTTCTTTATTTTCTTTGTACTTCCAATGTTCACTTTCAGGAACCCAGGTAGGCTTGATACCTATTCCCAGACAATCTGCACTTCAGTGTATCTCAGAACTGAACTGGTATATGTCAGGGGCAAATCTCCAGCAGAAAGATTGTAAAAGGAGACTCCAAAACAGAATCTGATGCATGGTCAACCATGGGCCAGTTCTTACTGACGCAAGAAAATCCAGATTTCCTTAATGTCATTTTCCTTATTTAACTCAAGTTTTCTTCTTAATGTGTATAAAATCTGGACAATTGATCTACCTAAAAACTGACCAAAAATAACTCAGTGATACTAACATGGATTTGTTTGGTCTCTTGGCAGAGAAACCCAATTGAAACTGAAAGTTACTTGGGAAGCAATCACAGCCAGACTATCTGTCCTGCATCCATCCTTCCCATTTAGCCCCAACTTGTTTCTAAAGGAAATGTCACAAAGCTACCCTTGAGGAATCTAACAGAAAAGCAGAATTTAAACACCAAGTTTCCAAGGCAACTTTGGTTTCTGGAATAATGAATAGTAGTTTTAGGAATCTGTTGAAGTAAAAATAATCCTCTATGTTTTTCAAATACTTCTCACACATATTTTCATTTTATTATTCATGTATGAGTCTGAGAGATGAACTGAAAGACCCCCAGAGAGGACCTTTCCCTCAGGAGGAGTCCCAAGCGCCCAATGACCGAGCCGAGTCCACTCGGATGCAATCAGCAAGAGGGTTTATTGGAAAACACAGGTACCTGCGGGCACACAGTCTCTTCGGAGGACTTGCGCGCCCAGCAGCTCCAGCATGGGGCTTTTATAGGGATTGGGGACGCAGAAGCGGGCGTACAGAAGCAGATGCATAGTTACGGGGATTGGTGGATTCAAACGAGGCACATAGACATGTTCACATATGATTGGCTATTTCACATGATGAGGTAATAAGGTATAGCTACACACATTGGCAGGTTTGGGGCGTCCTGGATGTCGGGGGCTGGGGGCTTATCTCTTCCTGCCAGGTGGCCTGTGAGTCAGATCTGGTACTCCTGGTCTGTTCTGCATTCCTTTCCTTATCTTTATGGCTTGCCAGTCCTGCCTAGACAGTGTTTCCTGTGCTCCTTTATCTTTATGGCCTGCTAGTCCTGGCTGTAGGGCTTAGCCCTCGGTCTGTGGCCTTTTGGGGTTTATTCTTTTAATTTTGTATCTGTGGCCTTTTGGGGTTTATTCTTTTAATTTTGTATCTCCAAACCTAGAATTCGTATAATTCTCCTTTCATTCCCTTCTCCTTCTACTAAATAATTCTAATCTTAGAATTTTGATATCAAGTCTCGTATTTGGTCTCACCAGTTGTCCTAACTGACTGGTACTGTTCTCTCAGAACCATCAACCACACAGCACCCACTCAATTTTTAACAAAAGCAATTAACCTGTTTGTCACGCAGGGTCCAAAAACTAAAACCAAGAAAATTATTAGTAATGGCCCAGCCATATAGCAGAGAGTAGGGTAGTCATTCAGGGAGACCGAGTTAACCAAGACTCAAACCAACCTTGTTGAGCGTCTCTATCTTTTTGTAGGAGTCAAACCTATTAACTAGTTTCTCTAACACACATGGACGTATAATCAGAAGCAGAAGCAAAACTAAGAAGGGTCCCATAAGGGAAAATACCAGAGTAGTCATCCAAGGAGATCTACTAAACCAGCTCTCGAACCATCCCTGATGCGCTTCTCTGTCTGCCTTTTGTCTAACCTTTCTCTAAGTTTATTCATGGAGTCTTTAATTACTCCTGAATGGCAGTTCTGAATTCTCTATAAGCCTTGCATTGCAACAGCAGATGTCCTTGTGCTGCCCTTGCAGCACCTAGATAGCCTTAGCCCTAAGTAATTCTCAACTCCTTTTTTGTGTCTTACTAAGTCTTTAGCATCAGGATTCCAATCTGGACACTATCTAAACCTACACACGAAGGTCATGACTAGCTTTTAGAACTTCTAAACTTATACAGATTGTGATCCCTGAGGCACAGTCCCAAGAAGTGTTAGGAGTACTAACATATGCAATGTTATATCATTTGTAATGGAAATCAAGCCTATCCCACACCTATCTTGATAGAACCCAGGACAAACATGACTGAATCTCCCTCTGGGTCCCAGCTCTCAGCCCCAACAGCTAGTACACGGCTGGTGAGGGCTGAGAATTGACAGCTGTCAGGGTGGTCAGCAGCACCAGGTACGGTCCTTTCCAGCGAGGCTCGAATGTCTGGGCTCAGTGTAGCTGCAGTCTCCGACCTGGAACTCAGGGGTCTCCGGGGCATAGGCTGCTGTCAGCTGTGAGCAGATTTCTTTCTGTATCACCTGTAGGTCTTTTAGCCTGGCACACAAATCATTATTACTATGGCACTATGACATGTTGGTTCAGTAACATCATCTAATACAGTCAGGGGGGCTGAGACCCCATTTAAGATCTCAAAGGGGTAAGGCTGAATCTGGAAGGGGTATTTCTTGCTCTGAAGAGAGCAAGAGGGAAGGAGTGTCACCCAGTCTGCGCCAGTCTCCATGGTTAATTTGGTCAGGGTCTCTTTTAGAGTTCTATTTATTTACTCTACCTGTCCTGAACTTTGAGGTCTGTAAATACAATGTAATTTCCAATCGCCCTCTAAATACTTGGCCACACCCTGGCTTACCTTGGCAACGAAAGTAGGGCCGTTGTCTGACCAGATTACCTTGGGCATTCCAAATCGGGGGAAGATTTCTTCCAGTATCTTCTTGATGATTGCAGAGGCCGTCTCTCGTTTGGTGAGGAAAGCTTCTATCTATTCCTGAAAAAGTATCTACAAGCACTAGGAGATACTTGTGATTATATTTTTCTGGTTTTATCTCAGTGAAGTTCACTTCGACTTTTCACTAAATTCTCTAGGTCTCTTTGCCCTGTTTGCTTGGTAAGCATTCACTTATTGACATACCTTATACTTTCTACTGCCTCTCTGGCTAAAATCTTAAAGTCTATTACATACACTTAATTACTTGGACAAACTTTTTATCTCCTAAATGAGTCCATTTCTGTATTTGGCAAAGTGAGTCTTTTCTTTGTTCTCTGGGGAGTATAGCTTTCCCCTCAAGTGCGTCATTGTCTTTTTTTTTTTTTTTTTTTTTTCGTTTAAGCAATTTGGGCCTTTTCTTCTGTTTTACATTCTAAGTGAGGCCATCCCTTAGTCCGATCCTAGTTCTCAGTGGCTGTCTCTTGCAGGCCTGCAACCAGGATAGGCTCCTGCATAGCCATTTCCCGAGCCACTTTATCTGCTTTGTTACTGCCCAATGCCACTGAATCTCTTCCCTCCTGATATCCTGAGCAATGAATAGTACTCACAGTTGTTGGCTTCACCAGGGCATCCAAGAGATGGCAAAGGCATCTGCGGCACTGATGTACTGGGGGGGTTGAGGTTCAGCCATCCTAGATGACATTGTGTTGTCCACCATGGCAGCACCCACTTATCTCTGACCTTCATGAAGAGAACTGTTCCCGTCTGTGGACAAGGTAGCCTCGGCTTTCAGCAGGGGTCAGTCAGCCAGTTGCAGAGGTCTTTCCTCCACCCATGGGCTTCTGCCAGTGCTTGACACTCGTGCTGTGGTGGCTCCAGGTCAGGATTGGGCAGCAAGGTGACCAGATTGCCCCCAACAGGTGGAGAATCTAGTCCATGGCAGCTGACCAGTGGTCCCATCTTTTGGGACACTCTATTCAAAGGCAAACATCAGCCACTCTATCACAGTTTAAGTCCTGGATTGGGTGATAATTGTTAGTGCCCGGCTGGCAGGAGTGATATGTTCCAAGTAGAACAGCGCTAAGCCATTCATCTCCCAGCATCAGGTACTGGTGCACTGAGACAGGTCTTAAGCTCTGCATACACAGTCTGTAGATATGCATACACATGGCCTCACCCAGCCGTTTCAGCCCACGCAAGCCATTTTGGGGAGCAATTTTCTCATGAGCAAGGGATGGGGGCAGTCAGGGATGACTATGAACTAGTGGGTTACCCGGCCCACGCCAAGGTCCACTGTTCTTCGGGCAGTCCATAAGTATTGTTTGTTGCCAGTAGGCCCCTGTACCCAAGGTCTTTGGATACTGGCCCACTGGAGCATAGGAGCACAGAGCATTGGGTCCCTGAAACCATAAAACAACTGGGCAGGCTTCCCTCCTATCTCTGCATATAGCCAGCACTCCAGGACCGAGAGGCTCTCCAGTGTCCCTTCTTGTTCTTTCTGGGGCAGTCCCTGACCCAGTGTCTTTTTTTTCTTTGCATTAGGCACACTGATCTTTAGCCAGGAATTCTCTTCTGTTGCCAGGTACTGTCTTCCTAGGTTCCCTAACTACTGTGGCCAGTATATGTTCCTCTCTTGTCTTTTATCTCTCTTTAGCTCTCTAGCTTCCTCTTCTTTTTGTCTCTTTTCTTCCCTAGCTTTCTGCTCTTTTTACCTTCTTTTCTCTTTCTCTTTGTTTAACCTTACTTTCTCTGTAACTTATACTAACTCTCAGCAACTTAGCTTAACCCTTCAAATTTCTGTAACTTTCTCTTCATACCCTTTCCTTATCTTAGCCAGATTGGTGGGGCATTTTCCAGCCCCTAGGAGACCCACCCTTGGAGCCTGGGGGCAGACCTGGAGCACTCCCTACCTTCAGGCGTATTGAAGTCAACAGTCAGGAGCCTTCCATCCATGTCTGGAACATTCTTTCTGGCCTCTAGCAGGATTCTGTCTTTCCTCGGTGGTAAAGAAGATCTGTAACAGTTACTAACAAGCATCTCACGTGGGATGGTGAGAAAACAAGAAGGGAATCTAGAGGAGAGAGGTCCACTGAAGAGGACAAATAGCATTTAGTCACACAGCTAAACCAGGAGGCCTTTTTTTGGACAAAAAGGCCACTGTAAATATAAGAACAAGCTTTGTCTATGAAACAGAAAGGCGAGCAGAGAGGCAGCCTAGCTGTTACCAGCTGTCTCTCTGGGCTTAGATTTTCCCTTAAGGAGTACCTACCTCCCTTCAGTGTCAGCTTGGTGGCTTTGCCTCTCAAGAGAACTAGCCTCCAAATGACACTAGGCTTCTAGTAACAACTAATAACAAAAGGATGGAAAGATGGTTAGAACCTGGGTGCTAGATACTAAGCAGCTGACAAAAGAATTGTAACCAGTTCACCTGGGGCTTTCAGGACTTTAGTAACAGCCCTTTACCAAACTGTCTCACTGGGTTTAAAAGCCCATGGAAAAGAAAACATTAATCCTGACTGGCAAAACAAAGTTCTTCACAGTTGTAGATTCTTTGAAACTATTTTAGGGGCTCTTTTTGTCCCCCAACCTGGGGCATTTTAACCATAGGGGCAGGAACTGGCTGCTGTGGGGATAGGACCAAAGGCACTCTCCATGTTAATGATGATCAGTGAGAAAAGTAATTTAATGTTAGAGACTGACTCCTCCCTTGGAATAAGGACAGCAGATAAGGCAGGCTTCCTTAAAGAACTTCTCTTAATGAGCGCTCTCCTTCTGTGAGCAAATGTCAGAAATTCCTTTCTTGTTTTCCTTATAGTCCTCTCCTACCTCGCTCTCAGCCTTTTTAGATAGTTCTTCCCGTAGCATTTCTAACACCACCTGTCCCTTTTTTTATAGCCTGTTGACAGCATTTCTGATCTTTTAGGCAGCTACGCACTAAGTGCCATACCGGCTGAAACTCCGCCTTTAAGATTCCTTACTCCCAAGGAAAATTTAAATCTTTCCCAGTTCATCACAGCTGGCTGCGAACACAAGCACAGATAAAACACTATGTTTTTGTTTTGTTTTTCTTTCCTTTTTTTCAGAGCTGGGGACCGAACCCAGGGCCTTGCGCTTGCTAGGCAAGAGCTCTACCACTGAGCTAAATCCCCAACCCCCAAAACACTATGTTTTAAAAATTAACTTTGGCTATCAACCAACACACTGCCACTAGAGCGGGGTCCACAAAATTAAGTTTCTTACTCACTAAGCGTTAAGGGGACCAAGTAAAACTCTTCGACGAACAAAGCAAACAGTTTCATGATTTCAAACACAGTCATCGGTCCAAGATTTTAAACACAGTCGTCAGTCCAAATTCAAACACGAAACAAAAGTCAAAAAGACACTAACAGACACCAACACATCCAGAAAACCACAGTCAGGTCACAAAGAAGACAAACAATTCCAACAGTCAAACAAGTAACAAACAGACGCGCCATGCGGCTTCGGTACCAAACTGAAACCAAGAATTCAGACGGAGTCAGCGAGGGTCTTGGATCCTCTACTCCAATAAAATTCAGACGGAGTCATCAAGGGTGCAGATCCCTCTGAAAACGGACGGAGGTGCCACGGATCCGGATCTCCCTCTCCTCCAACCACCCTTGGAATGTCTTCCAGGGCTGCGGGGGAGAAGTCCGAGCTCGTCAGCTCCTTCTCTGGCCCGCCCAGATAGTCCCCAGATCTGAGCCTATTGATCGATCGTTCACAGGACAAGACACAACAGACAAGACAAACGCCGGCTGGCTTACCTCCCGGTGGGTGGTCGGTGATCTCTGGGCAGAGGGTCTCCAAATCCCGGGGCGAGCCCCCATAATGAAAGACCCCCAGAGAGGACCTTTCCCTCAGGAGGAGTCCCAAGCGCCCAATGACCGAGCCGAGTCCACTCGGATGCAATCAGCAAGAGGGTTTATTGGAAAACACAGGTACCTGCGGGCACACAGTCTCTTCGGAGGACTTGCGCGCCCAGCAGCTCCAGCATGGGGCTTTTATAGGGATTGGGGATGCAGAAGCGGGCGTACAGAAGCAGATGCATAGTTACGGGGATTGGTGGATTCAAACGAGGCACATAGACATGTTCACATATGATTGGCTATTTCACATGATGAGGTAATAAGGTATAGCTACACACATTGGCAGGTTTGGGGCGTCCTGGATGTCGGGGGCTGGGGGCTTATCTCTTCCTGCCAGGTGGCCTGTGAGTCAGATCTGGTACTCCTGGTCTGTTCTGCATTCCTTTCCTTATCTTCATGGCTTGCCAGTCCTGCCTAGACAGTGTTTCCTGTGCTCCTTTATCTTTATGGCCTGCTAGTCCTGGCTGTAGGGCTTAGCCCTCGGTCTGTGGCCTTTTGGGGTTTATTCTTTTAATTTTGTATCTGTGGCCTTTTGGGGTTTATTCTTTTAATTTTGTATCTCCAAACCTAGAATTCGTATAATTCTCCTTTCAGAACGATAAGAGGTCAGGATTTAGTAGAAGGAACAATTCTAATGTGTGGGCATGGGGATGTGAGTGAGTGAGTGTAAACTTTTTCCAAGATTTTGAAAATAAAGTGTTTAGGTAGGTACTTGAGAGAAGTTAAACCTGGACATGAGGTAATAAACTAGATAAAAAATGTCATGTAAGCTATGCAAAGAAGTTTATGCCATAACCTACAGCAAAATGGGGACCATAAAACAATTCTGACTGTCAACACTTGCACCGACACAGCACTGAGATCCAGGCGTAAACCTGCAGGATTAAAAAACACACATATTCGGGTCATTTGGGTTAAGAGAGAATGCCAAATCTGTAGCTTTATTCACTGAATATATACCACAAGTTCACCGAGTGGAAAATTCCAGGAAGCACAGTGGGAAAACCTGGCTTAAGGCTTTAGTAACAAAAGACCAAACACATGCCCCAAATTTACTGGGGAGAAATCCAGGAAGACCAGGAACAAAGACTGAGAACAAAAGACAGGAGGGAAAGGACCATCGCCCAGGTGTTTGCCCTGGTGTGTCAGGCGTTCCTTTGTTAGGAACAAAAGGCTTCTACAAGCAGCAGCAGGGCTCTGCAGGGGTCAAACATTTCAGGGGATCCAAGAGGGTCCCAAAAGTGACTATGGCAGTGATCAGATTTGAAGGCTAAATACACAAACAATATTCAGTATCTCATGTGGAAGGGGAATGATGAAAGAGAAGTAATGATGTAGCAGTGGTACGTGAGTCATCCCACTGAGAAATGATGATGTGGCAAGGAATTGGAAAAGGAGATAGAGACAGATTGAGTAGTAGAATTTCAATAAATCAATGGAAAAGGCATGGGAAAAGAATTTCAGGATAAGTTCTTTTGAAAACTGCATGCCCAATCAAAGAAACCAAATATCTAGATGGAGAAGGGTTTTCATTGAGGATGAATAATTCTGGTATAGATAGGCTATTTTCCTTATTATTTATTTATTTATTTATTTATTTATTTATTTATTTATTTATTTATTTTACATCCCCACTGCAGCCCAGTCCAGTCCTCCTGATGTCTCCTCATAGTTCCTTCCCCCATTATCCATCTCCTTCTCCCCTGAGAGGGTAGAGTACCCCCTGGGTATCACCCCAACCCTGGCACATCAAGTCTATAAAGGGCTAGGCATATCCTCTCCCATTGGGTCTAGACTGGAATGGTATCCACGAACAGGCAACAGCTTTAGGGACAGCCCCTGATCCAGTGTTGGGAGACTCACATGAACATAGAGCTGCCCATCTGCTACATATGTGCAGGGTGGTGGGTAGGTCCAGCCTGTGTAGGCTTTGGTAGTTCTGTCTCTGAGCGTTCATAAGGATTCAGGTTAGTTGACTATTCATCTTCTTATGGAATTCCTATCCTTCTGGGGCCTTTGATCCTTCCACCAACTCATCCATTACTCTACAAGCTCTGTACAATGTTTGTTGTGGGCCTCAGGATCTGTTTCAGTCAGCTGCTGGGTGAAGTTTTCAGAGGACAATTACGCTTGGCTCCTGTTTGCAACCATAATGGAGCATCATGAACAGTGTCAGCAATTGGTGCTCGCCCTTGGCATGGGTCTCAAGTTATTGGCTGACCATTCCCTCAGCCTCTGCTCCATCTTTGTCCCCGCTTTTCTTATAGACATGACAAATTTTGGGTAGAAAGTTTTGTGAGTTGGTTGGTGTCCTTATCCCTCCACTGGGGGTCCTACCTGGCTATAGGAGGTGGCCACTTCAGAGTCCATATCCCCACTGCTAAGAGTCTCAGCTAAAGTAGCTCTCATAGACTCCTGGGACCCTCCCCCATTCAAGGTCTCCAGCATGTCCTAAAAATGTCCCCACCCCCAACCCTGCCGGCTGCCTATTTTGTGTCATTCTCCTGACCTTCTGGCCTTCCTTCCTGTCTCTCCCCACATTTAATCCTGACCCTCCTCATTCCCTTCTCCCACCTAGTTCCCTTCCTCTATCTGCTTCCTATGACTATTTTATTCCCCCTTCTAAGTGAGATTCAAACATCTTTGCTTGGGTCTTCCTTCTTGTTTAGCTTCTTTGGATCTGAGAAGTGCAGCATGGGTATCCTGTACGCTTTGGATACTATCCACTTAGAAGCGAGTACATACCAAAAGCATGTCCTTTTGGGTCTGGGTCACCGCACTCACCATGATATTTGCTAGTTCTATGTGCCTGCAAAATTCATGATGTCCTTAAAAAAATTGCTGAGTAGTATTCCATTGTATAAATGAACAACATTTTCTGTATCCATTCTTTGGTTGAGGGGCATCTGGGCTGTTTCCAGTTTCTGGTAATTATGAATAAAGCTGCTATGAACATAGTAGAGCCTTTTTGTATAGTGGAGCCTCTTTTGGGCATATGTCTAGGTACGGTAGAGCTGGGTCTTCAGGTAGAACTATTCCCGATTTTCTGAGAAACCACCACTTTGATTTCCAGAGTGGCTGTGCAAGTTTTCACTCCCACCAGCAATGGAGGAGTGCTCTCTGTGCTTCACACTATCACCATCACGTGCTGTCACTTGAGGATTTTTTTATCTTAGTCATGCTAATGGGTATAAGATAGAATCTCAGGGTTGTTTTTGATTTGCTTTTCCCTTATGACTAAGAAGAGTGAACATTTCTGTGAGTATTTCCTGTTTATTTGAGATTCCTTTGTTGAGAATTCTCTGTTTACCTCTGCTCCATTTTTTTTTAAAATGGGTTATTTGGTTTGTTGGTATTTAATTTCTTTTATTCTTTTTTTTTTTTTTGGTTCTTTTTTTCGGAGCTGGGGACCGAACCCAGGGCCTTGTGCTTCCTAGGCAAGCGCTCTACCACTGAGCTAAATCCCCAGCCCCAATTTCTTTTATTCTTTATATATTTTGGATATTAGCCCTATGTTGGATGTAAAGTTGGTGAAGATCTTTTCCCAATCTGTTGGGTCCCATTTTGTCCTATTGACAGTGTTCTTTGCCTTTCAGAAGCTTTTCGGTTTCATGAGATCAAAATTCATTAATTGCTGATCATAGTGTTTGAGCCATTGGTATTCTAGACTGGCAAAGTTTTAGGTAGCTGCAAGATATTTAAAAAAAAAACCAAATACTCAGCTCACTAAGGCCCTAAGATTCTGGCTGCTGCTTATCATCAAGCCATCAAACAGGAGAGGGATTGAATTCACCAACACAGAGTAATTGAAGTGATAGAGCATGAATAAAATTATTTTGTTTCTGGAAGATCTTGAAATTAGTTTTAAAATTGTTTTATGCATTTGGGGTACAGAAAAAGGTATTTTTCCAGAATAATGAGAGATACTGTTGTTTTTCAATGAGTTAAGATGTTTAAAGAAAACAACTTTATCAATAACTTAGTTGATGAGCCTTTCGGGGCACCCTAAGTAATTGCTTTTTTTTGTAATTTTCTTTTATTGAAAATGGATTCTTTTCCTATACAATATATTCTGATTATAGTTTTCCCTCACTTGAATCCTCCCACTTCCTTCCCACGCCTCCTCGCCTCAAGATCCACTCCCTCCTTGTTCTCATTAGAAAAAAAAACAGGCTTCTAAGAGATAACAACCAAATATGACAAAATAAAATATAACATGATGAAGCCAAAACTATCATATTGATGTTGAATGCAACAAGTCAGCTGAAGCAAAGGAATCCCAGGAGAAGGCGCAAGAGACAGAGACCCCACTCCTTCTCACAGTCAGGAAGCTAAGAAAAATACTAAGCTAATAGTTATATCTATACAAAGAGCCTGGCATAGACCTATATAGACCCTATGCTACTATTTCAGTCGCTGTGAGCTTATATGTGCCTTGCTTAGTTGATTCAAAGGGCCATGTTCTTCTTTCTGATGTCCTTCATTCCCTCTGGCTCTTAAGATCTTTCCATCCCCTCTACCTTGGAAGTTCTTGAGCCCTGAGGGGAAGGATTTGATGGAAATACCCCATTGAGACTCTCTCTGCATAACCTTTGGCTGGCCTCTGCTTCTGTTTCTATCTACAGTCAGAGAAAGCTTCTCTGATTATGACTGGTTAAGACTCTGCTCTTTGAGTGTAGCAGAATATCATTGGGAGTCATTTTATTAATACATTTTTCAGACTAGTAATATTTAGTTTGACCCTAAGTGTCTGGGCTGTTTTGGTCTCTAGTTCTTGCTTACCCAAGCAGTATTTGGCATGGTGTGGAAACCTAGTGTGGTGAAAACTTCGTGGAATCTGTGAAAATGTTCCTAATGAGAACTAGTACTGACAGGAAAGTGTCTCAACTGGCCATCTCTTGTAGCCAGACAAGGCTTCCAGTGATGTTACTGAGTTGCACTCAATTGAGTTGTTCAAGGGGGTTCCATGAAAATCCCCAAACAATCCAGGCTGCTTCTAAGACATAGAGTTCCTCTCACAAAACTGACAATAGGGGCCCATTGCTGGGAACAGCACCCATACAACTCACTGAACATGGAGAAGTTATTTTTCATAACAAGTCAAATCTCAATCATATAAAGAAAATGTCTGAGAATTAGTCAGTGATTTCTGAAGGGAGACCAAGTGGAATTGGGCATTATACCTGATGGATGCTCGGTCAGGATTATATTAGTGTTTTTATTTAGAAGAACAAATTGTTTTACAGCTGTAAGTAATTCTACACAAGAGAGGTCTCTGAAATGCTACTGTGAAAACTATCTAGAATTTGTTTAATTAAACAAGGAAACAATATAATTGGGGATTTTCACTTCAACGAATCTATCCAATTCGTTTCCCTGTATCAGAAAAAAAATTCATTAAAAATCATTCTGAGAGTCAAACCATTTACTCTTTCGATTATTACACCTTGTATTTTCAACAAAAAGCTAATGGGAAAGGATGTGGTTAGGTTTCAAAATGTATTATTTTGAGTGAAGAGCTAGGTCATATCCCTACGAATTCAAATAATTCAGCGAACTACCTTGTAGTCTTTTCTGTTCATCGGGATTCATTCAGAGTGACCCAAGACTTAATTATTTGTATCTGTCTAGATAGTTTTGGTAAAGTAAAGGTGTAAATCCAGTGCTAGCCTCTGAGTAGGAACATCCATCCTTGATCTCTCTATAACGTCACTACCATTCTCTCAGTGATCTGGGTTGATAACTTCTTTTAAAAAGATACCTTCTTTGCTCGTTACATATATATTGTATACCAAAATTTGGTACATGTTCTATTTATAACAAGAACTAAAGTAAGGATCTGAAAAGAACTGGGGAAGGGTGAAACATGATCAAAATATATTTTCCAGTAACAAAAGGAAAAATAAATATATAAAATAATAAATAAAAATAAAATAAAACTAAAAAATAAAATAAAATCACATGTGCTTTCTAGGAATAATTACTATGGAAAGAGGGTGGAAAGAGGAATAATTTGCTTTTAATTATAGTTTATTTTTCTTGTAAAACAGTTTAATGCTGTGAACCCTTTGCATCTTTGCTTGTGCATAGCACCCTTTCTTTTAAGACTATGGCTCTCTTGTTAGTGTTAGTGTGTTTGAAGAGAGCTTGGATACTTAACAGATGAGAGGACCCAGAAGAGCAACACAGAGTTTTAGCAGATGTTAAGCCTGCATGGAGGATTGGGAGAGGGTTGCTCATGGTGACAGGAAATCCAAGCAGATATGTCAATCCCCACAGCTCTATAGTGAAGAGAGGCAGAAGCGGAGAAACACTCTCTCACCTGGAACAAGCTTCTGCGTCCCTATATCACCAATTCTCCAGTCCTTTTGTCTCAGCTCAACACTTTACCTGTCAGTAGGCGTCTTAAATGCCGAGCTCAAGCGCTCACTGCATCAGCTAATCTAGCTAGACAGCTTGGCCCAGGCTTCTGGGGATGCTCACTCTGGTCCTCACACTTGTGCAGCAAGGTGGGTAAATCACCTTGCTGTTAGCCACTCCCCAACTAGGTCCACAGTCAAGAGGCTGCTGACAGAGAGAGGGAGAGAGAGAGAGAGAGAGAGAGAGAGAGAGAGAGAGAGAGAGAGAGAGAGCAAGTCTGTTGCATTCAAGGATAAACTCCCACATAAGGTTTCTAATGGTAAGTATTCATCCCTGAACACATGTGCGCATGAGTGAAGCTAATGAACTCTCAGGCCATACATATACATGTGCATATATATATATATGTGTGTGTGTGTGTGTGTGTGTGTATACACACACATATATGTGCAAATAATAATTTTACATGAGTGATCATGAATATAGGAGGGATGAGGAATGAGGAGGAAGGAAAGAAAATATATACGCAGTGTTCATGTACAGAATTTAAAACAAAAAAAATAAAAACAAAACACCTATAAATCAGTTAAACAAATGAGAATCATTGGCAGGCACTCTTTCTGGTTAGGATGATCCTTATTTGGCATTTTCCCTTCTCTTCCTTCTCCTCCCATCCCTTTTCTTCTTTTCTTTACCTTTCTCATCCATTTTTCCCCACTCGGGCAATTTGACTATTTCTGTACAGGTTTCAAAGAAAACCCCAATTTTCCTCACTGTAGGGCACTTGCATCTTGTCTGTAGCCTGTTCTTCTTGCTTTTACTGCCTAAGTGTAGGCTCAGAGTGCTGTCTCGGAAGGGACCCTAGGGTAAGAACCAAGAACTCAAGCTTTTGTGTCTGCTCCACAGATAGGCAGCTGTAGGTGAGTCAGAGCTCTGAGCCCGCTGGTTTCTCCCTCTGTGGAAATCCATAAACATGTCTTCGTGTTCTATTAAAAGGTCTTTCTTTTTTTTCATTCATGTCTCAGCATCTGTCGAGTCTTTGCTACTATACCCTGCCTACGGAGAGCGTTTTAAAATCGCTTCAGCTAATATATTCAAGAAGTAGATGTTGCAGTTTGACATTATAAGCTTATGAAGCTGGAAGTCATCTTTGAACTAAAACACATTTTGCTCAACATTCATTATCGTCTGAACCATCGCAGTGACTCGGTGCTCGTTATTTTACATCCTAATTCTATTATCTTTAAGAAAAAAAGGATTCCAAAAAGTTTAACTACAATAAATGTTACTAAATGTGTATCAAAACACAATGATCATTTATGTGCTTTATTTTATTGCCGCCTTCATCTCCAAGCATTACAACAGTCCCTAATGTAACTAATGCAGTCCTTGGTTGATGATGGCTCATTTGGTTCCCCAAATTTGCATGCTCTTTGCCATCAATGTATTTGCATTCCCTTTGCCAAATAACACCGTGGGCTAAGTGGGGCCACATCTTTAAAGCAGTCACTGCTACTTTCCTTATTGTTGAGACAAGTAATTTACAGAGAGAAACTGAAGGGAGGGAGACAGTACTCTGTCTCACAGTTTGAGGGGACAAAGCCCATCATGATGACATCACTATACTACATTCCCAGTCAGGAACCAGAGACAGAGATGACTTCTGGGATTCAATCTGATGCTTTTCTTTATTTTATTCAGTCCCTGATTCTTGACTGTGGAGTGGTGCTGACTACATTTAGGGTAAATCTTCCCACATCAACTAACCCAGTTTAGAGATTTCCTCACAGACATGCCCAGATATTTATTTCTATGGTGACTGCAAATCCCGTAAGATTGACCATCATGACTGAGTATTACACATGGCATGTAAATAAAATGTATATGTAAATAAAATGTTAATACGGTGTTCTAAGTCCCATGCACACTTGTCAGTTGAGACATGCACGTAAAGTATGAAATTTGGAAGAAAACATGCTGTATCATCATGGTTATTTCAGTAAGTTTTTCTTTTCAACATAAATTCTCTTCTCTCCGATAAGGAAGTTGGATTCCTGGTTGTTGGTCAGAGACCCATGTGCACAATCCACCTGCTAAGGGTGAGCTTTAATGGTTTGTAGTGATAAAATCTGTTTCAGACTTCACAGGCTGAGAAAAGAGGCTCCCCATGAATTATCTAGCCAATCAATACAAGATTTAAACATTTCAGGCTTCGGAAGACAGTTTGCTGTTTATCTTCTTTTATACTTCAGGGAGGGCACAGTCAGTGAGGAAGCTGGAAGATAGCTTCTAAATCCAGAACTTCTTCTGCCACATTATCTGTGTGAGACAATGATCTAAAAACAAAAATAAGGCTTTGTGAGCAGGGGGCTTGATAGCAGAGGTCAGCAAACAATCACTCGCAGACCGGATTTGACCTGTTTTGTAAGTAGTTGGAGGCACAGCTATTTTTAACATCTATGCTTATCTCTGTGGCTGTCCTTTGGCAGTGGTAAAAAATAAAACAAATAAGCCCCTCAAAACAAAAACAAAACAAAACAAACAAAGACTCAACAACCCCTCACCCCACTGTACAGCCCACAAAGCTTGAAATATTATTCTCTATCTATTCAGAAAAAAACTTCAAACTCTGTTTAACACGTCTTTGCACTCACTATTTTATTTTTAATTTCAGAACAAACTTAGTGATGGGTGTGGAAACATGGTTACTGCTATGTTGCCTCTTACAGTGAAGTAGTTTGGTGGGGAGGAGAAGAGAAAATTCACTGAAAGATTTCAGAATAACAAGCACATGGTTCATTCTGTTCTGTTGTTTACAGCAATTGTCAACACTTTTTGTTTTCATTTTTGAGTGAGTGTGTGTGTGTGTGTGTGTGTGTGCATGTGTGTGTGTGAGTGCATGTGTGAGTGTGTGTGCACATGTGTGTGTCATGCATATGCAGGTGCCCGTGGAGACAAAACGTGCACTGGATCATCTGAAGCTTGAGCTGAAAGCAGATGTGAGCCTCCCAACATGGGTATGTCCTCTGCAGAAGCAATGTACGGTTTCTGAACTGCTGAGTCACCTCCCCTGCCCCATTTGCTGCTTTTTATTGTTCCAAAGAAGAAGGTAAACTCTAGGACTGTGAGTACATAACCTTGGTTTAAATTCTTTTATTAGCAATCTAATTTTAAAACAGTTTCCCAGTAAAAATAGCACAGAGAGGATTTATGTATCCTCCGACCTTTTTCTTTTTTCTTTCTGTTTTTAATCCTTTAATCTTTTTTTTACAGTACAGTCATTATCCTCCTCCTAATCTGCCCTGTGACTCTTCCTCATCCCACACTTCCTCCCTCTTCTCCAAGAGGTTGTCTCCATTCCCACCCACCCCCACCAGACCTCCCCACTCACTGGAGCCTCAGGTCCTTCCAGAGTAAGGTGCTTCTTCTTTCACTGGGGCCAGACCAGGCAGTCCTCTGCTCTATATGTTTTGGGGGTCTCATTTCAGCTGGTGTATGCTGCCTGGTTGGTGGCTCAGTGTGTGAGAGATCTCAGGGGGCCAGGTTAGTTGAGACAGCTGGTCTTCTCATGGGGTCGCCCTCCTCCTCAGTTTCTTCCAGCTTTTCCATAATTTAACCACAGGAGCCCTCAGCTCGTGTCCATTGGTTGACTGTAAGTATACACATCTGACTCTTTCAGCTGCTTGTTGGGTCTCTCAGAGGGCAGCCATGCTAGGCTCCTGTCAGTAAGCACACCATAGCATTAGTAACAGTGTCAAGCCTTAGAGTCTCACCTTGAAATGGATCCCAAATTGGGCCGGTCACTGGGCCTCCCTCAGTCTCTTCTCCATTTTTGTCCCTGCTGTTCTTTTAGACAGGAACAATTCTGGGTCAGTATTTCTCACTGTGGTATGACAACCCCATCCTTCCACTTGATGCCCTGTCTTTCTACTGGAGGTAGTCTGTACAAGTTCCCTTTCTCCACTCTAAGACATTTCATCTAAGGTCCCTCCTGTTGAGTCTTGAGAGTCTATCACCTACCAGGTCTATGGTATAATCTAGAGGGTACCCTGCCACTTACCTCCTGAAATTGCCTGTTTCCATTTTTCTGCTGGCCCTCAGGGCTTCACTCCTATCCTCCAATACCTGATCATGTCCACCTTCTCCACTGCCCCTTCCCCTCCCATCTCCTACCCAGTATCCTCCTGCTCAATGCCCCCTGGTTTTTTCTTCCTCCATAATGGGATTGAAGCATCTTTACTTAGGCCCTTTGGTTTGTTAACCTTCTTGAGTTTTGTGGATTGTATCCGGGATATTCTGTACTTTTTTGGCTAATGTCCATTTATTGGTAAGTACATATCATGCATGTCCTTTTGGGTCTGGGTTACCTCACTTAGGATGATATTTTCTACTTCAATCCATTTGCCTGCAAAACTCATGATGTCCTTGTTCTTCATTGATGAATAGTATTCCATTGTATAAATGAACCACATTTTCTGCATCTATTCTTTCATTGTGGGACATCTGGGTTGTTTCCAGCTTCTGGCTCTCTATGCCAGAATAAGGCCACTATGAACAATGAGAAACACGTACCCCTAGCACATGATGGGGCATCTTTTTGGAATATGCCCAAGAGTGGTATAGTTAGGTCTTCAAGTAGATCTATTTCCAATTTACCGAGGAACCTCCAGATTGATTTCCAGAGTGGTTGTACCAGTTTGCAATCTCACCAGCAATGGAGGAGTGTTCCTCTTTCTCCACGTCCTTGCCAACATGTGCTGTCACCAGAGTTTTTGATCTTAGCTATTCTGATTGGTGTAAGGTAGAATCTCAGGATTGTTTTGATTTGCATTTTCATGATCACTAAGGACTTTGAACATTTCTGTAAGTGCTACTCAGGCATTTGAGACTCCTCTGTTGTGAATTCTCTTTAATTCTATACCCTATTTTTTGATTGGGTGTTTTTGTTTTTGAGTTTAGCTTCTTGAGGCTTTTTTCTGTTTTTGTTTGTTTATTTGTTTGTTTGTCTTCTTGAATATTGGCCCTTTCAGGTGTGGGGTTAGTGAAGATTGTTTCCAATCTATAGGTTGCCGATTTGTCCTATTGATTATGTCCTTTGTCATACAGAAGCTTTTCAGTTTCTTGAGGTCCCATTTAACAATTCTTGATCTTAAAGCCTGAGAGGAATGGACCTCTGTTTAAGAGGTTTTTCCCATGCCAATGAATTCAAGGCTCTTTTCCACTTTCTTTTCTATGACGAAGTCAAGGAATTACTATTTGGAGATGATATGATATTATACATAAGCAGCCCCAAAAATTCTACCAGAGAACTTCTACAGCTGATAAAGAACTTCAGCAAAGTGTTGGCATGTAAAATTAACTCAAATAAATCAGTAGCCTTCCTCTATACAAATGATAAAATGTGCTGAGAAAAAAATTAAGGGAACAACACCATTCACAGTAGTCATGAATTATATCAAATATTTGGGATAACTCTAACCAAGCGAGTCATGATCTGTATGATAAGAACTTCAAGTCTCTTAAGAAACAAATTGAAGAAAGCCTCAGAAAATGGAGAGACCTCCCATGCTCACAGCTTGGTACCATTAACATCCTAAAATGGCCAATCTACAGATTTCATGCAATCTCCAACAATTCTTCAAAGACATGGTAAGAACAATTCTCAATTTCATCTGGAAAAACAAAAACAAACAAACAAACAAAAAACAGAATAGCAGAAACAGTTCTTAGCAATAAATGAACTTCTTGGGGAATCACCATCCCTGACTCAAGTTCTACTACAGAGCAATGGTGATAAAAATGCTATGGTATTGATACAGAGACAGACATGTTGACCAGTGGAACAGAATTGAAGACCCAGAAATAAAACCACACACTTATGGACAACTGATCTTTGACAAAAAAGCCAAAAATATACATCGGAAAAAAGAAATCATCTTTAATAAATAGTGCTGGTCTAACTGTCTGTCTGTCTGTAGAGAAATAAAAATAGATCCATATTTTTCACTTGCACAAAGCTCAAGTCCAAATGGATCAAGGACCTCAACCTAAAACCACATACACTGAATCTAATAGAAGAGAAGCAGCCCATGGCCCCAGCCCCATGTGTAGCAGAGGATGGCCTTGTCTGGCATCAATGGGAGAAGAAACCCTTGGTTCTGTGAAGGCTCGATGCCCCAGCATAAGGGAATTCCAGGACAAGGAGGCAGGAGTGGGTAGGTGGGGAGCACCAAAAAAAGGTTGTTTCAGAAACTTTAACGATATTATTTTTATCTGATTTAATTACAATTTTGAAAACAAAAGCATCATCAACCCTCAAAAAAAATAAATAAAGACAGAGAGAATGTGCTAAAGAGTCTCTTGACCATTTCCTGTAGTGGTCCCATCTCACACAGCTCTCGTGCAACATAAACCCAGGTATTTGTGCTTCAATGTTTTATGCCATTTATTTGCTGATGCAGATTCATGCTGCTACCACAACCAGGTCCTAGAACTGGGCTATCACCATTAAGTCTTCCCCTGTGCTTCCTTATAACAGTCATGACTGTCCCTCCTCCTCAACTCTCCTCTGTCAACTACTGATTTCCATGTCTGTAATTTTGTTATTTTGAGAATGTTACACAAATGAAACTTTTGCAGATTTTTTTATTCTCATTCTGTATAATGCCCCTGGGAGATTTCTCATTTGTACGTATAAATAGTTATTTCTTTCTCAGTGTGGAGAAATAGTCTACAGTATTAGTTTAACTATTGTTGAATATTCAAGGAATTAGTATTTAACTTATTAATGGGTATTTTGTGTTTTTTTGTTTTCAGATTTGTTGCTTTTCTGTGTTATAAAATCGGTTTTGTAATTTTGGAAAATAAATGCCAAGATTATAATTATTGAGTTCTTAGCGGTGTGTGGATAGGTAGATATGAGAGAGAGAGGGAGAGAGGGAGAGAGGGAGAGAGGGAGAGAGGGAGAGAGGGAGAGAGACAGACAGAGAGAGAGAGAGAGAGAGAGAGAGAGAGAGAGAGAGAGAGAGAGAGAGAGAGAGAGATGGCAGTCAGTCATCTGCTACATATGTGTCCAGGCCTTGGACCATCCCATGTATGTTCTTTTGGTTGCTTTGTCTTTAGGAGCTTCCAAGTGTCCAGGTTAGTTGACACTTGGCCTTCCTATGGGTTTCCCATCTTCTTTAGCCCCTTCAGTCCTTTCACTAACTCTTCCATAGGTGTCTCCAACCTCAGTCCAAAGTTTGTCTGTGGGTGTCTGCATCTTTCTCAGTCAGCTGCTGGTACAGCCCAGTAGATAGTCATGCTAGGTTCTTGTCTGCAAGCATGGAGGGGCATCAGTAACAGTGTCGGGGTTTGGTGCCCACCCATGGGATGGATTTTAAGTTGGACCAGTCACTGGTTAGTCTTTCCTTCAGTCTCTCCTGCATTTTTGTCCCTGCATTTCTTATAGACAGTAAGGATTCTGTGTCAAAAATTTTGAAGGTATGTTGGTTCCCCATTCCTCTACTAGGATCGCTGTCTAACTACTGGAGATGGCCTCTTCAGGTTCTATATCCCCACTGTTGGGGATTTCTTGCTAAATTCTTAGCAGCATTTGATATTATCACTTTCAAAAATCCAGTTGTATAGGTGTATGGTGATAACTCTCTGTGATATAGTTATTGTTTTTTTGCTTGGTGGTATAGTGACCACTCCCCTAGTATAACTCACCACATTGAACATTTTAAATAATTATTTTCATTCATATATTTACTTCATATCTTTAGCCCATTTTTATCTTTTCTGCATTATCCCTGTTTTTTCTACAATGATTACATGTTTTTCTACAATGAGTACTTTTAACCTGTTTTGAAATTATCTTTGTACCCTTAAATTTGAAAGACATTTGTATGCTATGAATACAAATGTAAATGTAGAGATTCTACACACACACACACACACACACACACACACACACACACATATATATATATATGAAAATTAGCTCACAATGAGTTAGTTAAATGGACAAAAAAAAAGCTTAAAATGTTTGCTGGAAAAGTCACAGATCCTAAAGAAATAAAATTGATCCCACATTTGTTTTCTGGACATGAGCTGTGATGTTTATTTTTTCCTTAGGTGTCATGCAAGAGCTATACCCTAGAAGGGTAGCTTTATCAGGAAGACATTGCATTTTAAGCATAACCAGGATGATTCTGTGTCCTTCCTCTGCCATTCCTTGTGTCTGTGTCTGGTCCTTATCGTTGAGGTCTAAGGTTCCTAGACACTAAATTCCAGTTGTCCTGTAGCCGGTGGGGAAGGGAGTAGCAGTATAGTAAACCACAAGAGTAATCTCTTCAAAATGACTTTCTAGAGGGTTCACATGAAGAAAGAGGCACAACACTTGGTACTTCCACATTACCACCTGACTAATCAAGCTAACTTCATTTCAAAGCGTGTGCAGTACATGTCATATGTTAGCTGAGTACATATTGCTGTATAACAACATTAAGTTTCGACAACTGAGCAAGGGCTGAGAATAGGCAGCGAAAGCAGCTAGCAGTCTTCTACCACTCTCCTTTGAATAAAAATTTCCATTTCTTAACTCCAATTTAAGAAATGTTCTTCTTCTAAAAAGCCTTCCTCCCTTACAAAGTACTCTTTAAGATATGGTGATTGAAATAAAACTACAGCACTTTCCCCTCTGCCTGCTGAGCCCCTCCCAGATACTGTCCTACCAACCCATCCCATGTTGATAGCCTCTTTTCCTTTTTATTATTGTTACATGTTGTTATATATACATAAGTATATAAGAGCAGACTGATGAATCATGTTTTGTTGCTTATGTGTACCTATAAATGATAGCATTTCAGAATAGCATGCTTAGGTTTTCGGTTCTTACTTAAGCTTTGTGGGATCAAGAGAAAGCATGGAGTTTTCAGAGCCTTCCTGTTATAGCAAATGTAGACTTCAAACCTCAATGGAGTACCATCTATACCCACAGAAGGGCGTAGGGAAGATACTGAGACAGAATAACATAAAATTTAAAAGGAATGAAACTCCTGTTCCCCGAAAGCTGGAGAAATTATACATTTATGTTTTTTCAACTAACTATGACTAAAGACTGTGAGGCCTTCAATACTTAAGTAATACCATTGCCCTGATTTAGTGTTACATAAATCTATTGTCATTTTTAACAGATAGTCTCCCACCTCTCTCTCTTTCTCTCTCTCTCTCTCTCCCTCTCTAAGGGAGGGAGAGACAGAGAGAAAGAGAGAGAGGGGGGAGAAAGAGAGAGAGAAAGAGAGAGAAAGAGAGAGAGAGAGACAGAGAGAGAGAGTGAGACAGAGAAAGAGAGAGACAGAGAAGAGGGCCAGTGCAGTACAGTGTGTCAGATTATTCAGAGCTGGAGTAACAGGTATTCATGAGATTCCCAGATTCTGACATGGGTAGTGAGATCCAAACTCAGATCTTTATGATCAAGCAGGAAACAAGCTGAACCATTAAGTCACCTCTCCTTCCCTTAACAGATAGGACTTTCTGATATCAACCATGTTTGCTTCAAGTTTTTCACTTGGTCTTATGTTCAAGATAAACTCATTTGGTAACTTAAACAATTTTCTATTTTGGCCATACTTGTAGGTAAAGTAGTTTTGTGATGTGAGCCAGGACTGCCAATTCAGTATTAAATTTGTACTCTTTGCATGTGTTCTAAAATTTCTCACTTTTTACCAAAAGTACTATAACATCTTTTTTTTCAAATGGTGTCATTTCTTTGTAAGCCAAATATTCTAACTAATATTTTAACAGCATAGGTATAGCCTTTAAATGCACATTTTTATCTTATGGGAAACAGCATTACTTTGTCTATTAAATAGTCCTGTGCTTTCTCAGGAACATTGAACAGTGAAAAATAATGGACATGTAATGCAATGCCAATGGCAACTCTTATTTGAATTAAACTTCCAGGGTGACAACCCAGATTATGTAAATGTGGCATAATCTGAGGACTTTTAGGAGGGTGACCCCCTCTTGTGTGGATTGGAATGTCTCAGAGAGAAAAGATTTGGCACAGTCGTACAAGTACCACATGCTAACTGATTGTAAAGCCCTTCTACTTTATGTCTTTGTATGTGAACCAATGAGTTTTATTGTGGCTGATATAGAAGCACTGTTTAGAGCCTTTCTTTTTTAACAAGAGCATGGGTAGCTTACTAAAGGCTACACACTGAAGAAAATGTCTCTAATTCCCACTTAGCTATAAACCTTCACAGAGTGGTATGGCTTATTGAATTTAACCCCATGATAGAATGTTCACATCTTCTGTCTTATGCAGGTCACAGATGGGCTCAAACAACTCCTGTGTTACTTCTGTTCTTTAGGGATATTATTGGGTTCAAGGCAGAAACCATCCTCTGCCACACATGCACAAACTCACTTTTGGCATTCACAGCTTGTTGCTATGTATGATAATATTGGGGAACCTTTCCTTTCACACATTACTTTCATCCAAAGTCACTGGAGTTTGCTCTTAATGATGTGGATATTGCAGTCTTGACAAGTAAATCTGACAGGTATCCATCATTACTCTCCTGTATGGAATAATTTCTCCATCTTAAATGTCACCTGTGCTCTGCCTGTCTTCCCTCTCTCCTGGAAGCCAATACCTTTTGTACTTTTTATATTTTTATCTTTTCTAGAACATTTAGTTTTATCTTTTCTAGAATCATAGTAGGTAGTCCTTTAAGTCATACTTTCCCATCAAAATATAACTCACATATGTTTCCTCTATGCTTTTGAATCTTATTTCTTTATATTGCTAAGCAATAGTTCATTGTTTGGGTATATTACTTATTTATTTACCTGTTAATAATGTCTTGAATTGATTCCAGTTTTTTCAGTTATGAATACAGACACCTTAGTACAGATATATGTAGAATTTGTGTGAACATGTGGTTGGTAAACTTTGCAGAAATATATATCTGATGCCTATTGTGCTAACAGTATATGAAGTAGTCCAAGAAAATGTTAAACCACCCTTTAAAATAAATCTACAACTTTTAATTCCAAATAGCACCTATGAAATTAAATTTATTCATCAACTTGGCTGGACCTGGGCTCAAAAAAGGCTAATAGGCACTTTCAAATAAAACAACAATAACAACAACAAGAATAATAAAAATATTGAGAAGAAGAAAGGAAAGAAAAGAACATTTGACAAGCTGCCATTCTTTATTTATTATGCTGATTCATTTATTGAATGTTCTGTTTCCTTTCTTGGAAAGACATTCATGTGAGAGATTTGGGTAAATAGATTTTTGGTGCTGGCTGGGTAAGTAGTTAGCCAAGCATATAGGATAAACAGCAATGATTTTCTCAGAATAGTGGAAAACCCGGAAAATAGTTGATGGGCTACTTCTCACATGGAAATCAAAGCCTAAATTATTTGTGGCCAGTTTTATATTGAGGAAGGATAAAAACTGAGAAACAAGGGGAAATTCAAGGGTGCTAAGAGTATGTCTTAGTTAATTTTATATTGCTATAAAAAGATATTTAATGTTTGGCAGTGTATGAAACAAAGGCTTTTATTTAGCTCATAGTTCTTGAGGTACTAGAGGATGGTATCATCCTGGGTGTCTAATGAGGGACCATGCTGAATAAAATGAAATGGAAAAACGGATAATGGTTGGGATAGCAGTTACCTGGCAACAGGGGACGAAGGAAACCAGGGAGGAAGCAGACGTGCCATTTTATAATAACCTAATGCTTCTGGAACCAGTGTAGACATTTAAATAAAGCGTTAGTTCTTCTTTATGGCCCCACCAACGGAACCACCTCCCCGCAGCTCCATGGTGAGACCAAGCCTCTGTTTGAATTTTAGAGGTGGATGATATTCAAACAGGAGCAGGGATAAAGTTTTATATTTCATTGGGTGCAACTTTATGATTAAATCTAACTTAAATGTCCAGGTCTAAATACTCTATGACCTTTTCCAAATATAATGATATGAATCTGTTGGTGTATGAATGTGTAAATATGTGTGGCAAGGAAAACTAAAGAACAGCTAAATCTATAGACAGTGTAGAAAATAATACCAAGGGGAGTTGATTCAAGTGTATAGGATTCTTAAAATTTGGAGATTCTGAAATGGCTGTTTATTATCTAAATTTAGGGAAAGGGTCATAATTAAAGGCTTACTTAAATCTGAAGTGATACAATAACTGAGTTGACACAGATAACATGGATTAAAATCTATTACATTATAATTCGATGCATAACATATGCGAAAATTTACTAATCAACCTTGCAAAAAAAATGAATCCCAATATCTGATTAAAACTGGAAATGAAACAAGCCCGAAGACAAAGATTTAATATTTATGTAGAAATTATGAGTGATTGCTTACATCCTAGTCATTTCAAACCAATTTATCTAACAACACTTCCAAAATTACACGGTGAATGATAGGAAGCACAGAGGCTAAATAAGGGTCCTTTGTACTGATTGAAGCAGTAAAGAAATTCTTATTTTTAGAACTTAACAATGCAGAGAATTGAGCAGTTGCTAATATTAGAACTATCTGCAGTACGTCTCAGGCATCTAAGTGTCGCTGGACTTGTAAGGAGGACTGTGTTCACCAAACCAGTGAGTCTGTGGTTGAGCATCTTAACAATGGAAAGCGCAAGCTCTGTAAGTTTGAGCACTGTGGATTCGAAGTGCGATTATTGAGACCAACTGCAGCAGGCAGCAGTCGAGGTTAGGTGCCTGGTTCTTTCCTTCCCCACTGCCTTCCTATGCAACCTTTAACTATTTTATGTTCCCTTCCTCCTGGATGAACTTGACACAAAAATCTATAGCCAGCTCATTTTTTCCCCCAGAGATTCAGGAAAAAATGTGAAAAATACCTTGGAAATCACCCAATGTTAAACATACAGAAAATATATGTTATTATGAGAGATGGCTATAAAACGGTTCTAGAAACTCTTTCCATTCATAATGTATCTTACTATTATCAAGCCAAGGACTACAAAATAATGTTTTTAAGACCCATACATCATTTAAGACAAAAGCAATTCCATGACTCTGTTTTGGTTCAAACGTAAGTCAACTAAAATTTGTAATTTTACAAATTTTGCCTTTTTTGCTTAAAAATGTGTTTTTGCTAATTATATCTATCTATCTATCTATCTATCTATCTATCTATCTATCATCTATCTATCTATCTATCTATCTATCTATCTATCACTGAAAATACTTTTATTTTTTGTTCTTGTTGAAGCATTGGCAATGGATTTACCACCATGTCTACTATCTGGGATGTTTGATTTTGTTAAATAAATTAAGCAAGCCATCATCTTTTGGGCTTCAAAGCCTACTTGAAATCTTAAGTCCAGTTATGTAGAAAAATACAGGTCAGGATGCAAGACCTTCAAACAACTTTGAACAGCACTTTTCTGTCTGGAAATTATTAAACCACAATAGAAGTCAGCCAGGGACTGTGTCGATCTCCCTTTTTTGTCATTTCTCTAAACTCCTAGTGGGAAAGCAGAGTTTAGGAAGAGTTTTAATTTAAAATAGATTTCACAGTCATTTAACTAAAATCTTTATTACTCAGAGATATATACTTACCACTAAGGTCAACAGGCCAGAAATGGCACCTGATGAGTGTATACTTCAGTGTGGATGTTTCTTTCACTTACTATTTTTTTAATTAGGTGTTTTATTTATTCACATTTGAATTACCCAGGATGATATTTTCTCTCTTTTTTGTCATTTATAAACACTCATTTATTGAGACATCACATACATTCAGAAGTGCAAACAATACCTAGGTGAAATACTTGGTAAATTGCTAGAAGTGGTAGAGTATATTTACACAATATACCCATAGCCCTCACAGGCCTCTAGTCACTCTTCCTGCAAATCATGTCAAATCAGTGTCCTGAGGACTAACACCATAAATATGTTTTGTCTAGTTTTGAACTTTATTTCATCTTTTCTATGTGTCTTTGAACTTCATAGAAATTAGCTTTGTGATTTATAGTCTTATTTTTTAATGGTTATTTACTTACATTTCAAATGTTATCCCCTTTCCCGACTTCCCCTCTGGAATCCCTCTATAACTTCCCCTTCCCCTGTCTCTATGAAAGTGTTCACCTACCCACCCATCCACCCACTCCCTCCCATCTTCCTGCCCTGGCATTCCCTACACGGAGGCATTGAGCCTTCACGGGGCCAAGAGGAATCATGATAAAAAAAACCTGTATGGTATTGGTACAGAGCCAGGCAGGTAGATCAATGGAATAGAATTGAAGACCCAGAAATGAACCCACACTCCTATGGTCACTTGATCTTTAACAAAGGAGCTAAACCTATCCAATGGAAAAAATATAGCATTTTCAACAAATGGTGCTTGTTCAACTGGAGGTCAGAATGTAGAAGAATGCAAAATGATCCATTTTTATCAGCTTGCACACAGCTCAAGTCCAAGTAGATCAAGGACCTCCACATAATACCAGATACAGTGAAACTAATAGAAAAGAAGGTGGGGGAGAGCCTTGAACACATAGGTACAGGGGAAATTTTCCTGAATAGAACACCAATGGCTTATGATTTAAGATTAAGAATTGACAAATGGGACCTCATAAAATTGCAAAGCTTCTGTAAGGCAAAGGGCATTGCCAATAGGAGAAAACGGCAACCAACAGATTGGGAAAAGATCTTTACAACTCCTACATCTGATAGAGGACTAATACCCAATATATATAAAGAACTCAAGAAGTTAGACTCCAGAGAATCAAATAATCCTATTACAAAATGAGGTACAGATTTAAGGAATTCTCAGCTGAAGAATACCGAATGTCTACGAAGCACCTAAAGAAATGTTCAACATTCTTAGTCTTCGGGGAATTGAAAATCAAAACCCTGAGATTACACCTCACACCAGTCAGAATGGCTAAGATCAAACACTCAGGTGACAACAGATGCTAGCAAGGATGTGGAGAAAGAGGAACACTCCTCCTTTGTTCGTGGGATTGCAAGCTGGTACAACCACTCTGGAAATTAGTCTGGCAGTCCCACAGAAAATTGGCCATAGTACTACCTGAGGACCCAGCTATACCATTCCTGGGCATATACCCAAAAGATGCTCTAGCATATAACAGGGACACATGCTCTTTATGTTCATAGTATTCTTATTTATAATAGCCAGAAGCTAGAAAGAAACCAGATGTCTTTTGATGGAGGAATAGATACAGAAAATGTGGTACATCTACACAGTTGTCTTAGTATCTCATTCCTGTTAAGTTATCATCCAGGGCAGGGAGTCATGGGTAGTGTCAGCCCCACACAAACAGAACCAAATAGTCTATCTCATGGTGACCTTTACTGATTATCTTGAAGGGCATTAATTATGGTTATGCCTTGATGGGTGAGACATTTTACACTTATTGGATCTTTTTAAATTATAAATAACTATTGGTATTATAACACATAGTTTCTTAATGAACAGACACAAAAATTAGAAGACTATAACCAATCAAGGGAGGGGTAGATTTTTTAAAAATTCTATTCAAATTTTTATTGTAGCATTATTTTTTATTTTTAACTACATTGTGTGTGTGTGTGTGTGTGTGTGTGTGTGTGTGTGTGTGTATAGACAGAATAAATTTTACTTTTTTGTTCATCATTTTTTCTTACTCTTCCTAAACTCCATCCTCACATTTCAATGTTTCTTCAAGGGTGTTGTGAAGTATAGAGGGAAAACTACTACAATGTCTGGTTCTCTTCATTTGTCACTGCCTCAGGCCTTTATATTCATTAAAGAGCACAAGGTTCTAGAAAGTGTCTAAAAACACAGGATAATAGTAGAGAAGAGAGCATCCACAGACCAAGAAGAAACTCCCATCTGGAGAATTATAACATTTCACTTGACAACCAGCCACAGATATCTCTTTATAAGTAATTATAAAAAAATTCTTAATTTTCTAAATAATTTTATGGATGGCAGTTCTTTTTTGAAATGTCTCAAATACACACACCTTGGAAAACTATTGAAATGTTTTTAACAAGTTATCTGGGTCCCCTCAGCATTGGAGGTGCTGAGAGACTGGCATCTATGGTAAAGAGACATTCTTGGAACGTCATAGCAAGGTCATTCAGGCTCATTTCTGTCTCTACTACCAACTGACCTTGGGCAAGCAGAGTTTCTTGGAGTATGCAATGTCCTCCTTATGTAATATACAACCAGTAACAGCAACAAAGAAAAACAAGTCAAATTGCTGAGGACTTCCTGGGTCATTTGTCAGATGTTGATTGTAGATATGGAAGAGACACAAAACAACATCTCTGCCTCCAGACAATATAGAAGTATAAACAGGGAAATAATTATAAAACCCATGACATCTGCTCACAATGATCGCAATTGTTCCTTCAACAACTAATGTGAAAACTTAACTGTCCTCTATAGCAGTATTAAAGGACCAACTCTGTAAAGGGCAACAAGGCCATGAATGCTCCATGCCTATTGAGAATGTATCTGTCTCCTTTCCTCTAACCCCTCTGCTATAACAAGAGACTGCCCCTAGATCCTAGCACCTTGCTATTTGGTCTCCAAAACTTTGGGCCAATAAATTTCCTTTTTATAAATCACCCAGTCGCAGTTACTCTGTTGTATTAGAACAAATTGGAGCAAGATTGTAGTCTCTATTTTAAATGCTTTTACATAAAATATTTAATATTATGTGGCAGCAATGTTATCAGTGATCTAAGTTATAAAAAAATGTACTGTCAAGGGGCAAAAAAGAACTACTTTTTATAAATCATAAAAAAAGTATTTTCCTGGAATGTAACTGATTAGTACTATGAGAGCTCATGTAAAACAACTGATTTTTTTCTTTATGATTTAATGCAGACCAAATTTATGCCTAGGGAATCATCAAACGAAGATAGCCACAAAGTGAATAAATGTATCATGTGTTATCTGATGATAAATGTCTCAAGTGAGGGGATATAATCAGAAGGATAAAATGATAATTTCACCGATTTCATCTCACTTAATCCTATAATTTAGAATGCTTATACTTTGAAAAAAAATCACCCAATGATTTTTGTCCAGCTGAGCTTATGAGAACTAACGTGGTTTAATTGCAACCCAGATATTAAAGAATTGGTTCTTTGAGTTGTGGATCAGTGGATCTGACTATGAGAGGATCAACCGTGGGCAGAGGGTGAGGATCTGAAGGAGCCTGGAACATGCTGACAGGAGTTTTGTGTTAGAACACCCCACTCGATGAGGTTTTCCCTTGTTTCTTCTCCTTTTCTATTCATGCAGGTTGTTGAGAATTGGCCTAACACCTACAGCTTCCTTGGGAACTTTTATCCTGTTAAGATGCTGCCATCCTCTCTGGGCGGTGTTCTTTCAGAACAAGCATAGAAACGACTGAAAGAGTTTCAGAAGACTCACTCTTTTGGAAGGTTTGTAAATACATTGTTGGAAAGGTTGAAGTCCACGAGCTTGATGACTTTACATGAATCTGAAAATCCATTTAAAAAGGAATGGTCCTGTCAGCCACGGGAGCTGCAGATGAGTTGAAATCCATTCAATTTCTTTTTCTATTCAAAATGGGTCTCTAGTGGTTTTGCACTGTAGCTAAAAGCTTTTAAACTTAGGATAAAGCCCTCTGAGTGGCAAGGTAAAATGCATATGCATTTTATTCTGATTGCAAGTCTTCAAGGAAGACTTTCCATGTGGGAAAAGAAGCTCAGAAAAACAAAAACAAACAAACAGACAAACAAACAGAAAATCCCAGAGAAAGTGTGGGATACACGTAGCGAAACCTGCATCTTACTCAGTGAATATTCTCTGAGGTGAACATGCAGAGAAATTTATATTACCTCTTATTTTCCTACAATACATCTACCTCTTATTAATCTGCAATAGCCTCTTATTTTCAGTATCTAAAGAGATTTGATGACTAATATTAGCTTGAATGTTCTTTTCTGCAGATATGTGGAATTACAAGAGATCTAGATGTATGGAATTACAAGAGATCTAGAGAACAGGGTATTTTAAATATTTCTGCCTATTGCTCCCAATTTTCAAGGCGGTGTATAAGCTGGTGATGTTTTTTGTTGTTATTCATTCGTTTGTTTGTTTGTTTGTTTGTTTAATACAAAGAGAAGATGGGCAGGCTTCGATCAAAGCTACGGCCCTGTGTCATTAGAGGAGCAGAGCTGGAGTGGGAGGGGTGGAGGAGAGGCGATAGCTGCTGGGAGCAAGTTCACACAGCATCTTGTACACATTGCATGTCTTGTTCTATTTAATAATTGCAACATCCTTAGAAATGTCAGTGTTTTAATCCCTGTTTCATGAACAGGAAGGCTAAGGCTTAGACAATGTAAGAACCTCTCTAAAAGGCCATGTTCCAAAATCATAGCCGTGGAAGCATTTCCAGGTCGAGCCTTGAAGCCCATGTGCTCCATGCTGTGTCCCTGCATTTCCCTTAACCAGAGGCTCAGAAAAATGAAAATGCTCACTCTCCCTGCTGTGCTCACACAGGATGACCCTGTAATGATTCTGATGAATGGAAAGTATGCCTGATTTAGGCTCAAAAGAGCTTGGTCCAGGAGCCGCACCTTCATCACTGTCTCACCATGAGGCCCTGGCAGGTAACCTACCCTGATGCATCCCTGAGAGACACAGAACCTTCCCTCATGCACCAAGTAGTGAAGCTTGTTGCTAGGCTTAAGCCAGAGCGTTTGCATTTATCTACCTGAATTTGACTCAGGATCAGGAGGGACGTGCTCTGTGAACTACTCACTGCTGCATGAGGATAGAAGTTTTTGTTCAAACTAAAATCCCCATAATGGTATTAGAAGCTGCTTAAGTCATTTATTTAAAATAAAATGCTGAATGTCACTAGGGAGCATACTGAGTGAACTAATGACGTTAACGGCTGAGCAAAGCTCATTGCTGTATTAGCTTTCTGGATACCTAAATAAAGTTAAAGGAGAAGTATCGGGCCTAGCCTATGTTTTAGTTACTCCTTTAGATTATTTTTTCATTAAGAAAAACAAATTATCATTGAGAGTACAAATGAAGATGCCGAGAACATAAATTATTATAAAATAACCTACCAATGTAGGGTTACTGGTTTATATATTTCATAAATTCTCTCTGTCTCTCGCTGCTTCTCTCTATCTGTTTATGTCTCTCTGTCTCTCTGTCCCTCTCTTTCTGTCTCTCTGTCTCTCTGTCTCTCTGTCTCTCTATCTCTCTCTGTCTCTCTGTGTGTGTATATGTGTGTGGTGTGTGGTGTGTGGTGTGTGGTGTGTGGTGTGTGTGTGTGTGTGTGTGGTATGTGGTGTGTGTGTGTGTGTGGTGTGTGGTGTGTGTGTGTGGTGTGTGGTGTGTGGTGTGTGTGGTGTCTGTGGTGTATGTGTGGTGTGTGTGGTGTGTGTGTGTGTGTGTGTGTGGTGTGTGTGTGTGTGTGTTTGTGTGTGTATGTGTGTACTTCATGACTCTTGAAGGCTCACTTGCTTTCATGGCGGGATGTACAATAGACGACAAGAGTCTTTACATAGAGTTTTAGATTGTACTAATTTTCCTTCATGTTAGGCTGAGATTTCCATGTCATTATTAATTTGTTAGATACTCTCTAATAGCTACATAGCTATAATTTTAACTTTGCATTACTTCCAAGTTTCTTTACCATGAAATAGTATTTTTAAAGAACATTACTTAATGGCCATGTTTTCCTGAGGTTCCTATTTCTCTGGTGTGTGTTTCTGGTGGTGTTCTCAGAGTGCTTCGAGGGATAGAAGTTTGCTGAAGGCTCCTAATGCACTCAACTTAGTTCAATCAGTTCATAGCTTCATCATCAGCTTTTCATTTTTTTCTTTTTATTAGTGGGTAATGATGTTTCTTACATTTGTGAGGTCCAAAAGATCAAAAGACGTAATTCATAATTGCATGCATATAAATTGATACAAAGAAACAAAGTAATATAATCATTATGCAAAAATAAATGGAACATTTAAGAAGTTTGCCTGAAGAGTAATCAGACCTCTTAATTAACCATATAAGTTTCAAACTGTGTTAAATTATCATAAAAATATATATATAATGTATATACATATACATGTATATAATTGATAGGTAGACAAAAGATGATAGATGATAGGAGAGTACAATATATAATTCCCAAATTTTTAATGGATATTGATAAAAAGTTTATACTCATTATTATAAACATATGCAATTGTTGCTAAAATGTTATGATTTTGAGAGACCATGGAGAAAGAGAAACACTCCTCCATTGCTGGTGGGTACAACCACTCTGGAAATCAATTTGGAAGTTCCTCAGAAAATTGGAAATAGACCCACCTAAAGACCCAGAAATACCACTCTTGGGAATATACCTAAAAGATGCCACCACCCTGCCGTTGCACAGGGGTACATGTTCCACTATGTCCATAGCGGCCTTATTTGTGATAGCCAGAAACTAGAAGCTGCTCAGATGCCCCACAACAGAAGAATGGATACAGAAAATGTGGTTCATTTATACAACGGAGTGCTACTCAGTTATTAAGAACAAGGACATCCTGAGTTCGTGTGCAAATGGATGGAACTAGAAAATATCATCATGAGTGAGGTAACTCAGACCCAAAAGGACATGCATGGTATGTATTCACTAATAAGTGGATATTATCCAAAAAAGTACAGAGTACCCGAGATAAAATCCACAGAAGGGTTAACAAGCCAAAGGGCCTAGTGTGGATGTTTCAATCCCACTAGGGAGGGAGAAGAAACCTGAGGGCAAAGGGAGGGAGGGAACTGGGTAGGAGAAGGGAGGGGAGGGGTAGGGGTACAGGGGGACATGATCAGGTATTTGGCCAGCACAATGAATGGAAACAGGCAACCTCAGGAGGTGGAGGGACATCTAAAATATATCAGAGATTTGGGAGATGAGAGATTCTCATGACTTAAAGGAAGGGACCTTAGATGAAATACCCAACAGTGGAAAGAGGGAACTTAGAGAGTCCATCTCCAGTAAAAAGACATGATGTCAAGTGGAGGGATGGGGTTGCCACCCCATTGTCAAAAGCTCTCTGACCAAGAGCTGTTCCTGTCTAAAAGAACTACAGGGACAAAAATGGAGAAGAGACTGAGGGTAAGGAGGTCTAGTGACAGGCCCATATTGGGATCCAACTCAAGGGGAAGCCCCAAGGCCTGACACTATTACTGTTGCCAAGATATGGACAGGAGTCTAGCACGGCTGACCTCTGAGAGACCCAAGAAGCAGCTGACTGAGACAGGAGCCAATAATTAACACCCAACCAGTGCACTGAAGTCAGGGATCCCTGTGCTTGAATTAGGAAAAGGCTGGGAAAAGTTGTGGAGGAGTGTGATCCCATAGGAAGACCAACAGTCTCAACAAACCTAGGCTCCCGAGATCTCTCAGACGCTGAACTACCAACAAGGCAGCATACACCAGCTGGTATGATGCACTCGACACACACACACACACGGCAGAGGAATGCCTTCTCTGGCCTCAGTCAGAGAAGAAGCACCTAACCCTGAAGAGACTTGAGGCTCCAGAGAGTGGGGAGATCTGGAAGGGGATGTGTGTGGTAGGGGTTGGGTGGGGACAACAATCAGCGTTTTTTTAAACCATCACTTTTACTTTCTTATAAAAATCCATGCTGACTAGCCTAGTAAGAGCACCAGTGGAAGGGGAAGCCCTTGGTCCTGCCAAGACTGAACCCCCAGTGAACGTGATTGTTGAGGGGAGGGCGGTAATGGGGGGAGGATGGGCAGGGGAAGCCCATATAGTAGGGGAGGGGGAGGGACTAGGGGGATGTTGGCCCAGAAACCGGGAAAAGGAATAACAATTGAAATGTAAATAAGAAATACCCAAGTTAATAAAGATGGAAAAAAGAATACAAAAAAAAATCCATGCTGACCTTTTTGTTATGAGTTCTGTTTTGGGGTTTAAACAGATACAAAATTATTTTTCAGTAATTAGTGAAGATCACACAGGATAGGAGTAAACATTTAAAACCTGATCATTATTCAGTGAAATTTTACTGATAGGTGATGTTTAGTTAACAGCATTACCTTACCAATATAAATTTCTGCCACTTAACAGTAATAACTAACAAAAGCTGTACTGTATTGGAAAATAGCAATTTTCTATATTAAACACCGTGTAAATTATTTACACTAACTGAATGAAAATATAGTAAACTTGGAGAATGACAATTTGATGTTTTATTTGGTTTATAATTCTAAAACTTCCAGTGGTAAAAGGCATCTCCATGATGTACTGAGTCTTTCGTTCATTCTTTGCAGTAGCCATGGTTTCAATGCAGCTTTCGGCATGTCATATATGTTTGGCCTAAAAACTAATAACTTAAATATTTTATGTTTTTGTTACTTTATGCAAAAATTTAAAGTCATATTACTGTACCTATCTCATGAAAGTATAAAATTAATTTATGTATGAACTCATATAAATAGAATGCTTGGCATATGGTCATTCATAATGAACTTGATTTCATACATTAATTAATTTGTTCATTATATGTTTGTTGATGTCTTTGCATAATTCATTAATTTCCAAGTCTTTATTAGCCAATCAGCAACTACACTGGTTTTTGGGATCCAAATACAGTGTTCCAAGGCTTGTTAGATTCGACATTTAATCACAAAAGCAACTTCCAAGGCTTTCAATTAGAAAGGACAGAGAGCCAGACATGTCACTGCAAAGCCAAAACGCAATGTTAGTTCGTGTAGGAACTTTCCCAGAACTATGGTCTTAGATGGACAAAGTCTCTGTTCTTGTTTCAGCAGGGGTTGCTGCCTCCCTGCTGGATTCCAAGGTCTGAGAGGTACTGAGATCTGGGGGTTAGTAGAACACTATGGCCTTTATCATTGTTTTTGTACTGTGCTTTTGAGACTCACTATGTATACCATACAAAAATCCACCCACTTCTACCACTAGGTCTAGGATGACAGGTCCGAGCCACCAGGTGAAATACCCATAGCCATCTTATGAGAAACTGCATCATTTCAGGTCATTTAGCCTCTCCGATCAACAATTATTTCACATGAAATATTTTTAGGGTGTTCTGTGAAGACAGTCATTGGCCCTAGATGCCAAGATTTTGGTTTAGGAAGAGCCCTGTAGAGAGATCAAGTGAGTTTAATAAAGCATTACTTTCTCACACGGGTTAATTTTAAAATGTTAATAAGCTATCAACCTTACAGTTCACTGCTCTGAATTTATTTGTGATAATTGAGAATCTAGATAAGAGTCAAGCTGCATAAATCATGAATATTCTTCTGATCTTCATGTTTGCCCAACCCGGGCATGCCTACTTCATTTATATACTAGCTGATTTAATGAGAAGAGCCTAAGACAGAAGAAGCAAACTGATATATATATATATATATATACATATATATATATATACATATATATATATATGTATAATATATACATATATATATATGTATAATATATACATATACACACACAGTGAATCCCCCGTTTTATTGAGATCAAAGACAACACTGTACCCCCAATCAGCTTTGTTCTTTTAACAGACTGAAGAGAATGATGCTTATTCCCAGTTTTGAGCTAATCCAAGTTGAACTACAAGCCTTATGGCTTCAGCCTGTCTGTCCACCCCTTGAGAGCAGGATCGAACATGTCATCATATTATGCAACTCCCATATAGAGTGGTTGCTGGGCAACCAGGCTTTGATTTGTGAGAAATATCAGTTCTTTGAATCATGTCGCATTTAAAGACCATTTTTGCTAGCATATTTATAGTTCAAAATTTGGATTGCTTACAATCTAATGTCTGTGTTATTCAGCAGAAAAAAAAAAGTATTTCCAGGCTTAATAAGATTTCAATTTTTTCATTTGTTCATGATCACCAGCAAAACAACCAATGAGTTGCCTGCCAAGGGTGTTTTGCCATTGATCTTATAACCGCAGTTGATGTTAGAAACTCATTGTGTCCAGGAGCTGACAGTTCTCTGGCTATAACTCTCTGGACATTCATTCCAGGGTTTCTGCAAAATGTTTTTGGGGTGCTGGTGGTCTAAACATTGGTGTAATGAAGTGCTGGAAAAATCAAAAATCCAATGATAAATATAATGTAAGCAGTGTCTTCTTTCAATTGGCTACCCAGTTTCCAAGTCTGCACGCCTCACATGGTTCCAAGGTCTTAGAATCAACTGTAAATACATTAAATCCCCTGTTCTCAATTGGCTTGTTATCAAGTAGGACAGACATGTCATGCAGGGAAGCAAATACTGAACAAGAACAATAGGGAAGCTTAGTTATGTGTAGGATGTCAGAAGAATTGTTCCAGGGTAGGGACAAATGATTTGTGGGAGGAAATATCGGTTAACCAGAAAAAGAGAGAGTAGGAAAAAGAATAAAGGGGCAAGGTAAACAGATTGAAAAGGAATCTATAACAGGATCAAAGAACTACAAGTGGTGAAATAAAAACAGAAAATGATTGGAGGATGTAAAAAGTTTAGATTGAGTCTGTCTATATTGGGAGACAAGGTATGAAGCTACTTTATTAAATTACACTGATTGACCTTAGCTTTTTATTCCATACAATAGAAAATGATTTTCTTTTCCATTTTGACTGCTCTAAAAACCTTAAACATTATATTCCATACAGGATATAATATCATGTCATATGATTCAGAGTGTTCACTCCTAGTTTTCATATTTGAGATACAAAAATTAGGCTTAACATCTCTGTGTCTCACCAAATAACTACATAAATACTTTATTTGTATTTAAAATTAGATACTACTCCAATTGTCTGGTGAATACACTGGATATTGTATTAATTGTTTTTCTCATTGCTATAAAGCAAATACTGAAAAGAAATAGTTTAATAGAGGAGGGTTTGTTTCCCTGACAGTTTAAGAGTCCACCATGTCAGGGCAGGGGTGTTTGCACAATAACCAGAGAACTAATCATCTGCAGGTAGGAATCAGGGAGGTGTTAGGAAAGGTGTTGAGCTGTCGGATTTCAAAGCCTGTCCACCGTGACTCGCTTGCTCCAGTGAAACCCATTCTTAAGCTCTGCTTCCTGTTGGAGACCCACACTCCGATTTTTCAACCTATGAGGTCCATTCAAGCCACAGCAAGTATATGCTTGTTCTCAACACTTTCCTTTCATCTCATTTCAATTAGCCAAAGAGTCCCCAGCTCCGAAAAAAAAAAAAAGAAAAAAAAAAAGAACCAATTAGCCAAAGAAAGCTAGTTTGTTTTCAGCGAAACAAAACTACTGATGATGTTCGAGCTAAGCAATGACCATTTAGACCAATGGTTCTTAACCTGTGGATCAAAACCCCTGTTGGGAATCAAACAACCCTTTCACAGGTGTCACATATCAGATACTTACCTCACCATTCATGACAATGGCAAAAGGACAGATATGACGTCTCAGTGAAATAATTTTACGGTTGGGGTCTTCCCAACATGAGGAGCTGTATTGTTTGAATTAAAGGGTCACAGCTTTAGGAAGGCTGAGGACCACTGCTTTAGACTATTTTTCTGCTCTAAAGCGAGTGGAAATTCACTAGGTCCTTTAACAAGCCTCACTTTTTTGACTTAGGAGGAAACACTAGGTATTCTAATGAGTACAGCCTCAGTGCAAGGCAGAAAAGCCATGCTTATTCAGAATCGAGCTACACACACTGATCACCCGCCCAGAGCTACTTGTGCAGTGCGAGCATGCGGAGGAACATTTACCTGCCTTCTTTTCCAGTGTTCAATCCACGAGTTCAGGTGAAATTCTCTAGTTTTGGAGCAGCCCATTAACTAGGGCAATTCTTTCGCCTTCATTTGGCACCAAAGCCTCCTCCCGTACCCTAGAGTTAAAGAGCAAAAGCCGACGCGGAGGGGGAAGCAGATGCTATTAAGTGACTCATTCAGGATAGCGCAGTTTAGGATTAGAGCCAGAAATAGAGCAAACTCACCAGGAATGCTGCCTGGATGAGAGTTATTTGACTAGTATTCGGTGCCATGCAGGCTGGTGTGTTAGCTGCAAAATCCCACAGAATATGACGAACATTTCTGTTTCCCTCGAAGCAGACGGTGGTCTCAAAAACTTAAATTCCCACAATGACAGTGAGTCATACAAATGCATGATTTGGAATTCGTTAGGTTCTGTTTATTTTCCCGGTTATTATATCTTAATTTCCACCATGTAATACCTAGGAAGTAGAGCCATTCTTAATTTTGAGAGAATGGATGGCCGCATACATTGGCTAAGCAACTGTGTAACATCACAAAGCTACTGAATAGATATTAGAGACTGGCTTGTGGAGACGCTCCCATCTTCTTTGTAACTTGTCCTTTATTGCTTGTCACACGGGTCCTAGGTGTGGCTCACATGGAATGAACAGCCAGGATCTATTGAACCGGAAGAGGGCATGGGTGAAATGATTAAGTAGTGTCATTTCCCTAGCTTCCTTCCTGCAGCCTGTCCAGAACCAACATGATCTAATGCTTCCCATGGGAGCACACGAAGGAGTCTTAGTCAATATTCTGATGACCAAGTTCACGGTCACTTTGCCTACTTTGGAGACGCCTACAGAAATGTTTCCATACTAGGTGCACAAGTCTGTCCTTTTGTATCACATTGCTCCCCCCGTCTGACTCTTTTGATCCTTTGCTTTTCCCTCTCTGAGGTCATGTTTTATACCCCTTAATCAGTTTCTCTCTTAGACTCTGGAGCTTGAAAAGTAGATGACCCTAGGCTTCAACCTAATCTGTTTTATTCTATGAAACTTTGACCATGATGTTCATTTCATTTTAATTAATTTACTTAATAAACTCTTACAATTTGTGCTTCATAAAGTACAAACACCAAAATAAACACTCCTAAAAAATCACTCTTATGGGCTGCTTTGTCTGTTTACAAATATCTGGGAGGATTATATGCAGTTAAAATCTAACATAAAGCTACTTCCGATAAGTTGCTTTTGAAATCTCTCTGTATTCTGATTCAAACGATTAACTAAAAGTAATATTTCATAGTCTGAGATGGTGCCTCAGTTGGAAAAGTGCACAAGCTTAAAGGGCTGACTTTGAATTCCCAGTGCTGATGAGATGTGTAGAAATAGAGGAAAGTGCCTAAAGTTGATCTCTGGTTTCCACATGCATGTGTACACTTACACATAGCAACCAAACTGTATACATACAACACATGTGCACACACACACACACACACACACACACACACACACACAGAGAGAGAGAGAGAGAGAGAGAGAGAGAGAGAGAGAGAGAGAGAGAGAGAGAGAGAGGGATTTGCCCTGGAGTTATCTGTATTTTGATGCTAATTCCACTGCCCCAAGGACGACTGCTTAGTCACATACTCCGGACTCAGGTGACTTCGACAGAACCCTGTCCCCATTTAATTTGTAAAATACAGGGGAAGGTAGGAACAGGATAGAAGGAGGCCTGTCATTGGATGAGAAGGAAGGATGGGCGGGAGAAGAGTTAACACCCTAACTCATAATGTAATTCGTTTAGAGATGATGCCTTTGGGAAAGTTTTTAAATGATGAGGAAGGGTATCATGATGGAAATAATGTCCAGGAATGGACATGGGAAAACTAGATCACCCTGTCTTTGACAGTCCATGGGTAGAGGTAATCACACAGACCAGGTAAAGGTTCTTACCAGAAAGTGGTTGTGTTAGTATTTTTATCTTATAACATTCAGAATTGTAATAAAATAGTTTTTTTTCTTTTTTAATGCATCCAGTGCATGATATTTTGTTATAGTAGTCAAATAGATAAAAGATAAGATTCAAACCTGGTACCATATGGAATTTTAAAAACATATTTGTTTGTTGAATGATTAACTTTCTTTGTATATGTGGGTGGGTGTGCCAGCATGAGTTTATGTGCACCATAAGAATGCAAGTATCCCAAAAGTGAGTGTCAGATGATGTGGGATTGAAATTGTATTTGGAAACCACTTTATGAGTAATAGGAACTGAACCAGGTCCTCCTTAGATTCATAAATGCTTTTGACATCCAAGCCATCTTTCTAGCACCTTCACATATAAAATTTAACTGGTTCACATGGAACCTAAAACCAGGTCTATTAAACTGTCTTATTTAAAACATTTTTTAGAAGTTGAATAAATGCAAGCAATCGATTTTCTGCAAAGAAAAAAACAGTGACAAAATGCTACATCAAGGCAGTCCTGCACACCTTTGGACACCCAGTGACTTGACATATTTTCTCTAAAGACGTCATGAATGGATGATGGCATATTGACATGAGCATAAATTTGTGTGCAAATACTCTTGAAGAGCTGGAAAACAGTGATAAATTCCATAGGCATAGAATGACAGATAAACCTTCATATTTATGCATCATTTGAATTGTAGCCTGCCCTCTGGGAAGCCTAATCTATTGAGAGAAGTGTGGAGTTTTCCTTGTCCTAAAACCAATCTTATAGTCTCTGTTCGAGCTTTCACTAGCATTACAGTGTGTTAATCTAGCTTATATCTAGAATCTGACAAAGATTTAATTTAGGGAAAGGGTTCTGTTAGTGGAAAGGAAGACTACCCATGATTCAGTGTGCCACCTTCTTTCTCTAGTCCAGGTAAGGTGTGCAAAGTTCCTTTCACCTCCTCTGAAAACCAACCTTCATCTTGCTGTACATTACTGCCATGCTGTGGTTTTCCTTCGTTTCCCAAGCCTATTTTCTTGCAAACAAGCTTAACCCATTCCCACTGTAAGCATAATCAATAACCTAAGCCAGAGATCAGCTACTACAGGCTGTCTCTGAGTGTCCCGATGAAAGTAAAGTTTCATTATAGCATAGCAGTCCTCATTTCTTCATTGGCGCTTTAGTCCTATTGTGCTAAAATGGAGCTGTTTCCACAGAGACCACTAGACCCACTCAAAGTCTTACACACTTTTCATCTGTTCCTTTACTAAAGAAATTTTCTTGGTTGGGAGACTTTTAATGACTATTTCTCTCTCCTTAGACGTTATGGGACTGTTGAGTTTACCTGATCTTGATAAAATTTTGGGACATGTTATCTATCTTGAAAATCACCCATTTCATCTAGATTTTCCAGTTTGGTTGAATATAGGCTTTCCTGGTAAAAACTGAGGATTTTTTAAATTCCCTATTTTGTTCTTGTCTCCGTTTTTTTTTTTTTCTGATTTTGTTAATTTTTATACTGTCTCTGTCCAACAGTGGGGAGAGGGAACCTTAAGAGACTACCTCCAGTGGATACATAGGGCCACGAGTGGAAGGATGGGGTTACCGACTCACCATCAATATTTCTGCACAAGAATTGGTCCTGTCTAAGAGAAATGCAGGGACAACATTGGAGTGGAGACTGAAGGAAAGGCTGACCTATGACTGGCCCAACTTGGATCCATCTTATGGGTGGGCTCCAAAACCTGACACTACTATCATTGCTCTGTTATGCTTAGAGACAGGAGCCTAGCATGGCTGTCCTCTGAGAGGCTCTACTAGCAGCTGAGTGAGACAGATGCAGACACATACAGTCAACCATTAGACTGAGGTCACAGATCTGTACAGAGGAGTTAGGGAAGGATTGAAAGAGCTGAAGGGGAGTAACTCCATAAGATCAACATTCTCAACTAACCTGGATCCCTGGGAGCTCCCAGAGACTAATCCACCAACCAAAGAGTGTACATGGGCTGGCCCTAGGACCCCAGCACATGTAACGGAGGACAGCCTTGTCTAGCCTCAATTGGAGAGGATGTGCCTAATCCTGCAGAGACTTGAGGTCCCAGGGAAAGGGAATGGCTGGGGGCGAGAGGGAGAGCATTTTCTCAGAAGCAAAGGGGAGGGAGAATGGAAAGAACTGTGTAAGAGTGGACTGTGGCGGTGTGAGGCAATACCTGGAATGTAAATAAATAAAATAATTAATTTAAAAAAAGAAATTTTCTCATTGGTGGTCAACGCTCTACAGGAGAGTACCAGTTTATTGATTTCCTAAAATAGAAAGCTCAAATTTGTATAGAAATGTAATACATTTCCATCTTTCTCTATCAAATTATTTGTGGTCTAACAGGCTCTTGACCAGTAGAAATGCCTCAATGCAACATTAGAACCATTAGGAGGACACCAAGCATGTCATAATTTGTTATCATCTGTGTTCTTGCTTATACACAACTAAAGTTTTAGACAATTAGTTTTTATGACTAAGTATCTTTACTTTCTGAAGACGTTCAGTTTTATAGGGAATCTAAAGGAATATTGATCTTTTTAATGATTATTTTGTGAATTACTTTTGCCAGCCTATAGTATGCTAAGTAGTTTTGTTTTTATAGTCTTTAAATCCTATAACTCTCTGTACTTCAGAGGAAAAGGGTTATATCCATTTTCCTTTATTCTAACTAGCTAGATGTTTACAATTTAAACCAAAAGAACATGTAATACAAAAAGAGGAGCAGGGAAATGTGATGATTTGCATGGGGGCTTTAGACTTAAGCAGTCAGAATGGGAATTCCAAAGATAACATTCACTAGTTTTATAGTTTAGGAAAAGTTATTTTGCCTTCCATAGCCTCAGCTCTCCCACAACCTCTCCATTGGCATAAAACTAGAAGTGCAACTCCACATCTTGGCAGTACCATAAGGACCAAGTGGAAGCCTGTGTGTTAAGTTCTTTCTCTAATATTTGACAGAGGAGATGCTCACATTTATCTTTCTCTTTCTCCTTTGACAAGGATAATTTAATTAACCTACATATATATATGTCATATTTATCATTAGTTATATTGTTTGAAGTAGCTGGTATAGTATTTTCTAGTTTTGGAAAGCGAACTCTCACATATCCGTAAAGTTCTTTTATTAACCTTGACAAAAATGAATATTTGCTTCAGTTCATATGTGGGTAATTTAAATTCATTTCAACAAAGAGTATGGAAAAAACAACCTTCTAGGTACTCTGTATTATTTTATATATGTAAATTGATATAGAGAACTGTGACTGTAGCAATTTTTGAAATGACCAAGTTGTCATTTGTTTATTTTGTTGTTTACATTGGGGTTGGTTGTGGGCTTTTTAAAATGTTGTTTGTTTGTTTGCTTGCCTTTTGATTGCTTTGGTTTTGCCTCAATAGAATTTTGAGGCTCCTCTCTTTGTATTACATGTTCTTCTGATTTAAATTTTAATGTCCTCTGGTGAAGGACATTATTTCCCTGACTTGATTTCTTTCTTGGTGTGTTCATGATTAAAGTGTAGGAAGGTTACCCATTTTGAGTGTTAGTTTTGTATGCTGCTACTTTTCTGAAGGTGTTTATAAGCTGTAGAATTTTCCTGGTAGAGTCATTAGGATCTTTTATATATAAAATTATATCATGTGCCAATGCAAATACTTTGACTTTTTTCAATATCTGTATCCCTCTTCTTTGGTTGTCCTATTGCTCTAAGACTTTGAGTGTTATATTAAGCATGCATTAAGAAAGTAGTTCTTGTATTGTCCCTGATTTTAGTAGCTATGTTTGAGTGTCTCTTAGTTGAGGCTGATATATACTGTGGGCTTACTCTTAATTGTCTTTTTCATGTTGAGATATATTCACAGTCTCTCTAAGACTTTTGTCGTGAGGGGATGCTGGATTTTGTCAAAGGGTCTTTCCAGATACAATGTGATAATCATGTGTTTCTTGTATTTTATTCTATTTATTTGGTGGATTATGTTTATTCATTTATGTATATTAAATCATTACCACATCTCTGGAATGAAGCCAACTTGATAATAGTAGATAATATCTTCAATATCTTCATGTGTTCTTGAGTTGGATCTACAAGTGTTTTATTAATAATTTTTGCATCTATGTTCATAAGGAGTATTGGTTTATAAATTTTTTGATGTTGAGTCTTTGTATAGTTTTGATATCAAGCCAAAGGTGACATCAAGTGAGTGTTTGGGCTTTTGTCTTGTTTTGTTTTTCTTTTTATACTTTATTATTTATTAACTCATTATTTTTACCAGGATGTGTGTGTGTGCCTGCATGGTTTTACGTGTACTACTTGGGAGCAGAAGCCTGTAGGGCCTGAAAGGTAGTGGTGGATCCTCCAGAAATGGAGTTATCGGAGGCTTTAATCTTCTGTGTAGACTCTGGGAATGGAAGCAAGGTTCTTCTCAAGAGCTGTAAGTTCGTTCAATCATGAACTGTTTCTCCATCCCTAGTAGGTCTGTTTTTAATATAAATGTCCTGTCACTGAAACAACACACAATCCTCATAATTTGGTTGATTTAAAATATTTTGTTTCCCAATTCTGCTGTTTCTTCCCACACTCTCTCCTTCTGTCCATCTCCCCACCACCTGATCCTTTCTGCTCACACTCCCAATCCATCTACAAAATTTATTACATTATAATTTTTAATTAGGTATAATTTGAACTTAACTACATTACTTCTTTGTGACGACATTAACCTCACGGTTTTATTATCTATGTCAAAGTTAATACTTTCTTCATTCATAGAGATCTCATCCATCATGACCCACTCCAGGAAGAGGGGAGGGATAGTAGAAAATAAGCCTGATCAACCCTGGCTCAATTATAATTGAGGCTTTCCCTTCTTTGCAGTTCCAATGTAAGATGTGTGCTTCTATAGTGATTTACCAGTCTCTTATGATTTAGTTATGCTATGGTGACCTGGGCCTTACAAGTAATCAAAACACTAAGTAGTAAAGAAAGAAGCTGCGGTAGTTTGAACTTGCTTGGTCCAGGGAGTGGCACTATTAGGAGTAGGTTTGACCTTTTTGGAGCAGGTATTTCACTGTAGGTGTGGGCTTTATGACCCTCATTCTAGCTGCCCAGAAGCCAGTCTTCTGTTTGCCTTTGAAACAAGAGGTTGAACTCTCAGCTCCTCCTGGGCCATACCTGCCTGGGTGCTGCCATGCTCCCATCATGCCTTGATGATAATAGACTGAATCTCTGAACCTGTAAGTCAGCATCAATTAAAGGTTGCCCTTATAAGAGTTGCCTTGGTCATGGTGTATGTTCCCAGCAGTAAAACCCTAAGACAAGGCAGTGACCATCTATCTAAAGATAAGCATATCTTACATTCTATGACTCAAACCTATATCAAGAAATAACAATAGAAAGTTGATTTATTTCTCTAAACTCATATAAAATTAAATGCTGATTAATTATTTTATTTAACATGGTAGCATATTAAGAAAGTTGAGGGGCAGATAAATCAATTTTCCCACACATTTTACTGTATAAGAGAGTCCACAACGGAATATCCTTTACCTCCTTGGTGTTACTCAATTTTAGAAAGGCTTTCTTCTTGTGTGACTAGGAGAAATTTCTATTCTATCAAATTTGGCAGCACGGCTGCCGAATATTCTGAAGGAGCTGTGTCTCCGTAGCCCTGCGGTGAGCTGCTGGGTGTGGAAACTGCAGGGGAGTCAATCAATGTTGCATAGGGAGAGTACAGATCGTAATCACCCTCTGTCCAAGAAAAGCTTGAACCTATCAGGCTTCATTAGCTGTGCAATATAATTGTTTGTGGACTTAGCTATATGGCAGAAAGTCAGCAAATGCTTGTCTCTGCCTGCATGGCCCAGGTTCTTCAGAGTGCACAACAAAAGCTTCTGGCTTTCAATCGTTAATGTGAGCTTCCTATTTCTACCTTTGTTAGCTGCCTTTGTTTCTGCCGTTGCTTAGCTATTCAAGTATGTCTTGCATTAGTTCATGCCACAGTTACTTTAACTGTATCAATTAAATGGCACCCCCTCAAAACTCCTTTAAAGAAGCGGGCTTTTTCTTTTTTCTTTTTTTATGTTTTTTATGTTTTTGATTTGATTGGTGTACCAGACAATGAAATTTAAGGAACCAGAGAGACCAAAGACTGTTACTGTAAGGATAGAATCCCCTCATGACTTTTTGGTGTTGATTTCTAGAGATGTTGAATTTTTTGGTGTTTGAGTAGTTACCAGTAGCTTCTCTGGTAATTAGAAATAGTTGAAAACATGCTCAAATTTTCTGTGCACCTGATAGAAATTAGCTGAAATTATAAGCAAAGATATTAAAAGACTAAACTGAAAAAAAGGTGGTTAATTCTTTTCTATCATTATTTTAAAGCTCATACCTCCTGTGATAGGTATTGGAACAAGTCAGGTAGAGAAAATATACCATTTTTTTCTTGTGTGGGATTAACTTTCTGCTAAACTATTATTATAGCAGTTGCAGAGTTTTGACAAGGAATAAAATGCTATCATGGTCCTATATTACACTGTGTCCCAAATGGCTTCTTTATAATCTACACAATACACACACACACACACACACACACACACACACACACACACACGTTCTGCAAGTAAAAGTAAATATACAACTTCTACTTTTGCTTTTTAAAATAGTTTTTCAAATGTTATTTTGCCCTGGGTAAATTTTTATGTTTTTATAACCCAATGTGAAGTAAGGCATTTAGACTGTAAAAATACATATAAACTCATCTTGAAAAATGACTAACCTGTTGATAGTTATTTGTGAGCTATGAAATTGTAAGTACATTTTAGTATATATTCCTAGGTTTTTACCAACTTTCTACGTAATTACTATTGGGTTTGTTTCTGGTAGAAACAAATAATAGAATTTGTAAAAAGAAATGTAATTACTGACCCAGTACTTTGCTGGTACTCTTAAAAGACCTGACATTTTCCAGAATTAAGTGGTCCATTTTTAAGGGAAGCTAAACACACAAGTCCATTAAAACAATAGATTCAAGACAAGCTATCATTTTAGATGTTTAATTATTTACTATATCCAGCTTTCTGGCCTTCAGTTCGAATTTTTTAGCTTGCCAAATAATTTTCTGAGCGGAATGAGGGAGTTCCATGTTATGAGTTCTACCTGACTAATAGTATGGTAAATTATCCATACTCAACTTTTACTGTGCTTGTTGTATCATCCCACCCACATGATGAAGATTAAATCTGCTGGCATACTGTTAGTAAATAAAATATGGGAAAAGGATGGAATGTTGATTCTAAGATTAGGTAACAATCCCACTCATTTCTCCTTTTCATTTATTGGTTCTAGAAAATTTTAAGAACAATATTAAGTTCCCATATAGAAGGGACCTCATGTCTTTGACCAATATCAAATGAAAGCCTGGCTGACTATCATAGGGATAAGCTTAAGAATAGACCCCAGTCCAGCTGCTCCTGGACTAGAGAGAGACATAGAGACAAACTATGCCTGTATTTTTGGTCCACAGTTGTAACATAATAAAATTTTAGAGCAATTTGTACTGCCACAATAAATAATGCAAAAAGATATAAAATATTTGTTTTTCTATAACAGATATTGAGGTTTTGTCTTCTTAAGAAAGTGTAGTCTACCAGTTATAGGTGTCTGTGAATGTCATAAGATAAAAGGATGCCTGTTCTACATTCATGCTATAGTGGGTTTCACTGTGGTGAAGGGAATCGTAGGTGATAGAATAGGCTTATGTGGAGGCTCTGAGAAGCACTCAGTGTTCGACTGACCTATTATCCCATTGTTGCTTATCGACATCATGACTCCTTACTTGATCGCATTGATTTTGGTGGGTCCTGGATTTGGGCTAGCTCTTGAGGAATGCTAATTATATGACCTTGAAGAATAGAGGTAGAATCAAGGAAAGACTGTGAAGCACAAATCTACCCCTGTTTTTCATGGAGTAAGTCTTAGGACATTAATGTAGACAATGAAAAACAGTGGAGAGAATAAATAATGATTTCCAATGAGAGCACTAACTTCTTTGTGTACAAAGAGTTCCTGAGAACAGAGTAAGTGAGCAGGGCATCCGGTAGAACTCTTCTGTTTTCAGGAGGGCTGGCTCAGAGGTACAACTGCTTCTTACATACTAGTGCCTGAGTATTCCCTAGAGTCTTACCAATCCCATGCTCCTCAACCAAGGTCCTGGGACACCTGGCAAGAGCATGCTCTCTTCTTATAAGAAGAATCCCAAATCTGTAATACACATTAGCTTGTAAACATGGAGAAAGTCATTACAAACAAATGGGAAAAATACAAAGCAGAGATTGAAACCTACTTTCACCAAAAAGACTTTATTTTTGGGAAACAATTCGTTGGCCAGGCCTGCTCCTTTTAATGAATTAGTGGCGATAGTTTTTGAATGTCTCAAACTTTTGTTTCTATTATTAAGACTTAAAGCAAGAACGGATCTCCCAGTCAGAAACCCGAGCCTATACTTACATAGTTGAAGCACAAAGAATGTCAGACCAACATTTTGTAACCGTAGTATGTTACTCTGGTTTTAGTGTCAGTCTATTTCCAAGATGGTTGAACCCCTCTGCTCCTTCAGAAAATGAAGGTTTAGCACCTTGGTGACCTTCTCTCTCTATGACAGAAACTATGACTGACATCAATCAATAGTGTAACGTGAAGACTATATAAGAATTAAAAAGACTTTAACAAGAGACTTGTTTTGTGGATATTGTAAACAGTAAACCATGTGTGTGTGTGTGTGTGTATGTGTGTGTGTGTGTTTGTGTGTGTGTGTGTGTGTGTGTGTGTGTGTGTGTGTGTGTGTGTTAACCCAAGTAAGGGATTAGGATCTAGACATTCTCTCTGGTAGGTGGATAGGGAGAGAGGGTGTGGCTAGGTAATAAAAGAGAGTGAAATTCCATGATGGCTGGTTAGTTCCTTACCCTCTGGACCTGAGAAAAAGGCCTGGAGACTTAAAATAAAGGGTTTTTTATTTTATTTTTATTCTTTTAACTTCTTTATTCTGCCTCTAGGCCCCTGAGACTGGATTTCTTGGATGCCATTGTCTTTTTCATGGTCTTTTGCTTTGAGTGTCTGCTACATGTGTGTATTTCTTCGCCCCCAATAAAAACCTTACTTGAATTATAGTCTGTTGGTTGCTGATTGTGGTGTTTGAGATTTCTTCACTGCTATCTGTAGTTCTCAAGATTTTTCCTCCATTTTAATTCTTTAACTGACAGAGAGAATGAACCATTCAAATCCTCTAGTCTGTAGTTTACCTATTAAGCTAGTCACACAGATAGTTGATATTATACATGAGAGAGTATTGGTTAGTCATGGTACTGAAGATCTTAATGTGACAAGAACTTGCATGATCTCATTTTCCTTCCTTCCTTCCTACTTTTTTTTCTTTTGTAAATTGAGGAAATGTATGAGAATTTTGAGATACAGTAATGCTTTGTTCTGCCTTCTTACCTAATGAAAGTACAGACATGTATGCAAGACATAGGACATCTACTTGAGACATTTTCCCTATCACTGAAACAGTCCTTTGTTTCTTCTTGGTATTTTGTTCCCATTTGTTCACAACAGAATCTCTTCTATATAAGGGAAAGTTTTCTCCTTCCATTTTCTCATGACCCTTCTGGCAGATTCTAGAAAACTTTTGGTCATGAGTGTTCATTGCATATACACACATTCTCTCTCTCTCTCTCTCTCTCTCTCTCTCTCTCTCTCTCTCTCTCTCTCTCTCCCTCTTTCTCTCTTTCCCCCCTCTCTCTCCCTCTCTCTCTTTCCTTCTCCTTCTCCTCCTCCTCTTCCTCCTCCTCCTCCTTTCTTTCTCTCACAGACACAAACAGGCCAAGAGGAAAATAGTCTATAGACAAAAATTGAGAAAACATCAATAATTTCTTTATCTTTACCAGGAATGTGCAATTAAAAATGACAAGTTTCAAGTGGACAAATGACTGAACATGAATAGCTATAGCAGAACGAGGCCATGCTGAGCTTGAATCTGAATGTCTAACTTAGTTCTGATGCATTAACATATCCCCCAGGAAACCAACAGTTTCTACTTTTTGCTAACAGATGAAGAAAAAGAGTTGTGTTCCCCAGAAGGTTCCGAAGTCAGTTGATTTTTTTTTTTGAGTCCATGGAAAAAATAAGTAGTGACTTGGATGATCTTTGTGGCTGGTTTGGAACCAAAACCAGTATTTGTTCATCCTGTGTCATGCCTGGTCCAATTTGTGCAGTTTCTCTCTCTCTCTCTCTCTCTCTCTCTCTCTCTCTCTCTCTCTCTCTCTTGTTAATAGAATTGAATAAAACCCAAGTCTTTTGCTTTTTTAGGACTATAAAATTATAATTACTCTGGTTAAAAAGCCTAAGTTTTCCTTCTGTTCTTAGGACCAATGTTGTATATCCAAAGCATTGTGGCTACTGAATAATGTATTTTAGCTAATAACAGTTGAAGATTTAAGGATATAGCATAATTTCTTTAAATCCATGAGTAGATAAGCGTGGCAAGCCCTGCAAAAGAATGTTCTTGCTCTGAACTACATCAAATTTTGCCCTAATACCTTCAAAGTAATTATAACAACAAATCGCTATTTTTCAAAATGTACCATTTCCAGGGTAGGGAAACACATTGTGCGACACTTAAGCCTTATTAGGTACACAGTGGTCAGTAGAACGACAGTGTTGGTGGCTCGTCAATCAACAATCTATGTAAATGGTTTCTGGCAAGAGTAAGGAAGCATGATACTTTTCATCTTTTTGCTCCCCAGCTGCCTTTCTTTATTTCTTCCCTTCACTACTCTCACTGATTCTTAAACTCTATCCATGCAGAGTTTATATGATATGTTACTATTTCCTGTCCCTTAAGAAAAATGTATGGCTTTCTCTTTATGTAAATAGATAACATGTTTACCTTCTATTTTTGGAGAACTCTTATTCATGTCTCCTCTTCCCCATCCTTGCAATATGATTATATCAGAACTCGTAGTGAAATCCACAATAATTGCTGTGTCAATGTAATTAAAGAAAGACAGTTTTCAACCAAACTGCTTTTATCATCTTTGTGAGCTTATGTGTGCCTTGCTTAGTTGATTCAGAGGTGCTTGTTCTCCTGGTGACCTCCACTCTCTCTGGTTCTTATAATCTGTTTCCTCATCTGGAGGATTTTCTGAGCTCTGAAGGGAGGAATTTGATGGAGTCCTTTAATGTAGACCCCCTGTCTCTGCATGATGTCTGAATGTGGGTCTCTATTTGCTACTAGAGGAAACTTCTCTAGTGAAGGCTGGAAGGCTGGGTAAGACACTGATCTATCAGTATAGAAGAATAAGAATAGGAATCATTTTATTGATTTTTTTAGATCAGTATTGTTTTTATGCTAGTCCTTTTTTGTTGGATAATTTTTTATTTACATTTCAAATGTTATCCCCTTTCCTGGTTTTCCCTCTGGAAAAATCCTGTCCCCTGCTTCTATGAAGGTGCTCCCCACCGACTCAAGCAGTGTCAGATATGGGTTCAGTCTCCTGGAGTGGGCCTTAAGTCAAATCAGACATTGATTGCTATCCCCATAAGTTCCATACCACTGTTGCCCTAGCATATTTTTCCAGCAGACAGATTGTAGATCAAAGATTTTGCGACTAGGTTGGTGTCTCTGTTTCTTTTGAAAGCCTATAGAGTACCTTTCCACACCAAAGACACTAGACCACAAGAGCAAGGCATCCATATAGGCACCAGTTCAGCTTCTTCATGTTCAATGAATTGTGTGGGTGTTGTCCTCAGCATTGGGGTCTCACTGCCTGTTTGTGGAGGGCAACTCTTTGTCTAGTCTAAAGCCTGTCTTGTTTGGGAAATTTTCATGGATCCCCATTGGCCAACGACTCAACTGCATGCAACTTCATGCCACAAATAGATGATTGATTGGCCTGGCTAAAAGAGATGGTGAGTTGGGACTCCATATCCCCATTACTAGGAATTCTCATTAGGATCAACTTTATGGATCCCAGGAAGTTTCCTCTGCACTAGGATTTCACTCCTCACCAATGCCTTCCCCAATAACAGCCATCTCTCCCCCTCTTTCTTCCTCCACCTTATCCTTCCTGACTTGATCCTCTTGTTCCTGTCACCACCTGCCATCATTCTGCCTGTAAAATCAAAGTCTATTCTATTTCCCCTCTCAAGGAGATTCTTGATCCTCCTTTCATCTCCTTCTCCTTACCTAACCTCTCTGAGTCTACAGATTGTAGCTAAGTTACCATTTACTTAATGGCTAATACCCCCTTATAAGGGAATACATACCATATTTACCTTTTTGGGTCTGAGTTAATTCACTCAGCATTATTTTTTTTAGTCTCACCCATTTGCCTGAAAATTTCACACTCATTTTTTATAGCTGGGTTAATTTACCACAATTTCTTTATCAATTCTTCTGTTGCAGGACATCTAGTAATTTTTCTAGTTTCTATTATGAATAAAGCTTCTATGAGCATGGTTGAGAAAGTGTTCTTATGGTAGGATAGAGCATCCTTTTGGTATGTGCCTACCATATTGATTTTCACAGAAGTTTGTACTCTCAGAAGCAATTGAAGAGTAGTTCCCTTGGTCCACATTCTTGCCAGCATTAGCTTTCATCTCTGTTATCAATTTATGACATGTATAAGACTAAATCTCAAAGTAGCTTTGATTTACATTTCCCCCAGTAGCTAAGGATGTTGAGTATTTCTGTAAATGTTTCCTATCAATTTGAGATTTCTCTGTTATACTAGCCCTTGGCCCCCTTGGAGGTAGCGGGTAAGAAGGCGCAGAATCAATGACCCAGATTCTGAGAGCCAGGTGAGAAGCAGAAGCAGACTTTTTTACTGTTAGAGTGGAGAGTGCCTTTGTATCCTCCAGCCATGTCCCCTTAGTTTGGTGGAACCCAGCCAATTGGCTGCCCCAGTCACACACTCTGTCTTTGTTCTTCTTTAGGTTTCAGGCAGCTTCCAAGGTTAGGGAATGCAGAAGTACCTGCCCTGCTGAATATGTGAGGGGGCAGGAATGAGGTGGGATGGAGGGGTGGGGGTAGGTGGTGTGGGGGTGGAGGTGGGTGGGGAGGGGTGTGTATTGTGGGTCACTAGTCAGAACATGTTGACTCACTCCTCCTATATTCCTCTATTGGGAATTCTGATCCCTATTCTAAAAATGTATTATTTTAATATCTAGTTTTATGAGTTCTTTATATATTTTGGATATTAATCCTCTATCTAATGCAGAGTTAGTAAACATTTTTTCCCATTCTCTAGGCTGTCATTTGTCTGCTTAATGGTGCCCCTTGGCTTACAGACAATTTCAGTTTCATGAGTTTCTATTTATCAATTGTTGCTCTTAGTGCCTATGCAATGTCCTGTTCAAAAGTTATCTCCCGTGACAATGTGCTTTTATTCCCCACTTTTTTCTTCTATAATGTCGAGTGTATTTGGTTTTATGTTGAAGTCTTTGATCCATTTGGAATTGAGATTTTGCAGGGTGATAAATATGGATCTATTTGCATTTGTCTAAACATGGACATCCAATATGACCGGCAAACTTTATTGAAGATACTGTTTTACTCTAGTGTGTATTTATGGCATTTTTAAAAATCAAAATTCAGGTGTCTCTACTGTTTGATTCCATTGATCATTATTTCTGTTTTTATTAATTTATTTTAGGTTAAGTCAGGGGTTCACGATGTAGCCCTGGCTATCCTGGCACTTGCTATGTGGACCAACCTGGCATCAAACTCAGAGATGTACCTGTCTGGACTTCCTGAGTGCTAAAATTAAAGGCATGTGCTATACCACTGTGTGGCAAAATGTCTGTTTCTGTGCTAATATTATGTGGTTTTCATTACTTTAGCTCTGGTATAACTTAAAATTGGGAATAGTTGAACGTCCAGCAGTTCTTTTATTGTTCAAGATTGTTTTGGCTGTCTTAGGGTTTTTGCTTATCTATATGAAGTTAAGAATTGGCCTTTAAAGTTCTGTAAAGAGTTGTGCTGGGATTTTGGTGGGGGATTGCACTGAATCTTTAGATTGCTTTTGGTAATGTCACCATTTTTACTGTGTTCATCCTACTGATCCATCAGCATGGGAGATCTTTCAATCCTCTAATAAATCCTTGAAGTTTTTTTTTTTTAATTTTAATACAAGTCTTTTCCTTGCTTGGTTAGAGTTACCTCAATATATTTTATTACTTGAGGTGAATAGCTTAGGTCTTGTTTCCATGATTTCTTTCTCAGTCTGTGTCATATACATATAGGTCTACTTGGATTTCTTTTTTAATCAGATACTGATTTAACTTTGGCAAGTAGCCCCTATGCGGTAAGTTATTCATTTCTTTTAGATTTTGAGTTCGATCAAGTACAAGTTTTTAAATTATGTTCTTGTCATTCATTTGATTTCTTCTATGTCTACCGTTGTGTTCTCTTTTCCATTTCTGATTTAATTATTTTGGATATTTTTACCCTGTCTTAAAAGTTTGAATCAGGGTTTGTCTATCTTGTTAAATTTCTTGAAGAACCTACTCTTGATTTCATTGATTATTTGCAATATTTTCTTTATTTTTATTGATTTCAGCCCCGAGTTTCATTTTTCTTGAGCTCTACTCCTCTTATATGTGATTGCTTCTTTTGTTCTAGAGCTTTCATGTATGCTGTTAAATTGCTAGTATGAGATTTCTCCAATGTTTTATATGTAAGTAGTTAATGCTATCAACTTTCCTCTTAACACCACTTTGAGTCCCATAAGATTGAGTGTGCTGTGTATTCATTTTCATTGAATTCTCAAAAGTCTTTGATTTCTTTATTTTTGTCTTGAACCATTTTTCATTTAATAGAGAGTTATTCAGACTCTTTAAGCTTTCTGATATTTCAGTTGTTTTTTTTATTTTTTATCTTTTAATACTTTTTTAGGTTTATTTTATTTTGTGTGTATGACTGCTTGACTGTTCTGTTTATGTGTGCCGTGAGCATGCCTAGTACCCAAGCAGGCCAGGAGAAGGCACGGGATTCCATGAAACTGGAGTTACTGATGGTCGTGAGCCATATTGTGAGGCTGGGAACTGAACCTGGTTCTTCTGAAAGAACAACAAATGCTGTTAACCACAGAACTGTTCCCAAGCTCCCGATATTTCAGTTGTTGTTGAAGTCCAGCTTTAATCTGTGGTGGTCTAATAGATGCAGCGAGTTATTTCAATATTCTTTTATTTCTTCATACTTGCTTTGTGTCAGAGTATGTGCTCAATTTTTAAAGAAAATTCCACGAGGTTCAGAGTAGAAGCTATTTTCTTTCGTGTTGGATGAAATGTTATATAAATATCTGTTAGGTCCATTTGGTTAATAACATTCATTAGTTCTAGCATTTCTCTGCTTGGTTTTTGTCTGCATTACCTTTCTATTGGTAAGAATGGGCTATTGAAGTCTCCCACTCCCAGTGTATGAAGGTCTGTCTGTGACTTATACGATGTAGTAGTGTTTCATTAAAACACGTGTGGACCCTCGTGTTTAGGGAATAGATGGTAGGAATTGCAATGTCCTCGACGTATTTTTGCTGTGGTGAGTATGGCGTCTTCTTCCGTATCTCTTTTGACTAGTTTATTTGAAGTCTATTTTGTTACAGATTAAACTGGCTTCACCAGCTTGCCTCTTAGGTCCATTTGCTTAAAATATCTTTATCTAACTCTACCCTGAGGTAGTGTCTATCACTGATAGTCAGCTATGTTTCTTGAATGCAGCAGAATGATGGATGCTGTTTTGAGATGTATTCTGCAAGTCTGTGTCCTTTTATTACCGCAGATGAGACTCTTGATATTGAGAGATATCAATGACCAATAACTGTTGATTTCTGTTCTTTTGTTGTTGTTGTTGTTGTTGTTAGTAGTAGTAGTAGTAGTTATAGTGGTGGCTGTGTGTGTGTGTGTGTGTGTGTGTGTGTGTGTGTGTGTGTGTGTGTGTGTATTTTCCTTCTTATGGTTTTACTTGTGTGAGATTATTTATTTCCTGTGTTTTCCTGGGGATAGTTAAGATGATTATGTTGCAGTTTTTCTTCTAGCACATTCTGTGAAGTTGAATGAAGATATATATTATTTAATTTTCACTTTATCATTTAATGTCTTGTTTTCTCCATCTATTGTTTTTGAAAGTTTTTCTGGGTAGAGTAGTCTGGGCTGCCATCTATGGTCTCTTAGAGTCTGCAGTATATCTGTCCAGGCCCTTCTGGCTCTTAGTGGCTTCACTGAGAAGTCAGGCATAATTCTAACAAGTCTGACTTTAAGTTTACGCCTTTATATGTTACTTGGTATTTTTTCCCTTTCAGGTTTTAATATTCTTTTTTGTTCTCTATGTTCAATATTTTGATTATTATGTTGCCAGGGGGTCTTTCTTTTATTTACTCTACTTGGTGTTCTGTATGCTTCTTGTACCATTTTAGGCACTCTTTCTCTTTTTAAAATTGGTTTATTTATTTACATTTCAAATGCTGCCCTATCTCATCTCCTTTGCATTCCCATTTCCTGGGGCATCAAGTCTCTACAAGATTAGGGATATCCTCTCCCACTGAGGAGTCTCCTGGTACATATGTGCTAGGAGCCCACAGACCAGCCTATGCTCTTTGATTTGTTTAGTCTCTGGAATCTCTGAGATGTCTGAGTTAGTTGACACTGTTGTTCTTCCTGTGTGGTTGCAATCCCCTTTAGCTCCTTCAATCCTTCTAACTCTTCCATAGGGGTTCCTGACCTCAGTCCAATGGTTGGCTGTAAGTATCTGCATCTGACACAGTCAGATGCTGGTAGAGTTTCTCAGAGGACAGCCATGCTATGGAGATACAGTCTTATGTAGCTCAGGCTACCCTTGACCTCATCGGCCTTGAATATCTGATCCTTTAGTTTCTACCTTTTAAGTGCTAGGATTGTAGACATGTTTCCCCCAAATTTCCTTGTCATTATAAAACTTATATGCACCATTCCTGTCATTTTGTCCCACTTTCCAAGATCCTTTCCACTGAATCTCCCACTGTGTGCATGAGTTCCTGTTCTCATATTGTTTTAATTTTGAAGACTTGAAAAGCTTTTCATAAAAAATTCTATGATTGTTACTTTATATAGCATCTTTGTTTCCCTTTGGAGAAATTAATTATAGTCCTGGAGCTATTTCCCAGTTCTATCTGCTTTGATAGTTTTTGAATTCCCTTTCTCTTTGTTAAAAGCCTTTGAAAAATATTAAATCTGTGCATACGGGCATATTTAAGAGTGAGGCATATTAACACAGGAGCAGATGTGGTGTTTACTGCTAAACATCTGCAGGCATTTGAAACTGTTAAGTGTCGCTATGGAAGTATTAGTGAGGCGCTAGCCATGGTGAGACTTAACTTTCCCTGTTCAACAACTAACGTGTTTCTGCTCTCTAATAATTTGCCCCTTCTTTTAAAAAAATTAGATATATTTATTTACTTATTTCATATATGTGAGTTCACTGTCACTGTCTTCAGATATACCAGAAGAGGGCATCAGATCCCATTACAGATGGTTGTGAGCCACCATGTGGTTTCTGGGAATTGAACTCATGACCTCTGGAACAGCAGTCAGTGCTCTTAACCTCTGAGCCATCTCTCCAGCCCCAATTTGTCATTTGTTATCAGTTGTCGTCTTCTCTATCTCCTTTTTGGCACTATCCATAGAAAACTTTTATATTTGCTTACTTCAACATAGAAGTTATGTCTTGAAAGGTATACGTTCTGTAACAGTCTATGCAAAGTGTAATACTTAAAGTTTATACAGCGTGGAAAGGGCCATTTTACAGAGAGCTTTGAGTTCTTGAAGAGAAGCACCTAGGATTACTACCATGAACATGTTGGTAAAGACATTGACATTTATCTAAATTGTAAAAGATGCACAAGGATTATATTAGGGGATGAGAGACTAGAAGTCTGCACAAAATAAGGTAGAAGAAGAATGAAGGCCATATGGGGACCATATGAATACAGGTTTCCACACAGTACTTCATGTTGTACAGCTAGTACATGGCTCATGAGTGAACATGAAGAAAGGATTTAGGTTTGTCAGGAAACATCCCAGAACTTCTCTCACTCTTTTCTGAGGCTCTGTGAAAAAGAAGCATGTTAAGTTCCAGGAAAAGGAGCCAGGCTTTATTTTTCTCTAGATGGAAAACGTGTGTGTGTGTGTGTGTGTGTGTGTGTGTGTGTGTGTGTGTGTTTTCCAAGCAGTAGAACATTCCATTTGTTTGAAACTTGAAGGAAGAAGCAGGTCAAAGACTTCAAATTTATATACAATATAATTAGGATCATACTGAAATGAAAGAGAATAGAATTAATATTTGAGGATAATAGAGACACAAAAGCTAATTTAAGAAGTACAGGCCATCCTGTGTGGCTGGAACGAAGAGGCCACATACATGTTGCATAAAGTCTGTGCAGTCAAGCGTATGGCATTGGATGCTACACTGAGAATTCTACACCGGCTTCTGGGTCCAAAACGTAGCATGAAGTTAATTCTTCTTAACAGATGCCCCCATGTAAACCAATGTTTATATGTTACACACACATACTTGTTTCAGAATAATGACCTCCTTTAATCTTTCACCATGAAACCTCTTTAAATGTGGGAGTCTCTCAACTTGCTTTTCTGTTTGTGTTCATAATCCTATATCACTCTCTTGGTGAACTTGAAGAATGAAAAGTAAATCTAATTCCTCATTTTAGTAGCCAAATAATCCACACAGTGTAAGATTCTTATTTGATGTTCTCGTTTTTAATAGCTGAATAGTATTCCATTGTGTAAATGATCTGCATTTTCAGTATCCATTCTTTAGTTGAGGGACATCTGGGTTATTTCCAGTTTCTATCCGTTACAAATAAGGCTGCTATGATCATAGTAGAAAATGGGTCTTTGTGGCATGGCGGGGCACCATTTGGGTATATTCCCAGGAGAGGTATGTCTGGGTCTTCAGCTAGAACTATTTCCAATATTTTGAGGAACTGCCAGATTGATTTCTATAGTGGTTGTAGCAGTTTGTAATACCACCAGCAACAGAGGAGTATTCCTCTTTCTCTACAACTTTGCCATAATGTGCTGTCACTTGAGTTTTTGGTCTTAGCCATCTGATTGGTGTGCGGTGGCATCTCAGGATTGTATTGATCTGCATTTCCCAGATGATTAAGGATGTTGAACATTTCTTTAAGTGCTTCTCAGCCATTCGAGATTCTTCAGTTGAGAATTATCTGTTTAGCCCTTTACCCATTTTTTTTAGTCAAATTACACAAGCTTTATTTTCTGTCAGACAGAGCTATCTCCCTAAAATGGGATTGGAAAAAATCAATCAAACATAGATTATTTAATTAGGTTATTTGATCTTGTAGAAGTTAACTTCTTTAGTTCGAGATATAGATAGATAGATAGATAGATAGAGATAGATATACTAGATATTAGATATTAGCTCTCTATCTGATGTAGGGTTAGTGAAGATCTTTTCCATTTGCCTTACAGAAACTTTTCAGTTTCATGAGGTTCCATTTATCAGTTGTTTATCTTAGAGCCTGAGCTATTGGTGTTCTGTTCAGGAAATTTCTCCATGTGCCAGTGTGTTTGAGGCTCTTTCCCACTTTCTCTTATATTAAATTACAGTGTATCTGGTTTTATGCTGAGGTTCTTGATCCACTTGGACGTGAGCTTTGTGCAAGATGATAAGTATCGATCTATTTTCATTGTTACACATGCAGATCACCAATTAGTCTAGCTCCATTTAATAAAGATGCTTTCTTTTTTCCCATTATATGGTTTTGGCTTCTTTGTCAAAGGTCAAGTGTTCATATTTGTGTGGGTTTTTTTCCTGAGTCTTTGATTCTATTCCATCGATATATTTGTCAGTCTCTGTACCAATACCATGTGATCTTTATCCCTATTGCTCTGTAGCAAAGTTTGAGGTCAGGAATGATGATTTCCCCTGAAGTTCTCTCTTTGTTGAGAATTGTTTTGGCTATCCTGGGATTTTTTGTTTGTTTGTTTTTCCATATGAAATTGAGAGTTGTTCTTACCATGTCTGTGAAGAATTGTATTGGGGCTTTGATAGGGATTGCATTGATTCTGTAGATTGCTTTGGGTAATGTGGCCATTTTTACTATGTTAATCCTATCAATTCATGAGCATGGGACATCTTTCCATCTTCTGAAGTCTTCTTCAATTTCTTTTTTCAGTGACTTGAAGTTCTTGACATACAGATCTTTACTTGTTTTGTTAGAATTACCCCAAGGTATTTTATACCATTTGTGGCTATTTTAAAGAGTGATGTTTCCCTAATTTCTTTCTCAGCCTGCTTATCATTTGAATAAAGGAAGGCTACTGATTTGCAGGCAAATGGATGGGATGAGAAAATATCATCCTGAGTGAGGTAACCCAAACTCAAAAGAACTTAAATGGTATGTACTCACTGATAAATGGATATTAGTCAAAAAGTACAGAATGCCCAGGATACAGCTTACCAATTATAAGTTTAACATGAATGAAGGCCCAAGTGAGTATATTTCAATTGCACTTAGAAGAGGAAAACAAAATTATCACGGAAGGCAGATGGAGGGAAGGATCTGGATGGGAGAGGAGAGGGAAAAGGGAAAAGGGGTCAGGATCAGGTATGGGCATGGGAGGATACAGGAGAGAAGCCCAAATGGCCAGGAGAATGAATGGAAATATGCAGCTTCTTGGAGTAGATGGTTAGGGGACCCTCTAGAACATCTCAGAGATCTGGGATGTGACAGACTCCCAGGACTCAATGAGGGTGACCTTAGCCAAAATGCCAACAGAGAGAAGAGGGAACCTGAAGAGACCACCTCTAGAAGATAGAAAGGCTTCTAGTGGAGGGTTGGGGTTACCAACTCACTATCAATATTTCTGACCCAGTATTGGTCCTGCATAAAGGAAAGCAATTCAGGGACAAAAAAAATGAAGCAGAGACTGAAGAAAGGCTGTCCACTGATTAGTCTAACTTGATATCCACCTCATGGGGATGAGGGTCACCAAAGCCTGACACTATTACTGATGCTTTGTTGTGCTTTCAAATGCCTAGCATGGCTGTCCTGTGAGAGACCCTACCAGCAGCTGACTGAAACAGACACAGATACTTATAGCACACCATTAGACTGAAATCAGGGACCCTTATTTCCATAAGTTAGAAGAATGATTGAAAAAGTTGAAGGGTATGGCAATCCCATACGAAGACCAACAGTCTCTGGTAACCCAGACCCCTGGGAACTCCCAGAGACTAAGGCACTAACCAAAGAGCATACATGGACTGGCCTGAGGCTTGGGCACATATGTAGCTGAAGACTGCCTCGTCTGGTCTCTGTGGTAGAGGATGTACCTAATCCTGATGCCCCAAAGAAGGGAGATGCCTGTGTGTGGGGTGGGGTATCAGAGGCAAAGGGGAGGGAGAATGGGATGAAGAATTGTGGGAGGGGTACCGAGAGGGGGACAATGTCTAGAATGTAAATAAATAAAATAATTTTAAAAAGATTCTTATCTGCATGAAGGCCTCAACACTTCCTGTTTCTTCAAAAACTATTTCTTAAGATGTCAGATGCCTTCCGGTTCATATAGTTTACTCTTTCACAATGCCTAGATAGAGCATGGTACATAATAGACATCCAATAAATCGTTATGGAGAAAACTAGCAAAGAAAATTAGTATTCAAAATGTCTCTTCTAATTCTTATTGTATTAACTCCTAGAATGTTGAGTGAATACATGAGAAATTCTGTCTTTGATTAAATATTGTAGGTTATTTCTTGTCTCTACAAATGATTATTGTGATAACTTTAAGAGAGAGAAGTATTTCACTCTCTCTCTCTAAACATTTCATTCTTGATGTCTTTAGCTGCTCAGTAAGCATTTTTAAGATGCCTAACTTCTGCTCAGCAAATAAATATTTTAAAGATCCATAATGAGGAAGACCACAAGTAAAAAGAGCAATGGGGCTCCTCTTTCTGTGGGAAGCAGAATTTATTTCTAGCTAATCATTAAACACCTGATAGATTATTACTAATTACTTTTCTTAATCTGGGATCCAAATTTGATAAGTCTATCCTTGACATCAGGCACACTAATTTATATACTTCTGCACTTTAATTTTTTTACATGAAATGCAGAAATAATGTCATTTAAGGCATAGACCATTAATGAAATGTTTCAGATTCCATAGGGTGCTCATTAAACTTGCACCCACTCAGAATCTCTGGGACTAGGGTGTGGGACTCTGAATGTTTAACAAGCTCTTTCTGTGATTCATATGCCTACTGAAGGCTGAGGAACCAGTGAAATATTGTGTTAAATGAGCTTCTTCTATGATTCTGCATTTGCCTCTGAAGCTGAAATAGTATATATTGGCCATCTGGTGAGAGAGCGATATTCTGTAGTTAGTGCTCATGTAGATTGCTACTGCAGGAAGTTCCCTAGTAATTCTTGTCAGCCACTAAGCAATGAGATGTTTTATGTGAGTAATGCTCTACTCTTTGCATTATACTGTACTAAATTACATTATTTTGCATGCTTTGCGTCTCTGGGAAAAATAAAACTATGGTATGGTAATTTCTCTTAGGAAGCATTTCTGGTTGTATAGATCACACAGTTCATGAATCAGATTCTTCAAACTCTTTCAGGGAGTAACCCAGGTATTTTAGGAAACAGTAGCAAATTCTCCTGGGTTCTGGGTTCAACTCAGTATACTGATAACACAAGTTCTACAAGTTGATCACAACAAAGAAGAGTGGGAATCCCACTTAAGACTGACTGGAGAGAGAAAGTGATTCGCCGTTGAGGCAGAAAATGTAATACAAAAAGTTGGGAAATTATCACAAAAATTCAAAGAATGGAATAATTTCCCCCTTTCTAGAAAATTGAAAGCCAATCTTGGGGAAAGAGCAAAGCTGTCACCATTTCCTCGGCATGGGGGAAGTGACGAGATTGCAGACTGAGAGGCGGCACAGGTGTGCTTATCACGTTGAAATGGGCTCAGGAGGAGAAATAATCTTTTTTTGGAGCCCTGGCACTAAAATATAATTAACTTCTGTCTGCTTCCATGATTCGGCCTGCTTTATAGTGTTGCTGAAAATGCTCACAAGTTGGGGGTGGAAGCCAAAAGCATTCTTAGGAACTTGCATGGACTTTTGAGAAGGGGATGAATTGGAACAGGCATTTGGTATGAGGCAAATGGGATTTGTCAACTGTGACTGGCCAGGAATTCAATGTCTATATGCTGCACACACATTCATAGTTTGAGGCACAGAAGTACACACACACACACACACACACACACACACACACACGTATATCTGTGTCACAGTTTCTCTTAATTAAAACCTCTTAATGTATCTCAGCAGAGAATTCTAGCAGTTCAGACAGTTCCACAGTATCTGAGAACCGCTCAGCCATGGCTCTGAAAAATGATAACACGTGAAACTTATCTACACTTGCACTCATAAATACAATAGGTAAATGGTACTGAGAATAGCCACAATGCCACTTCCTATCAGTGCCACATTGTCTACTGCTATCTTTGTCAAAGTCTGCCATTCATACCGTTATTCTTCAACACTATCTGACAGGTTTTATATTCCAACATTCAAAGAAGTGTGTGTTACTTGCCAACTTAGTAATGGTCAAGAAGAAGTAATTACTCATTCTTGTATCAAAGAACGTCTACTCCCATCCCCTTGTACTTGGTAGATGTTTGTGAGGTGCCTGATGACAGAGAGAATCTTCCTTGTAAACTTCAGTTTCATTTCCAAATTATGAGTAAAAATTTTTATGGAGAATCAAAGTGTAGGAAACATAATGGAACTTAGCCTATACGTCGGTTAGCACACTGGGGCTTATTGTTTGAGTGTTTTGGATCGGGTCCAGCCTCTAGAGTCTAGAGGCTCTGTTAGTGGACAAGATGGTAGACAGTTGTAGTGAGGAGGGGTAGACAGACAACGCCTAAGTTGGAGGATCAAGCACCTCCCACAGCTCTTCTGATAACAAGCCCAGGAAGGACGCTATTCTGCACTCAGACACAAAGTGCTTCTGCTCTTTAGTGAGGCCACCTGAGGATTCTTCACTCAGTATTTTATATGACATAGAAACAGTCAAGAAACCAATGAGCCTGAAGAATAAGCTATCTGGAACTGCCACACTGAGGGAGACGCTAAGCAGTTGGTTCAGAAAGCTACCAGCATTTTACTGTGCATTGATGACTTGCAGCTCTCAGAAAAAATTAAACCACTTAGTGAACAGCAAACCAGAAATCATTGGAGGAACCAGAAGAATCTACAGCTGAAAGTCATCTAGTTTCCCCACTGCCTGTGGTCCCAATATTGCACAAGTATCAGTCTGCCTAGCCTGAGAGTGAAACAGCAAATGCTGCATGTGTGTGTGTGTGTGTGTGTGTGTGTGTGTTTGTGTGTGTGTGTTCCCCAGTAAGGGAAAGCATACTAACGAATGAGTCATGCTATTCACACTTCCACTAAAAGCACAGATTTCCCTCCTTAATGTCTTTGAGCCAAGACCTACAACTGCACCACAGTGTAAAAATATATGAGCTGTGAAAAGGCCCATCTTGGGAAATTGTGGTGAATTCTCTCTTTTCAATGTTCCATGGGTCACCTGAATGCACAAATCAGAGTTCCAGAAAGTTACCTCTTCCTAGAGCCTGTTTCCCCTGGGGAAACCTTAACACCTCTGAATCTAGGTCCAGTGGACGGTACGTCTTCCTCAGCTTAGACCTTGAGCTGTAGCATCACCCCAGCAAGAGCAAATCTACTAAACAGGCAGAAGTCATTTCCTAATGCAAGTGCTGGGAGTCAGAGCCAAACATGTTTCATTCCTTAGCTTCCCTGTAGTGCAGAGACTGATGAGCCGAACAAAGGGATTCCCAAGATAACATATACAGACAACCCACTTGCAGCAAGTTGTTCTCAATATTTGGCCAAGTTCAAACTCCTCTATTTGCCAAGTTCAAGCCAGACATTAGTGAAATCGTTCAACAGTGACCCGAAGTAGAAGACAGAAAGCTGTGTGCAGGAGTGACGGTGGTGTTTAAAACCTCAGGCAAGCAACAAGAAGATTATTTAAACATGTCAAATACATCCTTTTTAACATACATTTCCTATGACTAATGCAAGGAACCTTGTAGACACACCTAATGACGTGGCACAATGGTTATTTAACTGCATTTGTAAGTTCACTGCAAATAAAAGCCGTACTCTATTAACAGTTAATACTAGTGAAAACTTGTATGGTTAGAAATAGGGTTGGCAGGGCTGAGAGATGGCTCAGTGGTTAAGAGCACTGACTGCTCTTCCAGAGGTCCTGATTTCAAATCCCAGCAACCACATGGTGGGTCACAACCATCTGTAATGAGATCTGATGCCCTCTTCTGGGTTGTCTGAAGACAGCTACAGTGTACTCATGTAAATAAAGTAAATAAATCTTTAAAAAAAGAAAAAGAAATGGGGTTGGCTTTGGTATTACACATACATCATTGTTAGTGTCATTTGTTGGGTGAGAAATCACAAGGTAGATTGAGACATAGGGATGGCATAATCAAAGCCAAGAAGATCAATTCTTACAATAGCAACATATGTGTGATGGTTCTTTAAAGATATCTAACAATGCAACTGCATTCCAAGAAAAGCTTTGGAAATGGTGGAATCTATACTCATGCCATCCAAACATGCTAGACCACTTCTTCTGCACTGCTTCTTATACCCTTTCTGTCCTCCATATACACGCTTCTAAGCCCTTAAGAAGGGCATGGACATGGGGAAACTTATGTGGAGCGTGTGCTAATTCACGTTTGAGGGATTGTAGTGTGCAAAAGTCATCCTCGGGGCAGCAGAGCAGTCTCCAGCAGATAATATTCAACTACAGATCAAAAGCTAAATGGCCTGAGCCTCAGTAAAACTAGGTATGAAGATGTATCAATTCTGCTAAGGGGGTTAAGATATCAGTGTAGAGAATTCACAAAAGGCTAAATGTATGACTCACATATATTTCCCAGTTACTCCATTCCCTAGGACTACTAAAGGACTCATACACTCATTCCCAGGTATTTGCTTAGCACTGTATTCACAATAGGTAAGAAATGGAAACAACATTACCATCCGTCACTGCCGAATGGATAACGAAAATGTGGCTCACGCACATGGAGGGATTCTATTCACATATAATAAATAATGAAATCATGCCAGGTGCCAGCAAATAAATGGAACTTTACTGAGTGATATAGCCCAGACTCGGAAAGACAAACACTACTCATACTCTCTTTATTTGAGCATCTTAGCTCACAATGCTTAGATGTGCGTGAATAACCTGGCATTATTAAAGAAATCAGGAAAGTGTAAAAGGATGATAGTGGGGAAGTTCTAGCATGGGGCTGTTATGACACAGGGGCTATGAAGGGAGAAATGGAAAGAGCAGGGGACAGATTATCTGAAGAGGAAGTCAGGGAGGGCAATATAAAGGTTGGAGAGAAAGGAGGACATAGAGCACTAAGGATGATTGAAAAGGCAACTGATGATAGGAAATGTGCAATTGTATTGTTGCTTAAATTTCATATTATACATACGTGAATGTGAGTATAAACATAATTATAAAATTATATGAAGTATAAATTATATAAATAACTCCAAAGAAATTGTACCGCTTGGGATGATAATGCTCACCTCCAAGAACAACAGATTATCGAGGCATGGGAAACCTCCATTGAAATTGTCTGTCAGGGTGACCAAGTGTTTCCACAAACAATGTAAACTATTTGCGTTGCCCTGGTTTTCTCCCAGAAGTTGGAAATAAGATCTTATCTTTGAAAGCATGTACTTTGGACTTGAGAAGTTGAGCAGTAACTGACCTGGAAAGTTTTTACCTGAGGGCTAGCTCTCAAAGACTGTGAAATTGCTATGCAAGTTGCAAATTGGGGGGGGGGGGTGGGTGGATGGAAGCAATCAAATAGTCCCTATCTGTAAAGCCTAAAACCACAACAATGACCAGCATGTCAAGATACACCTAAAGATGCAAAAGTCACTTACTTCCTGGAAGTGTCTAGCAGCTATCTAATTGAATCTAAGGTCATCTCAGTAGGAGGGAATTCATGCCTGCCAATGTAAACCCAGCAACCTACCGATGGTTGCTGAGAACATAGACCCTAAAGGAGCTCTTACTGCTGCCACTCGCACTATCTAGTATAACTCCCGACTTCATTCTAAATACCTATCTTTCTATTCACAAGAAGTGTGCCTCATAGCCCTCATCAAAGAAAGCAAATTCTGAAGCAGATGGAGACTGTTGCATGAATCAAAACGCAGAGAAAACTGACACTAGAGTTCCCAACCGCCACCGCCCTGTGTCATGGCGGTGGCGGTTGGGAACTCTAGTGTCAGTTTTCTCTGCGTTTTGATTCATGCGACACAGGGCCTACAACTGAGGTTTAGAGAACATCTTGTTGGCATGGGAGTGAAAGGATTGTAAAAGCCAAAAAGGATCAGGAAAACATCTGTACAAGAGAGGGAACCGAACTCATGGAATAATAACATCATAGTTGTCTAAACAAGGCATGTAAAATGTCAACACAAGTTGACCATGCCAAAGCAGATGTGTGAAATCTCACAAGGCTCCACCCATAAATGAAGAGAAATAGGGAAATTAATGATTGTTGAGAGAACAATATTCTGTGTTGCCCAGGGATGAGTCCCTGATAGTTAACCAACTCCAAGTGGTCAGCCTTAAACACATATCCATATAAGCAACACTGAGTGCACTCAACATGTAGTGTGTGTGTGTGCGCGCACACACATGCGCTCACGTGCGCGTGCCCACACACGTGTGTACTGTTTCTATAAAACAATAACAAATATAAGAGGTCATGAATCTAAGAAGTGGGAGTATAGAGGAGGAGCTGGATGGGACAAAGCATGATGTGGAAATGATGTAGGTTCCGTGTATGAAATTCTCAAAATGAAACATAATAAAATAAATGTTAAAAGAAAAATATCTGAGTGAATTTAGGCAAAAATATCAGACCAAACAGTAGCATAGCAGTGACAGAGCAGCGACATATTCTCTGTTGTTTGTCTCCATCAACCCTTCAGTTAGCATTCCCACAGGACAGCATCTTCAACTCCTACCTCTCAACTCTATTCCTGTTCAACTCACAAATCAGCCTACTCGAATTTTAAAATAAGTATAAGACTAGTAACAAGCAATGTCCTGGTCAAAAGTAGAAAGTGTGGCAAAAATTATAACCTGAAAACTCAACAAATCTACATTTTTAATGGACACATGTTTTCCTAGTGTCAGAGGGAATACAATTTAACATAGGATCGCAGTTTATGATCATCAAATTGACAACCTTAAAGAGGTTGGTTGGAGTTGGTTTTGTACACAAAACATTGCAAGAAAGTGGTTATGCTCAAGTATTGCTTTAGAAAACTGTAATTGTTAGAAATCATTCACCATCACTGTAGTTCTAGCTCTTTCTCTCCCTCCCTGCCTCTCATATGACTCACACACACACACACACACACACACACACACACACACACACACACGGGGTGGGGGCACACAGGAGGAGGAACAGGAAGAGAGGAGAAAGTAGATAAATCTTTACTTACCGTAGTGCCATGACTTGGGGGTTCATCTCATAGAGAGTATAGATAGCAATCCAGGGATATTTTACAATAATAATAATCCTAAACAGACAAACAAACAAAAACAGAAGCAATGCAATTTGTAGCTCACTGGTAGAATGCAAATAACCACAGACAATCTGGTACTGGGTTGGGGAAAAGGACTGAAGCCCTGAGGACCAGCAGAAAGAATGGAAACAGGCAGCCTTGGGAGGAAGAAGGTTGGGAAGACCCTCTAGAATGTACCAAAGACCTGGGAAGTGAAAGACTCTCAGGACTCAAAGAGGGGACCTAGATTAAAGGCCCTACAGTGGGGAGAGGGAACTTATTGAATCCACCTCTAGCAGAAAGACAGGGCATCAAGTAAGGGATGGAGTTGCTATCCCACAGCCAAAACTCTGACCCATAACTTTTCCTGTCTGAAAGAAATGCAGGGATGGAAATGGAGAAGAACCTGAAGAAAAGAAGGTCCAGAAACAGACTCAAAGTGGGTATCAGCTCAAGGGGGAAGCCCCAAGACCTGACACCATTACTGAGACCGTGGAGTGTTTGCAAAAAGGGACCTATTATTACTGTTCTCCAAAAGACCCAACAAAGAGCTGTAACAGTCAGATGCAGATATGTGCATACAACCAATGAACAGAAGCTGCTGACCTCTCTGGTTGAATTAGGGAAAAGCTGGAGGAAGCTAAGGAGGAGGGCAACCCTGTAGGAGGACCAGCAGTCTCAATTAACCTGGACCCTTGAGAACTCTCAGAAAATGCATTACCAACCAGGCAGCATACACCAGCTAAGATGAGGCCTGCAACACATAGATGAGGACTCCCGGGTCTAGGTTCAGTCAGAGAAGATGCACCTAATCCTCAAGAGACTGGAGGCCCCAGGAAGTTTAGAGGTCTGGTGGGGTGGGTGGAATGGGGACATTCTTGTGGAAATTAGGGGAAGGGGGCAGGGAGGATGTATGGGATGTGGAACCCTGGGGGGGTGGACTGTGAGGAGAATAAAATATGAAGTGTAAAAATAACTAAATAACTAAATAAATAAATGTTTCAAAACCAAAATAACCCAACTAAACAAGTAGACAATCTCATATGTCCGAACATTTGGCTAATTTAAAATACATGCATTTGGTGAACTATAATAAAGAAAGTTCAATCTATACTATTTTGCATGGAACTGTTTCCATATTATAGTAATTGAAAATGATGCAATACAAAAGAAATAATCATACTTTTAAAAACTTGCAAGAGTATAACATGGTGTTTATACATGCATATGTAAATAAATATTGTTTGGGCATCCCTAATCCAAAAATCCAAAATCCTCAAATCTCTAAAACCTGAATTATTTTCATTGCCAAAATGATTTCCTAAGTGGAAAAATTCTTACACTTTAAATGAATTGCAGCCAAAATAGAAATACAGTAAAAATCCTATAGAAAATTAGCTTTGCACGTGCACATACACTGTTAATATGAAAACATAAACTTTATATTTAAGCTTAAATATCATCCTCAAGATAGTCATGTGTGTGTGTGTGTGTGTGTGTGTGTGTGTGTGTGTGTAAAGAAAAGGATGCATACAAGAATCTAAAGGCAGTTGAAATAATAGTGCTCACATGTGTCTTGTTTATTTCTGCTTTGTGAGAGTACATTATATTAATCATTTATTATCTACGTAATTCAGGAAAAGTTATTTTTACTATACTAAAATGGACAAGGAAATAAGGCCTAGTCTGCTACTTCTACAGGACAAATATGAACAACTTCCACACCATTTTAGTATTCTCTCAGTTATCATCAAGTGTCCATCTGGCATACCTTGGGAGAGAGAATATCAATAAAGGAGTTGACTACATAAGATTGGTCTGTTGGCATATCTGTGGGGCATTTTCTTAATTGCTAGTTGATGCAGGAGTCAACTGTAGGACGTGCCATGTCAATAGTGCCATGATGGGCAGGCTGGCCTGGACTGTAGAAGGAAGCAAACTGAACAAGCCAGGGAGAATGAACCCCTGTGCCTCAAGTAGCATTCCTACATAGTCTCTGCTTCAGTTCTTGTCTTAGCTGTCATGGATTGTTGTTTGTATGTTCTGCTTGCTCAAGAGCGCCTGTACTCAGGGACGGTCAGGTGAAATCTTAATTAGTCAGATAAAGCTAGAGCTTGAGACTGGACAATGGAAAGAGGGGGCAGAGCTGAAAGTTTTAGAGAGGGGAGAGAAAGAGATGAGGAGAGAGAAAAAGACAAGACAGAGACAGGATAGACAAGAAGGAACTAGGACAGGATGGTGAACCAGACCCACGTAGTACTAAGAGCGTTAAGTAACTGGGGATTTCATAGATGGATGATTGATGTACGGTACATTTGTCCAATCTAGGCGTGCATCCTGTATTTACATCAATTGAATTTTGCCTCTTTATGTGGACATTTGGGGGTTGACGATTGGTTGCTCTAAATCTGGTTGGTTATTAGAGTTTAGACAGGCTAGCCACAGGGGGCAGCTGGCTTGAGAAGTGCAACTGGCTAGGCAGCCCACAGGCTGTGGGAACCAGGACAGATGACCCCTTGGTGCTCCCCATGGGGGTGGGGAGACTGCCGTTGTCAGCATGTAGCTGGTCATAGCATAGATTGTTTTTTTTTCATAACTACACGCTACATTTAGCATCCCTTAATGATGGACTTTAATTGTAAACCAAATCAAACCTTTCTCCCCCAAAGTTGGTTTTAGTCAGTGTCTTATCAAAGCACCAAAAGTAAATTAGATCAAAATTTGTTTCAAACCCAGAGAAACATTAGGATGTATCTCAGGGTATGTTCCTCAGATAGCAGACTCTGAGATGGAGACCAGGAATAGGATGCTGGGCAAAAACTTAGGGAAGTGCAAATATAGGGTAGAGAGGAGAGAAAGCATGAGTGAGCCCTGTGAGAGGCAAAGCTCTCCTACCATTACAGTGATAGCTTCATTCACTCCTACTGGGGTCCCAAGAACTAGGATATCCCTCTAGCATTGCCCTGAACTGAGATGAGCTGGCCAGCATCTTACAACTCCTTCCCGTGTGCTGATGTCCGATATATGGTTATTCTTGAAGGGAGTGTAGTTGAGGTTATTTCTGAGGTAGCTGAAGGCAACAGTGATCTCTTAATCGAACTGAAGGTCCTTCATGAGTAGAGAATTCATGGATATTGCAACCCAGTATCCTCCAAAAATGACCCCCAACACTGATCCAGAAATGCTGGCTGATCAGCTGATTATAAGGTTCTGTTCCCTTTCAGAATCACTTCATGAGATCAATTCAAAGAAACAGTTCCACAGGCTCATTTTTTTTTATAATAGAGGTGGGTTCACTCTCTAGATAAACAAAGGTGGTTAAGGTGATTTTCACCACTCTTCAGGGAGCTGGAATGGAAGGGAAACCATGTTATACAACACTAGCACTGCCTAATGAATGCTCAAGACAGATGCCGCATGCTCCTGGCAGAGGGGGAACATCTTAATGTCAAAGCCTGAGTGTTAGAAAACAAGCTGGCAGATGGCTCTGGAAGCTATTCAGCATTTCCAGCTATAGCAGAGCATCTTCTCCAAGCACCATGAAGATGTGAAACCAGAACTTACACTATCTAGATCAAAATATCTTTCTTCTCCTTCTTATTCACGGTCTTGTGTTAAACTGATTAAAAACACGTGTGAGGGTAGTGTTAACCGTAACCTTGACATAATCTCAAATCACCTAGGATCGTGCCTGTGAGGGAATATGTTGATTGTGCTATTGATGTAGGAAGAATGATATTAATTGTGCGTGGGACTGTTTCCTTGCCAAAGGGTCCTGGAATAGAGAAATAGAGAAAATGAGATGAGCAGGAGCAGTCATCATCCTCTTACTGATTGTGAATCCCATATGACCAGTTGTTTTGAGCTACTGTAGCCTTGACTTCCTTGTTATGAAGGCCTGTGCCTTGAACTATGAGCTAAAAAAGAACCTTTCTCTTTGAAGTTACTTTGGTCATAGTAAGAGGAAAAGAAAAAAAAAAAGGTGTGCTTCAGGCTAGCCACAGATTAACTCTCTGTTAAAAGGAGAGTGTGAGTGTTTGTTAAAGGGAGAGCACACAGAATGTAGACTAACATCAGACACCATGAAAGATGCCATAGAAAGATAGAACAAGGGTGCTCTGTAAAGAGCTGACTTCTAAGCAAACTTGAGGTATAATTGTTACTATGTTCCTAGGCTGTAATTTATTCATTCATGCATTTTAATGAGCTCCCACACATAACCAATCTTATGGGACATTGTTGGATGACATATGAAACGCCAGTGGCTCTCCAGGAAAATCTTAGAAATATTTTCACCACAAGAAAAAAGCTCCAGGTATAATATTGTATCAGACAAGTAAATTACTAGGATTGTGTGACAGATGTATATGATAGCATTGGTAGGCTATATTTACATTTGTATATATTATATATAACATAAATTATATAACATGTAAAAATAATGTAAAATATATTTATTATATATTTTACATGTAATTTGCATGCATTTGTAAATTATAGATACTACAAATGTAATATGATATACATGATAAATAAATATTCAGTACAATATACCAATATAATATATAATAAAATTTATTTGTATAGATTGGCAGACTATACATATAGGCTATAATATTGATAACTCAGGAGAAAACTCACACTACCTTAATCACACTACCTTGCTTAGTGTAAAGTCCATTCTTCAGTCACTTTCTCAAGTAAGTATGGAGTATTATGGCTGTTCTTACTCTGTTTTCAAGGTTTTGGTATTTGCTTGAACTCTAGTAAATGTACTAAAGCCATTGGAAGCAGCCAGAAATTTCCTTTGATCTAAGAGTTCAAACAACAACAACAACAACACAACAAAAGTTTCTTCAGCTCTGGTATATGTTATATACCAAAAAGTTGAAAATATTCAGTCTCACATAACTTTCAGTATTGTTACTTAGTTTATGTCTCTAGCTTGGAAGGTGATATGTCACTTTATTTGATGGACTTTCTTTTCTCCTCATCTTCAAGGCAAAGGTGGTGCCAAAATAGTGTTAGGAACAGGGTTAGGCCTTTTAAAAGTTATTTATTTGAAAACCTCCATCAACCATCCCTTCCCACAGGTACTCATTGGAAGCCTTATATTTAAGGTGGAAAGCTGTCGTTTTCTCAATCTGACTTTTCTAGCTTAATTCACCTGTGTAGAGAATGAACCACAAACATCTATATACTTGTCAGGCAAATAGAGCTTCAGAACAGCTCTGTGAGCTCATCCCAATTCAGTGGCTCATTGTAAGTTCTTGCCACATGCAACACTTAATGCCACTGCTAGGTGAACTCATGGAGATTTCTCGGTTTCTCTCTCTCAGCCTTATTCCCCCTGGCTTCACTGAGAACAAGTGTCACCATCTGTGATTGTGGGCCTCAGCGGTACAGCCCCTAGTTCGTAAGAGGAGCCTCACCCCTTCCTCAACCTACTCCTAAAAAATAAGACTAGAAGGTTACAAAAGGTAAAAGGGTGAACTCTACACCAATGAGCTTACTGATAGGATAGAAAAAGAAAGCATTAAAATCAAGGAGATCGGGTGTTGTCCCGTGAAGAAGTCATTCGTCTCGATGCTGAAATTATAGGCAGCATGCCATAAAGCATGTTTGCAGGAAGAAAAGGTTTATCGTAATTGCTACAGATATTCCTTCCTTATTTTCTGACAGACAAGATAACATCTGAGAGTTCATGTACACAATGAATTGTCTAGCCACCGGTATGTGTTAGCGACCAATATGCTTCTCCAAAATCTGGCAATGGCCCTGGGCAGGAACTATATGCTTTTGAAAAACTGGAGACACCAACAATTTCTATTTTTTACTTAATATCTATCAACACATAATTTTAAAGATTAAAACCGAGAAAAATGACTTGCCAACTGTTTTTAAATTAAAATAACCCTGAAACACGTATCCATGAGCATCGCTTTCAATGAAAATCACAAAATTCATCAAAGCAAATTGAGTAATAACAACTTCATACTTCTACATTTGTGTACTTTCAATATCTTGTAGAAGGCAATATTATTTGAAGATCAATATCTTCATTCAGTCTTGTAATATATAAAATCACACAATTCAGTTATAATATATTCTTTACATTAAAGTACATGAAGAAAAGTCAGTCTTACCACAGATATATAGATGAAATAATTATCTGTTAGATACATTTATTTTTACATAATTCTGGAGGTTTCTTTGACTACAACACTAAAATTTAACAAATGTCAGTTTCTCAAAGGTGAGAGAAACTAAAAACCCATATTAGTGGTTGATATTTAACTGTCACATTAAAATCCAATAACCTATCTTTTACTTTAAATGAACCATTTGGCCAAGAATAACTTTGTAATGTAATGCATTGGTCACTAGAATACCATTAGTTCACAGACTTGAATAATTCTTACTCAAATGATATTGTAAAATGTCCCAAAATCACATTCACTAATATTATCAGCATTAAATTTTCATTGCTTTATTTAAGATGTTCTTGAGTGAAATGCATTTTTATTTATTGAAAGTCCTAGAAGCGAAGAATTATCACACCTTCAAATACAGTGTGGCTCGGAGTGGTGATAAGGTGTGTCCGTTTTTATTCTTCATGCCTTTCACATTAGCTGTGTGAGTAATGTCCCAGCAGAAAGGAAAAGAACAGTTACACTTTACTGGAGACATTGTTTGACTTCATGAATTCACTCACAGTGTTTGAGGAAGAATCACTTTATTCACACTGAAACATCTGTTTTAAGGTCTTATAGTTTTTGTTTGGGGATGCAACTGTGATATAATTCTTGAATTGAGACCAGATGGAGGAAAGCCCCTTGCGAGGCATTTCTGAGGGATCAGGCTTAGTGTAGCCTTTACAGCTGATCTAGGCATTGCCTGCCTGTGTGGCATGACTGCTGGGGATGCCAGAGGTATCCGGTGCCCACCAAAGGAGTAAATTGTGGTATAAAGTGGGGCGGGGTAGGAAAAAAGAGAACTTGATATCTTGGTAAAATTATAGTCCCACTGATCAAAACATTTTTTATTGGATATTTTATTTATTTCCATTTCAAATGTTGTCCATTTTACTGGTTTCACCTCTGGAAACCCCCTATTCCATGCACCTTTCCCTGTTTATATGAGGGTGCTCCCCCACCTACCACTTCCCTCCTGCTTCCCCACCTTGGCATTCCCCTACACTAGGGTATCAGGCCTTCACAGGACCAAGGTCCTCTCCTCCCATGGATGCCCCACAAGGCCATCCTCTGCTACATATGTGGCTGGATCCCTGGGTCACTCCATGTGTACTCTTTGCTTGGTGGTTTAGTCCCTAGGAGCTCTGGGTGTGTGTAGGGGGGTTCTGGTTGGTTGATATTGTTGTTCTTCCTATGGGGTTGCAAACCCTTCAGCTCCTTCAGTCCTTTCTCTAACTTCTCCACTGTGGACCCCGGTGCTCTGTCCAATGGTTGACTGGGAGCATCCACCTCTGTGTTTGTCTGGCAGAGCCTCTCAAGAGACAGATATATCAGGCTCCTGTCAGCAAAACATTCTTGAAATAACTGATGCTGTTACTTTTCAGGACACTTATGTGAGTAATAAAGTGAACACCCACCCACGTGTAGGTAATATGGAATTTGAAGCACGACAGGATGAATAGGTGTTAAAATTCTGGAAATCCACAGTCAGAGTGGGATGAACACCAAGAAATCTACAATATTTTATTAAATCTGATTTAAGGTGAGCATTGACTCTTTACGGATAGATTAGATATAAATACCAATTCTTCCTAGTTTCTTATATGATTTTAGTGTCTAATTAGCTTTTATTACCTACTGTGAATCATTCTCTATTAATAACTTTGTTACTTTTTAAAGGTTCTGAACCAGAGCATTTCTGAAGTCCCCCCTTCCAGTTTTAGACACTCAAATCAGAAGTTCAGATCAGCAGGGACGGTTCCTCCTCCAGAAGTTCTTTTATTGTTTAGGATGAGATCAACAACTGTATCCTTTGCCTATGTCGGGTTCTTCAGGTAACGCAGATAGTATTTCCCATCATGTCCAGGTGTGGCACTTGTTGAACCCAAAGGGGCGGATTTACTTTCTCACATCTTCCCAATAGATTAATGGATCAGGCTTAGGAATGTTTAATAAACAAGCCCATGTGGGAAAGAAGGAAGAGTAGAAGACGCTTAGCGGAGCTGTTCAGTTATAAAATTCCAGCAGTTCTGAATCTTTTTCGTTACATTTCCTTGTATGCAAATAAGTAGCCATCCTGGCAACCTGTTGTGGTCCAGGAAGGAGAGCTCAAGATGGTGAGGTGCACTAGAACTATCTAAAACTACTTTTCAAATCCAAAGCAATCGTTCATCATAAACCACGGAGCTTTAGTATATGTGATATTCATGTAATTTATCATACACATCATAATTGTAAAATACTGGATAAACTCATCATAGTCAAACTTCCCTTTGATGCCTCCAAACATTTTTCTTGTTTATGCCCTAAGGATCTATGTCTCACTCTCATGAGGAGAGGGCACCCAGGAATGTTGAAGCTCTGAGGTACAAATTCATTGTTTTCAGCAGCTCACCTCAGACAAGTGCCAAGAACCCAATCATCCCCATCTTGGGAGGCCAGCCACATTTAAATCAATGAAGATGTGTACCTGTGGGTGGTAAAACCACAACAAAAAAGGCAAAAGGAATCCCAAGAGGAGTCAGCGGAGATGTGCTCTGAATGTGGGGAGATACAGCTCCTCCTCAGGAGCCAGCCTAAGTCTAAATGACCTCTGAGATTTCAGTACTAACCTAAGTGGACATCAACTGATGATTGTATTTATTACTGCAAATGATACATAGACCTAGCATTGCTCTCTCCTGTATGTGATGTATTTCAAAATTTTAGCAAAAAAATTCAGTAAAATCAAGACCATAATTTTGAAAGAGAGCAAGACTAGTCTGTGGGAGGGTTTGGAAGAAGGAAAGGGAAAAGAGAAGTGATATAAGTATAATCCCCCAAACAAAAGATATTACATTTTATGCATTTATTTATTATTAAATGTATTTCAAAATGCATCATCTGAATTTTTGCCTCTTCCATGGCCTACAAGCATTTTCCTTGTTTATGCTTTAAGAATCTATGTCTTGTTCTCATGAGGAGAGGGTACTCAAGAATGTTGAAGCTATGAAGTACAAATTCATCTTTTTCAGCAGGCACATATGACCACTCCCTTGATAGTTCTGGATGAGTACTACATAACTGATGACCCAGGGGAGCATACATAGGGTGAATAGACTTCTGACATTTTTGGTCCACAATTCTCTCAAAAACTAACTAATATCACTAAAGATTCTATTGGTTTCCATCTATTTTCTGCCATAATATACCCCAAAATCCATCAAATTTCACATTACCACTTTCACAGGTCATTTTACCTTTTTTAAAAATTACTTTTGTTTTTTTTTACAATCGAGTCATTGGCCCTCTCCTGGTCAGCCCTCTCACAGTTCCTCAGCCCATTCTCCCCACCCCATCTCCAAGAGGATGTCCACCACCACCACCAGGCTTACCACTCCCTGGAGCCTCAAGCCCCTCAAGAGTGCCTATCTTTTCTCCTACTGAGGCCAGACCAAGCAGTCATCAGGTGTTTATGTGTCTGGGCCTCACACCAGCTCCTCTACGCTACCTGGTTGGTGGCTCAGTGTCTGAGAGATCTCAGGGTTCCATAGTTGAGACTGCTGGTTTTCCTATGGGGTCACCCTCCTCCTTAGTTTCTTCTCACCTTTCCCTAACTCAACCACAGGGATCTGTGACTTCAGTCCAATGGTTGGGTATAGATATCTGAGTCTGTCTCAGTCAGACGCTTGTTGGGCCTCTCATAGGAGAGCCATGCTAGGCTCTTATCTGTAAGCATACCACGGCATCAATAAAAACAGTGTTGGGCCTTGAAGCCTCCCTTTGAGATAGTTCCCAAGTTGTGCTGGTAACTGGACCTCCTTTCCCTCAGTCTCTTCTCCCTTTTTTGTCCCTGCAGTTCTTTTAGACAAGAACAATTTTGTGTCAGAGTTTTTGGCTGTTGGGATGGCAACCGTATCCCTCTACTTGATGCCCTGTCTTTTTACTGGAGGTAGACTCTACAAGTTCCCTTTCCCCTATCTAAAACTACTTTTCAAATCCAAAGCAATCGTTCTCATCTAGGGTCTCTCACCTCTTAGGTCTCTGATATATTCTAGAGGGTCCCTCCACACTCAACCTCCCAAGATTGCCTGTTTCCATCCTTTCTTCTGGCCCTAAGGTCTTCAATCCTGTTTCTCCCTCCCCATTACCTGATCATGTCCACTTTTTCTACTCCCTCTCCCATCGAGGTCCCTCCATCCCTCTGCCTCCTTCCCAAGTGGAATTGAAGCATTCTCACTTGGGCCCTATGGCTTGTTGACCTTGAGTTCTGTGGATTGTATCCTAGGTATTCTGTACATTCTGGACTAATATCCACTTATTAGTGAGTACATACCATGCATGTCCTTTTGGATCTGAGTTGCCTTACTCAGGATGATATTTTCTAGTTCTATCCATTTGCCTGCAAAACTCATGATGTCCTTATTCTTAATAGCTAAGTAGTTTTCCATTGTGTAAATGAACCACGTTTTCTGTATCCATTCTTCTGTTGTGGGACATCTGTCTTGTTTCCAGCTTCTGGCTATCACAGATAGAGTTGCTATGAACCTAGTGGAGCACGGACCCCTGTGGCATGGTAGGTATTCACGCAAGAGTGCTATAGCTGGGTCTTCAGCTAGATCTATTTCCAATTTTCTGACAACTCTCTAGATTGATTTCCAGAGTGGTTCAACAAATGGTGCTGGTCTAACTGGCAGTCTGTATGTAGAAAAATGAAAATAGACCCCTATTTGTCACCTTGCACAAAGCTCAAGTCCAAGTGGATCAAGGATCTCAACATAAAAGCAGATACACTAAATCTAATAGAAGAGAAAGTGGGAAAGAGCCTGGAACTCATAGACATGGGGATGGGGAGAAAGGGGGTACTTCCTAAACAGAACTCCAATGGCTCATGCTCTAAGATCAAGAATTGGTAAATGGGGGAGGGGCTGGAGAGATGGCTCAGCGGTTAAGAGCACTGACTGCTCTTCCAGAGGTCCTGAGTTCAATTCCTAGCAATCACATGGTGGCTCATGACCATCTGTAATGAGATCTGATGCCCTCTTCTGGCATTTGGACAGATCATGTATACATAATAAATAAATCTTTAAAAAAAAGAATTGGTAAATGGGACCTCATGAAACTGGAAAGCTTCTGTAAGGCAAAGGGCACAGTCAACAGGACAAATCAGCAATCGACAGGTTGGGAAAATATTTTCACTAACCCCACATCCAATAGAGGGCTAATACTCAAAATATATAAAGCTCAAGAAGCTAATCTCCAAAAAAACCCCAAACATCTCAATCAAAAAACGGGGTACAAAGCTGAACAGACAATTCACAACAGAGGAATCTCGAATGGCTGAAAACACTTAAAGAAATGATCAAAGTCCTTAGTGATAAGGGAAATGCAAATCAAAGAGACCCTGAAATTCAGTTTTACACCAATCAGAATGGCTAAGATCAATAACTCAGGGGACAGTACATGTTGGCATGGATGTGGACAAAGAGGAACGACCCTCCATTGCTGGTGGGATTGCAAACTTGCTCTCACCTTTTCGTAATAACTCTTCATTCATTGTGTTTACTCAGTACCTGCATTTTTTAAATCTTCTTGGACATGAAACCCTCAAAGAATCTACATTATAAAGACATCCTGGCTTTGTGTGAGATAATTTTAAATTCCAGGCCAGAAGAGAAGACATCCTCTAATATCTATGAAAAATACATTTACATGTTTGGAGGAAGGGCTATATTTAGTGTCTACAGCAACAGGAGCGTTCTTAATGAGCACTGCTGCAGATTTATTAAATTGATTATGTTTTTTCCAATTTTGCTTCCTGAAGTAGTATGTTTATGCTAGATCAGGATTCCCCAGAATAATTAATCAGATCTTGCCAGCAACTTAACTAATATTGGGAGGATGCCTGATTTCATTTTATCCTACATTTTCTGCACAGAAAGTAAATAAATGAAACCTTCTGTGGCTGGTGGAAGGGGTCAAAGACAAAACAGAGCTTTCCAGGCACCTCTTCTTCCCAGGGAGCACAGCTCTAAGATTTTACTCACAGTGGGTAATGTTCTGTGCCTCTACTCTAGTCATGAGGCTGATCAGTAAGAATGGTGGAGAGCCATGCAATCCCTATTTTATTTTTAGATATAATTATAATATTTTTATTATAATAGTTTTCTCTTATTGAAAATAGATTTTTCTCACATAATATATGCTCATTACTGTTTCCTCTCGCTTCATTTCTCCCAGTCCCTCCCCACCTCTCCTTCCAACCACTCCCTTTCTGTCTCTCATTAGAAAAGAACAGGCTTCTAAGAGGTAATATTAAAATACATCAAAAAAATTTAATAAGATAAAAAACTATCACATCAACATTGGGCAGAGCAAACGTGCAGAAGGAAAAGAGTCAAGAGAAGGCACATGAATTATGGTTCACATACTCAGAAGTCCCATAAATATTCAATTATTCTGATACATATTCTTTATACACTGATATTTCAAAATATCTGTTTTCAACTTATTTACAGCGTTAATCTTTAAATATTGATTTGGGCATTGACGTAAAGAGAATATGTTCCAAGATATGAGGAAGATTCACAGGCTACAGATTTGCCCATGAGCTCTCAGAGTTTAGCCATGGGTTCCTGAAGCCAAAGAAAAGATCCCAACATTTTCTTAAAAAACAAAACAAAACAAACAAACAAACAAACAAACAAACACCTGTAATGGTCTCTGAGTCCATGATTGGCCATGTTAAGGTTTATACATGTAAATGACCTGGTGTGAACTCTAAAACAATTTCGTGAAATGCTTTATCTGTGCTGTGCTAATTTGAATGTTCAAATGTTCCTATGCTCCAGGGGGTAATTGATTCTCAGTAAAAGTCAATAGCAGCATTAGAAACAACAGAGTAAAGGATTTTCTTTCCTCTGCCATAATCAAAAGCAGGTCATAGGGCAGATGAGAGAAGTAGCTGACACAGGCTGAGGAACATCTCCAAGCCTAGCAACCTCTCACCTTCACACCAGAGCACAGCAGCTGACATCCCACAAAATAACAAAACAGATCAAGCACATACAACCTAGTATGTAAGAGTCATGATGCACAAATTACCCCTGAGCTCTAAGGACTGAAGGTCAGTGTGGAGACTAATATGTCAAGTGCTTTCCCAAAAGATTGACCAAAGCTCTTGGAAGTAAAGATCTCTTTCTACACAATAATACTAGGTTTTTGAATGGTTTGCAAAGGAAGGTGGCATTTGACATTGTGTGGGGATGCCAGGAATCCTGTTTGGATAACATTGGCCTGTTAGTGTTCCTGGCATACAGGGTGCACTTATGTAATTACTCTTGATAATCATAAGTGATGTCAAAGAGGTCAGTTGGTTCACTCACTGCTGATTTTTTGCAGGCATGAAGGTGAAATTTTAGAGCAGAATTAGAAAGGTCTTAGAAAACGGTCTCTCTGAGATATTTAAAGACCAACAAATAAGTCTCCATGGCCCATCCACTCTGAGGGAAAGAACAGAAGGAACAGTGGAGATCAAGCTGTCCCAGACATACATAGGGACTAGCATCACATAAATAATTTACCGCATACATAAAAGGATCACATTGTTAGGACTTTACCAATTGGTAACTCGGTGCTAGCACTGGAGTGTTATAAAACTATATTTTGACATTTTTACACAGTCTGTTACTTTCTAAAATGACGAAATGAACCACTGAGCCCTGTCAGATAATTATTTTCCATCCCTTTAAACTGAACCTGTCTTATATTTACTTAAGTAATTTCGTAAACCCATATAAGTGGACTCCTAAGCGTGGTCCCAGAAGCCCCTGGACTTGCTTGATCCTCTGTATCAGAACGCCTGCAGAAGGCACCGACGACAGACTCACTTGATCTCTTCCCATTTCTTAGTGCTACCTACCAGCCTTTCGCTCTGTAGCCTGGAGATTCCACCTCCTCACACTCCCCGCCTGAGCCAGTTTGTATAATTGACATCCCGAATCCCCCAGTTATGTTCTGGATCTAATTAGACATAATTGAAGGGAGGGAAGTTTTGTTTCTACAGAGCTTGGCATTCTCCGAGAGAAGAGAGTGAATAAATTGACACCTCATCATATCAAAGGCAGAGGAGAATTAACAAGTGCACACAGTGATGTTTTACTGAGGCTTGTCCTCAGCTGTTCCACAGACTGGGAGGCTTCTGACTGGAGATGTCAAGTGCAAATAAACATGAATGGCAGGAAGTGCAAACACCCTGTGGTAAACAAGGCTTTCAGTTCTTCCTTTTCCCCTTTACTTCTTACAGCAAATGGGAAATGCTCTCTGTTTGCAATCTAGGTTTGCATTTTAAATTTAAAAAATGGCAGCAAGATGAGAAATTTGGGGGAAGATTTTTTTTCATTATGCTAAGAATGCATAATTCATAAAAATGTACCGTTTACATAACACTAGAAAACAAGCAATATCAATCTTAAGAAGAGAATTTAATCGAATGTAGGAACTTTTATTTTAAAACTACAATTTTGAATTTGATTGTAAAATGTGATATAAAGTGGACATCAAATTGGCACAATGCAAATGTCAGTGGTTAATAGCAAGGAAAATAGCTAGTGTTCACAAATTATGCAATTGATTTTTGCTTCATGAAATGAAAGGCTGTCAAAACTTATTAAGGCAACATTTGATCTTATTTTGTGGTCATTTACTGTATTCATCAACATAAGATTTTCATTTGTCAGGGGAGTATTTCTCATAATCTCATGAAAGCTATGTCCTTATTCTCTTAGCTAGTCCTTGGTGGGGATTAAAGAGTCTTCTGAAAAAAATCTTTGAATACCTAAAATGGCACTATTCAGAGATCCAGGAATAAAATTAAAGTGGTGAGTGAAACAAAAAAGAATCTTCCTCTCTCTGGAGCTGAAGGACAGACAGTAGTTCACTAGAAGGTAATACATGTCATGAGGGAAAGTATGACCAGTAACGGGAGGCCTGGAACAGGTGCAGCTAAAGCAAAGAGGGTGGGACAAGCCTCACAGTCACAAAGTATTTGAGAATAAAAAGAAAATGGACAAAGAGGCAACTTGAGCAGTCTGTGGCCCATTCACTGGTTTGGAGGGGGTGCTTCATGGTTAATCTAGGACACTGTTATTGTTTGATTCTGAGAAGTCCTGCAAAGTCTCACAGGATTAGCGGCTTGACCTGTGAATACCAGCTGATAGGCTTTGAGAAAATTATTGGATCCCCTGGACTCCGAATTAGCAAATGAATTAATCCTTTGATGGATCTGTACTGTGATGACTTTATCATGAAGATGTGTAATGTAAGAACTGGTGTCTGTTGGGAAGAGGTTGGTGACTGTGGGCATGAAGGAAAGATTTGTCTTCTCTCCTTCCCCTTCTTCTCTTCCTATTTCCTGTCCACCACAAGGTGAGCAATGTTACTCTCCTCTGTACCTTTTCTGCCTTGACTTTCTACTCTCTCATAGACCAGGAGGGATGAGACACTGAGTAGGTGTTAGAACCATGTCTCTCTCAAGTATTTCACAGTGATGAGAAGCTAATACAGGCACAATGAGATAAGATGGTCAAGGGGGTGAAACAGAACAGAGGTGAGAGTGAGGGAGCAGGGTACCAAGTGTCCTGGGAGTCATCCAGAAAAGTATCCAGATGGTTTGCTTCCACCTTGCTGTGGCTCGGGCCTTATGTGTCTGTCATCGAACAAAGAAATCTGGGTACCATGCACAAGGCTGGAGACCAAGACTTCCTTCACAGATGACAAAGGAGAATTATCTTAATACTCCTGCAGGAAGTATGGTAGCAACCAAATACTAGATCTAGAACCCTGATTTTCTGCTGGCCTCACATCTCCACTGAGGCAGAAAACTAAGAAAGCTACCGCTTTGATGGAGACAAGCCACTTTAAATGGTTTGGTTTGGCTTGGGTGTCTTCTGGGAAATGTATGGAGAGCGTCTCCAAAGTTCACACTGTTTTAGCAATTCTGCTGTTACTTTTGTTTGAGTTGAGTAGAGAGCATTATGCAATAAATGTAAATGAAGTTGCTGTCTCCCCCTTGCCAAGATATAGTTGCAGCCTCACTGGCCACCTTGCAATAGCTTGAGCATGCCAAGGATTTCCCCAGCTCGTGCCTTCAGCACTCCCTCTTTCTTATCCTTAAGATGAACTTACAACTACTTCTGCCCTCCATTTTCTGACTTTTCCTTTCTTCTATTTTATGACACAAGGTAAACACAGGCCCCTTCGGAGGCATGCTGGGATGGGTCTACAGTGGTGTAGCCACTCTCTCTGCTTTTTGATCTTCCTCCGTAGGCAATACTACAATTTGCAAAAGCACATTTACAGGGTTTTGCTGCTACTTCTGTGTTGCCTGTCATAATGCTATGTTTTTAAAGTGTCTCTCCGCAGTGCACATGCTAGAACCCTAGCTCCCAGTGTGCTGACAGGACCTAGTGCCTGCTGGAGGGTGTTTGGGTGGTACAGGCAAAACCTCAGTCTCTTCCGTCAAGGGTTCATTGGCTAGTTGGTCTTCCTGGAAGTGATTGTGCTATAAAAATGAGTGATTCTCTAAGTGGTCTGCTTTTTTCTGTCCATATGATGCTTTTTTTTTTCTTAACCATGTTCCGACCATATCTGAAGGGCTTTTTAAGATACTGTTGAGGCATTGTTTCTATGCTTTTGGACACATGATTAAAAATCATGAACCAGAAATACTAATTTCTTTATAAATCACCCAGTCTGTAATAGTCTATAATAGGTACAGAAAATTGAATAATACATAATAAACACCAAAAGAATAGAATAAGTATTTTATTAACAATGTTGTTTAGTGAGTGCCTAGCATATCATATCAATATAGATATTTGATAAAAGTGAAACAGTGAGTGAATGAGCAAATGAATAAAGGGGAGCATCTTGCAAGGCAAATTAAGGATTCTTCTTATTGTTTTATGGCCAAACTACTCTACTGATAAGAAATCCTGAGACCCATACAATATTTCAGTTTTAAGTACAAACATGGCAGATTGAATCTCATGTCAATCATGTTTCTGAGAGCTATACTTTTCCCCTCATAATAAGATTTTTAATATGTTTTAATTAAAATATTTTTATATAATTACATTAATTTCTCCAGTACTGAATCATCATTCCATGAAAACAGTGACCTAGGTTTATTTTCTGAGGTAGTATCTCACTGCATAGCCTACACTGGCTTTGAATTTACAGTCTTTCTGCCTCAACCTACAAGTGTTGATATCACAGGTGTATGTGAACATGCCTAGTCAATAGCAATGTCATTTTTTAATAAGAATGGGTGGCACATGAAGAATAGTAAATACTTAAGATGGAAGGACTTAATAGATATCTTAGTAGGTCTTAGACAATGTTTTGGGAGTGAGATAATTATCGATTTTGTACCTACTGTGTGCCAAGAGTTCAGATATGTGGCAGTAATGGCCTTTTAGCTTCCCTTAGACTGAGACTTGGCTTCTTCTGATCCAGTTATGTCATTACTTTGTGTCTTCACAAAAGGCAAGTCTAGATTAATTAAGTTGGTTTAAAAAGCACCAGGTGAAGAAAGAGACATATACTGGGACAGTCTCTGCTACTGTAGCTCCTGCTTATTAGAGTGAGGCTGGTTTCTCAGTGATGGACAAATAGTTGATCTAGTTTTCAACACTTCAATCTACTGTTGTGGATTATTTGGCATAGCGGATGCTTGCTAGCTTAATAGTAAGATTATGCTGAACTGTCTAAAGTTATTTCTAAACCACAGTGTATAATATATGAAAATGCTCATTAACTGAGCTGTAACAGCTAACACAAATGTGTATGTCCTTGTTTTAGAAGTGGATAGGTTACTGGCATCATTGGATAGCAAAAGGAGCTCCTCAGTGCAAGTTTAATAACTATTAATTAACAGTATAAATAATAAATACTTACAAGTATCAATACAAAGCTAATTTTTCACATCACCATCAAGTTTAAGCCACAGTAAACTGAACTCATAAACTGTCCCTATAACAAATATTATATTCTAAAATTTTATATGTATATATATAAATTTTAATTAGAAACTGAAGCCAAAAAGCATAATTATGGTTAAATGATTAAGACTATATTCAAGCTTATACTTACATGATTTCAGATACTTTTTATTTTGTATATCAAGCTTTTAGACAATAAATAGATAATAGATATGTGGATAGATGGATGGATGGGAAGACAGACAGATGTGAACAGATAGATACCTGAATGGATAAGTGTAGGAACAATTATACTGTGTACATGGGCAACATATAGTTAGGTGAGTATAATTCAAGTTGAAATATAATCAAAATGTAAATAATTAACTTTGGTCATAACTCGCATATAAGTGTCTAGACAATGCTAGGTCTATTTAATAGAATCATACTATTATATTGGAAATATATACTTGGAAAACTGTTTTCTTTTTCTCACACAATATATAACACACAATGACTAAATAATCTTTTGCGTAGCTGGACATGGTGGCTTGCTCCATCCTTGTAATTATAGCATTGGGGTGACTGAGGCAGGAGAACCGTTACAAGTTCAGTGTCAGCCTGGGCTCCATAGTGAGACCATATATCAAAACAAAAGTATCAAATTCTTACATATAGTCTGGTTTAACCTGATAAAATCCTCCTTAAATAGTAGGTAGGCTGTCATTTTTTTTCTGGAAACTTTTGAAAATAAAAAAAAAAAAACAAAAAAACAAAAAACCAAATATTCAGATCAGAAATGCTCCCTAATAGTATCAATAGGATTTGTCAGTGATAGTAGAAACACTGTTGGTCATAGGTATTTAGAATAACAGAACCGTGAGGCAATGCTAAAAAGTCTAGGAGCTTTATTTTGGATGCAGGCAGAGACAGCTTCCTCCATATTGACTACGGAGGTCCTATGGCGCTATCTCATGTCATCTGCAGGCATAGACATTCTACCTTCAGATTGCAAAAACCCCAAGCACTTTGCCCTGCTTTTATTGGGACATCAGAAGAGAGCTATGCGTGTACTGGAAGCTTACTTCAACTTATTGAGGGCTCACAGTTTTCAAGATTAAGGAGCACCCTTAATCTAAAAACTGGACTACATTTAAGAGTTAGCTGATATTTACTTAATTAGTGTAATAGTATAATGTGAAAGTTGAAGGAGATACTCACAGGCTATTTCAGAGGTAGGAGAGTTCCAGAGAGGTTTTCTTCATAGACATCACCGAATCTTGAATTCCCTTGCTCTGGTATCAACATTTATTCCTCCTACCAACAAAGCCAATACCTATTATTATCCACAGAATGAAGATACTTAGTCATTCGGGCTTTGAGAGAAATGTTGAAATAAGGCACTTTCAGCTAAATACCAATTAAAGATTCCCCAGATAATTTCAGTGGGCCAAGATATGAAATGGCTCTTATAGCCAAGGCAGTATGGCGGGTGTACTTTTGGTGGCCTTCTGCCATGAGGTTTTTTTTAGAAGCTAGAGAGTTGGTGATGTTTTGAAATTGCCTTCTTATGATAAGTGGCTGCTTTACATCATACAAAGCCTGCCAAACTACACCAGAAAGGAATGACTATATTTTCTACAATTTGAGCAAGAATTAAAAAAAAAATGCTTAGGTTCAGACAGGCATATAGCTTTTCCAGGCAATTTTAACTTACGACTCCCGACCTTGTGCTCTTCCCTCAACACCCTGCTATCTGTGATGATTACAGCCACAAGCAATTGCCACTGTTTTGTGTGAGGAGACATGATGTACTACTAATCTTTCCTCTTGTGTGTTTCTCTGTATCTCTACCCGCCTGATCTTTCTTCTGTGTAGCCAAGAAATGAATGAAAAGTAGTGCTCAAATTCAGCCTTGTTGTGTTTTTAGCTAACTTTGTAGCAATAGCAATCTTCGTAATAGTCTGAGAGGCTATTTGCTTATTGTTCTGTTTTGACATTATAGAGAATGCCTAGAAAAATACAGATTTTACTATAGATAGAAAATTCTCAGCAGTACCTACAGGACTTAAATAGCCCTTATTAACACTGTTGAAAATGATGCATAAATGCTATTTCATATGCTACATTTTTCTTTTTCACTTTTGACAACCAGGCTAGAAAAGAAGTTTAGAGGAATATGCATTAAACAATAGGGGAGCAGACATAGTAAGAGGAGGTTGAGAAGACATCCATGATGGACTAACTTTGCCATGGGGGCTTCTCTAGGCCCAGGATAACATAAATAGTGGTAAACCGGGCAGATTACTTAAACTTAAGATAAAATCATTTTAAATTCTATTCCTCCCTCAAACTGGCCACATTTAAAATTCTCAGTGCAATGGTTTGAATATGCTTGACCCAAGGAGTAGTATTACTTAGAGGTGTGGCCTTGTTGAAGTATGTGTGTCACAGTGGTTGTGGGCTTTAAGATCCTCATCCTAGCTTCCTGGAAGCCAGTATTCTGCTTGCAGCCTTCAGATGAAAATGTAGAACACTCAGCTCCACCTGCACTATGCCTGCCTGGATGCTGCCATGTTTGGGCCTTGATGATAATGAACTGAATCTCTGAACCTGTAAACCAGCTCCAATTAACTGTTGTCGTTTATAAGACTTGCCTTGGTCATGGTGTCTCTCTACGGCAGTAAAACCCTAAGACAGAAGTTGGTACCAGGGATTAGGGTATTGCTGTGATAGGCCTAACCATGCCTTTGTTTAGAAAAATTTGGATTTTGGGACTTTAGATTTGGAAAAGAGTGGAATGCTTTAAATTGGGCTTAATGGGCTATCTTAATAGGAATATAGAAGACTTTGTAACTGAGAGTGATTTGAAATGTGTCGACCAGGCCCAAGAGGTTTCAGTGGAGAATTTCGTATGTGGCCTAGAGACTGTTTTTGTATATTTTGGTAAAGAATGTGGCTACTTTTTGCCCTTGTCTGAAGAGTCTGTCTGAAGCTAAGGTGAAATGACTCAGATTGATTGCATTGACAAAGGAAGTTTCAGAAACCCCCATCGTAGACCTTGTTCTCTGGTTAGGTCTCACAAAGAGCATTCTAAACAAGTTGAGAAAGGAAAAATGTAAAATACATGGTTTGTGTATTAAAGGGGCACCAGGAAGTAAAATGGAGCTGAATCATGTGTTCAAGGAAATAACAAATTAAGGGAGTGGGACTTTGGGGCATGATCCTACCCAGTTAAATTTAGATCTAGGCATGGTGCTACACACATTTAATCCCAGAAGATAAAGCCAAGCAGATCTCTGAGTTTAAGGTCAATCTACAGAACAAGATCCAGGACAGTCAAACTTAAGCAGTGAAAGAGTTGGAAAAGAGGAAGCTAGTGATAATGTAATAGAACAAGGAGACATGTTTCTGTTCCAGCAAGCATCAGAACTTTGGCAGCTTCTGCCATATGTCTCTGGCTTTATAGTCAAGAAGAGAAGGAAACTATTGGGACAATAGATGCTGGTTAGCAAGAATTAAGAAATTAGTAGTGATTGAGAAGAGACCAGCATCATTGAGGTGAAATTTTCTGTGAAGTGTTTTCTGAAACCACAAAATGCTGTATTCCAGAAATAGCAAAGGTTATATAGCTCATGCTGCAGCTATACTTGGTAATGTGTAAGAGTCACCCAAGTGGTACTGGTTTTGAAGGGATGAAGGGGTCATGCAAAGGAGTTGACGCTTGGCACTATGAAGAGAGCTTATGAGAGGCTATTGGTAAAGCCTAGGTGCAGCAGAAGTCCCCAGTGTATTAGAGATTGCAGTACCATGGGTTGACCACCAAGAATAGCAGCAGCAATGAAGTAAATCAGCCTGAGTTTAGAGTGCTACAGAGAGAGGAACTGGAGAAGTGACACCAGACCTGAGGACGAGCCCGGTAGATCATGTGTGGATTCCAGACATTGAAACAAGAAGCTGTAACATTGAAGCTGCCTTAGAAACCCCAAGATTTTCAACATGCCAGAGCCATAGCATACCTCCTAAGGAATGCTGTTAACAGGGAGTGGAACCATCCCAGAAAAAGAAGATCTTGCAGTCAACAAATATGAAAAAGGAGTTGGAGATCTAAAAACTGCTTTGACATCAGAAATGGAGATGCAAAGTTTGGAGTTTGCCCAGTTGGTTTCCTGTCTTGATTCAGGGATTATAGTTAAGTGATTGGGTGGATCTCAGAAGAGACTTTGAACTTTAGACTTTTAACATTGTTGATATTGCTATAGACTATGGGGACTTTGAAAGTTGGACTAAATGTAACATAGACTCATTTGTTTGAACAAACCCATAGGGGAGTGGGAGTAGAATGTAATGATTTGAATTTGGTTGGCCCAGGGAGTGGCACTATTTGGCCTTGTGTCACTATGTCACATGGGTATGGGCTTTAGGACCCTTATCCTAGCTGCCTGGAACTCAGTATTCTGCCAGCAGCCTTCTGATGAAGATGTAGAACTCTCAGCTCTTCCTGCACCATGCCTGCTTAGATGCTGCCATACTCCTACCTTGATGATAATGGACTGAACCTGTAAGCCAGGCCCAATGAAATGTTGTCCTTTATAAGACTCACCTTGGTCATGGATTCCGTTCACAGCAATAAAATGCTAAGACATTCAGTAATAATGTCATTGGGAAGATTGATACTGGTTATGGCAAATACCTAGCATCGCTTCTATTGCAGAAAGTTTTGTTGAAACTCCATAAGAAAATCTATACTATCAGATTAAAGCATTTGAAAGAAAAGAAAAATGAATAATGAGCCCTCCCTGAGGATTCTTCCCTCCCTCCCTCTTTTTAATTCTCCTTTTTTTATCAAGTGCATCTTTCCTCCTTATTGTTTCTCTTTATAGCAAGTATCAACAATTGTGAAAACATGAGCTTGGACCATTCAAGCAGTGGTATTAGAAAGGCATACTTAGAAAGATATGGCTCTTGGCCCCACATAAGTCATGATCATCTGAAGGTTTCTATAAGTGAAACTGCACATGTGGTTTAGTGTGAGAGCAGAATCCGATACTGGATCTAATGAATCTCATCTATTTTTCAGTCTTCAGTTTTGAGTAGAGAATATAATAGAAAGCCACAGTATGGAAAATTTGATGAAAATATCTGTGTATCTTTGGGTAAGTATGAGGGGGAGGGGATTACTCAGTCAGCTAATACCTAAAATTAGAGAGGTCGGATTTGATATATAATCATTTGGTATAACATGGAGCTCTGTATTGTGGAAGACTTCATTTAACCTCACCTATGGCAATTGCATTTGTGAGGTTTGGTCCATATTGTTTACACAAAACAGTCATTCATCCATTTGTTAGATAAGTCACTGAATGTACTCAGTCCTCCTATCTCAGGAGAAAATAGTGATATTTCCCTTGTCTGCTGTGAAGACTGGGTCAAATCACATAGAGAAATCACTTTGTTACAGGGTAGGCACCTGATAGATGACTTTCCCTCATGAACACTAAGAGCAAAGAACATTCATTTAGCAAAGAAATAACAAACCTGGAGAGAAGAAAGGGAATGTATTCAAAGGGAATGCTGCATCCAGCTATGTCAGCGCACCCTGCTTTTCCTAATGATGTTCCTCCAACATTACGTAAAGCTCCAAAGAACGAAATCCCCCAGGATGCTTATTTTGTTCCTGTGGATGCTGTGAACACTTTCTACCAAGTTCGGTGTGGAAAATGTGGCCATTATCTCTTATTTAGTAAAGTAATTAACATGGCCATCCTTTCAAGTGTTGCCATAGTAGTTGCCATGGCAATAAAATGAAAATGTGATTCATAACACATAACTCTTCCAGAGCTAATAGAAAGAGTACATTTAGGATAACGGAATCATTTTGGTGATGTCTCAGTGCAACCTGTTACTCACTTGAGTGAATCAGACAAAGGGCTCTAATGAACAGAAGATTAGACTGTTTGCATTTGCACCCAAATGTACCAAATACATTCCTAATGTGTTAATTAACACTTTCTCCAAATGCAAAGAAAAAACATTCCATCTGGGAAGATAGGTAAGAATCTGATTGTTATGCAGACTCATTTGGCATTTGAGGGAAAAACAATCAATAGAAAGATAAATTAAGCCACCAGAAGAGTCATCTAAAAAAAACCCACTCTAAATTATAAAGACATAGAGTTATTGTCAGTAAATAATAAAATGTATAAACAAATCTTAAGCATTCGCATACATCACATGCTGTTCTTTAAGGTTGCAAGAGTTAAACACAGGGCATCCCTTTGAAATGCTTTTTAATAGAATTTGAAAACAGTTTAAAAATCAATGCCAGGAGCTTAGTGTTGCAATAGACACAGAGGGAAAAAAATCAAAACACAATCCAAGAAAATATAAATATAAAAATATGTGGCCAGAGACCCAGTTTTTACTCTGCCCACTACTTCCACAGTACTCAAAGTGGCCCATTTTTTTTTAAAAAAACATCAGTTCTGACCCCCAATCTCTTTTCTATCCTCAAAGTAACAAAATCCTTTCTTAGTTTCTGGGGGCACTCAGACTCTAGTTGGTCTCCACCTATCCCTTTCTAAGGATGCTTTTTAAAAATCTCCCTTTTGAATGTGATACTGCCCTGTGACTTCTATCTAACCAAAAGGATGACATGTCATGCCACCTCTCTAGAAAGGATAGGTTCAACTGTCTTGTTATAAGAGTCTTTTGGTGATTCATTCTCTTCGGGATAACATGAATCAAGCCCTCATACTGACAGCTGTTTTCTGCAGAGGCTCATATGTCAAAGAACTGAGGATGACCCTGTGACCAAAAGCCAGCAAAAAGCCCTGCAGCTTTTGGTCTAACAGTGTGAAAAACCCTGAATCTTACAGTGATAATATACACATGGAGCCAACGTCTGGCCTACTCTGAAAATGAACCCTGTTAGTTCCAAAGCCCTTAAGTTGCTTTTCAGTAAAAACTGTAAGACACTCAAAGATAATTTGAAAGTAACTTTATGAGAGTAGTCCATGTACTACTACTTCTAATCTGCTCCATGATGTTTTCATTTCTCAAGTTCAAAATTCCAAGTACAGACTACGATTCTGTCAGAAAGAAATAAGCTACTTGTGCAGAGGTACATTGTGCAAAAATAAATTCTAAATGGCCCCTGTATACAAATTACAACCAGGTCCTCTCTCTTCCTTTCCTATATTTATGTCTTCCCCCAACTGAACACAGAGTCAGTCCTGAGAGGTCAGTTTCTTTGCTGGTTGATCATGGAACAAACCATTTTCCCCCCTCAAAATTCTAATGTCATTGTGTCAGTCTCTGTGCATATCAGACAGCAAGTTCTTAGTATTATTCAGCCTTGTGAGGAAACAGAAGTAGGAGATTGATCTAAGCCATGCCCATTTTCCTGGCTAATAGAACCTACAAAATAATATTGCTGCTAAGTTTTGAGATAATGCCTTCTATGTAAGTAGATAATTAATAACACAGCATTAATAAAACCTTATCACTCACAGTTGTACTGAGGACAAGTGCTTTCAGTTATCCAACTCCAGTTATCCACAGAGTAGCCCACCACGTCTACCCATTCTGATTCCCACTTGTTATACCTCTTCATCAGTTACAGTCTGGTTTATATACAGCCTTGTGTCTATCTAGTTTATGGCTTTCCACTTGGCAGTGTCAGAGAAGATCCACTCATAAGAGTTAGTAAATGGTCCAAAGTGGCTTAAGGCTGTGACCAAAGACTGCATCTTTCCCCTAGGGCTGCAGAGCTGACCATGCCACTAAACCATAGCATCAGTCTTATGTGCAGAAAAGAGCATGACTAAAAACGAGAAAGAATGAACTCCTGACATCCTTAGCATAGGCCCAGAATCCAGTCACAGTTTTAACTCACTTTGGACTTTTCAGTTATGAATGTCAATACATTTACTACTTTTAAAATGGGAGCTGATTTCAGACACCACAATAGTTTGCAGTAGAAATTTCTTGATTCTCTTTTCTCCCATTTACAAATCTTGTACATTATCTTAATTACCTGTGAGAGAAAGTTCAATTCAAATCCTGGCTAGAAAACATCATCTCTAATCTTGTCTTTTCTTCCTTTCAGTCACTTTTCTCCCTAACACAGACTCTTGGTTTTCTAGTTACGTAAGTGGATGCTCAGCTGCACTCCGGTGTCTTTGCCATGTTTTGTCCACATTTCCACTTCTTCCTATTTCCAAGTAAACTGATGCTACAGTGTGTGTGTGTGTGTGTGTGTGTGTGTGTGTGTGTGTGTGTGTGTGTGATGTGTAAGGGAGCAGGATGTTCATTGTTCACGTCATGGAGCATTTGAAATGGTCAGAAGACAACTTTCAAGAATCAGTTCTCTCCTTCCATGGTGGGTTCTAGATGGAAGTTGTGTTGTCAGGTTTTAGACTCTCAACTCGACAAAGGAAACAATAATTAAGCAAAAATGTAGAATGAGTTTTTATACAATAATGACTATAACTTCAACTGCTCTTTTTTTAATCTTTAGATAGTTGATTTAAACTAAAAATCAACAAAGAAGCTTTATAACTATACTGTACCACATATTAAAACAGGTCTCTTCAAAATATTCTATCAAATTTGTATAGAAAACAACTCCTTCTTAGCTATGTATAGAACCTAAAACAGATCGAATTTTGGGCAAAAAGCAAGATTTATCAAATACAGTAAACCAGAAAAAAAATCAAAAGAAGACAGAATGCTGGGCCTTAAGGTTTTCTTTTTAATTGGATATTTTATTTATTTACATTTCAAATGTTATCCCCTTCCTGGTTTCTCCTCCAGAAACTCCCTATCCCATCCTCCCTCCCCCTGCTTCTATGAGGGTGCTCCCCAACCCACCCACCCACCCACTCCTGAGTTCCCACCCTGGCATTCCCCTACACTGGAACATTGAGCCTTCACAGGACCAAGGGCCTCTCCTCCCACTGATGCCTGACAGGTCATAAATTCTTAGAAAAACATGAACAAGAAAATCCTCAAACAGAAGAATGGAAGAAATAATAAAGATCAGGTATACACTTTTATTAAAATATTTGCAAACCAGTTTCAAGATCATACTAAGACAACATTAGATAGAATCAATGAAAAATTAGGTTCTTTGAAAGGACCAATAGTATTAACAATGTACTATTCAGTCTAACTAAAAGAAAGAGAAGATTTAGACAAGTAAAATCAGAGATAAAAGTAGTTGTCATAACAAATTTGAATGAATTTGCAAAGTTCTCACTGTAGCTTTGAAAATATATGTTAAAACTCCAAGATTTATAAGAAATGGATGAATACCAAAATATATGTGGTCTACCAGTCTACCAGAACTGAATTAAGAACACAAATAATTCATATAAATTTATAACAATTAATAGTATTAAAACAGTAATAAAAAGTTCTCTAACAAAGAAAAGGCCAGAAACGGATAATTTCCTGCTAAGTTTTATAAAACCATTAAAACGATTAGAATTTCAATGTTTCTTGCATTTTCACAAAACAGAAAACAAAAGTAAGGGACATTACATGGTCACTATTAAACTAATATCAAAACCAGATAAAGACACAGTGAGAAAAAAATTATAGGCCAATCTTTTAAAATTCTCAACAAAATGCCTATAATCAAATTTAAGATCACATTAAGAGAATTATACAGTATGACTAAATTAGGTTGATTTCAGGGAGGCATGAATTGTTCAACATATATAAATCGATAATCAAATCTGCATATAATTAAATTTGTACAGAAATCACATGATTAGTTCAATCCATGGTGAAAAGGTCTTTGACAAAGTTTAGCATCTCTTCACAACAAAAGTCTTAAAATTAAGCATACTTTGGCACAGTAAAAGGTTTTGTATACGATATACCTATAGATGATGTTGTACTAAATGGGGAAAAAACTGAAAATGTTTTTTCCATAATTAAGTATAAGAGTACCAACATCTTTCAATATTGCTCAATATAACAATCAAACACTTGGCTATAACAAAAAGAGAAGAGAAAGATAAAATATTCAAATAGCAAATGAGTTAGTCAAACCACATTATTTGTAGACATGTTTTTTATTTTATCTTTATTAACTTGAGTATTTCTTATTTACATTTCAATTGTTATTCCCTTTCCCGGTTTCCGGGCCAACATCCCCCTAAACCTTCCCCCTCCCCTTCTATATGGGTGTTCTCCTCCCCATCCTCCTCCCATTACCACCTTCCCCCCAACAATCCCGTTCACTGGGGATTCAGTCTTGGCCAGACCAAGAGCTTCCCCTTCCACTGGTGCTCTTACTAGGCTATTCATTGCTACCTATGAGGTTGGAGCCCAGGGTCAGTCCATGTATAGTCTTTGGGTAGTGACTTAGTCCCTGGAGAGTTCTGGTTGGTTGGCATTGTTGTTCATATGGGGTCTGGACCCCCTTCAAGCTCTTCCAGTCCTTTCTCTGATTCCTTCAACAGGGATCCCGTTCTCAGTTCAGTGGTTTGCTGCTGGCATTAGCCTATGTATTTGCTGTATTCTGGCTGTTGTAGACATGGTTTTATACTTAATAACTGTAAACACTCTACCAGAAAACTCTTGGGTCTGATAAATCCTTTTAGTAAAGCTTCAGAATAGAAAATCTATATACAAAGACAAAGCTTTTTTTATCTCAATAATAAATTAGTAACAAAGAAATTAGAGGAAACTGCCACATGCAAAGGATACTACAATATCAAAAAATAGAAAAAAAATTTAAATGTTAATATTTGAGGGTAAAAGGCTAAAAATAAAAAAGAGTGCCCACTGAGACCCGTTTCATACTCTTCTAGATGATTAGCAATTCTGTCAAGTCACCAACACTTATCATCACACACTCTGATAAAGTAATTGCATGATGTATTTCTCAGAACACATTCCCTATCATTTGTCAAGATATCTCTATTATTTAGCTCTATGGGGAAATCAGAAAAACTGAAGGGTGTTGCTGTTGCTGCTGCAAATAATGATGTTCACAGATGATAGAGAAAATTCACTTGATATTTGAAAATAGATAATGAAGACGATAAAGTAAAAAAATACTTAGATGGTGCGATATTATGATTTACTGGGTTTTGTTTTTTCTCTGCACCCAAGTTCATATAGCAAAGAGGATAGATAAGAAACTGGAATTCACTGGTTTTGACTCCATTGTGCTACCAATGGCTTGGGAGAAACTTTCAAATTAAGTTCCAAGACTACAGTTTCTATTTCCTTTCTGACCCTAAATACTTGAGAGGGTTTGCTTTTCTAATAGGATCTCCAAGGAAGTTCATATTCTTGCTGTTAGATGTCAGCTTCTTCTTTTATTTTTGAGATTTTAATTACATCATTTCTTTCTTGCTTTTCCTTCCTCCAAACCCTCTGATGCAATTAAATCACGTGGCAGTTCATTACACTGTGGTTTAGAACGGTTTCTTGGCTGAAAGCCAGTCGCCAGGAGTGCCTACACACTTGAGAGCAGAGGTAAGACCAACTTTTCTACTACAAACAACCTGCCTGGTGGCCTCAGACCACACAAAGGCAGAAGTTCTCTGGGACAGGACACCTCCGGTTTCCGGTTGTGCCCAGAACTGAACGGAACTGATCTCACATCTCCCTGCACTCAAATCCTATAGGGGAGAGCTGAACTTCTAGAACTGTGGACAATCTTGACTTCAGGGGAGACCTCCACTTCTGCCCACTTCTGCTAACATTCCTGGCCTAAGAGGAAACTGCATAGTGCTGCTGGATACAGGATTATAGGACCAGTAAAAGCATCAGGAACCTGCTGGTCTCTGCCTGTGCCTGGAACTGAGCTGAACCTGTCCTACAGTTCCTTGCTCCCAAATTCCATGGGGGAGAGAGCTGGACCCTCAGAAGTGTGGACATTCCTGAGAACTCAGACAAGACAACTACTTCCTGCCCACATTCCTGACACAAGAGGAAATTGCCTAGTGCCATCTGTGGCCCCTGGTCATAGGGACCTAGGAACAGTCAGGGACCAAACATTTCAGGTTTCTGCCTGCACCAACAGTTGAAAAACAGTCACCAGAAGTGCTTACACACCTGACAGCAGAGGTAAGACCAAATCTTCTGTGTCAAGCAACCTGCCTGGAGGCTTCAGGTCACACAAACCCAGGAGCAGCTCTCTGTCCCAGATCTAGCTGAAAAAAAAAAAAAAAACAGGTCTACAGGAGAGCTGACACACAGGCCTACAGGAGAGTCAAGTCACTGTCAGAGACAGCAAGACAAGCAAACACTAGAGACAACCTGATGGTGAGAGCCAAGCACAGGAACCTAAGCAACAGAATCCAAGACTATTTGGCATCATCAGAGCCCAGTTCTCCCACCAAAGCAAACACTGAATATCCAAACACACAGGAAAAGCAAGATTTAGATTTAAAAATCACATTTTATGATGATGATGGAGGATTTTAAGAAGGACATAAATAACTCTCTTAAAGAAATACAGGACAACACAAGTAAACAAGTAGAAGCCCATAAAGAGGAAACACAAAGTCCCTCAAAGAATTATAGGAAAACACAACTAAATAGGTGAAAGAATTGAACAAACCATCCAGAATTTAAAAATGGAAATAGAAACAATAAAGAATGTACAAAGGGAGACAACCTTGGAGATAGAAAAACTAGAGAAGAGATCAAGAGTCTTAGATGCAAGTATAAACAACAGAATACAAGAGATAGAAGAGAAAAATCTCAGGGGCAGAAGATACCATAGAAACCATCAACACAACTGTCAAAGATAATGTCAAATGCAGAAGCTTCTAGCTCCAAAGCATCCAGGAAATCCAGGACACAATGAGAACATCAAACCTAAGGACAATAGATAAACAAGAGAGTGAAGAATACTAACTTAAAGGGCCAGTAAATATCTTCAACAAAATTATAGAAGAAAACTTCCCTAACCTAAAGAAAGAGATGCCCATAAATCTACAAGAAGCCTACAGAACTCCAAATAGATTGGACCAGAAAAGAAATTTCTCCTGTTACATCATAGTCAAAACACCAAATGCACAAAAAGAAAGAATATTAAAAGCAGTAAGGGAAAAAGATCAAGGAACATATGAATGCAGACCTATCAGAATGACACCAGACTTCTCACTAGAAACTATGAAAGCCAGAAGATCCTGGGCAGATGTAATACAGAGCCTAAGAGAACACAAATGCCAGCCCAGGTTACTGTATCCAGCAAAATTCTCAATTAACATAGATGGAGAAACCAAGATATTCCATGACAAAACCAAATTTACACAATATCTTACTACAAATCCAGCCCTACAAGGATAATAGATGGAAAACTTCAGTGCAAGGAGGGAAACTACACCCTAGAAAAAGCAAGAAAGTAATCTCCTTGTAATGAAAGCAAAAGAAGAGAGACACACAAATGTAATTCCACCTGTGACAACAAAAATATCAGGAAGCAAAAAAATCACTATTCCTCAATATCTCAACATCAATTGATTCAATTCCCCAACAAAAAGACACAGATACATAAAGAGGACCCAGCATTTTGCTGCATATAGGAAACATACCTGAGAGACAAAGACTGGAAAACAACTTTCCAAGCAAATGGTCCCAAGAAACCAGCTGCTGTAGCCATTCTAATATCAAATAAAATTGATTTTCAGCCAAAAGTTTTCAAAAAAGATATTTCACTTCATATTTGTCAAAGGAAAAATCCACCAAGATGAACTCTCAATCCTAAATATTTGTGCTCCAAATGCAAGGGCACCTACATTCATTTAAAAAAAAAAAAAACCCTTACTAACACATTGCTCCTCACATGATAATAGTAGGCAAATTCAACACCCCACTCTCACCAATGGACAGATCATGGAAACAGAAATTAAACAGATACCAAATGGATTTAACAGATATTTACAGAACGTTTCATCCTAAGAAAAAGAATATACCTTCGTCTTAGCACCTCCCAGTATCTTCTCCAAAACTGACCATATAATCAGTCACAAAATAGGCATCAACAGATACAAGAAGATAGAAATAAACCCACACATCCTATCAGATCACCACAGACTAAGGCTGCTCTTCAATAACAAAAACAACAGAAAGCCCACGTAAGAGGAAGGTGAACAATGCTCTACACAATGGTAACTTGGTCAAGGTAGAAATAAAGAAGGAAATTATAGACTTTTTAGAATTTAATGAAAAAGAAGGCACAGCATACTCAAACTTATGGGACACCTAAAAGCTCTAGAACAAAAAGAAGCAAATACATCCAAGGGGAGAAGAAGGCAGGAAATAGTCAAACTCAGGGCTGAAATCAACCAAGTAGACAGAAAAAGGCCTATACAAAGAATCAACAAAACAAGAACCTAGTTCTCTGAGAAAATCAACAAGATAGATAAACCCTTAGCCAGACTAACCAGAGGTCACAGAGAGTGTATCCAAATTAACAAAATCAGAAATGAAAAGGGAGACGTAACTACAGAATTTGAGGAAATTAAAAAAAAATCATCAGATCCTACTACAAAAGCTTATATTCATCAAAACTGGAAAATCTGGAGGAAATGGGCAATTTTCTAGACAAATACCAGGTGCCAAAGTTAAATCAGGATCAGATAAACCATCTAAATAATCCCATAAGTTCTAAAAAATAGAAGCAGTCATTAAAAGTTTCCCAAACAAAAAGAACCCAGGTCCAGATGGTTTTAATAAAGAGTTCTATCAGACCTTCCTAGAAAACCTTATACCAATACTGTTCAAACTATTCCACAAAATAGAAAAAGACAGAGCACTACCCAATTCCTTCTATGAAGCCACAATTATGTTTATACCTAAACTACACAGAGACCCAGCAAAGAATGAGAACTTCAGACTAATTTCTCTTATGAATATTGACACAAAAGTACTCAATAAAATTCTTGCAAACCAAATCCAAGAACACATCAAAACGATCATCCATCATGATAAAGTAGGCTTTATCCCAGCTATGCAGGGATGGTCCAATATCCATCAATGTAATCCACTACATAAACACACTCAAAGATAAGAACCATATGATCATTTCATTAGATGCTGAGAAAGCATTTGACAAAATTCAACACCCCTTCATGATAAAAGTCCTGAAAAGATCAGGAATTCAAAGCCCATACTTACACATAGTAAAAGCAATATACAGCAAAGCGGTAGTCAACATCAAACTAAAAGGAAAGAAACTTAAAGCAATCCCACTAAAATCAGGGACTAGAGAAGCCTGCCCACTCTCTCCCTACTTATTCAATATAGTACTCAACGTCCCAGCCAGAGGAATCAGACAATGAAAGGGGGTCTAAGGGATTCAAATTGGAAAAGAAGTCAAAATATCACTATTTGCAGATGATATGATAGTACACATAAGTGACCCTAAAAGTTCTACCAGAGGACTCCTAAGCCTGATAAACAACTTCAGCAAAGTGGCTGGGTATAAAATTAACTCAAAAAAATCAGTAGCCTTCCTTTACTAAAAGGATAAACAGGCTGAGAAAGAAATTAGGGAAATGACACCCTTCACAATAGCCCCAAATAATAGAAAATACCTCGGAATAACTCTAACCAAGCAAGTGAACAATCTGTATGACAAGAACTTCAAATCTTTGAAGAAAGAAATTGAAGATGTCAGAAAATGGGAAGACCTCCCATACTAATGGATCAGCAAGATTAATATAGTAAAAATGGCATTTTTCCAAAAGTCATCTACAGAATCAATGCAATCCCCATCAAAATTCTAACTCAATTCTTCAGAGTTAGAAAGAACAATTTGCAAATTCATGTGGAATAATAACAAAACCAGGATAGCAAAAACTATCCTCAATAGTAAAGGAATTTCAGGGGAATCACCATCCCTGACCTGAAGCAGTATTACAGAGCAATAGTCATAAAAACTGTATGGTATTGGTACAGAGACAGACAGATAGACCAGTGGAACAGAATTGAAGACCCAGAAATGAACCCACACACCGTTGGTAGCTTGATCTTTGACAAAAGAGCTAAAACCATCCAAAGGAAAAAAGATAGCATTTTCAACAAATGGTGCTGGTTCAACTGGAGGTCAGCATGTAGAAGAATGCAAATCTGTCCATTTTTATTGCCCTGTACAATCGCCAGTCCAAGTGGATCAAGGACCTCCACATCAAACCAGATACACTTTTACTAATAGAAGAAAAAGTGGATTAGAGTCTCAATCACATGAGCACTGGGGAAAATTTCCTGAATAGAACACCAATGGCTTTTGCTCTAAGATCAAGAATTGACAAATGGGATCTCATAAAACTGCAAAGCTTCTGTAAGGCAAAGGACACTGTCATTAGGACAAAACAGCAATCAACAGATTGGGAAAAGATCTTCAACAATCTTACATCTGCCGTCATGATGACCCAGCTATACCTCTATTGGGCATATACCCCAAAGATGCTCCAACATATACAAGGACACATACTCCACTATGTTCATAGCAGTCTTATTTATGATAGCCAGAAACTGGGAACAACCCAGATGTCCTTCAACAGAGGAATGGATACAGAAAATATGGTACATCTACACAATGGAATATTACTCAGCTATCAAAAACAATGACTCCATGAAATTCATAGACAAATGGATTGAACTAGAAAATCTCATTCTGAGTGAGGTAACCCAATCACAGAATAACACCCATGGTATGTACTCACTGATAAGTGGATATTAGCCCAGAAGCTGGAATTACCCAAGATACAATCCACAGACCACGTGAAGCTCAAGAAGAAGGATGACCAAAGTGGGGATGCTTTACTCCTTCTTTAAAGATGAAACAAAAATATTCATAGGAGGGGATGTGGAGGTAAAGTTTGGAGCGGAGACTGAAGGAATGGCCATTCAGAGCCTGTCCCACATGTGGGCCATAGAAATACAGCCACCAAAACTAGATAAGATTGATGAAGCTAAGAAGTACATGCTGACAGGAGTAAGATATAGATGTCTCCTGAGAGGCACAGCAAGAGCATGTCAAATACAGAGGCCAATGCTAGCACCAAACCATTGAACTGAGAACGTGTTCCCTGTTGGAGGAATTAGAGAAATGATTGAAAGAGCTGAAGGGGCTTGTAGCCCCATAAGAGCAACAATGTCAACAAACCAGAGCTCCCAGGGACTAAATCACTACCTAAAGACTATACATAGACTGACCCATGGCTCCAGCATATGTAGCAGAGGATGGCCTTGTTGGGCACCAGTGGAATGAAAAGCCCTTGGTCCTGCCAAGGTTGGACCCCCGGTGTAGGGGAATGTCGGGAGTGGGTGGGTAGAAGGGGGTATGGATGGGGAGGGGAAACACCCTTGTAGAAAATGGGGAGGGGGATGGGATAGGAATAACATTTGAAATGTAAATAAAAAAATCTAATAAAAGAAAAATATATATAGGGAGAGGATGGTTTCTTTTCACATGATTATTCTCTTTTCTTTCTTTCTTTCTTTCTTTTTTAAATATCCCAGAAGATCTTGCGGGACATATATGTTATATTCGTAAATCTTTAGAGGTAGGACTCAAAGCTGCAAAAATATAACCTGTGGGAATGTTCTATAGAAACTGCTAGGAGAAATAGAAAATAACCACATTTTCCTTTTCATAACTCCCCTGCGTATTAAATTTGCTAACAAATTAGATACACTAGTATAAAAGTAGTTTTTATTCACGTGAAATAATTGCCGTCGTGGAGGCTTATAGTTGAATATGCTCACTCTTGTTCTTTCTGATCTTTGGCTGGCTGGTTCAACTCAGCTCTTCTGGCTCAAAGCTCTCTAAGCTGACGAATTCAAACCGCATTCTCTCAGCTTCTAACCGAATTGCTCTTCTTGGTCTCAAACTAACTCTGGCAATTTGTTCTAAGCGTCTGGATCCTTATTTTCAGGCTTCAGCTGTCTTTGCTGACCTGCACTGTACTGCATGGAGAAACTCAACTCCACTGTGCTGCATTCATTGTACTGACTCTCCCTGTATTGCTCTTAAATAGCTTTTCTCTTACAAGTTGGGCATATCCTATCTCTGACTTAGTTGTTAAATCTTTCTTGAATTCATTACTTTGTCCATCTCCCAATTAGATGTGATTGTTTGGGATTAAAGGTGTGCACTGAAGAATTCCAGCCAGAGGGATTAAAGGTGTGTGCTAAGGGTGTGTCTGCATTCCAGCTAGGTCACACATTGAAGATCTTTGGATGTGATCTGAACAACTACTTGGGCAGATTCAAATTCTTCTACAGGGTAGAACTCTCTCATTTCTTTTTCAGACTTGAAACTAGGGACCTTATAAGAGGGACTAGACCCATAGGTGTGTCCTTCTTTTGACTTTTATACTATAAGCTGTGGTAAAGAACATATACTTCAAATAAATCTACTACTGCAAGACTCACCCTGGACTTGTCCTCAAAAGGATGTGTGGATGCATCCTCAATAAACGATGGTACTTAATGAATTGTACGGAGATTGCTTTGGTCAAGTCAGAAATTTTATTTGTGGTTTATTTGATATAAATTTCATTGAAATGTACTGTTCAAACCATTTTAAAATTATTTATTTTTGAGATAGGCTTCAAGTAGTTGAGCCTGGCCTGAAATTTTTTAGGTAGCCGAGATTTGGTATTGCCTCTGATTGACCTGCTTCTACATCACAAGTACTAATATTAGAGGGAAGTGCCACATATCCACTGACTGAATCTTTAACATAAATTTTATTGAAGTATGATGTTCTTACTGAAAAATAAATATTAAATATGTATCTCAGTGAGATTTTGCAAAGAGAACAGAATTAATAAATTTGAAATAGAATATTGCCTGTACTTCAAAATCCTCCTACCTATAGCCTTCCATTCACCAAACAAGTATGACTAATACTTTTGAAAGTCATAGATATGACATCATAGATAAGTTCTGGAAGTATTAAAACATTACAGATAGAACCATACAATATACACTGTTTTATTCCTGAATTTCTTTTGCTTATCATTACATTGGATTTTCATTCAGGTACTTTTATGCAGCCATAGATTAATTTTTAGTTATATAATATTGTTGTTTATTAATTATGCAACTTTTCCATTTTATAATAAACAGAGATACTGAGCCAAAAGAGTAAACATAACAGAGTAAAATATCAAAGAAGTCAGGTAGCAAGACATAAAATTAAATAGTGATACTTTAATGTAGAGGGAAATATTTATTCTCTTCTCCCAATATCTACATATTGGATTATGTTTGGAACTATGTTGACAGGCTAAAAAATAAAGTCATACAAGGTGTAGAAATGTTGGTAAGGGTCAGCTTTGATTTAGCTGATGATTACCCATTCCAATACCTGACAGTCTTGAGGGTGGAGTGAAGATGTTAGTGGAATCATCACTACTGTGTTGTCTACTTTATAGGGATAGCACTAATCTCCTGAGAGTCCATTCCAAGGATTGCCCAATCACTTTTGGTTTAGTATCATACAGAAATGGAAACATTCAGATATTTCTTTTTCTACTATAATGAATCCTTCAGAGATTGAGTATAATGAATGATTCAGAGATAAGAGTGCAAGCTCCTTAATAGACATATTTTAACTTATTGCTCAATGATATTGTCACAACGCGTGTCTCCTCAAATTTTAAATGTTGTAACCCTAACTTCCAAGGCAGTGGCATTAGGAAATTGTGTCTTCCAGAGTTGCTTAGGTCACTCCCCCTAGGGAGCAAACTTTTCCATTTAACACAACAAGAAGAAATTTCTACTAGTACAGGACACTGGACTATTCTGTCTGGCACCCAGATCTTAGATTTCCAACATCTAGAACCATAGCAAATAATCCTATTGTTTATAAGTTGGATGGCTTATGGTATTCATTAAAGGAAGCCAAATGGAGCAAAATATGTGGGAACAAAAAATAATAATACTCATGATATGGTTATAACGTCAAAGCTCAGAATCCATTTTCTACCATTTTCCACTCTGACTCTTCTCTGACCTACTGATCAGAGCAGTACACTAGGTCTGCTGTTATTAGCTCTTGACCAAAGCCCCAAATTACTAGCATGTTTCTCTCTCTCTCTCTCTCTCTCTCTCTCTCTCTCTCTCTCTCTCTCTCTCTCTCTCTCTCTCTTTCTCTCTCTCTCATATTGTTTTTCCATTTTCTGGATCCTATTAGGTTATTAGAAATCTCTGGGTCAAATTTTTGTAGTCACTAGAGATTAAACTAGTGACTAGGATTAGGATTCAGTGAATAGATTAGGATTCAGGTTTACCTGCCAGGTGTGTCAAGCTGGGTCAGAACTGATCAGTTTTTTCTTATTGAATGTGAATTTCATTACCCCAAAAATTGAGCAGTTTCAATCTTTCCAGAAAACTAATTAAATTCTTCCCTGCATTGTTTTCTAAAATATGCCATATTTCTATTTTTGTCTAGAAATTACTCAAATTCTCCTTCTAAAGGATTCAAACATACTTGTAAGTAGTTGGTGCTGTTGATTCAAATAATTTTTAAAATCTTTGAAAAGAAAACCGTACATTTTTATCATTCCTATCTGTCATTATAGTGTAAACTGCACTGGGGTTGGGTGATGAAGCCATACTTATGGTCACAAGTTACCCAGGAGGAGGTCTTGAGAAGGCAGAATGTTAGAAACTGACATATGGACTCTCAGTAAGTCCAACATGGCCAAGTTTTCCCTGCAGCACTGCGACATATTGAGTCTCAGCTGAAGTGTCTGACTCTTATTTAAAGGCAATGTTTTATGGAAATACATATCCTTAAACACAAGATTCATACCATAACCATGGGGATAGTTGTTCCTAAATAAAAATCATGTGGTAAGTTAAACTTCAAGGGAATATTCTCAGACACATCCAGGGGTTACTTTGTGTAGCAGCAGATTCAACAACCTGAAATAGTTGCACTCCTCTTTTCCTTATGTTCATTTTAGGCAGACTCATATAACTTAATTTAATTGATTTTGTGTCTTCACTGAACTATTAATACTGACTTAGCTGAGTTCTCAGGATCACTTGACTCATTATTTCTGTAATGTCTAACCCCTATATTCCATCTTCCCTTTTCTCTCATTTTGACATTAGTATTTTTGTTTCTGTTTTTGTTTTTGTACATACTGACTTTTCTAAAATAAAAACCCACCCTACTCAAAGGGCTTGTAATAACTTTTCCATGCCTAATGAAACTGTTTCTAAAGTGTGTCCTGTGGTACACCAATTAAAGCATATGCTTCATAAAAGACAATTTCATTTTAAAAATAAAGATATACAAATACATGTAAAATTCTTATAGAATTTTCAAAGTTTAGATATGTGCATTAAGGACTATCAGAAAACTAGTGTCTCTTGCTTATTTAACCATATTGTTGATTTTTGTTTTATCTATTAGTGGTCATTATATAAAAACAAATCTTTGGAAGCATCAGCTTATAGTTGAAATGTAAGCAGCTCTACATGCTGTCCAAAGCTGACTCTCAGTGGCAAGGTACACTGAAGCAAGTGAGAGCTCTAACCTGTCATCCTCAGCCATTTCATAGAACCGTCCTTGAAATTGTCTAAAGAAGGACCCCTGTTGGGGGAATTAGAGAAAGGATTGAAAGAGCTGAAGAGGCTTGCAACCCCATTAAGAACAACAATGCTAACCAACCAGAGCTCCCAGGGACGAAACCAGTGCCTAAAGATTACATACAAGGACTGACCCATGGCTCCAGCTGCATATGTAGCAGAGGGTAGACTTGTTGGGCACCAATGGAAGGAGAAGCCCTTGGTCCTGCCAAGGTTGGATCCCCAGTGTTGGGAAATGTTGGGGGTTGAGGGGGGAGTGGTGTGAAGGGGAGGGTGGATGGGGAGGGGAACACCCTTATAGAAGAAGGGGAGGGGGATGGGATTATGTCCAGGAAACCAGGTAAGGGAATAGCATTTGAAATGTAAATTTAAAAAAATGCAATAAAAAAGAATTAAAGAAATATCAACTCAATGACATGCAAACTCCTTCTTGATTCTTGTTACTATATCATGGTGTGAAGTCACTAAAATGACTTTACTGAGAAATATACCCAAGTACAATACCTATTATTAAGAAATAATGTGAAAAAAAGAAATAATGTGATTATAATTTGGAACTTCAAGCTGATTAAAGAAAAATTCCCTTTTAATAATAATAATAATAATAATAATAATAATAATAAAGAAATCACTTTGGAAAATGTTCAAATTACAGAGTTTGCACATGGCTATTTAGCATTGTTTTCTATGTACCTTACATTGCAAATTTAAATTCAAGGTGAATTACTGTAGCAACAGAATCATACTAGAAATAAATTCCAGAAGTTAGCTTCAGACTTTGATTCAGGGAAGCTTCTAGAGTCTCCTCCTCCTAACTTGGGAGAAGAATGTTTCCTAATTGCCCTTACCAGGAATTGCTAGGGAAAGAAAGTCTGACTTTAAACCTAAACTTCTCCATTTCCCTGGCTACCAGAACATTCTTGGTCATTGCTATGCTGTGCGGAGCTCAGATATTTTGCCATGTTTTGAATGTACTAATGCAAAACTTTTCCTTCATTTCTGCTCCCAGATTAGCTTTCCTTGTGGAGAAAATTTCAGATTCTCTGGAGTGCTATGAGCTGCACACATTCAAGTGTTTGGGCCCTTGGCATTTGTTGATTCAGTCTTGTTAATAGTACAGCATTTATAGGCAGTTAATTGTTGGCATTCTTTTCCTCTGAAATGCTTAGCCACAGCATTCTACCTTGTCCAGTGGTGTTTGGGCATGTTAGTTCTATACATCCCAGTCACTAAATGCCCACTACAATAAAATATAGGTTTCCATGGAGACAGTCATATCTCTATATGAGTGGCTGGGGAAAATAGTTTCCATGACTGGACCTAGGGGCTTTCATTTTTAACAAGCATTTCTTGGTATCTAAGGATTTTAATCCCAGATGTATTGGTGCTATTTATAAGCCATGACTCAAAGTTATTTCCTCTGTCCTTTGGCTTGGTTCTCTCTGAGAATATATTCAGTGTCTGGTGGAAAAAGTTTATACCATGGATTAAATATCTGTCCCACTGAAGTTCTACAATAGCAGCTAAGCCCTTAGGGGATCTTACCTCCCCTGGTACAGCAAACTGTTACTGAAAACTGTTCAAGAGAGTTGACATCAATTTCCTCCTACCGTCCCCAGAGGACTATGATGTCTATGGAAATGAGGCTCTATGTAGAGTCTTTAAATGAAATCTATACTCCTTTCAACTTTACTGTAGTACAGAATGCTTTGTAAGCCTGCTTGCCCAGAGCATCATTCTCTGAGCTATGCATTCCACTGACTTTGTACATTCCAAGAATCATAGTCATCTAATTAAACCTTAGTCCTATGTCCTGGTCTGGAAATCATGGTAAAAAGTGAAACCTTGGCAAGCATATGTGTTGAGGTACTATCCTCAGTAAAGGCTGAGATTTGCTACTAAGTATAAAATTAAGAAATAAATGCTGTTATTGAAGACCAGCCTTAGTCCATGGTGATCAGATAGTATGCATAGGATTATTTCAATCTTCCTGTATTGGTTGAGGCTTGTTTTATGTCCGATTATATGGTCAATTTTGGAGAAGGTACCATGAGGTATATGAAATGTTTTATAGATATCTGTTATATCTATTCGGTTCATAACTTCTGTTAGTGTCACTGTGTCTCTGTTTAATTTCTCTTTCCATAATCTGACCATTGATGAGAGTGGTACGTTGAAGTCTCCCACTATTATTGTGTTAGGCGCAGTGTGTGCTTTGAGCTTTAGCATTGTTTCTTTTACAAGTGTGGGTTGCCCTTGCATTTGGCGCATAGATGTTCAGAATCGAGAGTTTATCTTGGAGGATTTTCCTTTTGGTGAGTACGTAGTGACTTCAGTCCTACATAGAACTCCAAAATAATCATAGGAGGTAGAGGGAGGAAGCAACCAGGGAGGGAGAGAGGTGGGGTGGGAGTATTGGAAGGGATAGAAGTACAGAGGATCAGAAAATTGAATAGAAACATGTAGCAGAGAAGGATGGGGAACTGAGGTAGTTACTAGAAAGTTCCAGATTACAGAGAAGCTAGAGGCTCCCAGGAGCCAGTGACTATGATTTTAGCCAAAATATGTAACAAAGGGGAGATATAACCTGTAGAGAACATCTCCAGTAGATAGGCATAGCTCCCAGTTGAGGGAAGCGGTCACCCATGCATCTCAAAATTTTAAACCCGGAAATGTTCCTGTCCAAAGGAAAGACAGGGACAAAAAATGTAACAGAAAGTGAAGGATATGCCATCCAGAGACCACCTCACCTAGGCATCCATCCCATCTGCAGACAACAAACCCCCATACTATTGCTGATACTAAGAAGTGCTTGCTGACAGGAGGCTTATATGACATTTCCCTGAGAGGTTCTACCAGCACCTGACCAATAAAGATGCAGATATTTACAGCCAACTATCAGACTGAGCCTGGGGACTCTAATGGAAGAGCTATGGGAAGGATTGAAGGGGCTAAAGGAGATTGCAACCCCATAAGAGGAACAATATCAACTAATTGGACAAGAGCTACCAGTGACTAAACTACCAACCAAAGAGCATATATGGAGGTAGCCAGAACTCCAGATACATATGTAACAGATATGGCCTTATCTGAGACCAATGGGATGGGAGAGAGGCTTGATGCCTCAGTGTAGGCAAATCGTAGATGGGTGAGGCAGGAGTGGTTGAGTAGGTGGAGGAGAACCCTCATAGAGGCAAAAGGGAGGGATGACGGGTGATGGGATGGAGGGTTGATGAAGGGGTAGCCAGGAAGGGGGATATCATTTGAAGTGTACACAAATAAAATTATTAATAAAAAAGAAATACATGAAATTGAACAACAAAAGAAAGAAGTGCATCCTAGAATTTTGTGTAGTAAGGTAAATGTTACCTGGCCAGCCTGCCATTGCATTGTGTTACTAGTAGTATCAGGAAACTTTCTCCTATGTTGTTCCTCCTGATACTGGAATTTTTTCTTATGCTCAAGTTGATTATACATTCTGTTTTGTCCTGTGCCCTTGGAAACCAATCATGATAGAAGTCAGAAAAACTGCTTTGTATAATTACCCACAAGCATTCAAACAACAGCACTTCATGTAGCTCTGTATAAGCTATAAGCTTTTGTGATATTTCGTTTTGTAAGCTGCCTCTCAGATAGACCCCAATGTAAGAGAGCACCTGCACCAATATAAGAAACCATTTGAAATATGACTTCCATTTTGAGTGAGGGTTGAGTAAAGTTCAAGTTCCCAAGACCTCTCTGGGAATTGAGTTCCTACTTGACAGAAAGAGACATGTATGTGGGTAACTGACAACCCAGTTGGCAAGTTAACATATTAATATTAGACAAGGTAAGTCCCATTCCACAGCTGAATACTCTATGGGAGTAGGATAAGTGTACAACAAAGACATGTTTCTATGGAAATCTCCTATCTTTAAATCCTGAGTGATGGAATAACTTGGCACAGATGTTTGTAGATTTTAGGCTTAAAAAGCTCTGAAAGATCTTAACGCAATGTCACAACCAGCTCCCGAGTCTGGATTTGTGGCACTGATCAATCAGTCCTGGGACAAATGGTCAATAAAGTATCCATATCTGTCTAAGATTGGTTTTTGTGTGGTTTATGAGGTAACTTCTGGACCCTAATATAACCTACACACAATATCATGCTTCTAAAACAAATACAATGTGATAAGAATTTCAGTACTGATATATATCTTAAACCTCTCATTTTATAACCCAATGTTTTCCTTGTTTCCTTAGTTCCTTTAATACTACTCAGCTTTTCTTCCTTTTTATTTTAAAATACCCCAAATACCTTCTCACTTTATTCCGCATTCCTCTTTCTTCCCTTCTCTCAATCTTCTTTGCTATGGCCACCATGTTGCATTAGCAGCTGCTTCAAGTGGCTGCCTACAGGAGCATTTATTTTAAGAATCACACCAATAGACACTTAAATGATATAAGGATAATGGTTTGAATGTGTCCCTTCCAAAACTCTGGTGTTGAATTTTAATGGCCAATGTGATGGAATTGAGGGGTGATCAAGTCATAATGACTCCTCTGTCACAAATAGGTTTAAGGTTTGTATAGAAATTTTAATCCAGGCTGGGCGTGGTGGCATGTGCCTGTAATCCCAGTAGCTTGGGAGACTGGGGCAGGATTGTGCTTGAGAGTTCAAGGCCAGAATCCTGGGTGTCAGAAATTTTAATCCAGTAAAATGGCTGTTCTGGCAAGGGATCACATCCAAAGTCCTTTTAGGTCTTCGTGATCCAATTGGAATGCAGACATACCATATACCTTTAATCCCTCTGGCTGGAATACAGGCTTCCGTTAGTATACACCTTTTATGTCAAACAATGAAGGTAAAGTTAATTTGAGGAAGGAAGCAGCCGTGTTTGAAAGTGATGTCTAATTGAGGGGCAGAGAAGGTGATGAATCAGAGAAAGATTTAACAAAATGAGTCAAAGATAGGATATGCCCAACTTTCATAAGAACAGACAGGAAAGAGAAGCTATTTAAGAAGGAGAGAGAGAAGGGGTTGGGGATTTAGCTCAGTGGTAGAACACTTGCCTAGCAAGCACAAGGCCCTGGGTTCGGTCCCCAGCTCCGGAAAGAAAAGAGAGAAAGAGAGAGAGAGAGAGAGAGAGAGAGAGAGAGAGAGAGAGAGAGAGAGAGAGAGAGAGGCAAATGGGGTTACTGCAGTGTATGTAGTGCAATGGAGTTGAGCTCATTGTACTTTAGTGCAGGTTAAGTTGACGGCAGTTGAGAAGGAGCCAAAGATTGGAACAAATTGCTAGAGTTAGTCTGAGGCTAAATATACTAATTCAGTGAAAAGCCAAGAAAAGTCAGATTAAATCAGTCAGCTTGGAGAGGAGTTTGATCCAGAGCAGCTGAGTTGAACCAGCCAGCCAGATTTCAGAAAGAACTTGAAAGGGCTTCTTCAACAGAAAGCTTCTTAGATGAAAATCGCATCTGGTGGATAAAAGTTACTTTTACAAAAGTTCTTAAAAAAAGAATTTATACACAGTTCAGACAACTTGATCTTTCATTCTGTTGATTGAGAACACAACAATCATTCTTTTTGTCCTTCTGCCTTCTACTATGTGCAGTAAATAGACCCTCACCAGATGTTCCCACCTTGAACTTGGATGTTTCAGTCTTGAAAATTATGAGAGAATAATTTTTAAAAATTACCCCAGACTGAGACTTTCTGCTTTATTGGTGTAAATCAATGGTTTTAAACCTTCCTAATTCTGTAACATTTTAGTAGAATTCTGTGTGTGGTGGTGACTTCAACCATAAAATATTTTGTTGCTACTGAATAACTGTATTTTTGCTACTGTTGTGAATTATAATGTAAACTTGTGTATTTTCAATCGTCTTGGGGAAACCCATGTGGAAAGGTTGTTTGACACCAGCAAAGGTGTCATGACCCAGAGGTCTTAACACTGCACCAAATTGGATAAAATAAGCCCCAAGTATTTTCTCTTCATGACCATAAATACTGAGAGCATTCTTAGAAATTTGACCTTTTTTCCAGTGTTATAGGAAGGCCTCTAAAATTAAAACTCTGTAAGAAAATCTACATTTCAGTTTCATACATTAGGAGAAGTAATAGCAGAAGAAGTAATGAAAAGGAGCTATGAAAATATCTCTTATTCATTCTCTCATTCCACTCATTCACATACCAGGCATTTGTCAAGTACCTGCTGTGTCGAGGGCATATAGCTGTTATTCTATCACTGGATGAAACTCCAAACTATAGTGGCAGGCAGTTGAGAATTAAATATTTCAGTAATTTATCTATAATAGCTGTGTCTCAGGAAAATACAAACTACCTTGAAAATAGCACAAAGGACTTGAAAGATCACAGAACATTTCCTGGCACCTCAAGTGAGAATTTTAACAATGAATAAGAATTGATCAAGTGAACAGGAAAACAATAAAATTTCCATTGAAAGAGGCAAGCATGCAGGATGTCTGATGCCATAAATAGATTGGTATCAGAAGAAATCTGCAATTTGATCACCGAAAGCTGTCAAAGAATGAGGAGAAAGAACTTGGATAAAGCTAAAAACAGCAGGAAGAATGACTGGAAAAGTGATGTGATAAAGACTGATAAAAGACTGGGCTAAATTCAATAGATGAACATTGTTTGTACCATTGGAGACCAAGGGGTGAAGCTAAGAACATTTCCCAAGACTCTTATGGTGAATGAAAGGAAGTAAGACCTGCTGAGCTCTATTCAGTGCTACACAGGGCAGAGAATGCCATCTATCTAAACCATCTGCCCAGAGGGACATAAAAAAGACATTTGAATTGTAAGGAAACAGTACAGTTTAAAAAGCCCACATACACAGATGAATCTAATCACTTAGTTCTGAATGAGGCAATTATGGGAACAGAAAAGAAGACACTGAACAAAGAGCAAAGAGAGGATGACCAGGGGCTTCTCTGTAGACACAACAGCTCTGCAATGCAAAACACTTTCTAGAAAGAAAACAGGTGAGGATGTTTCTCCAATTTCCAAGAGTGTGACAGAAGGTGTAAAAGAAGGGGCTTGAGACCCCATATGAACAACAATGCCAACCAACCAGAGCTTCCAGGGACTAAGCCACTACCCAAAGACTATACATGGACTGACCCTGGACTCTGACCTCATAGGTAGCAATGAATAACCTAGTAAGGGCACCAGTGGAAGGGGAAGCCCTTGGTCCTGCCAAGGCTGGACCCCCAGTGAACAGGTTTCTTGGGGGGAGGGCAGTAATGGGGGTAGGTGGGGAGGGGCACACCCATATGGAAGGGGAGCGGGAGGGGCTGGGTGATGTTGGCCTGGAAACTGGGAAAGGGAATAACATTTGAAATCTAAATAAGAAATACCCAATTTCACTGGAAAAATTTTCCTGAACAAAACACCAATGGCTTATGCTCTAAGATCAAGAATCGACAAATGGGATCTCATAAAACTGCAAAGCTTCTGTAAGGCAAAGGACACTGTGGTTAGGACAAAACGGCAACCAACAGATTGGGAAAAGATCTTTACCAATCCTACAACAGATAGAGGCCTTATATCCAAAATATACAAAGAACTCAAGTTAGACCCCAGGGAGACAAATAACCCTATTAAAAAATGGGGTTCAGAGCTAAACAAACAATCCACAGCTGAGGAATGCCCAATGGCTGAGAAACACCTAAAGAAATGTTCAACATCTTTAGTCATAAGGGAAATGCAAATCAAAACAACCCTGAGATTTCACCTCACACCAGTGAGAATGGCTAAGATCAAAAACTCAGGTGACAGCAAATGCTGGCGAGGATGCGGAGAAAGAGGAACACTCCTCCATTGTTGGTGGGATTGCAGACTGGTACAACCATTCTGGAAATCAGTCTGGAGGTTCCTCAGAAAATTGGACATTGAACTGCCTGAGGATCCAGCTATACTTCTCTTGGGCATATACCCAAAAGATGCCTCAACATATAAAAAAGACACGTGCTCCACTATGTTCATCGCAGCCTTATTTATAATAGCCAGAAGCTGGAAAGAACCCAGATGCCCTTCAACAGAGGAATGGATACAGAAAATGTGGTACATCTACACAATGGAATTTTACTCAGCTATCAAAAACAATGACTTTATGAAATTCATGGGTAAATGGTTGGAACTGGAAAATATCATCCTGAGTGAGCTAACCCAATCACAGAAAGACATACATGGTATGCACTCATTGATAAGTGGCTATTAGCCCAAATGCTTGAATTACCCTAGATGCCTAGAACAAATGAAACTCAAGACGGATGATCAAAATGTGAATGCTTCACTCCTTCTTTAAAAGGGGAACAAGAATACCCTTGGCAGGGAAGAGAGGGGCAAAGATTAAAACAGAGACTGAAGGAACACCCATTCAGAGCCTGCCCCACATGTGGCCCATACATATACAGCCCCACCCAATTAGACAAGATGGATGAAGCAAAGAAGTGCAGGCCGACAGGAGCCGGATGTAGATCGCTCCTGAGAGACACAGCCAGAATACAGCAAATACAGAGGCGAATGCCAGCAGCAAACCACTGAACTGAGAATATGACCCCCGTTGAAGGAATCAGAGAAAGAACTGGAAGAGCTTGAAGGGGCTCGAGACCCCATATGTACAGCAATGCCAGGCAACCAGAGCTTCCAGGGACTAAGCCACTACCTAAAGACTATACATGGACTGATCCTGGACTCTGACCACATAGGTAGCAATGAATATCCTAGTAAGAGCACGAGTGGAAGGGGAAGCCCTGGGTCCTGCTAAGACTGAACCCCCAGTGAACTAGACTGGTGGGGGGAGGGCGGCAATGGGGGGAGGGTTGGGAGGGGAACACCCATAGGGAAGGGGAGGGGGGAGGCAGATGTTTGCCCGGAAACTGGGAAAGGGAATAACACTCGAAATGTATATAAGAAATACTCAAGTTAATAATAATAAAAAAGAAATACCCAATTTAATAAAGATGGGGAAAAAAAGGACAAAGAAAAGTAGATTTATGAGGTCATTCTACAGAAATTCCAACATGCACTAAATGAGACAATAATGTTGAAGGATATTTGATCAAATTGTGAGCACTTAGATTGTAAACTGGTATGGTTCAGCCTTTGACAGGAGAGCTGTTTACTGTAAACAAGAACTTGTGGTATGGTCCAGCCCTAGCAGGCACCTCTGAGAGGTGGAGTAAGTAACCAGCTATGAGGGAGTGAATATAAGAAAGGGTCTTTGAGTTGAAAGCACTTAAGACAGGATGGAGAAGGAGAAGGAGAAGGTGAAAGAGCTTTTTCCTTCTGGGCCATCACTGGAGTAGCAAGGCTAGCTGAGGGCTTTCTATTCCTCTCTGATCTAGCAGGCTTTCACCATAGTGTCTGAGCCTTCTTTTGGAAAATGAAACAGCTAGAATTTTTGTATTAAAAAAAAACAACATGATGTTTAACATTTTAGCCACTTACTATAGACAAGGACTAGAACTCAATTCATCTGTCAACCTTCTAATTGAGTGTATTATTGCTCCAGAATTGTTAAAGGGCTAACTGAGGTACAGTTAGATGGAGTAACTTGTTCAGGATCACAACGCTACTGAATAGATGAGTCAAAGCTCTAACTCATTAGGTTTCTAAAACTTGTTAATATTTATACACGTATTCTACACTATTTCCCCAAGGAAGGAAGAAGAGTTCTCCCAGGGAAGTATAGACCAGGTGATATGGACAGATGAGTTTGAAGACAGAAGTCACAGGACGGAGGGATAAACAAGCACATATGTAGGAAACTTGGCAGGGGCCATGGCAGGGGCCATTTCTCACAGAAAGGTCATACATTATTTATAGTTGGATGTTACTCTACACTCAAATGGATCCTTTTCATGCTAGCATGTTTAATATAAAGTTCACAAATTACTGACAGCCAATTAATCTGGGTCTTCCTTTTGGTTTTTTGCTTGTTTGTTTGCTTGTTTGTTTTAGATGAAAGCAGTGCAAAAAATGTGTCATATGTACTTATACGAAGGGGAAGTTAAGTTCTGTTTCCTCAGAGGATGCAGCAGGGAAGGCATGGAGCCCTTAGAGGGATGGAACTGCAGCCTTTTATTTGTGTCTCTCACCAACTGACTGGAGAACAGGATTAAAGTTGCTCATATATTATTCTTTACTTTTTGCCATGGTTGTAATATTTTATGATTTTTCTTACAAAATACGCTAACCGAAAGGAAGTTACATTTGAGTAATCCAACTACTAATTAGAATGTTGAAATAATAGGAATTGCTAGACGTAAGGATTAATAATTATACTCTCTTGTGCACAACCAATGTTTTCTTTCATTTTTATGAGTTGACATTCATAAGGTCCTGCCAAATTTCAGGTACGTAAGTCTATAGCAGCATTAAAACGTGATTGCTTTTATTGATCGAACAGAAAAAGTCCTGATACCCACTCAGCCAATTGCTTCTTGATAGGAAATAGAAAATAAACACAAATGACTTCTCTGTTCCTTTCTTTACTGATCTTTAGCAAGAGAAAAAAAAAGATGGTTCAGAGCAAGTGAGAATCTCATTTTATAGGAACTCTATAATTATTATTATAGTAATTACTCGGGAGTTTTCCCACTTTTACAAGTCCTTACCTATTAGCAGAGACTTGGCATACATTTGTTCATTTGCTCACATGCTAAGGATGAACCAGCAAGCATAGTTCATAGCAAGGAAACTGCACAGTCTAGGGTGGGGTCTACTTGCTGCTTCCATATTCTTAAGATGAGTGAATATTTCCATTGCAGATAATTTACTTTTATAACGTTTCAGAGTCTAGTTTTTAACCAAGAATGAGACAGGAGGTATCTTTTACGACCTCAGAAATACTTATCACTTATAAGAAAGTGGGATGGTTGGTGTTGTACACAACTCAGTGTGCCAAACTCAAACATTATAGACAACGTAGATGGCTTAAGGACCAGAACTTTGTATACATACAGTTGCTGAGACCAGAAGTAACTAGATGAAGCTACTGGCTGAGCTGGTATCTGGTAGAGGCTCTCTACAAGACATATAAACAGTTACCTTCACAGTGTGTCCTTTTTATTAATTTTTATTTACTTTTACACTCCAGAATTTATTCCACTCCTGGTCCACCCCTCAACCCCCGATGGTTCCATATTCCATACCTCCTCCCTGACATCCTACCTACATCCACAAGGTTGTCCCAATCCCACCCATCCCACTAGATCTCTAAACTTCTTGGGGCCTCCAGTCTTTTAAGGGTTAGGTGCATCTTCTCTGACTGAACCCAGACCTGGGAGTCCTCTGCTGTATATGTGTTGGAGACCTATCTCACTGGTGTATGCTTCCTGGTTGGTGATCCAGTGTCTGAAAGATCTCGGGGTTAATTGAGACAGCCGGTCCTCCTACAGAGTTGCCCTCCTCTTCAGTTTCCTTCAGATTTTCCCTAATTCAACCAGTGGGGTCAGCAGCTTCTGTTCTGTCCATTGGTTGGGTGCACATATCTGCATCTGACTCAGTTGCTTGTTGCGTCTTTTGGAGGGCAGTCATAATAGGCCCCTTTTTGTGAATGCACCATAGCCTCAGGTCTTAGGGCCTCCTCTTGAGCTGAAATACACTTTAGGCCTGTCACTAGACTTTCTTTTCCTCAGGCTCTTCTCCATTTCCATCCCTGCAGTTCTTTCAGACAAAAAGAAATATGGGTCAGAGATTTGACTCTGGGATAGCAACCCCATTCCTCCTTTGATGCTCTGTCTTTCTGTTGGAGGTGGGCTCTACAAGTTCTTTCTCCCCACTGTAGGGCATTTCATCTACCACCCCCCTTTTGAGTCCTGAGAGTCTCTCACTTCCAAGGTCTCTGGTACATTCTAGAGTATCCTCCTCCCTAGATTGCCTGTTTTCATTCTTTCTGCTGGCCCTCAGGGTTTCAGTCCTTTTCCTCCACCCAATAACAGATTATGTACAGTACTATTTTCCCCCACCTCCATCCCCTTTCCCTTCCCTGTCCCTCCCTTCCCCCACCCCTTGTGGTTGCTTTCTTCTCCCTCCCAAGTGGGACCAGTGGGTGTCCTCACTTGGGCCCCTCAGCTTGTTGATTTTTTGAGTTGTGTGGACTGTATCTTGGGTATTCTGCACTTTTTTTTGGCTAATATCCATTTATTGCTGAGATCATACTGTGCACGTCCTTTTGGGTCTGAGTACCTCATTCAGGATGATATTTTCTAGTTCCATCCATTTGCCTGCAAAACTCAGGATATCCTCATTCTTAATAGCTGAGTAGTATTTCATTGTGTAAATGAACCACATTTTCTGTATCCACTCTTCTGTCTTGGGACATCTGGATTGTTTCCAGCTTCTGGCTATCACAAATAAGGCCACTATGAACATAGTGGAACATATGCCCCTGTGGTTTGGTGGGGCATCTTTTGGGTATATTCACAAGAGGGGTATTGCTAGGTCTTCAGGTAGATCTATTTCCAGTTTTTTTGAGGAACCTCCAAGTTGATTTCCAGAGTGGTTGTACCAGTCTGCAACCCCACCAGTAATGGGATTTTTCCACATCCTCACCAACAGGTGATAACACCTGTGTTTTTGATCTTAGCCACTCTGACTTGGTGTTGGGTGGAATCTCAGGGTGGTTTTATTTGCATTTCTCTGATCACTAAGGGCTTTGAACATTTCTTTAGGTGCTTCTCAGCCATTTGAGATCCCTCTGTTGTGAATTCTCTGTTTAGTTCTATACCCCACTTTTTGATTGGGTTGTTTGGTATTTTAGTGGTTAGCTTCTTGAGTTCTTTATATATTTTGGTTATTAGCCCTCTATCAGATGTGGACTTAGAAAATATTTTTTTTCCAATCTATAGGTTGCCGATTTGTCTTATTGACTATGTCCCTTGCCTTACAGAAGCTTTTCAGTTTCATGAGGTCCCATTTATCAATTCCTGATCTTATAGCTTGAGCCATTGGAGTTCTGTTTAGGAAATTTCCTCCTGTGCCATTAAGTTCAAGGATCTTTCCCACTTTCTCTTCTATTAGATTGAGTGCATCTGGTTTTGTGTTTTATGTTGAAGTCCTTGATCCACTTGGACTTGAGCTTTGTGGATGGTGAAAAGTATGGGTCTATTTTCATTTTTCTACATACAGACAACCAGTTTGACCAGAATCATTTATTGAAGATGCTTTCCTTTTTCCATTGTATATTTCTGGCTTCTTTGTCAAATATCAAGTGTGTGTAAGTGTGTGGTTTTATTTATGGGTCTTCAATTCTACTTCACTGATCACCCTGTCTGTCTCTGTGCCAATACCATGCAGTTTTTATCACTATTCCTCTGTAGTTGAGCTTGAGGTCAGGGATGGTGATTCCCCTAACCATTCTCTTATTGTTAAGAATTGTTTTTACTATTCTGGGTTTTTTGCCTTTCCAGATGAATTTGAGAATTGCTCTTTTCATGACTTTGAAGAATTATGTTAGGATTTTGATGAGTGTTGCACTGAATCTATAGATTGATTTTGGTAGAATGACCATTTTTACTGTTGATTCTGCTAATCCATGAGCATGGGAGATTGCTCCGTTTTCTGAGATCTTCTTTGATTTCTTTCTTGAGACACTTGAAGTTCTTATCGTAAAGAGCTCTCACTTGTTTGGTTAGAGTTACCCCAAGATATTTTATATTATCTGTGGCTATTGTGAAGGAAGTTGTTTCTCTATTTTCTTTCTCAGCCTGTTTATCATTTGCCTAAGGAAGGCTATGTATTTATTTGAGTTTATTTTATATCCTGCCACTTTGCTGAAGTTGTTTATCAGTTGAAGAATTTCTCTAGTAGACTTTTTGGGGTCCCTTACGTATACTATCATGTCATCGGCAAATAGTGATACCTTTATTTCTTCTTTGCTAATTTGTATCTCCTTGATCACTTTTTGTTGTCTTATTGTTAGTTTGGATACTGCCTTTGGACCCTTTAGTTAGTTTGGCTAGGGTTTATCCATCTTGTAGATTTCTTTATCTTCCTTTTCTTTTTTCTTTACTGAAAGATAAAAATTATGTAAGTCAATGAATAATATGACGATTCCACATGCTTATACATTGTACATTGGCTATCATATTAGTCAATGTACATATCTCCACACAGTTACCCTTTGTGTGTGTATGTCTGTGTATACATGTGCAAGTGCATGCTGTAATATGTAAGGTGAATACTTATGACCCTAGCAAAAGTTGAAGTAAATGCAACAATAGCTTCCTGTCACCACATACACACACACATCCTTCTGCACCATACCATACTTCTTTCTCTAGATTTCACACATCCTTTTCAGAGTCTATTCAATTGAGTCTTCCTGACCCTCTCTATCCATCCACCCTCCCAAAACCCGTAATATGTAGTCTGGGTTGTACATATAGTGATTCAGGTTGTTTTAACAACCCTACCTGCATATAAACCAGAACATTTCTTATCAATCATCCAACCCCCTGACCACTTCCATGTCATAGCCAACCTTTCTGTTCAACCATCTGATCTACCTCTTCACTCGAGGCTTGAACCAGGAAGGACATCCTGTACATCAATCCAGGCCCACCTAATACCAGACTTTATCCTACTCAGGACATTTCCAAACTCTAGGTCCAAATCAACCACACATTATTTCTCCTACTGTTACCTGCTTTGTTCATATCAGACTTAAACAAACATACCCAGATCTTATTGCAAAAATACCAACAAAAGACCAATTCAGTATATTCTCTTCAAAACCTACCAGTCATATAGAAAGCTTTGCCATTGGTAATTAACTAGATGAACCAATCCAATGACACAAAATGTAAAAATTATAGATAAACTTCATCAAAGAATATAAGACATATAAAGGATACACAGACTCATCTCACTGAAATCAAAGAGAAAGAGTGTAAAGTTGAATAAATTCCTGAGTAATTGTTATGAAAACACAAACATAAGATTAACAGAAATGTCAAGACAATTTAAGACTTGAAAGTGGAATTGAATAAGGAGATATAAATAGTGAAGAGGACTCAAGCTGAAATGAAGACAGAATTGAAAAACCCTATAAGTAAGCTAGAAACTGAAAAGAAATCATTACAAGTCAAGTCAATCAAGCAGAAGATGGAATAATAGGTTTGAAAGAAAATGTAGATAATATGGACCAAATGTGGGCAAGGGGAAAAAATCCCATAGGATAGGAATACATAGGAAATTTGGGACATCATGAAAAGAAAACCTAAGCCTTTGAATTATAGGCAAAAATGAAGAAACACAACCTTAATTAAATGGTATAGACCAGCTCTTTGACAAGATTATAGAAGAAAATTTCCTCTAAATAAGGAAAGACATGTATATATATATTCAGCATTAAAAACACTAAATAAATGAGACCAAACAAGAAAATTCCCCACAGAATATCATAATTAAAATATTAAATATACAGAACAAATAAAATATATTTAAAGCTCCAAGAGAAAGGATAATAGTTATGTGAAAAGGGAAATCCATCAGAATAACCACTGATTTGTCATTGGAAATTACTGAAGCCAGAAGAGCTCAGAGTAGTTCATTCTGTGTCCTAAAAGACTATGACAACCATGATGGACTAAGACATCCAGAAAAATAATCTGCAGCAGTTGAAGGAAAAAAAGGGTTGATTATTAAACCAGGCTCAAAAATTCTTCTCCAAAAACAAACAAACAACAAACAAAGCTAAGTAACATAAAAGAAGCATTATTTTATGGTAAAAAAAGAATTGATCATAGCAGAGAAACTGAAAGGAAATCTGAATCCATAATCATTAAAACACAAAATATCACTAATAATAGCACCAAAATCAGTAACATGAGAACATCAACACACATTCCAAAAGTACTTTTAACTATGAATAGCCTCAATTCTCCAACCAAAGTCATAGGCTGATTGGATGGATCAAGAAACAAAACCCAACTATCTGTTGTTTGCAAAAACATTATCTCAGCTTTAAAGAGAGGAGCTACATTACAGCAAAAAGATGATCAAAGGGACTCCAATCAAATGGGTGCAAGGAAACAAACCATGGTCTCTATCCTAATATCCAACAAAACAGACTTAACACTAAAATTTATAAGAAGATACAAAGAATGATACTTCACTCTAATCAAGGAAAGTGTTAACCAAGAAGACGTTATTATCCTAAACATATAACCATCTTATAGAAAATGTACTACTGAGACCCTGTGAGAGAGAGACCCAACCGCCTGGTCAGGTGGGCACTCCTGAGGCTGCAGAGCGGAAGAGACCACCAACACTGCTCACCCCTGCCCACATCCCTGGCCCAAGAGGAAACTGTATAAGGCCTCTGGGCTCCCGTGGGGGAGGGCCCAGGAGTGGCAGGACCCCTGCCTGAGACACCACCAGAACCTGAAGGAAACAGACCGGATAAACAGTTCTCTGCACCCAAATCCCGTGGGAGGGAGAGCTGAACCTTCAGAGAGGCAGACAAGCCTGGGAAACCAGAAGAGACTGCTCTCTGCACACACATCTCGGACACCAGAGGAAAAAGCCAAAGACCATCTGGAACCCTGGTGCACTGAAGCTCCCAGAAGGGGCGGCACAGGTCTTCCTGGTTGCTGCCGCTGCAGAGAGCCCCTGGGCAGCACCCCACGAGAGAACCTGAGCCTCGGGACCACAGGTAAGACCAAATTTTCTGCTGCAAGAAAGCTGCCTGGTGAACTCAAGACACAGGCCCACAGGAACAGCTGAAGACCTGTAGAGAGGAAAAACTACACGCCGGAAAGCAGAACACTCTGTCTCCATAACTGACTGAAAGAGAGGAAAACAGGTCTACAGCACTCCTGACACACAGGATTATAGGACAGTCTAGCCACTGTCAGAAATAGCAGAACAAAGTAACACTAGAGATAATCTGATGGCGAGAGGAAAGCGCAGGAACCCAAGCAACAGAAACCAAGACTACATGGCACCATCGGAGCCCAATTCTCCCATCAAAACAAACATGGAATATCCAAACACACCAGAAAAGCAAGATCTAGTTTCAAAATCATATTTGATCATGATGCTGGAGGACTTCAAGAAAGACGTGAAGAACTCCCTTAGAGAACAAGTAGAAGCCTACAAGAGGAATCGCAAAAATGCCTGAAAGAATCGCAAAAATCCCTGAAAGAATTCCAGGAAAACATAAATAAACAAGTAGAAGCCCATAGAGAGGAGACACAAAAATCCCTGAAAGAATTCCAGGAAAACATAAATAAACAAGTAGAAGCCCATAGAGAGGAGACACAAAAATCCCTGAAAGAATTCCAGGAAAACACAATTAAACAGTTGAAGGAATTAAAAATGGAAATAGAAGCAATCAAGAAAGAACACATGGAAACAACCCTGGATATAGAAAACCAAAAGAAGAGACAAGGAGCTGTAGATACAAGCTTCACCAACAGAATACAAGAGATGGAAGAGAGAATCTCAGGAGCAGAAGATTCCATAGAAATCACTGACTCAACTGTCAAAGATAATGTAAAGCGGAAAAAGCTAGTGGTCCAAAACATACAGGAAATCCAGGACTCAATGAGAAGATCAAACCTAAGGATAATAGGTATAGAAGAGAGTGAAGACTCCCAGCTCAAAGGACCATAAAATATCTTCAACAAAATCATAGAAGAAAACTTCCCTAACCTAAAAAAAGAGATACCCATAGACATACAAGAAGCCTACAGAACTCCAAATAGATTGGACCAGAAAAAAAACACCTCCCGTCACATAATAGTCAAAACACCAAATGCACAAAATAAAGAAAGAATATTAAAAGCAGTAAGGGAAAAAGGTCAAGTAACATATAAAGGCAGACCTATCAGAATCACACCAGACTTCTCGCCAGAAACTATGAAGGCCAGAAGATCCTGGACTGATGTCATACAGACCCTAAGAGAACACAAATGCCAGCCCAGGTTACTGTATCCAGCAAAACTCTCAATTAACATTGATGGAGAAACCAAGATATTCCATGACAAAACCAAATTTACACAATATCTTTCTACAAATCCAGCACTACAAAGGATAATAAATGGTAAAGCCCAACATAAGGAGGCAAGCAAGAAACTAGAAGAAGCAAGAAACTAATCATCTTGGCAACAAAACAAAGAGAATGAAAGCACACAAACATAACCTCACATCCAAATATGAATATAACGGGAAGCAATAATCACTATTCCTTAATATCTCTCAATATCAATGGCCTCGACTCCCCAATAAAAAGACATAGATTAACAAACTGGATACGCAACGAGGACCCTGCATTCTGCTGCCTACAGGAAACACACCTCAGAGACAAAGACAGACACTACCTCAGAGTGAAAGGCTGGAAAACAACTTTCCAAGCAAATGGTCAGAAGAAGCAAGCTGGAGTAGCCATTCTAATATCAAATAAAATCAATTTCCAACTAAAAGTCATCAAAAAAGATAAGGAAGGACACTTCATATTCATCAAAGGAAAAATCCACCAAGATGAACTCTCAATCCTAAATATCTATGCCCCAAATACAAGGGCACCTACATACGTAAAAGAAACCTTACTAAAGCTCAAAACACACATTGCACCTCACACAATAATAGTGGGAGATTTCAACACCCCACTCTCATCAATGGACAGATCATGGAAACAGAAATTAAACAGTGATGTCGACAGACTAAGAGAAGTCATGAGCCAAATGGACTTAACGGATATTTATAGAACATTCTATCCTAAAGCAAAAGGATATACCTTCTTCTCAGCTCCTCATGGTACTTTCTCCAAAATTGACCATATAATTGGTCAAAAAACAGGCCTCAACAGGTACAGAAAGATAGAAATAATCCCATGCGTGCTATCGGACCACCACGGCCTAAAACTGGTCTTCAATAACAATAAGGGAAGAATGCCTACATATACGTGGAAATTCAACAATGCTCTACTCAATGATAACCTGGTCAAGGAAGAAATAAAGAAAGAAATTAAAAACTTTTTAGAATTTAATGAAAATGAAGATACAACATACCCAAACTTATGGGACACAATGAAAGCTGTGCTAAGAGGAAAACTCATAGCGCTGAGTGCCTGCAGAAAGAAACAGGAAAGAGCATATGTCAGCAGCTTGACAGCACACCTAAAAGCTCTAGAACAAAAAGAAGCAAATACACCCAGGAGGAGTAGAAGGCAGGAAATAATCAAACTCAGAGCTGAAATCAACCAAGTAGAAACAAAAAGGACCATAGAAAGAATCAACAGAACCAAAAGTTGGTTCTTTGAGAAAATCAACAAGATAGATAAACCCTTAGCCAGACTAACGAGAGGACACAGAGAGTGCGTCCAAATTAACAAAATCAGAAATGAAAAGGGAGACATAACTACAGATTCAGAGGAAATTCAAAAAATCATCAGATCTTACTATAAAAACCTATATTCAACAAAACTTGAAAATCTTCAGGAAATGGACAATTTCCTAGACAGATACCAGGTATCGAAGTTAAATCAGGAACAGATAAACCAGATAAACAACCCCATAACTCCTAAGGAAATAGAAGCAGTCATTAAAGGTCTCCCAACCAAAAAGATCCCAGGTCCAGACGGGTTTAGTGCAGAATTCTATCAAACCTTCATAGAAGACCTCATACCAATATTATCCAAACGATTCCACAAAATTGAAACAGATGGAGCACTACCGAATACCTTCTACGAAGCCACAATTACTCTTATACTTAAACCACACAAAGACACAACAAAGAAAGAGAACTTCAGACCAATTTCCCTTATGAATATCGACGCAAAAATACTCAATAAAATTCTGGCAAACCGAATTCAAGAGCAAATCAAAACAATCATCCACCATGATCAAGTAGGCTTCATCCCAGGCATGCAGGGATGGTTTAATATATGGAAAACCATCAACGTGATCCACCATATAAACAAACTGAAAGAACAGAACCACATGATCATTTCATTAGATGCTGAGAAAGCATTTGACAAAATTCAACACCCCTTCATGATAAAAGTCCTGGAAAGAATAGGAATTCAAGGCCCATACCTAAACATAGTAAAAGCCATATACAGCAAACCAGTTGCTAACATTAAACTAAATGGAGAGAAACTTGAAGCAATCCCACTAAAATCAGGGACTAGACAAGGCTGCCCACTCTCTCCCTACTTATTCAATATAGTTCTTGAAGTTCTAGCCAGAGCAATCAGACAACAAAAGGAGATCAAGGGGATACAGATCGGAAAAGAAGAAGTCAAAATATCACTATTTGCAGATGACATGATAGTATATTTAAGTGATCCCAAAAGTTCCACCAGTGAACTACTAAAGCTGATAAACAACTTCAGCAAAGTGGCTGGGTATAAAATTAACTCAAATAAATCAGTTGCCTTCCTCTATACAAAAGAGAAACAAGCCGCGAAAGAAATTAGGGAAACGACACCCTTCATAATAGACCCAAATAATATAAAGTACCTCGGTGTGACTTTAACCAAGCAAGTAAAAGATCTGTACAATAAGAACTTCAAGACACTGAGGAAAGAAATTGAAGAAGACCTCAGAAGATGGAAAGATCTCCCATGCTCATGGATTGGCAGGATTAATATAGTAAAAATGGCCATTTTACCAAAAGGAATCTACAGATTCAATGCAATCCCCATCAAAATACCAATCCAATTCTTCAAAGAGTTAGACAGAACAATTTGCAAATTCATCTGGAATAACAAAAAACCCAGGATAGCTAAAGCTATCCTCAACAATAAAAGGACTTCAGGGGGAATCACTATCCCTGAACTCAAGCAGTATTACAGAGCAATAGTGATAAAAACTGCATGGTATTGGTACAGAGACAGACAGATAGACCAATGGAATAGAATTGAAGACCCAGAAATGAACCCACACACCTATGGGCACTTGATTTTTGACAAAGGAGCCAAAACCATCCAATGGAAAAAAGATAGCATTTTCAGCAAATGGTGCTGGTTCAACTGGAGGGCAACATGTAGAAGAATGCAGATCGATCCATCCTTATCACCCTGTACAAAGCTTAAGTCCAAGTGGATCAAGGACCTCCACATCAAACCAGACACACTCAAACTAATAGAAGAAAAACTAGGGAAGCATCTGGAACACATGGGCACTGGAAAAAATTTCCTGAACAAAACACCAATGGCTTATGCGCTAAGATCAAGAATCGACAAATGGGATCTCATAAAACTGCAAAGCTTCTGTAAGGCAAAGGACACGGTGGTTAGGACAAAACGGCAACCAACAGATTGGGAAAAGATTTTTACCAATCCTACAACAGATAGAGGCCTTATATCCAAAATATACAAAGAACTCAAGAAGTTAGACCGCAGGGAAACAAATAACCCTATTAAAAAATGGGTTTCAGAGCTAAACAAAGAATTCACAGCTGAGGAATGCCGAATGGCTGAGAAACACCTAAAAAAATGTTCAACATCTTTAGTCATAAGGGAAATGCAAATCAAAACAACCCTGAGATTTCACCTCACACCAGTGAGAATGGCTAAGATCAAAGACTCAGGTGACAGCAGATGCTGGCCAGGATGTGGAGAAAGAGGAACACTCCTCCATTGTTGGTGGGATTGCAGACTGGTAAAACCATTCTGGAAATCAGTCTGGAGGTTCCTCAGAAAATTGGACATTGAACTGCCTGAGGATCCAGCTATACCTCTCTTGGGCATATACCCAAAAGATGCCTCAACATATAAAAGAGACACCTGCTCCACTATGTTCATCGCAGCCTTATTTATAATAGCCAGAAACTGGAAAGAACCCAGATGCCCTTCAACAGAGGAATGGATACAGAAAATGTGGTACATCTACACAATGGAATATTACTCAGCTATCAAAAACAACGAGTTTATGAAATTCGTAGGCAAATGTTTGGAACTGGAAAATATCATCCTGAGTGAGCTAACCCAATCACAGAAAGACATACATGGTATGCACTCATTGATAAGTGGCTTTTAGCCCAAATGCTTGAATTACCCTAGATCCCTAGAACAAACGAAACTCAAGACGGATGATCAAAATGTGAATGCTTCACTCCTTCTTTAAATGAGGAAAAAGAATACCCTTGGCAGGGAAGGGAGAGGCAAAGATTAAAACAGAGACTGAAGGAACACCCATTCAGAGCCTGCCCCACATGTGGTCCATACATATACAGCCACCCAATTAGACAAGATGGATGAAGCAAGGAAGTGCAGACCGACAGGAGCCGGATGTAGATCGCTCCTGAGAGACACAGCCAGAATACAGCAAATACAGAGGCGGATGCCAGCAGCAAACCACTGAACTGAGAATAAGTCCCCCGTTGAAGGAATCAGAGAAAGAACTGGAAGAGCTTGAAGGGGATCAAGACCCCAAAAGTACAACAATGTCAAGCAACCAGAGCTTCCAGGGACTAAGCCACTACCTAAATACTATACATGGACTGACCCTGGACTCTGACCCCATAGGTAGCAATGAATATCCTAGTAAGAGCACCAGTGGAAGGGGAAGCCCTGGGTCCTGCTAAGTCTGTACCCCCAGTGAACTAGACTATGGGGGGAGGGCGGCAGTGGGGGGAGGGTTGGGAGGGGAACACCCATAAGGAAGGGGAGGGGGGAGAGGCATGTTTGCCCGGAAACCGGGAAAGGGAATAACACTTGAAATGTATATAAGAAATACTCAAGTTAATTAAAAAAAAAAAAAGAAAATGTACTACTGAATTTAAGGCCACATAATAATATCAATTGATTAATAGCAGGTGATTCTAATACCCCACTTTCTACAATAGATGGATCATCTTCACAAATATACATACAGAAAAACAACAGACTTAATTGACATCATACATCAAATAAATTTAACAGATGTCTACCGAGTATCACACTAAACACCAAGGAATTCAACATTTTTCTCAGCAGTGTATAAAAGCTTTCCTAAAACAGACCACAGCCTGTGACACAAGACATATCTTTAAAAGTTCAGGAAGTTTAAAATAACTCCTTATATCCTACCTGACAAACTTAAGAGTAACAGCAGACAAATCTCTAGGAAACATGTAAATCCATGGAGATTAAACAACTCATTACTAGATTAAGAATGAATTAAGAAAGAAAAATATCCTAGAACAAAGAAAAATAAAAACACAACAACAACAACAACAATAATAGTAATAATAATAATAATAATAATAATAAAACCCTCTTGAACACATTTAAAGCAATCTCACAAGTAAGTTTTGTAGCTCTAAATACCTGTGTTAAAAAAAAAACTAGAGCACAAATAAATAACTTAATATACATCCTCAAAAAGACGGGAAAACATGACCAAACCTAGTCCATGGCAAGAAATAATAAAAATCAGTGCACCAATCGTGAAATAGAAATGAAAAGCTAAAACTTTTCAAAACCTACTTTCAATAAGGGATCCTAAATGCTGTAATCTCCCTTCTAGCTCACCACACACCAGGGGAAATGGGAAGGCTAATAGGACAAAGGAGGATATGAACCTATTTAAAAAATAAAAACAGACAGAGCATTCCTAAACTCTTCTGTGAAGCCAGCATCACTCTAATACCCAAGCCTGAAAAAGACATAACAAAAAAGAAAACCAGAATATAGATGTATATAGACTAAATATGATGTATATATACTAAAAAGTGATCAATAAAATATTTTCAAGCAGAATACAGACATCACAAAGATTATACACCATGTTTAGACCAAGTTGGTCTCATCCCTGAAATGTAGGGATGGTTCAATATATGTGTGCAAAAATATACTAAGCCACAGTTATAGACAAGGAAATGACCATGAGATCTCAACCACACATACAGAAGTAGACAACTAAAGACTTCAGAGAGTAGGAGAAATAGTCTTGCACAGACAAGAACAGTATCAAATGGTCAGCCCTGAAAAAGCATACATACAAGTAGCATTATTCAGACTGAATTTGTTTCACACACACACACACACACACACACACACACACACACACACACACTGATCAATATGTATATATAAAATAACAATGAAAAAGGAAGCCAAGATGGGTATGTGGGAAAGTTTGGGAGAGAGAAAAGGAAGGAAAAAAAGATGTAATTACATTATCTCAAAATTAAAAGAAAAATTATTTTTAAAAAGAACACAGTAGCACTAATTACAGTTAGTCATACTAGATATTTGATCTTTAGTATATGTTCTTCATATAGCCAAAATCTGTACCATTTTACCCTACATCTCCCCGTTTTCTCACTATAATAACAGTTGGAAGACTTAAAGCCACAAAATTCCTACCAAGTTCTCAATGACTTAAATTGTTTTAAAATATTTAAAATAAAGAGGTAACGAATATGTCACACAAGACCAGATTCTACTTGTCCTATCAATGTATAGCAGTATGCACCATTCTTTTAAACAAGAGTTAAAAGCAAACATGACCATGTTAATCCTAAGTTAATAAATATGAATGTATATTGCTATAGTCTTAGTATCTCAAGACATAATAACTTGCTATGAATAGTTTTATGGAAGCATATACTAATGAAAGCCTGCAAAAGAGGAAAATTGCAGAACAACTAAGACATTGATTTTTCTTTGTTTCTTTCTCTTCTGCTTTTCTATTAGAGATGAAAATAAAAGAAGGAAGACCATATAAAGAAATCAGGTTAATTCAAGCCATATATTCTGCTCCAGTGGAAATCAACATCAAATGAATACAGGGCCAGTCTTTGAAAGCATTTACCTCAGGACAGTGGTATCTCTCGAATAGATAAGGAATCTTTAGGTTTCAGAGAAATGGATGAACTTATCAGTCAAACCATCAAAATTAAACTTAAGTGAATCACCTTAACAGAACCATAAAAAGGAAGAGATTGAAATACATTGGTTCCTTTTCCTAAAAGACCTTTATTTTAATGAAATAAGTAGACACTTTTGTGACCTTGTCTAACTTTATGTATTGCCCCCTCCTCAAATTTCATAGATTCACATTAATGTGAGCTTGTGTTAAAAAGGACTGATAGGAATGTAATCAAAGTTTTCTCTTCAAAATGGAGATCCAGGGCCAACAAGATGGCTCATTGCCAAGCCTAGTGAGCTGAGTTTGAGTCCCAGAATCCACATGGTGGAAGGAGAGAATCAGTCTGCAAGTTATCCTCTGACCTCCTCACACATGCAGTAAAGAAATTAATTTTTAATTTGTATGCGTTATGCCTCTCCCTGTCCATCCTCTGAGAGTTTCTTACCCCATTCCTCCTTTGTAATCTCCAAGAGGATGTCCCTACTCCACAAACCTCACCCCATTCCCTGGGGCCTCAAGTCTCTCTCTCTAGGCACAACTTCTCCTTCTGAGGCCAGACCAGGCAGTTCTGCTGTATATGTGTTGGGGGCCTCATATCAGCTGGTGTATGCTGCCTGGTTTGTGGCTCAGTGTCAGAGATCTCAAGGGTCTGGTTTAGTTGAGACTGCTGGTCTTCCTATGGGGCTGCCCTCTTCCACAACTTCTTCTAGCCTTTCCCTAATTGAACAACAGGGGTTCCTGGATTTGGTCCATTGGTTGGTGTAAGTATCTCCATCTGTCTTAGGAAAGCTGCTTTCCAGGCCTCTCAGAGGACATCCATGCTAGGCTCCTGTCTGTAAGCACACCATAGCACTATAATAGTGTCAGGCCTTAGAGCCTCTTCTTGAGATGGATCCCAATTTGGACCAGTAACTGGACCTCCTTTCCCTCAGTCTTTTTTTTTTCATTTTTGTCCCTGCAGTTCTTTTAGACAGGAACAAATCTGGGTCAGAGTTTTTTGACTATGGTATGGCAACCCCATCCACATCCCAAGAAATTAATTTTTAAAACCTCAACATAAAACCATATATACCCAATCTAATAGAAGAGAAAGTGGGAAAGAGCCTTGAACTCATTGGCACAGGGGGAAACTTCCTAAACACAGTTCCAATGACTCAAACGCTAAGATCAAGAATTGATAAATGGGACCTCATGAAACTGGAAAGCTTCTGTAAGACAAATGACATAGTCAATAAAACAAATCGGCAACCTGCAGATTGGGAAAAATTTGTCTCTCTAACTCCAGATCTGATAGAGGGCTAATAATCAAAATATATAAAGAACTCAAGAAGCTAACCACTAAAACACCAAACAACCCAATCAAAAAATGTGGTATGGAACTAAACAGAGAATTCACAACAGGGGGATCTCGAATGGCTGAGAAGCACCTAAAGAAATGTGTAAAGTCCTTAGTGATCAGAGAAATGCAAATCAAACCACCATTACAACAAGTCAAAGTGACTAAGATCAAAACCTCAGGTGACAACACATGTTGGTGAGGATGTGGAAAAATTTCATTACTGGTGGGATTGCAAACTGGTACAACCACTCTGGAAATCAATTTAGAGGTTCCTCAAAAAAACTGGAAATAGATCTACCTGAAGACCCAGAAATACTCCTCTTGTGAATATACCCAAAAGATGCTCCACCATGCCACAGGGGCACGTGTTCCACTATGTTCATAGAGGCCTTATTTGTGATAGCCAGAAGCTGGAAACAACCCAGATGTCCCAGGACAGAAGAATGAATACAAAAATGTTGTTTATTTACACAGTGTTATACTATTCAGCTATAAAAAATGAGGACATCTTGAATTTAGCAGGCAAATGGATGGAACTAGAAAATATCATCCTGAATGAGGTACTCAGACTCAAAAGGATATGCACAGTATGTACTCAGTAATAAGTGGATATTAGTCAAAAAGAAAAAAGAAAAAGTACAGAATATACAAGATACAGTCCATAGAATCCAAAAAGGTCAACAAGCTGAAGGACCCAAGTGAGGACACCTTGGTCCTACATGGAAGGGAGAAGAAAGCAACTACAAGGGGGGAGGGAGGGAGTGACAGGGAAGGGAAAGGAGATGGGGGAGGGGGATAATCTAGTATTGGGTGGGGGAAAAGAACTGAAGCCCTGAGGGTCAGCAGAATGAATGAAAACAGGCAACCTCGGGAGGCAGTAAGTTAGGAGGACCCTCCAGAATATACCAGAGACCTGGGAGGTGAGAGACTCTCAGGACTCAATGTGAGGAACCCTAGATGAAATAAATGCCTTACAATGGAGAAAGGGAACTTGAAGAGCCCACCTCCAACAGAAAAACAGGGCATCAAGTGAGCTATAGGGTTGCTATCCCACAGTCAAAACTCTGACCCATAATAGTTTTTGTCGGAAAGAGCTTCAGCGATAGAAATGGAGAAGAACTTGAGAAAAAGGAGGTCCAGTGACAGGCCCAAAGTGGGATCCAGCTCAAGGGGAGGACCCAAGGCCTGATCATATTACTGAAGCTATGAAGAGCTCACAAAAAAGGATCTATCATGACTGCCCTCTGAAAGACCCAACAAGCAGCTGAAACAGTCAGATGCAGATATTTGCACCCAACCAATGTTCAGAAGCTGCTGACCCCTGTGGTTGAAATAGGGAAAACCTGGAATAAACTGAGGTGGAGGGTGACCCTGTAGGAGGACTAGCAATCCCATTTAACCTGGAACTCCAAGATCTCTCAGATGCTGGATCACCAACCAGGTAGCATACACTAGCAGATATGAGGTCCCCAACACAAATACAGCAGAGGACTGCTGTATCTGGGTTCTATCAGAGAAAATGCTCCTAACCCTCACAAGACTGCAGGCCCCAGGATGTTTAGAGGTCTGGTGGGGTAGGTGGGGTGGGAACATTCTAATGGAGACATGGGGTTAGGGCATGGATAGGAGGTATGGGATTTGGAACAGTCAGAGAGCAGGCCTGGAGGAGAATAAAATCTGGAGTGTAGATAATAATAATAATAATAATAATAACAACAACAACAACAACAATGATAATATTAATTAAATGGAAATTTCTTAAAAAGCTTGTTTCTAGAGAATCATTTTAGGCTCTTTGAGACTTATGTCTAGTGTCTTTTATTTTATATAAGTAAAGGGAATACATTATTAAAGTCTATGAAATATCTTTACTTTCTGAAAAAGACTAAAATCACCTCTTAAAGATTACCTTTCCATAGAAGAAAGTTTTATAGTGTTTTTCAGCTGAGTGGAGAAAGATGTGTTATCTGATCCATTTCCATTGCTTCTCTGTTCTTTCTTTCCAAGTCATAAGCCATGCCCCTGGCTAATCACTCCATTAATGTGCACTACCTGGGAACAGCAGTCCCCACTGTGAGCCATTACAAGTAGTGAGAAAAGGTCACTGTGACTTCAAGTGCTGGATCTGTGACTCGGGCTGATTCTTTCTCAAATCAGTCTGTCATGTGAAACTTAGTGTCTGGCATCACAGGGTGAGAGAGCTCACAGACATCCAGAGCTTTGAAAATTATTCCACCTTATCACATGTCTCCTCTCTTCACATTTGGTTAGTGTATATTGACCACTTTTAAAAATGTAGTGCAGGATTGTAAATGTATTTTCTTACCTATTTGAGGTTTTATACCATGCATTTTTATCATGCTAATCCCCATTCTGCTCCCTAACTCCTTCAGATCCACTGCCACATCCTCCCCAATGCCAATTTTGTGTTTTCTTTTTTTGTGTTTAAATAACCCACCAAAGGGGGTATGGAACTAAAAATCATACCAAGTAAGTTAACACCGACCAAGGAAGATACGCATCACTTTTCCTCACTCATATGTGAACTATAGTATCCAGTCCTTAGACTTGTGTGTTTAATTTGGAGTAGTTTTACAATCCAGAAAACTAAAAGGGGATCCTTATGGGGTGGGGGATCTTGATAATTTATTTTAAGGAGGGTGGAGCTCAGGCAATAAACATTAACTAAACACCATGGAGGTAGGAATGAAATAGAAAAAGAACTCCCAGTGACTCCTACAGAGGGGGAAAGGATCATCAAGTTCCTGGAAAATACAGTTAAGGTGTCACCTCAACCTCATCTCCATATTAGCACAGGTGGATACCCACAGTCTCTGGACCACCGATGCTCACATCCTGCCTGCCTGACAGCAGTCCAGCTCAGGGGACTGTGGCATTTACAGAAACCTTATATTCCCAGGGATCTTGGATCTATCAGATTTAATTCTTATAGCATGCCACTGGGAACTTCCCCAACTCATCCTTTTCAATTCCGTTCCCAAACCTCTTCTACTGAATGTTCTAGAAGGCAATCCTGAGCAGAATCTCCATTATTAGAATACCACGGGGTTGCTCTCTTCGCCAACTTGCTCTAGCGAAATAGAAACTGGGTCGCACTAAACCCAGTGCTCACTGCTTCATCTGGCGATCCTCTAAGTGGAGGATGCATTCTCTTGGAGGCCTTATTGCCAAAGGGCCCAGAGGAAAACTGGGGAACCTGTTGCTGCTTAGTGATGTGACTGTCTTGGTGTCTTGTTTGGGTCTAGTTTCCCTGTCAATTAAAGAATCAAAAGGAGGAGGAAATCTGAGACTCAGCAGGCAGCAATAGGTACAAATTTTATCAAAAGTATTTTAAAAAACACATACATGTATGAGAGGCAGAGAGATAGAGAGACAGACATACACACATGCATGCGTACATATATTCATACATAGACGAAAGAGAGAGAGAGAGAGAGAGAGAGAGAGAGAGAGAGAGAGAGAGAGAGAGAGAGAGAGAGAGAAACTCCTCACAAAGTGAAAGGGGATCCAGACGTGGAAGTCCACGTGTTGCCACGGAAGAAGGTTTTTGTGTGTTTTGTGCTCTACACTGGATTGTCCTCACCTAGTTTCAGATCTGTCAACTTAAATAAAGAGGGGTTCAGGAAAGTATGCGCAGGACTGATCCTGAACCTATAAGTCTCAACCCATCACCCAAAGAAGAGACCTTCCTGGTTGGAAGAAAACCCCTACCAGGGCTTTGTTTCAGGGCAGGAGACCCAGGAAGAAATCTGGATCTTACTTTCTTCACTCTCTGCAGTGCTTTTCCTGTCTGTCTGCTTGGGGATCTCTCCTGCTCCAAATCCCTCACTGCCACTTCTCTTTCCTAATGTCCCTTCACACACACACACACACACACACACACACACACACACACACACACACACACACACACACCTCAAGATTCTGAGTTAGGAACCACAAATAAGGAAGAATGTGTAGGATTTGTTTTTCCAGATCTTGGCTACCTCACTCAATATATTAGTTCAGTTCCATCCACTTACCTGCATATATCTATTTTTTCCAGTTGAATAGTATTTCACAGTGTATACATACCATGCTTTCATTACCATCCATCAGTTAAAGGACATTTAGGTTGTTTCTCTTTCCTAGATATTGTGAATAGAGTTGCAGTGTGTATTGCCGAGCAAGTAGCTAGGGACTGGAGTTCTTTGACATAATAAGCAGTGATACCTGGGCCATATGGAAGATATAGGTTTAATTTTTTAAATTAATTCACTTTTCTAGAAACAGAACTCTTTCTGACCCTGGAGCTCGCTGCTGATTTAGTTAGCCTGTCCTGTCTCTAATACCAGTGATCCTCCTGAATCTGCCTCCCCACTTGCACACTGCCCCAGTGAGTATTTTTTTTTCGTGGGTTCTGGAGGATTAAACTCAGGTCCTCATGCTAGCGAAGCAAGTATTTTGCTGACTAAGCCATCTCCCCAGCTGTGTTTTTATACTTTTTCTCCACCCACTGCACACGCGTATTGGCTTTTAATTTTCATTTCATGATCACTGAATGAATGTTGGTACCACCGTGCATATCAGCAGTGTGTATCCATTGGCATTAATGTAAATTCATTCATTCTTCACTTACTTTTTATTGCAGACAGACTAATAACACCACCTCTGCTGTTACTCTTGGTTGATAATATCACTTTCTATCTTTATAAGAGAAAATTAAATAGATACAAAATGGTAATATTCTTCCCCTCACCAAGTTCTTCCAGATTCTCTTCCCATTACTATCCAACCAACTTTAAGTTCTTTCTGAACAAACAAACATCAAAAAATCAAAAAGCCAATACAACAAAATTCCTTCAAACCAAGAAACAAAAACATTTTAAAAAGACTTCTTTAAAAATGAAGAAGCAGAAAGAAGAGGAGGAAGGGAAGAAGAAGAAGGAAGCCGAGGAGGAGGGGAAGAAAGAAGGGGAAGGAGGAAGAAAAAGGGAGGAAGGAAAGAAGGAAAGAAAGAAGGAAGGAAGAGGGGGGAGGAGTCAGCACCCAAAGAATGATCAGTCCAATAGAAATGATATTAGGGTCTACTATATTTCTGTCTTAAGTCTCATAGAAGGTCACTGGGCAGGGTACTATGGTAGTATCCTTTTCCCGAGACAACTTCTCCCACTCAAAACCTTCCCTAAGAAAGCTGCTTTGTTCTGCTAAAAAGAAAGAAAAAGGAATGTGTATAAGGACCCATGGATCGCATCTCTTTGTGTTTCCTCCTGTGCGTCTGCTTTCTTAAACTATGTATGCGCTTCCTAGATTATGTACCATACAAATTTAACTTGCCAGGTAGAAATGAATCCCACCTAATTTCCTGCTGAACTTGCACCAATAAAGATTATATTCCTACCACCCCACTAACACTGTCTTTCTGGACCTCAGATCAGCAATCATCATCTAACTAAATATAATTACTGTGTAGTGACATCACCTGATTACTTCTTCCTTGCATTACTGTCTCTTTAGGTGCTAATTAGCCAAACCCTTTTGGTTTCCCTCCTACATTGTTAACTCCTTTGCCCGCGCATGATTTTTTTTCCTCCTCACATCCCTCACCTGTAAACATCAGTATTTTCTGTTCTTTTCCTCTTGAAATTGTGTTCACTCTTTTTCAAGCAATTATTATCTGATGATTCTCAGATTTTATCCTGTCACACCCTTCTCTCCAGTCAACACTTACCAACTTATTCATCCGCTATGAGCCTATGCTCAGTCACATCCGCAGCACGCTAGATTCAACAGCATCCATACTTAAGAAGCAGAAGGATTCATCTTTAATGTCGATTCTAATAGACCCTTTATGTGTCCCAGTTTCTCTCTTTTCTCCAGGAGTGCATCCTTCCCACCTATCTGAAGGCTTGAATGTGTGACTTGCCTTAGCCCAAGAAATGCCATGTTGCGTGCAAAGTCCTGGCAAAAGTTCTAAGATGAATGGTTTCATCACTGCTCTCATGACTCTTCTGCTTAACTCTGGTAAGGGGTTTCTGTAGCATGGATCCAGGAACAGAGGAAATAAGGGACAGAGCAACAGTTAAATCACTACTTCCTAGACCAGGCAGACAACAGCTTTAGGGAGAGCTGCAGCTCCAGTTGTTGGGGAGACCCTTTGTGAAGACCAAGCTACATTTCTGCTACATATGTGCAGAAAGCCTAGGTTCAGGCAATGCTTACTCTTTGGTTCAATTTCTGAGAGCCCCCAAGGGTCCAAAATAATTGATTCTGCTGGTCTTACTGTGGTCTTCCTATCCTCTCCAGTGCCCTCAATCCTTCCCTCCACTATTCCATAAGACTTCCCTAGCTCTGTCCAATGTTCGGCTGTGGGTCTCTGTACCTGTTCCAGTTAGCCACTCAGAGGACAGTTATGCTAGGCTCCTGTCTGCAAGCATAGCAGAGTATCATTGATGGTGTCAGGGATAGGTGTTTTCCCATGGGGTGGGTCTCAAGTTGGGCCAGCCATTGGTTGGCTGTTCCATTAGTCTCTGCTCCATCTTTGCACCTGCATTTCTTGTAGACAGGACAAATTTTGGATTGAAAGTTATACGGGTGAGTTTGTGTCTTTATCCCTTCACTGGGGGTCCTGCCTGGTTACAGGAAGTGACCACTTCAGAATCCATATCTTCATTGCTAGAACACTCAAGACACTTTGGGTGGACAAATTAGACATTTTCATCTTTACAAGCTAAAAATATAAGAAAGGTCATCTAGAGACTGCCCCACTAAGGATCCATCCCATGTGCAGACACCAAACTCAGACACTATTGTTGATACTAAGACGCACTTGCTGACAGGAGCTTGATATAGCTGTCCTCTGAGAGGCTCTGCTAGAGCTTGACCAATACAGATGCGGATGCTTGCAGCCAATCATTGGACTGAGCATGGGGATCCCAGTGGAGGAGTTAGGGGAAACACTGAAGGAGCTGAAGGAGTTTGCAATCCCATAGGAAGAGCAACAATATCAAACAACCAGACCCTCCAGAGCTCCCAAGGACTAAACCATCAACCAAAGAATACACATCGGGGGACCCATGGCTCCAACTGGATATGTAGCAGAAAGTGGCCTTATCTGGCATCAATGGGAGGGGAAGTCCTTGGTCCTGTGGACGCCCCATGCCTCAGAGAAGGGGAATGCTAGGGCAGTAAGGTGTTAGTAGGTAGATGGGTGAGGGAACACCCTCATAGAAGCAAGGGAAAGGGGGATGGGTTAGGGGGTTTGTGGAGGGAAAACATTTGAAATGCAAATAAAATAATCAATAAAAATAATAAATAAATGACTGTGTTCAAGAACTTATTACCTAAGTAAAATAAAACATCCAGTGAAAAATAAAAAAGTAAAACAAGACTGAAAGTTTTAATCATAGTAACTATATTTCATAATGCTAGAAGGTACTATGAGATCTACCAGGCAAGAAAAAGAATCAACAGTCTTCCCCAGTTGTGCACCCTACAATAATGTCCATATGTCTACTGCTGCAATAGTGGCATGAATGTCACAGTTGTAATCAATTGTCCCCCACAGAGGAATCTACTACTATTAATATTCTAAATGGATGTAGTCATAAACCAAGGCCTAAATATTTTGTACACATTAAGTAAATAAATAAATTAATTAATTAAGCATATATATCAATCATCATTACTGAAGTTTCTTTTTGCAGGAGATGATAACTAATGCAGTTATTTCCATCTGGTCAACATTCAAACAGTAAGAGCCTATGGAGTACTCAGCTCTAAATGGGATATAGCGCCTTCATCACTCTAATTGTTTCTTTTTTTACAAAAATATATTAAAAATATATTTAGTTCACAAACCAGTCATGGCTTCTCTTCCCTACTCTCCTCCAAGTTTCTGTCCATCATTCCTCTCCTCCCCAAATTTCCCCTCCTTATTCTGTCTCCCAGACAGTTCCCCTCTTCCCTCTGCCTCCCAGGACTATTTTATTTCCCCTTCTGAGTGAGATTCAGGCATTCTAGAATCTTCCTTCTTGTTTAACAGTTCTGGGTCTGTGGGGTATATCCTGGATATCCTGTACCTTATAGTTAATATTCACTAAGCAATGAGTACAGACCATACATATCCTTTTGGGTCTGGGTTACCTCATTCAGGTTGATACTTTCTTGTTTCATCCATTTGCCTGAAAATTTCGTGATGTCCTTGCTTTTAGTAGCCGAACAGTATCGCATTGTGTAAATGAACCACATTTTCTGTGTCTATGCTTTGACTGAGGGACAGCTGTGTTGTTTTCCGTTTCTGGCTCTTACAAATACAGCTTTTACAAACGTGGTTGGAGCAAGTGTCCTTGTGGGATGGAGCATCTTTTGGGTACAGGCCCAGGAGTGGTGTAGCTGGGTCTTGAGATAGAACTATTGCCAATTGATTTCTAAAGAGTTTTTACAAGTTTTCACGCCCACCAGCTGTGGGGGAGTGTTCCTATTGCTCCATATTCTCACCAGCATGACGTGTAGCTTGAGTTTTTGCTTCTAGCCATTTCGATGGGTGTAAGATACAATCTCAGAGTTGTTTTCATAGGAATTTCCCTTATTCATAAAGATGTTAAAGATTTCCTTTAGTGCTTCTCTGTAAGTAAGGATTCCTCTGTCAAGAGCTTAAAGCTAAACAAAGAATCCTCAGCTGAGGAATATCGAATGGCTGAGAGATACCTAAAGAAATGTTCAATGCCCAAAAGCTCAAATTCCCCAAGATACAATCCACAAGCCACATGAAGCTCAAGAAGAAGGATGACCAAAGTGTGAATGCTACAGTCCTTCTTTGAAAGGGGAACAAACATATTCACAGGAATGGCCATCCAGAGACTGCCCCACCAAATCCAGACCATATACATACGGCCACCAAACCCAAACAATATTGCTGATGCTAAGAAGTGCATGCTGACAGGAGCCTGATATCGCTGTCTCCTGAGAGGCTCAGCCAGAGCATGACAGACACAGAGGTGAATGCTCGCAACCAAACACTGAACTGAGAACGGGGTCCTCATTGGAGGAGTTAGAGGAAGGATTGAAGGAGCTGAAGGGGTTTGCAACCCCATAAGAACAGCAACAACACCAACCAACCAGAGCTCCCAGGGACTAAACCACCATCCAAAGAGTACACATGGACAGACTCATGGCTCCAGCTGCATATGGTGCAGAGCGTGGTCTTGTTGGGCACCAATGAAAGGTGAAGCCCTTGGTCCTGCCAAGGCTGGAGCCCCGAGTTTAGGGGAATGTCAGGGTGGAGAAGCAGGGTGGATAGGTAGGGAAACACCCTCATAGAAGAAGGAGGGCATGGCATAGGGGGTTTATGGACAGGAAACTGGGAAAGGCGATAACATTTGAAATGTAAATAAAAAAATATCTAATTAAAAAATAATAGAAATAGAAAAAAAGAATTCTCCCTAGGTTTGTACTCTATTTTTTAATTGGGTTATTTGGTTTGTTGGTGTTTAATTTCTTATTTCTCTATATATGGTGGATATTGTCCCTTGTCAGATATAGATGGAGATATTTTCCCATTCTATAGGCTGCCATTTTTGTCCTATTTTGGTATCCTTTGCTCTACAGAAGCTCTTCAGTTTCATGAGATCTGATTTATTAATTATTGATCTCAGTGCCTAAGTTGTTTGTGTTCTGTTCTATATTCCCCACCTTCTACTTCTATCACATTAAGTGTATACAGTTTTATACACTTGAGGTCTTTGATTCACATGGATTTATTTTGTGCAAAGTGATAAATATTGATCTATTTGCATTCTTCTACATGTAGATATCCAGTTAGACCAGTACCGTGTGTTGACTATGCTCTCTTTTTCTCCATTGTATAGTTTTGGCTTCTTTGTCAAAAATTAAGTGTCCATAGGTGTTTGGGTTGATTTGGGGGTCTTCAACTTGATTACACTGATCAACCTGCCTAGTTTTATGCCAATACCATGTGGTTTTATTATTATCACTCTGTAGTACAATTTGAAATCAGGGATAGTGAAACCTCCAGAGGTTCTTTTATTGTAAAGGATTAATTTAGCTATATTCTGTGTGTGTGTGGGTGTTTGTTTGTTTTGTATTGTTTTTCCATATGAAGGTGAGTATTTTTCTTTCTAGTTCTGTAAAGAATTGTGTTAGAATTTTGATGGGAATTGCATTGAGTCTGTAGATTGCATTTGGTAAGATGGCTATTTTTACTAATGATAATTCTAATTATCTGTAAGCATGGAAGACTTTCCATCTTCTGATGTCTTCTTCAATTTCTTCATTCAAAGACTTAAAGTTACTGTCATATGTGTATTTTTTTCACTTGCTTCATTAGAGTTTACAAGATGTTTTTATATTACTTGTGGCTATTGTGAAGAGTGTTGTTTCCCTAATTTCTTTTTCTGTCTGCTTATCATTTGTATTGAGAAGGTCTATTGACTTTTCTTTTTAGTTAATTTTTTTATTCAGCTAATTTGCTAAAGATTACTGTCAACTGTCAGATTTCTCTGGTAGATTTTTGGGGTCACTTTTGTATACTGTGTACTATTATTTCATCTGTGATAGCGATATTTTGACTTTTTCCTTTCCAATTTGTATCCACTTGATCTCCTTTAGTTTTCTTATGGCTTTAGCTAAGACTTCAAGTACTACAGTAAAAGATGTGGATGGAGTGGACAACTTTGTCTTATCTCTGATTTTAGCAGAGATAAGATTTCTTTAAGTTTCTCCCCATTTATTTTATATTGGCCTTGAGGTACTGTATATTTACTTTATTGCATTTAGATATGGGCCTTTATCCTTGATATTTCCAAGACCTTTATCATGAAGGGGTATTGGATGTTGTCAAAGGCTTTTTCAGTATCTATGAAATGATCATGTTTTATTTTTTCTTACAGTCTGTGCATATGGTAGATTAATCAATGGATTTTTGTATGTTGAACCATCCCTGCATCCCTTGAATGAAGATTACTTGATCTTGGTAGACAATGTTTTCGATGTGTTCTTGGTTAGCTTTGTGAGTATTTTATTGAGAATTTCTGCATAATGTTCAAGGAAAAATTATATGAAATACCCTTTCTTTGTTGAGTCTTTGTATAGTCTATATATCATTGTGACTGTGGCCTCCCAGAATAAGTTTGACAATGTTCCTTCTGTTTTTATTTTGTGAAATAGTTTGAGAAGTATTGGTATTACCTCATCTTTGAATATCTAATAGAATTCTGTGCTAAAACTATCTGCCTCTGGACTTTTTTTTCTGTTTGGAAAACTTTTGGTGACTGATTTTATTACCTCATGAGCTATAGGTCTATTTAAATTGTTTACCTAATCTTGATTTCACTTTGGTAAGTGGCATCTATCAAGAAAATTGTCTATTTCATTTAGATTTTCTAATTTTGTGCAGTACAGGCTTTTGAAGTAAAAGTGATTTTTAAAAAATTTTCACACTATCTGTTGTTATGCCTCCCTTTTCATTTCTGAGTTTGTTAATTTGGATATTCTTTCTGCCTTTTAGTTAATTTTGCTAAGGGCTTGTTTATTTTCTCAAAGAACCAGATCTTGGTTTCTTAGATTATTTGTATTGTTCTCCTTGTTTCTCTTCTACTGATTTCGTCCCTGTTTATTTCATGCCATTTACTTGTCTTGGGTGAGTTTTTGTTCTAGAACTTTCCACTGTTCTATTAAGTTTCTAGTTTTGAGATTTCTTCAATTTCTGTGTGAAGGGACTTAGTGCTATGAACTTTCCTTTTAATACTACTTTCATCATTTTTCATAAGTTTGGGTATGCTTGCCTTCATTTTCTTTGAATGCTAGAAAGACTTTAAATTCATTATTTCTTCCTTGATCCTGTGGTCATTGAGTAGAGATTTGTTCAGTTTCCATGAGTTTGTAGGCTTTCTGTTAATTCTATTATTGTTGAAGTCCAAATTTAATCCATGGCATTCTAATAAGAAATAATGAATTATTTCGATTTTCTTGTATCTGTTGAGCTTGCTCTATACCTGAGTATATGGTCAATTTTGCAGAAGGTTTTATAAAGTGCTAAAAACGTACATCCTTCTGTGTTTGGGTGAAATGTTCTGTAGATATATGTTAGGTCCATTTGATTCATAACTTCTGTTAGACTCATCACTTCTCTGTTTAGTTTCTATATTGATGACTTATCCATTAATGTGAGAGAGAGTGGGGTATTGAAGTCTCCCATTATCAATATGTTCAATATATGACTTAAAATTTAGTAATGTTTCTTTAATGAATATGGATGCCATTGCATTTGGGGCAAAAATATTAAGAATTGAGACATCCTCTTGTTGAATTTTTTTCTTTGACTAGTATGAAGTGTCCTTTGCCATCTCTTTTGATTAATTTTAACTAAAAGTCTATTTTGTTAGACATCAAAATGTCTATTCCAACTTGCTTTTTAGGTCTGTTTCCTTGGCAAACCTTTTTCCAGCCTTTTATTCAGAGGTAATATTTATTTTTGTTGCTGAGGTGTATTTCTTGTATGTGATAGAATTACATCCATTCTGTTAGGTTGTGTTTTTTACTGGGGAATTGAGTCCATCAATGCTGAGATTGTGTTTAAGGTTATTTTCTTGTGCTTCAGCTGTGTTAGACTATTCTGGGCTTGTGGAATAGGATAGCTTGGTTCTATATTGTCCTGGATCTTGTTGATTGTGTTCTTATGCTTGCCTTTAGCCAACTGCTTATCTCTGGTGCTCAAAGGCCACCGCAGATTTGTGGGCCAGAAACTGGAGCACACAGGGAAGTCAGTAAAATTTATGCTGTTAAGTGTGCTTTAGAGCACTTGGCAGCCAGGGTATTAAGGGCAGGGGTTTTACCTTGTGCCAGCAGGGCCTCTGAGAATTCTGGCAGATTTGTAGGCTGGAAATAGTGTGCAGGACCAGATGCAGTTCACTGCCTAAGTTCAGGTGCCTAAGAAGGCCTGTTGGGAAAGAGGCCTGGAGTGGAGTCCTATTTGGTTGCCCCAGAGGTTAGCAGACATGGTTGTCCCTGGTACTGGCAGTCCTCCTGAGATGCAGGCAGAGCTGGATGTCCCTACTGTCAGCAGGTATCCAGGAATACAGGCAAAGCAATGGGCTGGACTCCCTATTTTGCTTCTTAAAGAGTATTGCAATTGTCTTTCACAGCTAAGAATTTTGTTAGCATTTCCTATCCATCACATCTTTTTCAACAGATGTTATTGATTCTCAGTGTTTTTCTAAAGAGAAGTTTGTAGTTGTTTGACTCATAGTCTTTAGAGACATGTGACAAAATATGTCCTCTGGGAACTTGTGTTAGAAAGAGAATTTTAAATGGAGATGCAAAAACACTGTATTACTAATTCTCATTCTGAATACTGATAACAAAATCATTACAACTTCATGGAGAAAGTTCTTTTTGTTGACTATGATTAATGTGAAGCTCTTTTATCTACCCACAGTTGGTAAAGATACAGCCTTCCTCCTTGGGAACCAATATAAAACTTTATTGTGCTCATAAAGTCCTTTTTCAAAAATAATTTATAGTCCAAAATCAACAAAGCTGAATATAAACTCTGAGGGAAAATTGAATCATGGAAACTGAGAGTCAAAAGTCTGACTCTTTTATGATGACTTCATTTAAATAGAATCAAAGTGAAGACTTGCGCTCTTGAACTGACTTGATTTTTTCCTACTCTGGAAGCAATTAGAGTAAGATTCCTTGAAGGGAAACTAGTTTTTCTCACCAGGAAAAGGCATTCTCTGCGTGTCAGGTGGAATAATTGAAGTAAATAAAGCTGGGGGACTTATCTCTGTAGCTAGGCCAAGTGACTGAAAAATCTTATAGTCAAGTGACTTGACTAATCTATGAGTCTGTGAGTAGGTCATAGATAATTAGTGAAGGTAAGAAAGAGTAGCAAAGGATCAACACTAGGAGTTGCTTAATGCCCAGGTCTACAAAATGCATTCAGGCATCAATGGTTGAGAGAAAAACTTCATTCTTTCTGTTTTATGTAAGCCAGCACCGTGATATTTACTTAGCTATTTCCTTTTGGCTTACATTTATCCAAATATTTTCTGCTCCTGAAATCTTGCTCATAAATTAGTGTTGCTAAAAACCATAAGAAATTATGAACATATACTTAGAAATTGTGTCTCCTAAAAAGCCTTGGCTTGTCACTTGGGTGTGTGAGCTAACTAAAAGCAGTTTGAAAATGTGTCATCTTTTTCATTTTGAATCTAGTTCCCTTTTCTTTGGGCCAGACACTTCGCTTACCTTTGTGTGATGACATGTTAGTTACTCAAGATAATGCTTCTTGGGTTGGAGAGATGGCTTAGAGGTTAGGAGCACTGACTGCTCTTCTAGAGGTCCTGTGTTCAATTCCCAGCAACCACATGGTGGCTCACAACCATCTATAATGGGATCCTATCCCGTCTTCTGGTGTCTGAAGACACGCCCAAAAGCAGAACACTTTGTCCCCATGACTGGCTGAAAGAAAAGAGTAAAACAGGTCTACAGCACTCCAGATACACAGGCTTATAGGACAGTCTAGCCACTGTCAGAAATAGCAGAACAAAGTAACACTACAGATAATCTGATGGCGAGAGGCAAGCTCAGGAACCCAAGCAACAGAAACCAAGACTACATAGCACCATCAGAGCCCAATTCTCCGATCAAAACAAACATGGAATATCCAAACACACCAGAAAAGCAAGATCTAGTTTCAAAATCATATTTGATCATGATGCTGGAGGACTTCAAGAAAGACGTGAAGAACTCCCTTAGAGAACAAGTAGAAGCCTACAGAGAGGAATCGCAAAAATCCCTAAAAGAATTCCAGGAAAACATAAATACACAAGTAGAAGCCCATAGAGAGGAGTCACAAAAATCCCTGAAAGAATTCCAGGAAAACACAATCAAACAGTTGAAGGAATTAAAAATGGAAATAGAAGCATTCAAGAAAGAACACATGGAAACAACCCTGGTTATAGAAAACCAAAAGAAGAGACAAGGAGCTGTAGATACGAGCTTCACCAACAGAATACAAGAGATGGAAGAGAGAATCTCAGGAGCAGAAGATTCCATAGAAATCATCGACTCAAGTGTCAAAGATAATGTAAAGCGGAAAAAGCTACTGGTCCAAAACATACAGGAAATCCAGGACTCAATGAGAAGATCAAACCTAAGGATAATAGGTATAGAAGAGAGTGAAGACTCCCAGCTCAAAGGACCAGTAAATATCTTCAACAAAATCATAGAAGAAAACTTCCCTAACCTAAAGAAAGAGATACCCATAGGCATACAAGAAGCCTACAGAACTCCAAATAGATTGGACCAGAAAAGAAACTCCTCCCATCACATAATAGTCAAAACACCAAACACAAAAAATAAAGAAAGAATATTAACTCGTGATCCTCCTGCCTCTGCCTCCTTCAGCAAATCCTACCGGTGTGCGCCACCACAATCGACAAATGGGATCTCATAAAACTGCAAAGCTTCTGTAAGGCAAAGGACACTGTGGTTAGGACAAAACGGCAACCAACAGATTGGGAAAAGATCTTTACCAATCCTACAACAGATAGAGGCCTTATATCCAAAATATACAAAGAACTCAAGAAGTTAGACCGCAGGGAAACAAATAACCCTATTAAAAAATGGGGTTCAGAGCTAAACAAAGAATTCACAGCTGAGGAATGCCGAATGGCTGAGAAACACCTAAAGAAATGTTCAACATCTTTAGTCATAAGGGAAATGCAAATCAAAACAACCCTGAGATTTCACCTCACACCAGTGATAATGGCTAAGATCAAAAACTCAGGTGACAGCAGATGCTGGCAAGGATGTGGAGAAAGAGGAACACTCCTCCATTGTTCGTGGGATTGCAGACTGGTACAACCATTCTGGAAATCAGTCTGGAGGTTCCTCAGAAAATTGGACATTGAACTGCCTGAGGATCCAGCTATACCTCTCTTGGGCATATACCCACAAGATGCCCCAACACATAAAAAAGACACGTGCTCCTCTATGTTAATTGCAGCCTTATTTATACTAGCCAGAAACTGGAAACAACCCAGATGCCCTTCAACAGAGGAATGGATACAGAAAATGTGGTACATCTACACAATGGAATATTACTCAGCTATCAAAAACAACGAGTTTATGAAATTCGTAGGCAAATGGTTGGAACTGGAAAATATCATCCCGAGTGAGCTAACCCAATCACAGAAAGACATACATGGTATGCACTCATTGATAAGTGGCTATTAGCCCAAATACTTGAATTACCCTAGATCCCTAGAACAAACGAAACTCAAGACGGATGATCAAAATGTGAATGCTTCACTCCTTCTTTAAATGAGGAAAAAGAATACCCTTGGCAGGGAAGGGAGAGGCAAAGATTAAAACAGAGACTGAAGGAACACCCATTCAGAGCCTGCCCCACATGTGGCCCATACATATACAGCCACCCAATTAGACAAGATGGATGAAGCAAAAAAGTGCAGACCGACAGGAGCCGGATGTAGATCGCTCCTGAGAGACACAGCCAGAATACAGCCAATACAGAGGCGAATGCCAGCAGCAAACCACTGAACTGAGAATAGGTCCCCTGTTGAAGGAATCAGAGAAAGAACTGGAAGAGCTTGAAGGGGCTCGAGACCCCATATGTACAACAATGTCAAGCAACCAGAGCTTCCAGGGACTAAGCCGCTACCTAAAGACTATACATGGACTGACCCTGGACTCTGACCCCATAGGTAGCAATGAATATCCTAGTAAGAGCACCAGTGGAAGGGGAAGCCCTGGGTACTGCTAAGACTGAACCCCCAGTGAACTAGACTATGGGGGGGAGGGCGGCAATGGGGGGAGGTTTGGGAGGGGAACACCCATAAGGAAGGGGAGGGGGGGAGGGGGATGTTTGCCCGGAAACCGGGAAAGGGAATAACACTCGAAATGTATATAAGAAATACTCAAGTTAATAAAAAAAATTTAAAAATTAAAAAAAAAACCCAGGATAGCTAAAACTATCCTCAACAATAAAAGGATTTCAGCGGTATTACTCAAGCAGTATTACTGAGCAATAGTGATAAAAACTGCATGGTATTGGTACAGAGACAGACAGATAGACCAATGGAATAGAATTGAAGACCCAGAAATGAACCCACACACCTATGGTCACTTGATTTTTGACAAAGGAGCCAAAACCATCAAATGGAAAAAAGATAGCATTTTCAGCAAGTGGTGCTGGTTCAACTGGAGGTCAACATGTAGAAGAATGCAGATCGATCCATGCTTATCACCCTGTCCAAAGCTTAAGTCCAAGTGGATCAAGGACCTCCACATCAAACCAGACACACTCAAACTAATAGAAGAAAAACTAGGGAAGCATCTGGAACACATGGGCAGTGGAAAAAATTTCCTGAACAAAACACCAATGGCTTATGCTCTAAGATCAAGAATCGACAAATGGGATCTCATAAAACTGCAAAGCTTCTGTAAGGCAAAGGACACTGTGGTTAGGACAAAACGGCAACCAACAGATTGGGAAAAGATCTTTACCAATCCCAAAACAGATAGAGGGCTTATATCCAAAATATACAAAGAACTCAAGGAGTTAGACCGCAGGAAGACAAATAACCCTATTAAAAATGGGGTTCAGAGCTAAACAAAGAATTCACAGCTGAGGAATGCCGAATGCCTGAGAAACACCTAAAGAAATGTTCAACATCTTTAGTCATAAGGGAAATGCAAATCAAAACAACCCTGAGATTTCACCTCACGCCAGTGAGATTGGCTAAGATCAAAAACTCAGGTGACAGCAAATGCTGGCTAGGATGTGGAGAAAGAGGAACACTCCTCCATTGTGGGTGGGGTTGCAGACTGGTACAACCATTCTGGAAATCAGTTTGGAGGTTCCTCAGAAAATTGGACATTGAACTGCCTGAGGATCCAGCTATACCTCTCTTGGGTATATACCCAAAAGATGCCACAACATATAAAAAAGTCACGTGCTCCACTATGTTCATCGAAGCCTTATTTATAATAGCCGGAAGCTGGAAAGAACCCAGATGCCCTTCAACAGAGGAATGGATACAGAAAATGTGGTACATCTACACAATGGAATATTACTCAGCTATCAAAAACAACGAGTTTATGAAATTCGTAGGCAAATGGTTGGAACTGGAAAATATCATCCTGAGTGAGCTAACCCAATCACAGAAAGACATACATGGTATGCACTCATTGATAAGTGGCTATTAGCCCAAATACTTGAATTACCCTAGATCCCTAGAACAAACGAAACTCAAGACGGATGATCAAAATGTGAATGCTTCACTCCTTCTTTAAATGAGGAAAAAGAATACCCTTGGCAGGGAAGGGAGAGGCAAAGATTAAAACAGAGACTGAAGGAACACCCATTCAGAGCCTTCCCCACATGTGGCCCATACATATACAGCCACCCAATTAGACAAGATGGATGAAGCAAAGAAGTGCAGACCGACAGGAGCCGGATGTAGATCGCTCCTGAGAGACACAGCCAGAATACAGCCAATACAGAGGCGAATGCCAGCAGCAAACCACTGAACTGAGAATAGGACCCCCGTTGAAGGAATCAGAGAAAGAACTGGAAGAGCTCGAAGGGGCTCGAGACCCCTTATGAACAACAATGCCAAGCAACCGGAGCTTCCAGTGACTAAGCCACTACCTAAAGACTATACATGGACTGACCCTGGACTCTGACCCCATAGGTAGCAATGAATATCCTAGTAAGAGCACCAGTGGAAGGGGAAGCCCTTGGTCCTGCCAAGACTGAACCCCCAGTGAACGTGATTGTTGGGGGGAGGGCGGTAATGGTCGGAGGGTGGGGAGGGGAACACCCATAAGGAAGGGGAGGGAGGAGGGGGATGTTTGCCCGGAAACCGGGAAAGGGAATAACACTCGGAATGTATATAAGAAATACTCAAGTTAATAACAAAAAAAGAAAAGAAATATATTTTAGTTAAAAAAAAGCACACATGGAAGGACCCATGGCTCCAGTTGCTTATGTAGCAGAGGATGGTCTTATCTGGCATTAATGGGAGGGGAGGTCCTTGGTCCTGTGGAGGCTCAATTCCCCAGTGTAGGCCAGTGAGGCAGGAGTAGATGGATGGGGAAGCTCCCTCATAGAAGCAGGGGGAGGATAATGGGATAGGGGGTTTGCAGAGTGAAAACCAGGGAGGGGGATAACATTTGAAATGTAAACAAATAAAATAACCACTAAAAAAATTAAAAAAATATCGAGGCTAGCAAAAAAAAAACAAAAACAAAAACAAAACAAAATAAACACACCTCACCTGTCTCTTGGCAAAGAATGGCAGAATGAATAGATTCAAGAACTGAAGCAACTCTTCAGTTCAATCATCAGCCAGGGAGCAAGGAGAGAGCTCAGTGGGCAGACCTAATAGAAGACTGATGTGATTCGTTCACCAAAGCTGTCTGTTAGACAACCTACTACAAAAAACACCACTGGGCTATTGAGTTAGTAAGTATAGCAACAGACAATAGACAATTTTGTACCTATTCAGAGTGGTAGTTCTTAACCTTCCTAATGCTGCAACCAGTTAAAACATTTCTCCATGTTGCGGTAACCCTCAACCATAACATTATTTCATTTCTGCCTCATAACTGTAATTTTGAAGCTATAGATCATGAGGTAAAGATCTGAAATGTAACCCCTGTAAAAGGGTCATTTGACCCCCAAAGGCATCTTGTCCCACAGGTTGAACACCACTGTTCAAACATAATTAAATATGTTTGTGTTACTTTGAGATAGTAAGAGGTCCAAATAATTACATTTTATATTTTTTTAAATGAAACAGTCATGGGGACTTCAAGAACATTAAAATAAAACTGAATATATAAGAATATATTTCTCATAGCCTGATATTGGTATTTAAAATTTATTTTTTCTGACTCTTTGCCTTTATCTGTCTATACATATAAATACATCTATAACACACACACAGTCATAGGCATCAAGTGCTTATGCTTGAACAATTTAGATTTGTACTCATACCTAATTTTATAACTTGATTTTGAAAATATGAAGTGTAGCAGCTTTCCTCTATTCATACAACGATATTGCATGCCTTCCTGGGATTCTAAATGAAGGATTTAGCTACTTTCTTTCTAATCTTCTTTAAGGTTTCTATTCTTCTACTGGTGATAGGGAACAGTCGTTTCTGATCTTCCCCCATGTTAAAAATGCTATAAAAATTTCCTCCTTATATAAAATTTTGAGAACAGCTTCACTGTCTTTAGAATACATAGACCCCTGTAAGTGGGTGGGATCCCTGATTTTAAAGGCATACACCTTTTATAATTATTTTATCACTTGTTTCCAAATTATTCCTCAAACACATGTAATAACTTGTATCGCACCAGCAAGGTATGGGGATGATATATTTCCCCTCATTTGGGAAGGGCTTGAAATGTTAAACCAGGTTTCCCCTGAAGGAATGACCTGTGGAGCATTCCAACTAAATACTGATAAACTGGAAGTGTGACAGAACAGGACAGCTACCCAACTTTTCAAAACAAGTGAAAGGGATGGATTCTGTGAACTGCTTCTCAGTAAAATTGACTATGAGCCCTAGAGGAAGAGAAATCTTTGGAAGCTGGAAAGTGTATTAATAGTTATCTTACTAGTGCTTAGGCCTTTTGCTTTGCTTTGGCAAGTGAGTCGAATGACTAATTAGAAGCACACCAGAGCCAATTTAATGACATTTTTTACCTCCTAGTAGAAATATGTTTAATTAGATGCCACGATATGGATCACATCTATTTTAAGAATGTCTCTCAATCTTCCTAAGTTTGGAGATTCAGGCAACTGTTATCTTGTGGTATTTTTTAGTCATTCGGGATGTAAGGCAATGACTCATTACTAAGATTGTCTATATATCACATAAGTCAATCCCTGGGATTTATTAGTCTAAAATAATAACACTATAAGAAGAATGTGTGGGAGTATCAAAAAGTGATGAATCACTGATCGCCCTTCAAGTGTTATGTGCATAATATTAAAACCTTCTCATCTTTCATAGGATTATGAGGTTGAGAATGAAATCTCAGTGTCTTTAACTGTTCTGTGTTAGATGGGTTGTATCATATTTTCCTGCTTAAGGAAAGTAATTTTCAAATCATAATTATGCTTCTCTATTGAAAGATAGAAGCTGAGGATTCACCATTAATTCTCTACAATTGCTACATAATAAAACTTTTAAGTGTATAAAATACAGAAATTCTATCATTCTGATTTAAATATTATATATTGTCAAATTATTATGATTTACCCTATGAATATGTACACTAAAATCCTAGCTTAATTGTTTGGCATACTGGTTCTGGATGTACAGTGGAAGGGTGAGTGCCGACGCTGCCTATCAAATGAGACTACGTGGCATTATTCTCTCTGGTCTGTGAAGCAGCCTGCACACAATCCATATGCTGGCAAGAATTTAGCAAGAATTCTCTGCATGTGATCCTCTGACCAAGAGATCTTGCCATGTTCCAGTTTGTTTTTGGATAATTTTCTGTTTTGAGAATTCCAAGGGCAATCAATGAGCATCAGTGATTCGTGAAAATAATGTGATGATAGCTTCAAACTTTCCTTGATATGGAAACTTAAGCCAATGTATTTTAATGTAAAATACCAGTTGACGTTCAGCAAGATGGACAGTGGTGGAAAATAGTCTTCAGAACCTTCCCTCTCCCATAGGAAGAACAATAAAACACGGAAGATCTATGATCAATATAATGGATTAAGTGACCATTCCAAGACTGAGTAAGCACAACACATTTATGACAAAGTGTGAAATAATTTGAGACCAACCTCTTTTGGCACTGAGCAGAGCTTTCTTCAAAGTTCAGCTAAAGATAGATAAGAATTTGAATAAAAAACAAAAGGGATAGAAAAAATGGATACAAGAAGCTGCTGACCCCTCTGTTGAATTAGAGAAAAGCTGGAGGAAGCTGAGGAGGGCCACCCTGTAAGAAGACCAGCAGTCTCAGCTAACCTGGACTCCTGCGATCTCTCAGACACTGAGTCACCAACCAGGCACCATACACCAGCTGATATGAGGCCCCCAACACATATACAGCAGAGCACTCCTGGGTCTGGGTTCAGTCAGAGAAGATGCACTTAACCCTCAAGAGACTGGAGGCTCCAGGAAGTTTAGAGGTCTGGTGGGGTGGGTGGGGACATGCTTGTGGAGACAGGGAGGGAGGTAGGTATGGGATGTGAAAAAGTGGGGTGGACCCGGAGGGGAATAAAATCTGGAGTGTAAAAATAAATAAAAAAATTTAAAAAGGTAAAAAAGGAAAAAGAACCAAGAAAAATTAAGAGGAAAAAAAAAAAGAACTAGGAGAGTTCAGAGGTCAAGTCACTATTACTTTGGATACTGTGTGAGAACAATGGGGAGTGGGAGGACACCAGGGTTGGAGTTGTGTTCAATCGGAAATGTCTGAGTTACAACTCCTAAAATACAGAAAAACTAATTGTTAATGAAATTGACATAAAAGTATGGAGACCAATGCCTATACATAATTACTCCAAGGAAAGGAATAAGAACTCACACAGTTGTCCCAGGGACTTCTGAAATACACCAGATAGTCACATCCATGGAAATAGATTAAAATTGCTATCTAGAATTTAAACATAATTAAAAGATATTTGAAAATGGTATCTTATTAAGAGCAACATTCTCAAAAATGAGATAATGGAATGGAGAAATTAGGAATAACTGGAAATTCATTTGGAAAAATAACAAAATATAAAATATAATGGAAATAAAATCTTAATGAAAATAAGATATTTATGAGATAACAAGGAAAGAATAATTTAGACAAGTAACTAATCCTGGAGATAAGAAATTCAACCACAAGCAGGAAGCTTTGAAATAAATACTAAAACAATGGAAAAGAATAAATTTTAAGCATCACAGAACTCAAGAACACATCTCTGAATTAACAGTAAAGGTTTCATGAACTCTGGTTATAAAGAACGTAGTCTGTACCTAAGTTTGCAGCACATAACAGACAGCATGACATAGTAAAAAGAGTTGAGTATGTATGTAAAAAATCTAGGTATCTAAGGTCAGGTACAGGTCTTATAGATGTCCCAAGTTCAGTTCCCAGCACACATATTGGGCAACTCGTAACTATCTGTAATTCAGCTCCAGGAAATCCAACGTCCTCTTTTGGCTTCCAGGGAACCTGCACTTCAGTATATATGCCTCCCCCCATATATGTATACAGAAAAGTAAAAATTAAATAAATCTTATATAAGAAAAGTTGTCTTGTGATATGCTAGAACAAAGCATGCCAGTGTATGTATGATATTTAAAGAAACATTTCTTTCTATTGACTTTCAAATGCTCATGGCATAGCTTTTATCATTGAGCACCAATTCAAGGATATCATCAGCAGATTCCCTCTCTGATGATGCAAACACACTTCAGACGATTAGCATTGATAGGACCAATGGCAGACATGAAACATATAGAAGAGATAGTGACTATAAACAAGAGAGAAAGTAGCTAGAAAAGTCAAAACACTTACCCCACTCTTTTCTTTTCTGCAGGTCCATGATGTATAATGTATGAGCTTTGTGTATTGCTTACTTACTATTTGACTGTTGTTACCCTGTGGACATCCAGAACACCTAGGAATCTCAAACTTTGTTGCATGAGATGCTGAACATCATTGAGCCATGAAGAATGAAGTTATGTACTTATGAAGGTTGGACTATTGGAACTAATTCAAACACCAATTGGCTCATGGAGTAAAGGAAACCAAACTATTTCTAACACCACAGAAAAGTCCTAGAGACACTTTCAGTGAAAGTGCACTTCCTTTGAAACCCAGGAAGAACCAGAGTGTGTACACTCTTCCAATGACACAGAAACAATTAAGAGAGTATTAAGTAAGTAGAATGAAGTCTTAGATTTTAGATACTGGGCAGATATTAAAAGCAAAACATGGAAGAGAAATATGGTGTTTACACTGAAAGCCATCATGTAAAACAGTAGGAACAAATGTACAAGTCTATTCCACAGTGCTCCTAGGAAATAGTTTTTAAGATGCTGCTCTCAAAAGGACTCATTTGGGAAAGCAGTGGGAAACACTTGAAATTTGTACTACTGAAAATGTTCTACTTCTGCTATTAGTTTACAGATTTTGCTTTGCAAGGTATGCCTCCCACCGAAAGATAACAAACTCTTCAGGTGAAAAGGATTCAGTGTGTAGTATTCATTGCTGGTTTCTTTTTATAAGATTATAAGAGGAGATTCCAATCCCTTATGACAAAGACCTAAATAATTTCCTGTATATATACATCTTACATTTTTTTCAAAATACCCATAATTTCTTTTTAATATGTGTATATGTGTGTGCCTGCTTGTATGTGTATGCATATATATGTGTATATATATCAAATATAATATATCAAAACCTCCATGTGAAAGGTTTTAAATTTATTCTTCAATATATTCTCCATGCTTTTTCCATGAGTTTCCTGAGGGAACTACTTTTTTATTACATTTATTTACTTTCTCTGTCTCTCTCTGTATCTTCATCTGTCTGCTGTCTGTCTGTCTGTCTGTCTCTCTTTCTTTCTCTCTCTCTCTGTCTCTCTCTCTCTGTCTCTGTCTCTCTCTCTCGTGGTCGTTCCGTGTGTGTGTGTGTGTGCACATCTGGCAAGGCATGCATGTGACAAAGGCACACATATAGAGGTGAGAAGAAAACTTGTTGGCATTGGGTTCTTCCCTTCCTCCATGAGGGGGCTTAGGAACTAAACACAGGCTGTCAGGGTCAGCAGCAAATGCCTTCACCTGCTGAGCTGTCTTTTTGGTTCAACTACAGAAAGAATTAACAGGTTCAAATTCTAGTTCTGATTGGGTTCTACCTCTGGGGAGTACTGGCAGGGAACAAGAATGAAATGTGTATTTATTTTTCTTGGCTTTCTTCCCTAAAGGTTGTCTCGAGCTGGCTGTTTCCAAGCACGCCATTGTTCTTGGTCAGTGCTCCTCTAAAGGGTGCAGGCTGTAGCAAAATAGCTCATGCGAAATTATATATTATTAGTTAAATCTGCATTTTCTAGTGTTACTTAATTTGTATTTCCAGTGAGGTTGACCATTGTTTCATTCCTGTAGCTTTGTTCATTTTTCTATAGGATTATTCAATCGTCATTTCCCTATAATTTCAGAATTTCAATACATTAGAAATAGTTTCTTTATGTCTTTGACTTGCCTCTTTAATTAATTTTAATGCAAAATTAAGAATTACCAGACTTTTCTTACAGTTTTCTCTTATTTGTGCTTTACATAAAATTTTCTTTTCTTCCTTAAATCCAAGAATTAAAAGTTTCCTTTATTTTTTTTCACAAATTGTTGAAATTACGATTTAGACATTCAGGCTTTTGAACATGTATTCATTCTACAAAACTCTTCCAATTCTTCAGAAACAACAATGAAGAAAATGAATAATGTCTCATCTACTGGTTTCTAATCACTACTTTGAACTCATACAATATTTCGTTTTGTTAAACATGGTATTTAACTTACTGTTAAAACCCTGATGTTAATTTAAATGTGTCACTTACCTGTCTTACTCTCTCTCATTGACCTCCTCCATCTGTAACTTCACTTCTATACTTCTGTAAAATTCTCACATAATTAAAAACTTTATCATTTGAATTTGTGAAAAATTAAATTTCTGTCAGCATGTTTTACAAATTATGGAATTATGCACACTTTCTAATTGACACTTAAAATTAAATTTCCAATTGGACTACCTGTTAAAGTGTGCAGTAATATTAGTTTTTCTTCAATTGTGAATCAAATATTTATTGATCATCTTATTTTAGTGATTATTTTATTTATTTACATCTTTTTCTTTTTTATTGATTATTTTACTTATTTACATTTCAAATGTTATTTCCTCTCCCAGTTTCACCTCCATTAGCCCCTTATCTCTTCCCCACTCTCCCTGCCTCTGTGGGGTTGCTCCTCCACCTACCCACCCACTCCTAACTCAGCTCCCTATCATTTCCCTACCCTGGGTCATCAAGCCTCCAAAGGACCAAAGGGCTCCCTTCCAATGATGCTAGATGAGGTAATCCTATCCTACATATCCAGCTGGAGACATGGGTATCCCCCATCTCTGTTTATTCTTTGGTTGGTGGTTTAGTCCCTGGGAGCTCTGGAGACTCTGGTTGGTTGATAGTGTTATTCTTCCTGTGAGGTTGCAAACCCTTTCAGCTCCCGTAGTCCTTGACTTAACTTTCCTCTGATGGTCCCTGCACTCAGTTCAATGTTTGGCTGTATATTTCCACATCAGCATTGGTCTGGCTCTGGCAGAGCCTCTCCGGGAACAGCTATGCCAGGCTCCTGTCAGCAAGCACTTGGCATCAGCAATCATGTCTGAGTTTGGTGTCTGTAGATGGGATAGATTCCTAGGTGGGGCAGTCACTGGATGGCTTTTCCTTCAGTCTTTGCTCCACTCTTTGCCCCTGCATTTCATTTTGACAGGAGGAATTTTGGATTATTGTATTTGAGGTGGGTGGGTGGCCCCAATCCTCAACTGGGGACCATGCCTATCCACAGGATACGGTCTCTACAGGTTCTCTCTCCCCTTTGTTTGTTATTTTGGATAATGTCCTCCTTCTTGGGTCCTGGGAACATCTTTGGGTCCTGGCATCTGGGACTTTCTAGTGGCTATCCCCAGATCCCCCTCCTCCATTGCTACATACCTACTTTCAAATTCTTGAACCTCTGTACATCTCTCCTATATCTGAACTGCCCTCCCTTCCCCTTCCCCTCCTGCTTAGAGATTATTTTCTTCCCCCTTCTGAGTAGTAAGATAGCATCCACACTTTGGTGTGATCTTTTTTATTCTTCGGTTTCATAGGTCTGTGAGTTGTACCATGGGTATTCTGAGCTTCTTTTTGTCTAATATCCACTTCTCAGTGAGTACATATCATGTGTGTTCTTTTGTGATTGGGTTACCTCACTCAGGATATTTTCTAGTTCCATCCATTTGCCTGTGGATTTCATGAAGTCATTGGTTTTAACAGCTGAGTAGTAAGTCCATTGGGAAAATGTACCACATTTTCTGTATCCATTCCTCCGTTGAAGGACATCTGGGTTCTTTCCAGCCTCTGACTATTAAGGCTGCTATGAACATAGTGGCTCATGGGTCCTTGTTATATGTTGGAGCATCTTTTGGGTATAAGCTCAGGAGTGGCTGTTCCAGTTTGCAATCCCACCAGCAATGAAGGAGTGTTCCTTTCTTCACTCCCTCACTAGCATTTGCTGTCACCTGAATTTTTTATCTTAACCATTTGGACTTGGTAAGGTAGAATCTCAAGGTTGTTTTGATTTGCATTTCCCTGATGACTAAGGATGTTGAACATTTCTTTAAGTGCTTCTCGGTCATTATAGATTTCTCAGTTGAGAATTCTCTGTTTAACTCTCTACCCCATTTTTCAATAAGGTTATTTGGTTCTCTGGAGTTTAATTTCTGGAGTTCTTTCCATATGTTGGATGTTAGTCTTCTATTGGATGTAGGGATGGTAAAGAACTTTCCCAATCTGTGAATTGCCGTTTTGTCCTATTGACAGTATCCTTTTCCTTACAGAAGCTTTTTAATTTTATGAGGTCCCATTAGTCAATTCTTGATCTTAAAGCATAAGCCATTGGTGCTCTGTTCAGTACATTTTCCCCTGTGCCAATGTGCTTGGCATTCTTTCCCACTTTCTCTTCTATTAGATTCATCATATCTGGGTTTATGTGAAGGTCCTTGATCCACTTGGACTTGAGCTTTGTACAAGGAGATAAAAATGGGTCAGCATTCTTCTACATGCTGACCACCAGTTGAAACAGCACCATTTGTTGACAATGTTATATTTTTCCACTGGATGATTTTTGCTCCTTTGTCAAAGATCAAGTGGCCAAAGGTGTGTGGGTTCATTTCTGGATCTTCATTTTCATTCCATTAATCTACCTTTCTGTCTTTGTACCAATACCATGTACTTTTTTATCACTATTGCTCTGTAATATATATAGCTTGAGGTCAGGGATGGTGATTTCCCCCAGAGGTTCTTTTATTATTGAGAATGGTTTTGCTACCCTGTTTTTTTTTAATTCCAGATAAATTGGAGAATTTCTCGTTCTATCTCTGTGAAGAATTGAGTTAGAATGCTGATGGGGATTGCACTAAATCTATAGATTGCTTTTGGTAAGATGGCCATTTTTACGATGTTAATTCTGCTGATCTATGAGCATGGGAGATCTTTCCATCGTCTGAAGTCTTCTTCAATTTCTTTCTTCAGAGATTTGAAGTTCTTGTCATACATATCTTTCACTTGCTTGGTTAGTGCCACACCAAGATATTTCATATTATTTGTGACTAGTGTGAAGGGTGTTATTTCCCTAATTTGTTTCTCAGTCTGCTTATCCTTTTAGTAGAGGAAAGCTTCTGATTTATTTGAGTTAATTTTGTATCCAGCTACTTGACTGAAGTCAACAGATTGTTTCCCAACCAAAAATTCTCCAGGACTCAATGGTTTTAGTGAAGAACTCTATCAGACCTTCAAAGAAGACCTAATACCAATACTTCTTAAAGTACTTCATAAAATAGAAACAGAAGGAACACTATCCAATACATTCTGTGAAGCCATAGTTTCACTACTTTCTAAACCACACAAAGACCCAACAAAGAAAAACTACAGACCAATTTTTCTCATGAGTATTGATGCAAAAATATTCAATAAAATTCTTGCAAATAGAATCCAAGAACGCATCAGAATCTTCATTCACTGTGATCAAGTAGGCTTTATCCTAGGGATGCAGGTATGGTTCATTATATGGAAATCCATCAATGTAATCTACTGTATAAGAAAACTGAAAAAATCGCATGATCTCTCATTAGATGCAAAAGCCTTTAACAAAATACAACACCCTTTCATGCAGTAATGCATGAGAATAGGAATTAAAGGTTCATACTTAAATATAATAAAGGCAATATACAGCAAGCCAATAGGCAACATCAAGCTAAATTAAGAGAAACTTGAAGCAATTTCATGAAAATCAGGGACAAGACAGGGATGACCACTGTCCCCCTATCTATTTAATATAGTACTTGAATTTCTAGTCAGAGAAATGAGGCAGTGAAAGGAGATCAAAGGAATACAAATTGGAAAGGTGAAGGTCAAAATATCATTATTCGCAGATGATATAATAGTATATATAAGTGATCGCAAAAATTCCACAAGAGAACTCCTACAACTGATTAACAATTTATTAATCATCTTTATCTGTTAATTCTGTATATGAAAATCTGTCTTCCTGAGTGTAAATTTTGAGCCACATCATAAGTCAAGAAAAGGAAAGCAATAATCATCTATGTTCTGTTTTTAAGATTACTATTAATGAAACAGTTCTTTTCTGTTTACAGCACATTAAAAACCAAGCAAAATATGCAAATATCTATAGGATTTTATCTGATTATCTTCTTGCCTTTAATCACTGTTGAAAGCAAGTGGCTACAGCAAGAATACTGACACTTTGAAAGCCATATGGCAAACTCAGTCTAGTCTGAAACACAAGATTCCTAAAATATCCGGATCATTGCTTTGGTCATTTAGACATTTAGGATACCATATTAATTGATTCATATTGTCCTGCGACTTTTGTTGTGTGTACATGTCCTTATAGTTTAAAGCATCAGCTGTCAAGTGGTCTGCTTTGGTCATTGAGCCTTAGATGAGAAAACACATAAAAATTAGCATGTTCATATTGTTGCCATGGTGATGATTGGGATAAAAAGAAATCTGGAAAGGCACGGATCATGAGATGGTGTGTTTTTAACCACAAGTAATGAAACATATGTTTATACTACAGATTTGTTCCCACTGGGGGGTTGACTTAGTTCCTCATGTGTGGCCAGATGTTTTATATCACTCTCTTTCCATAAAGCAGCAAGCTTCTTACTCCAGCAGTTAGTGTTTCCGAATACTAACCAGCATGTGTCTTCAGAGTATTTTAAACTGACTGTATGTAGCTATATGAGAGAAAAATCTCTGAAATATAATAACCAAGTCTCTAAAATGCCTTTATGCATACATACTTACTATATTAATAGTGATTGCATGTTAACAGAGTTAGAGAAATAAAAGAAGATTATAATAAGAAATCACTTGGGAGCCTCCACATTCTGCTGATGGATCAAGATGTTCCTCCAGCACCATGTCTGCCTGAATGCCGCCATGCTTCCAACCATGATAACAATGGACTAAGCCTCTAAAACTGTAAGTTAGGTCTAGTTAAATGTTTGCCTTTTTAAGAGTTACCTTCATTGTGATATCTCTTCACAACAATAAAACCCTAACTAAGACACCCAGCTTACAATAAAAAGTATATTTATTTAAAAAGAAGGAAGAAATCATCACCATACTGAATACATATTAGTAAAATTAGTTATAATTACAGTTGAGATGTTGGAGACTTTGCTGTTCTATTTTTATTGATTAAGCTCGATATTGATAATTTTCTTCATTTATTTATTTTGATACTTGATGCTCCCCTCAACCATCTTTTATTTACTCCTAATCTGAACCAAACTCTCCCTCCTTGTTCTCCAGCTTCATGAGTTTACATTTTGACCCTTTAGTTTAACTGGAGTCATCTGTGTAACCACTAGACTGGAACTGTCCATTGGAGGTTGGTGGAATCACAGTGACTACACAATTAAAGGCAAGGATTTTTCTCTCTCCCTGAACTTACCAATAGAAAATAGTTGGGCATTGAAAGACCGTGTCTTCTACGCATCTCCCCCAATACATGCCTGACTGTCAATGAGGCTATTCTTATGCATACACAGTGAATGCATTCACAGTTGCTATGAGTCCATGATTGTAATGGCTGTGTTTTGCCCAGATGACATTTTGTGCTGGAGGCCTATTCCAGCTGGGGAAAGGGCTGAAGTGGGACACACATCATATAAAGGCTAACAGCTGATGATCCCCGGCCTTATAATCTTACTATATGTGCTTTAATAAGAGTTGGTTTCCTCTCCCTTATTATTTCATGTGTTAATAAGCAATGGTTTCTTTTCTCTTACTATTTTGTGCTTTGATAAGTGCTGGTTATAATCTATGGCATATTAGCATGCTATATACACAATGTTAATAGGTAAATTACTACATATATGTTGAAGTATCCACTAAATTTTCTTTTTAATGTAAATTATGCTCAGAAACATGTAGGTACCACTGACACAGCCCAATTGTTTAGAAGTATAAATGAGCTCAAGAATCAATACATCGTCAATTTGATGTAGCTGATTGTCAGAAAGGATTCATATTAAGAAATTCTGGGGTCTTGAGATACAGTTTGGACAAATGAATTGAGACGGGATATAAATGATGCTAAAAGCTAATCTGGTTTTTAGATCACGGCTAGCAACAGAACATAGATGTACCTGTCAAGAATTATACATTTTGACAATACAAAGTAATAGATCCAATAAGAATTCGTAGGTTACATCTTGGAGCAGCAGGGGAAATCCATGTGATTTGTTAATGCTGCTTTCCCAGGGCTCTGAGCATTGGCTGCCTTGGTATCTGTTAATATTAATTAATCTGTTAATTAATCCTGTTAATGCTTCAAATCCTTCATTTAAACAATATTGAGAGCTATGATATGGAGGATGGAGCTACAGGCATATTTAAGTAACTTTAAAGCACTGATCATATTTTGTTTACAAAAAAGCCGCGTCTACTACATTATACATTACAAATAAAAGAAGCCAATAATCTTCCAATCTAGTGCTGATTTCTAGTGCACAGGCCAAAACAATTTGATAGTCACATGATTAATTTGATCCATGTAGGGAAAACACATGCAAATTAAGGCATTGTTTCTTTTTTAATAATATGAATTATACAAGAAAATCATGAATGTATTCTGAGTCAGTCAGTTACACAATGTCTCAGTATACCTGAGGTTGAGACACTCAATCCAAATCTACCTAGAAACAACACAAGACATAGAAAGAATCCACACAGGTGGCGCAGACAAAGCAGACAGACAGTATGTACAACCGTGATTTCCTATTCCAGAGCTGTTTAGTGAGTGAGACATGTGCATAGTGTCCAAGTTTAGTTTTCAGTGACCCTAGTTCCAAAGTCTCTGATGCCTGGAAGTAAATGAATGAATAAAATGAAGGCCACCCAGACTATTTCATTATTCAATTATATAAGCATCTTTTATTCAATATTTTCTTTCTTTCTCTTTTACTTTTTTGGGGATATTTCCTTTATTTACATTTCAAATGTTATCCTCTTTCCCAGTTTCCCCTCCAGAAACCCCCATCCCATCCCCCAACCCCTGCCTCCATAAGGGTGCTCTGTCAACCACCCACTCCCTCCCACCTCCCTGTCCTGGCATTCTCCTACACTGGGGCATTGAGCCTTCACAGGACCAAGGGCCTCTCCTCCCACTGATGCCCAACAAGGTCCATCCTCTGCTGTATATGTGACTAAAGCCATGGGTCCTTCCATGTGTATTCTTTGGTAGGTAGTTTAGTCCCTGGGAGCTCTGGGGTGTCTGGTTGGTTGATACTGTTGTTATTCCTATGGGGTTGCAAATCCCTCAGCTACCTCACCTCTTTAACTCCTTCACTGGGGACCCTGTTCTCAGTTCAATGGTTGACTGTGAGCATCTGACTCTGTATATGTCAGGCTCTGGCAGAGTCTCTCAGGAGACAGCTATATCAGCCTCCTCTTGGCATCCCCAATAGTGACTGGGTTTGGTGACTGCATTTTAGTGTATATGTGTGGTGTCTGCACATATGTGTATGTATGTTTGAACATTATGAACATATATGTGCATGTATGTATCCATGTATGTTTGCACATGGATATGTATAGTTGTACATACATATATTTATGCACATGTCCCTGTAGAGAACAGAGGTTGACATTAGGTCTCTTCTATTTACTGAGGTACAATATCTTGCTGAACATAGATCCCTTGTTTTTGCCTCCAAGGCACCATGGTTTTAGGCAGGACATCACACTAGCCACAGCCTTTATGTGGGTATTGGGGATCTGAATTCTAGTCTTGACTCTTGTACAGCAATAGCTTTATACATTAATCTATACCCTCAGCTGTAGAGTTATTTTTAATATTATGAACTAAATGATTTTGTTTTACTTTCCATTTTTGTTTTTATATTTCTTGGCTTTAACATCTTTATATAATATATTTTGGTCATACTCTTTCTCCTCACCTAACTCCTCCAAGATCCTCTCCACTTCCACACCCATCACAATTTAACATTCTTTATTTTTTACACTCTAAAAAAGAATAAGAAATCAAAAGAAAAAGAAAATTAAACATATAAGGTATATCAAACAAACAGAAATAAAACAGAAAGCACACAAAAGATATTCCTGTTGAGAAACCCTGGTACTAAGGTCATAGTCTACCATGACTGGACAGCTTCTTGAGTTCAGAACAAAATGGAGGAATTCCTTTTCCAGTGGGGTTTCCTCTTCTCGGCTTGACCTGATCTGAGGAGTCTGAACTCAACACCCTCTACCTAAGGAATATCACATAATTCTTGGCAAGATTACAGGTTCTATTTCCTTTGTTCAGATAAGAACCTGCCATGCAAATGAGGCATTCCCAGTACCTAAGCCTTATTAGACAATGTACATTGACCTGAAAAACCCGTTCCTACTCACCAAAGTTTATATCATTCTTGTTCACCCTGAATAAGCAGTTTCATTGGATATCATCTAAGAGAGCTGTGGCACTAAAATCCTTAGAGAAGGCTCCCTCGTAGCACTCATAGCTGGACCGAGATCCTGGTGATCCAGGATCTGCTTGGTTCTTTTCTGCTCAATACACAACAGCACCTGAACACAATGAGAGAGGAAGAGGAAGGCAGAGCCCCAGTGTCCATTTTGTGTTCTCCAACTATTCCCAAACATGTGGCCTGTCCTGGAGCATTTTGATGCGCCAGGCTATTGGAGAAAACTGCTTTTTCTTCTCCTAGTGAATTGCACATAGCTTCTTAGTTAGGGGTGGGACTTTGTGCCTCCCTCCACTTCATCATGTTGGGATTTTTTTTCCTAGCTTGAGGTTGTACAGAGTTTTTGAATTTTGTTACAATATTTTGAGTTCATACGCTCATAAACCCTGTTGTGTCTGGACTAGATTGTTTCCTTGGAGTCATCTTTTGCTCCTTCTATATAGACATCAGAGCTTTGAGGTGGGAGGGTTAGCAAATACATCACATTTTGGGCTGAGTAGTCCAAAAATCTCTCACTTCCTGTACATTGTCCAGTTATGAGTCTCCATATTTATTCCTGTCTACTGCAAGAAGAAGCCTTTTGGATGAGGATTGACCGATGCACTTATCTGTATGTTTAGCAACATATCATTAGGAGTTATTTCACTACTATAGTCCTTTGACAGAATAGCAGTAGATTTTCCCCTAGGCTTATGACCCATCTTGTGTCAAGTTTGCAGACACTTTAGCAGTGTCAAGCATGGGTTCTGTTCCATGGAGTTGACTTTAAGCTCAATCAAGAAGTGCCATAACAATTGTGTCACTATCACAGCAGTATATCTTGCAGGCAGATCATTGCTAAAGGTCAGAGTGCTTGTACTTGGGTGATAGTGAAGAATCATCCTCTCCTTTGGTATGAAGTAATGTACTTTCTAGCATCATGTATGCCGGTCAGTAGAGGAAAAGCTTCTAGTTGCGCACCATCTGGATTTTTTTAAATCATATCATCAGAATTATGGTTTTTCCATGAGTTTATGCAGTAATCAATAGGATTCGCAAGAGCTTGGAGACCCTTAGGCCAATGACTTAAGAAGATGTAAACCATTCTTGGCACCAAAAGGTTTACCTAGTAACATAATATGTTGATGGACATTCTCTCTTCTATTATATTGTAATTCTATTTGAATTCATTCTCTATATGCATGTATTTTAGGAAGCAAAAAGTTCCTTCTTTGAGAAATATCAACATAATTGACTACACTTTTAACGAAACTAACCAAAGCTAAGAGAGGGAGTTTTCAAATTAATAAAATTTGAGATGAAAGGAGAAACATTACAATAGACACCAAGAAAATTCAGAGAATCGTAAGGACACATTTAAAAAGTGTTTATTTCACCAAATTGGAGAACCTAGAAGAAATGGATGAACTTCTTTTTTTTCTTTATTGGATACTTTTTAAATTTACATTTCAAATGTTATTCCCTTTCCCGGTTTCCCTGAGATAAGTCCCATCCCACCCCCTCCCCTTCTTCTATAAGGGTGTTCCCCTCTACACCTGCCCCCTTCCTGCCCTCCCAACAATCCCCTACACTTGGGGGTCCAGCCTTGGCAGGACCAAGGGTTTCTCCTTCCATTGGTGCCCAACAAGGCCATCCTCTGCTACATATGCAGCTAGAGCCATAGGTCAGTCCATGTATAGTCTTTGGGTAGTAGTTTAGTTCCTGGGAGCACTGGTTGATTGGCACTGTTATTCTTAAGGACACATAAGTCCCTTCAGCTCTTTCAATCCTTTCTCTAATTCCTCCAACAGGGATCCAGTTTTAAGTTCAATGGTTTGCTGCTAACATTCACCTCTGTATTTGATCTGCTGTGGCTGTGCCTCTCAGGAAACAGCTCTATCAGGCTCTTGTCAGCATGCATTTGTTAGCTTCATCAATGTTATCTAGTTTTGGTGGCTGTACATATATAAGTTTTGTATTCATGTGGGGCAAGCTTCGAGTGGCCATTACTTCAGTCTCTGCTCCAAACTTTGCTCCATATCCCCTTTTAAGGAGTGAAGCATCTACATTTTGGTCATCGTTCTTCTGAGGAACCTCCAGACTGATTTCCAGAATGGTTGTATCAGTTTGCAATCCCACCAACAATGAAGGAGTGTTTCTCTTTCTCCACATCTTCACCAGCAGCTATTGTCACCTCAGTTTTTGATCTAAGTCATTCTGGCTGGTGTGTGGTGGAATCTCAGGGTTGTTTTGATTTACATTTCTTTGATGACTAAAGATGTTGAACATTTCTTTAGGTACTTCTCAGCCATTCGATATTTCTTAGCTGAGAATTCTTTGCTTAGTTCTGTACCCCATTTTTAATAGGGTTATTTGGCTCTCTGGAGTCTAACTTCTGGAGGTTTTTGTACATTTTGGATATTAACCCTCTATCAGATGTAGGATTGGTAAAGATCTTTTCCCAATCTGTTGGTTGCTCTTGTTGCTTTCCTAATGACAGTATCCTTTGTTTTACGGAAGTTTTGCAGTTTTATGAGATCCCATTTGTTGATTCTTGATCTTAGAGCATAAGCCATTGGTGTTTTGTTCAGGAAATTTTCCCCAGTGCCCATGTGTTCCAGACTCTTCCGCACTTTTTCTTCTATTAGTTTGAGTGTATCTGGTTTGATGTGGAGGTCCTTGATCCACTTGGACTTAAGCTTTGTACAGGGTGATAAGCATGGATCGATCTGCATTCTTCTACATGCTGACCTCTAGTTGAACCAGCACCATTTGCTGAAAATGCTATCTTCTTTCCATTGATATATATGATATACCAAAGTTAAATCAAGACAAAATAAACAATTTAAAGAGGCTCATAAACCCTAGTGGCATTTTCAAGTGATTTTGGAGACAGTCCAGAAAGTGTTATAAATTTTCAAGCAAATACTGACAAAAATCAAAACAATTTTATAAAGCATAAAATATATGAAAACTTTATATTATTATGGGACATAAAAAAATAAGAACTATTTCTCCAAGTGTGCAAACAGTGAAAAGGAATCAATTTGGTTGTTTGAAAGAGAAGGTGGAAACTGTGCTGTCATGTAGAGGATTATCTAATATTCACCAATTTCATCTCAAAAATTGTATTGTTCAGCTCCATTAATTGAGAATTAGAGTAATATATAAGTTATGAGAACAGTATATACCATTGTATTGTATAGTGCAATTTGTAATTTTATAAAATAGAAGGCTCTGATAAGATATTGATGACTTCTATTTCTATTGGTAGATCATCAGTTTGCACAAATTCAAATCTAAACTACATATGTACCCAAACCAAGTAAATTGAATTATGAATGCTTTAATTTAATAAAACACTGACTTGCTATTAACCTGTTACATTAAGAACTGTTTTATCGCTATGACATTTATTCACTAAAAATCATTATTTGGATGGACAATTTACACACATGAATTTTATTTTCAGTCATATAGTTGAATATACAATAGTATGTACAGCAAATAGTTCTCATCCTGGTGGGTCGCAGCCCCTTTGGCAAATCTCTATCTCCAAAAATTATTTACATTTTGGTTCAGAACAGTAGCAACAAAATATATTATGAAGTAGCAACAAAAATAATTTTATGGTTGGGGGTCACCACAACATGAGGAATTATATTGAAAGGTCATAGCATTAGGAAGGTTGAGAACTGCTGATGTATAGCAATATTAAAAGTTTCCTATTGTGCACAGCTTTACTTTGGAAAACAAGAAATAGTGTTAAAATTTAAAATTACCAAAATTAATTGAGTTTTTTCTAATCAGAATCATGATATGCTAGTGACACTATCATTCTACTAAAAGAACCAATAATGCAATCAATATTTCAATTGTCTTAAATACTCAAGAAATCTTTTTCTTAAAAATGAGAAAAATTAATAATAAAATAATAACCAGCTATTTCAGTGAAAAGTCCTGTTTATAGTTAATAGTGTAGGATTTTAATTTTTTTCTTGAAATCATAATGTCCATCTTTCCATTTCTTCCCTTCAAACCCTCCCATGTTGCTCGCCCAAACACACTCTTTCAAACTCATGACCTCTTTTTCTTTGTTATTGTACACACATGTGTGTCCCTAAATATGTAAATACAACATGAACCTTTTGTATATTACATGCATGTACATGTTTTCAGAGGTGATCATTTGGTGTGGGTTAAACGATTCATGTGCTGTTGCCTGGATTTCAATAGCTTTTAAGAATGTTGGGTGGCAATGGGGGGAGGGTTGGGAGGGGAACACCCATAAGGAAGGGGAGGGGGGAAGGGGGATGTTTGCCCGGAAACCGGGAAAGGGAATAACACTCGAAATGTATATAAGAAATACTCAAGTTAATAAAAAAAAAAAAAAAAAAAAAAAAAAAAAAAAAAAAAAAAGGATGTTGGGTGGCTATAGCTGTGTGAGGCTCGTTTCTTGGGCTTCAATTTCATTCCATTTTTCTACATGCCTAGAGCCTGGACCATTCTGTCTTTGACTTCCGCTTGAGGTCTTTCTCCTTCCATATGAATTTTAGTATTTTTTTTCTTTCTAGCTTAGTGAATCACCTTATTGGTATTTTGCTGGGGATTACATTAATTCTTGAGGTCAGCTATTTTCATGCCAGTAATTATGTAAATCCACGGGCATAAGCAACTTTCTTACCTTCTAATAGCTTCTTCAGTTTGTTTCTTCAGTGTCTTAAAAGTTTCATTGCAGAAGTCGTGTAGTTTCTTCCTTAGTTTTAATTATGAATTTAAAAATATCTATTGTGTCCTGGACAATTTTGTTAATTCCTTTTATAGGAAGTTTCTTATTGTCATCTAGAACCCTGACTTCTATATGTCAGTTTTGTTCCCTGCTATTTCTCTGTGCTTGTTAAGCAGTTATAGGATATTACTGGTAGTTTCAATAGTCTTTTAAGAATATGCTGTCAATAGAGATATTTGAGATCTTCCGTTAAGGCTTGAGTACTATGCTGGGTAAAAGTACACTAATTGGATAAACTTTTGGTGGGCGGGGAGCCCCATTTTCTCTTCTTAGCATAATCTTGGCAATAGGTTTCTCAAATATAGCATTTGTTACATTGAGACATACATCTGTTATTCACAGTTTCTTCAGTATTTTCATGATGAAAGAATGAACCAATTTTGTCAACGCCTTTTCTTTTTCTATTGAGATAATTATATATTTTTGTTCTTTAAAAATGATAATATCATTAATATAAAAACAAACAAATCATTCTTGATAATCCATCTCAGTTTCTAGTTTTAATATGCCCTACGCCTGGTTTTCTGTGTCCGTGATATTTTGATATGTAGGTTAGTACATTTTTTCATAGACTCTCCAACTTGTGGCAGCTAACATCAATTTTTTTGTTTTGTTTTTATATCCATGGAACTTGACAGACAACTCAGGATCAGATACATTTACTCATAGTCTTCTATTCAAACTTGAAAATTTTATCCAAGACCATGGTTTTAAATTTTATGCAGAAGACATTCCTCAGGATAAGCAAAACCACCGTGAGACATTATTTGCTTTTCTTCCTAGCATAAATAAAAATATTTTGAAAATTCTCAGTTGCCTCTTGAGTTAATTGTCCCCAATTTCCTTTCTAACAAATCTGGCAGTGGAGGTGGTGGGGAACTATTTTGTTTGAGAGCCTAAGGTTATAGGATCAAATGCTTCATTTCCCAGGAGGCCTGGCTTCTGCAAGGTCCAAACAAGTTCCTCATATCAAAGCATCTTACTGAACAAGGCTGTAAAGCTTTGAAAAACATGAACATCCTTTTGAAGTAAATCTGAGTAGAACATTTTGTATTTTTTTATTTTCACACTATTATTTTTTACATGATGTTTCATTTTATTTTTAGTTAAAAGATTTTCAGACAATATATTTTTTAGCTTATTTTCCCTCCTCTGACTTCTTCCTGATTGTTCTTATTCTGTATCCACTCAACATTTTTATGGAACTCATAGGCAGATTAATGCAGAAGGGCCTCGATATGCAATTTTTTAAAATATTTATGTGCATGTGAGTGAGTATTTTGCCTTCTTGTATGTATATGTATCACATGTATGTATGATGCTATTGTAGGTGAAAAGAGAGTGTCAGATTACACAGAACTGGAATACAGATGGTTGTGATCTGTGGTATAATGCTGGAAATGTAGCCTGGATTCTCTACACGAGCAGTAACTGCTATCAAACAATAAGCCATCTCTCCAGCCTCATATACATATACATATACATATACATATACATATACATATACAGATACAGATACAGATACAGATACAGATACAGATACAGTTACAGACACAGACACAGACACAGACACAGACACAGACACATACACATACACATACACATACACATACACATACACATACACATACACATATACATATACATATACATATATACATATAAAATGCCTGATATTTTAGAGTGTACCGAGCAGTTTTTTGTCAACATGACACAAGCTGAGGTCATCTGAGAGGAGGGAACCTCAATTAAGTTTGGGATGTATACACATATACACATATATATACACATTTACACATATATACATATATACACATATATACAAATATACACATATATACACATATACACATATACATATATACAAATATACACATATATACATATATACATATATACATATATACATATATATGTGTGTGTATATATGTATGTGTATATATATATGTATGCTTTACATTAATATTAAGATGATAAGCATTCTTTAGTTACCTAAGTTTTGGGTTTTGACCTTGTTCCCAGAGACTGATAGTAAGTAGATAGCATAGTAATTTCTCCGCGTGCTGGGCAGCAGCAGGCAGCTGCATCTACCACTCCATCAGATGATTTTAAAAGGAAATGCCTGATATTTTAAAGTGTGCTGAGCAGTTTTGTGTCAACATGACCCAAGCTGAGGTCATCTGAGAGGAGGGAACCTCAATTAAGGTTGGGATGTATTATATGAGAGAAGAATCTATTTTCAATAAACAAAAGAAGGGAAGAATTAAATATATCAGTCTAAAGAAAGAATAAACTCTATAAAATAATAGCTGTATTATGGTTTCCCAGCTCCACCTTCCTGCTGGATGATGCTTCCCTTCCCAACGTAGCCCTTTAGGACCAGGTGTCAGTCAGACAGATGCACATCTATCATCTCACCTATGTGTCACTCACAGGGGACAAAGCGTTCTGTATGATGGCTCTGCCATTTTCAACACGGAATTGCTTTCATATTTCAATAGAATCATTTCTAGATCAAAAGCTAAAAAGTATAAAAGATAAAAGAGAGGTAAAAGAAACAAAAACAGAAAAGAAGATCCAAAAGATCAGGCTGTACACAGGCCTGTCTGACAGTTTATTAATTAGTGATCGATAAGGAAAGGCTCAACTCATTGTAGGTGGACCATCCCTGAGCTGCTGGTTCCAGGTTCTATTTTAAGAAAAATGCTGTTTAAACCGGGAAAGGGAATAACAATTGAAATGTAAATAAGAAACACCCAAGTTAATAAAGATGGAGAAAAAAAGAAAAAGAAAAATGCTGTTTGGCAAGCCACAGAGAGCAAGGCAGTAAGCAGCACCCTTCCATGGCCTATGCATCATCAGCTCCCGCCTCCAGGTTCCTGCCTGACTTCCTTTGATGACAAATAGAAATGTGGAAATGTAAGCCGAATAAACTGTTTCCTCCCCACGTTTACTTTGGTCATAGTGTTTAGTCACAGCAATGATAACTCTAGTAAGACTTGATGTATTCTTTGTTGATAAATTATGATGTGTAGATGTTTACGTGTACAAAATGCACTTAGGGTATTTTCAATTCATGACAAAATCTAGATAAATTCTATCCATAGTCAGACTTTATAGTTAAATCACAACTAGAATGATTTCCAAAACCTTCAAATTTTAAACATAAGTCTCTTTTTTGACTTGGGTCTAGTTAAGTCCAAAAACCATACTTTGCTAGAGAAAAGGCCTTTTGGATAAGATGTGGTTTTTGTTTGCTTGTGTTTTTTTAATTTTGAAGTGAAGGGTGAATGACATAGCAGGTGAAAACAGGTCTGTCAACATCAGAGGAGGAGAGGAGATGGTAAATATCGCGGTGTGGTATAGCATAGAGGGAGCAATGTGTCAGATGAGATTCAGAATATTACTTCACATCTGTGAGTCTTATTTTCCTCATTAGTCAGCTACATTAACATCTCCCCTACTTACAGAATGATGTATAAGAATTATGAGTGATTTAATGTGTCAACATTATTATCATTTCAAATCAGAAACAAAGGAATGGAAAAACCAGGCTGGGGAAATATCTCCATGAATATCTCTCTGGAACAAAGATAAAGAATTGCTTGATGTGCAAATTATGAGGGCCTGAGCCTGAATATCTATCGAGAGCCCAGAATAGAGCTAGAAGCAGTAATGCAGCAGTCTGTAATGGCAGGATGGGTGACAGGGACTGGATAATCCGTGGAAGCTTGCAAGCATAGTAGCCTGCCGAGGACAATGCAGAAGGTAGAAACTGGAAACTAAGGCCGTCCTTTGAACTTCACATGTGTCCTGTGACATGTGCATGCCTGCACTTCAAACTTCTATATACACATGCACAAACATAACAGGAATAAGTAAAAAGGGATGAATAATCTGAGACCAGTACCAAATTGTTTTCTTAGTATCTGAGTCACAACTACGACTATTTAGAAAAGCCACATAACTAAGTATTTCTGCATTGAAAGGTTATATTTTATTTATGAGTTTATCTTGGATCTACAGCCTCCTAATCTTACATTTTTTGGTGGGGGGAGGGGTAATAATTATGTATCTTGTCACCAGAGAACTGACTATAAGAAACATGGGCAGTCTGGGATGGATAAAATATTTAAACTATTATTTAAGCAAAAATTAACCTTTCCTTTATCAAAAACTATCATTAGATGTTGGGAATTAAGATTTGAATCCAGGTCAAAGGTTAAGAAGAAGATAAAGCTTTTGGACTCATGTGCGGCTTAGGAAAGGAAGAGGCAATAAGTCAAGTTTCAAGAATATCAGCTTGACAGTTTGCAAGCAAAGCTATCTCTATCTTTGGTTCCAAGCAAAAGTTAAGAGGTGGGGGCCTGGATTAATAAGGTATGCCACTCCTACCCTCCCAAGAGTCAGTAGGGAGTCAGATATCCACTCCATTGTTTTCTATGCATAAATGTGATTCTTTTACTTTAATATGTCTGAAACAACTGACAAAAACAACATGCTAAAATTGAGTACTCAAGACTCAGAGTATCATAAGATTGAAAGAGAAGTAGTTAAATAGTTGTTTCAATTTTTTCTCCATTGGAGAGGAAGGGCTAGCCCTAAGACATAATTTTAATAACACTCCCCCTATTTTAAGTACACACACACACACACACACACACACACACACACACACGTGACAACATGATACAACAATCGGCTTCTTCTACTTCTGAAAAATCAGCTTAGAACTACTTTTCTACTTTCCACCTACACCATAAATTCTGTATTTTCTGGCCATATCTCTGACCTAGCAGGGGTATGAAAAAAAACCCCAGATGATTAAGTCAATTCTCAGAAAAATTTGAAGGTGTGATCTCTAATATTTCCTCAAGTATCTGAAGCTTTAAAAGAGCCTTGTTAAATAAATCTACCAGTGACATTTTTAGGACACATATCAAGGAGAAGAGAAAAACATCAGACATTAATAGGGAGGGAGATTTAGTGGAAAGCTTGGTTATGTGCTTCTCACATGTGGCACAACTTTGGTCTTAGGGGCTTCCTAAATGATAACAGAAATGAGTTCTTTTGAAATTGAGTCCTGACGAATATTGGTGTTTGACTTAAAAAAATCCCAGAATTTACATGCAGACTCTTAAGTGTGTAATAGACATTTTCTTCTAATTATCTAATCATAGCACAGACAAGAGATTAGCACTATCGAGCAAAATTAAGGCAACTGTATTGATTTTGGATTTTGATGAGCAATAGATTACCCCAAAACACAGTAGTTCTATATTATAACCATTTCTTCCCTCCTGATGCTAGATAAGCAGTTTAAAACTGAGTCATCTGGAAGATTTTCATCCGACTTTTGCCAATAGCAAATCCACTGTCCTATGTCTATTTCCCTGAATCATTTACATAGCAGCATTTATTCCAAGAGCACAAAGGGAGAAAACTCTGAGATCTCGTGTGGTCACATACTCAAAACACATACAATCTCAACTGCTCATATTTATCACAAATTTGTTTAATATAATTGTTTAATATAATCAGGCTGATATAAACTATTTGAAACCTGGTTGTTTACTATCCTATGTGTTCTATACAACCTTCTCATCTCTGTGTAGTGGTCAGTAGATATGGTAGAGTTTCCATTCTGCCTCCGCTTCCCATGTTTCAGAAAGCAAACACACTCATAGCAGCTGACCATAATGCATCGTCATGTTAATTTACTTTCCTATTTCATGTGCTTTTCCTTAATGTAGCAATCTCACACACCCTCGGGAAATCCTAGAGATGTATAGGTAGCTTTGAAAGATGTATTGGTAGTTTCAAAAGAGTAATTTTCTCTTTGCTATGTTTTCTTTGTGTCTCCACGTTAACTCAAGAGAGCGTTCTTTTTATTTTTATAAATAGCACGCAAGAAGAACTCATTCCAATTAGAAATCACGCTTTGGAGAGCTTGTCTCTTAGCTTGTTAATTATCCCCTCTTAAGAAAAGAGAAACATAGATTGCATAGTTTTCAGGCTATTTTAGGAATGACATATGATCTGTTTTCTTCTGATAAATGGTGCCTAGTAGTACTTTTTGGAATAATTTCCATCATTGGAAACTTCATTGAATCTCTTCTAAAATTGCTATTTTAAATTATTTAGGCAGAAGTGATAAGGTACTTGCTTCACACATTTCCCTTGTATTGACTCGTTCAAATGATGCATTTAGCTGGTTTCCTGTGGGACCCAGATTTAGAATTCTTACCACTTTGAATAAGACCTTGAAAGCTATTTTTTCTGGTTGAACATCTTATTTCAACTTATTAGGCTGGGAGAAGAAATGTTTACAGGAATATCGTATTAGCCCTTGTAAGCAGGGCATTTATGAGTGGCATGATTTCCTGTGTGATGATCTGTTCCTTCCTCCTGAAGGAATGTAAACGCCGTAATGCTGCTCTGAGTCGTCCTGAGTGTCCTGGCATCACGTTGCCAGGTACAATAAGAAAAATGGAGACTTTCTCTACCATCTGACAATGGGACCAAACCTCCAGTTTTGCAAAACAGCAAAATAGTGGTGTTGAACCTCACCCTCGACACAGTAGTGATAATGGATCTGAGGAAACGGGGCATATAATCTGGAAATAGAAAATAAAAGAACTTTCTGCTTACAAAAATGAGATCTTATTCCTGGAGGACTCTCTGGACTTGAATCCATCTCCATCTTATCTATTTTTTGTGTTTTCTTAAATTCAGTGTCTACGATCTGATTGAGAACTTGACAGCTTTTTCCCTCTTCTAAAGATTAACTTGTAACTAATCTAGTCCATGTAGAGTCTTGATCTTCTAGCCCAACAATACTTGTTATCTCAAAAATCTCCAACTTCCCCTCTGGTTCTCATCTTCACCACACCATTTAACACCGTAATTGTCTCCTGCACTTCTCTAGGATGTGTTTTGTGATAGATTGTATGTTTGGTCCTGGGAGTGGCACTATTTGGAGGTATGACCTTGTTGGAGTAGATGTGGCTGTGTGGGTGTGGGCTTTAATACCCATGTCCAAACTGCCTGGGGGCCAGTCTTCTGCTAGCAGCCTTCACATGAAGATGTAGAACTCTCAGCTCCTCCTGCACCATGCCTGCCTGGATGCTGCCATGTTCCTGCCTTGATGATACTGGACTGAACCTCTGAACCTGTAAGCCAGCACCACTTAAATGTTGTCCTTTATAAGACTTGCCTTTGTCATGGTGTTTGTTCACAGCAGTAAAACCCTAACAAAGGCATGTCTTTCTCTATGGACTCTTGCTGTCTTCATCTTATCTAACTATATCCTCTTCTGCAGTTTCCTGCTTTCTCATGAAGTTGAAGGCCTTAACTTTCAAATTTTCTTTCTAGTCATTTTGTGGTAGTCCACTTAGATCGGAATAGCTATGTGGTTATAACTTTCACCCAGAGGTGTAATAGACACCTTAAATTTGATATGACCAAAACAGAATTATAAACATTGACTTCAACCTTTTCTCTCTAATGCCTCCAGTTCAGAGGAGTGTTGACAACCTAACAGTTGAATCAGATCAAAAGTACAGGTATTATCTTGTTTACTGCCAATCTAACTAAGTAAAATATCAACTCCATCTTGCTTTTATGTTAGCTATGTATTTGAAATCCACCCATTCTTTCTATCGCCATCATTTTTTCCCTGGCCCCAAATAATCTTATTTATTTCCCGAGGAACTCTTGTTAGCCTCCTCACTTTGTTCCATGGTTACATTTTTGTTGTTGCTTACATTTTAAATTATTATTATTGGTTATTTTGTAATATCTTATGTTTAGATTTTTATTTTATTTTTTTACATTTTATTGAAAATAGATTCTTTTCAAATACAATATATCCTGATTACAATTTTCCCTCCCTCTAATCTTCCTACTTTCTCCCCACATCCATTCCCATCAAGATCCATTTCTTTTCTGTGTCTCACTAGAAGAGAATAGGCTTCTAAGAAAGAACAGTAAAACATAGCAAAATAAAATATAATAAGATAAAGCAAACAAGAAAACCTCATCACATATAGGTTGGAGAGTGCAAATGAACAACAAAAAGGGGAATCCACGAAAAGGCATTAGAATCAGAAATTTGTTCACACTCTTGGGATTTCCATAAAAACACTTAACTGAAAGCTGTAATAGATATGCATAGGAGACAGTGTAGACCTGTGTCGATATGCATAGGAGACAGTGTAGACCTGTGTCGATATGCATAGGAGACAGTGTAGACCTGTGTCGGTATGCATAGGAGACAGTGTAGACCTGTGTCGATATGCATAGGACACAGTGTAGACCTGTGTCGATATGCATAGGACACCGTGTAGACCTGTGTCGGCCTTGTGCTTGCTTTTCCAGTGTCATAAGTTCTTATGAGCTGTGCTCACTTGACTTATTGGGCCTTGTCCTCCTGGTGTCATCTACCTTCTCTGGCTCTTAACATTCCTTCCGCTTCCTCTTCTGTGGGGTTCCCTTAGCTCTGAAGAAAGAGATTTGACGTAAACATCCCATGTAAAGCTGTGTGTTCCAAGGTCTCTCTGTAAGATGCCTGGCTGTGGGTATCTGTTTGTTCCCATTTGCTGCAAGAGGAAGGTTCTCCATGAAGGTTGGATATGGCACTGATCTATGAGTATGCCTATAAGTCATTTGGCTACTATTTTTTAAAAGACAACTAGTATTTGGTTTTACCTTAAGTCTCTGTGCTATATAGTCTCTGGGTTATTTTTGTTTGTTTGTTTGTTTGTTTTATTATTTATTTACTTATTTATTTATAAGCAGTGTCAGGTATGGGTTTCACTTGTGGAGTAGGACTTAAGTCAGGTCAGACATTGTTTGTTTACTACCACAAGCTTTGCACCACCATTGCCTTACCACATTTTATATACAGAACGGCATTGTAGACTTGAAGGTTTGTGACTGGGTTGCTGTTCATATTGCTCTTTTGATAGACTGCAGAGTACCTTTCCATACCAAACATACTAGAATATAGGGAGTGGAGTTTTTGTTAAAAAATGTTTTCTTTTTTATCTTTATTTTTCTTTTATTGAATATTTCCTTTATTTACATTTCAAATGTTATCCCCTTTCCCTGTTTCCCCTTTGGAAACCCCCATCCCATCCTCGTGCCCCCTGCCTCCATGATGGTTTTCACCCACCCACCCACCTCCTCATCCTGGCATTCCCCTACACTGGGGCATTGGGTCTTTACAGGACTAAGGGCCTCTCTTCCCACTGATGCCCAACAAGGCCCATCCTCTGCTACATATGCGGCTGGAGCCATGGGTCCTTCCATGTGTATTCTTTGGTTTGTGGTTTAGTCCCTGGGAGCTCTGGGGTGTCTGGCTGGTTGATATTGTTGTTCTTCCTATGGGGTTGCAAACCCCTTCAGCTACCTCAGTCCTTCCTTTAACTCCTTCACTGGGGACCCCATTCTCAGTCCAATGGTTGGCTGCAAGCGTCCAACTCTGTATTTGACAGGCTCTGGCAGAGCCTCTCAGGAGACTGCTGTATCAGACTCCTGCCAGCATGAACCTCTTGGCATCACCAATTGTGACTGGGTTTGGTGACTTCAGATGGGATGGATCCTCATGTGCGGCAGTCTCTGGATGACCTTTTCTTTAGTCCCTGCTCCATACTTTGTCTCCGTACTTCCTCCTGTGAGTATTTTGTTCCCCCTTCTATGAAACACTGAAGCATCCACACTTTTGTCTTTCTTCTTCTTGAGCTTCATGTGGTCTGTAAATTATACCTTGGCTATTCTGAGCTTTGGGGCTAATATTCACTTCTCAGTGAGTACATACCATGTGTGTTCTTTTGTGGTTGGGTTACCTCACTCGGATGATGTTTTCTAGTTCTATTCATTTGCCTATGAATTTCATGAAGTCATTGTTTTTAATAGCTGAGTAGTACTCCATTGTGTAGATGTACCACATTTTCTGTATCCATTCCTCTGTTAAAGGACATCTGGTTCCTTCCAGCTTCTGGCTATTATAAATAAGGTTGCTATGAACATAGTGGAGGGTTATTTGGTTTTCTGAACTTCTGAGTTCTTTGTATATGTTGGACATTAGCCCTCTATTGCATGTAGGATTGGTAAAGATCTTATCCCAATCTGTTGGTTGCTGTTTTGTCCTAATGACAGTGTCCTTTGCCTTACAGAAGCTTTGCAATTTTATGAGGTCCCAGTTGTCTATTGTTGATCTTAGAGCATAAACCATTTCTGTTCTGCTCAGGAAAATTTCCCCTGTGTTCATGTGTTCCAGGCACTTCCCCACTTTCTCTTCTATTAGTTTCAGTGTATCTGGTTTTATGTGGAGGTCCTTGATCCTCTTGGACTTCAGCTTTGTACAAGTGAAGTATTATTTGGCTGCACCTTAACCCTCTCTATGTTTAATGAGTTGTATGAGTATTGTCCTCAACAATGGGGACCTGATGTTATTTGTGGAGAGCAACATATTATCTCTCTCTATATAGGACAACTAGGGATTGTTTGGGAACCTTCTGTTGGCCAGCTACTAATTGGAATATAATCCAGTCCCAGTACTGGAATCTTTATTTTGTTACAAAAGATGGCCAATTTGACAAAAGATGGCCAGTTGGGACTCTGTATCACCCATTATTTGGAGACTTCATTAAAATCACCTTCATATTTATTAGGAAGTTTCTATTTCACTAGGTTCTCACCCCACAAATGCCCATGACTTCTAGGTGTTTCTCTTCTCATTCCTTCCCTCAACCATGTCTTACCTCCTTCTCTTCACCTGATCCTATAGTTCCAGTAAATCCATAAAAACTATTCTATTTCTCCCTTCCCAAGGAGATATCATGTGTCCATTCTAGTCCCTTCCTTACACCCAATCTCTTTGGGCCTACAAATTGTATCCTTGTTATCATTTACTTAGTGGTTAATATCCATATATAAGTGAACACACACTGTATTTTTTTCAGATCTGAAAATGTCTTTATTTTTTAGAAAATGGATTTCAGGAAGGTTAAAAAGCAATACCAGAGGGCATAGGTGCAGAACTGGATGTATGTAGTCATTCAAAGCATCCAAGTAAGAATATGGCAATATAAATATCCAAAAAACATCTCTTAGGTCTTCAAAACAAAACGTGTAAGTAATTACTAACTAGTGAGCAGTACAGCATTTTCTAAACGGGAGAAACAGTTAACAGTAAAGTTTTGAAAGCCTTTTCCTTGGTTAATTACATGTAGACAGTTTGGCTTTGATCAAACTCCTTTAAACATGGATAACAGCATTACACAGGTCCACTGTTAAATCAGACAACATGTTGCAAATTACTTGTGGTATAATGTGTTCCAACAAAGCTTAGAAAATAAAGACATTGAGTTGGCTTTGGACTAAGTTTTAATACTCATCTCCTCTGCTGACAACTTCTTTACAGGTTGGGCGCAGCAGTATGGTATGTTCAAACTGTGCTGTGTCCTTTAATGTCACAGAGTGGTGGATATGGATCTACAATGCCCAAGTCACACAGGTTCTTCAGAGCCATTAAGTATTTACTTTCTCCCAAGTGATCCAGTCACCTTTGGCAGAAGGCAAGGGTACCGAAGTTTTCGTTGATGACATTCAACAAGTGTTTTGTTCTTGGAAGCCTTATTGGCACGTGTCCCACATCAAAATTTAT